>NC_057920.1:56528979-57275229 GCF_018873765.1 Telopea speciosissima
ATTCTGAATATTTATCCCTGTTGCAAATCCAACTATTGGATCTTCACAATATTTTGGAGATTTTTTATACTTTTGGTCTACTACACTTGCGTACTGCTGAGTACCTTTATATATACTGCTATCAGACCTGAATCAGTACCTGTTTTGGGTATAATTCTGTGATCCTGACTGGGGTTAGGTTAACTCATACCTAGCCTTACATTAGAAAGCCAATTGATTAGTGAATTCTAAAACAGTTGATTTGACATAAAAGGGAAATTTCATGTTCTAATGACAATGTTCACAAGAACGAATCTAGTTGCATTCCGGTTTGGCCTTTTCAACTCGGAATTTGGTCAAGTTACACCCCCACCTCCCCCTCCAAAAAATAAAAAATTACAAAATTTGCGTAACTGGGGTATACAAATCCAAAGCATACATACCAACTAATGAAACTGGTGACCCCAAAAAACTCAAAGGCAACTGTCAGTGTGGTTAGAATAGAAAATGTGCGACTCTTGGTAGTTAATACCATTTTCTGTCGGTTGGAACCAGTGGATAGAAAGAGACAGGATAGTGTTTGATGATAAACTCAAGTGTAATTTTCATCTGTTCTGATATTGGCTCAAGATTGTTTGAGTAGGCACTTTCTTTCAAAAAAAAATCAAGATATTAAAAATAGCATATTTGAAGTATAACCGCTGGTCCCATGTAATCTAAATCTGTGCATAATTCTTCAACGTATACATATGCATGTAGTGTATACCATAGTTGTCATGGGTTCACCATGGCGTCATACCGATGGAAAAGTGGACACATCGGTGGTCGATATGGTATATGTAAGAATATCGACCGATATGGCCTCCATGGCGTCGCCATGGTGCCGACATGGACGCCATACCACGATATATGGCCATATCGGCCGATATTCTTATTCAAGTGTAAAAACTTTAGTTTTTAATAATTTTTATTTTTTAACCTTTTAAAAGATAATGCTTTTCTCTTAATGTGTATTGGAGGTGTAACTTTTCAAGTTACACTTGCAATACACATTAAGAAAAAATAAATAAATTGACTAATGCATTGCCTATACCCTAAATCCCTAATTGAAATCGAAAAATCGAAAAGACTCACTCAACAAAGAAGGAGAGTCCTTAGAAAAAAGAGACACGAGAGTGTGAGACTTCGAATCCATCCAGGTTCCAGCAGTCCATCGACTCAAAGTGTCTCTCCTTCGTCGGCTCCGACAAGTACTCCTAGCTCCGGCGAGTTCTCCCAGCAGGTAAGTAATTGTTTTATTATTATTTATTTGGTAGTTCTTCTTTTTCTTCAGTTCTTCTTTTCTTCAGTTCTTCTTCTTATTCTTCTCCTCCCAGTCGTCCAGCGAGAGACAAAGAGAGAGAGAGAGAGTAGTCTTCTTCACTTCAGGTGACTCCTCTTCTCCTTTTTTTTTTTTTTTTTATACGTAACACAGGTCTCTGCTCTCACAGTCGACACTCGACACACACGCAGAGAGAGACAGAGAGGGCTTTTTTCTTTTTTCTTCTTCTTGCAGAATGGCAGGCTTCACTACAATTCCCTCTCTTCTTTTTTTCTGGTTTCTCTTATCCATCCCCTGTTCTGGTTCACAACAGTTCCCCACGGTTGAAGCTTGTGAACTAAGCTCACTCATTCCTTTTTAAGCCACATGTACTGGGCGACCTGAACCCCTGAATCTTAAGCCGTAATACCTTATACCTCTCTTGCTGTGAGTTGGAGCTTTGCAAACAAAGCTGATTTCCTCTCTACGCCACCTGCAATTTCTGGGATTGCTATTTTTGATAGGCTAATCCATGGTTTCATAATTCATATACACTAATGGATATTACACTTTCATGAATTAAACCATAGTAGATTAGTAGTAAACTTTCATGTTGATTTTTTATGTACAGGGTATATATTATAGCATACTAAATGACATTAAAAATAGAGAAAATAAAAAATAAAACATGGTCGACATGATCGCCATGGCGGGCAACAAGTCGATATATCGATTAGACACCCCTCCACCGACTTGGATTGCCGTGACGACGTGACAACTATGGTGTATACTGTATACACATGCTGGTTATAGTTGAGAGAAATAAAGAAAAGAGAGAATGATTGGGCTTATCAATGAGACAGAGGCCACCACTTTATTTATAATCTTGAGAATATTACAACTATGGTATGATTGCACAATCACACAATTAACACCTTAAACATGTGCATAGTGAATCTAGACACTCTAATGTACCTAATTACATTACACACTTTACCAAGAGAACCAAACCGAACCAATCTTCAACACTTCAACACTCCCCCTCAAGTTGGTGCATAGATATCACACATGCCCAACTTGAAAACAATAGGATGGAAAGTTTTAACTGTTAAGCCTTTAGTGAACACATCAGCCAGTTGGTTCTCAATAATAACAAATGGAATGCAAATCAGACAATCTTCAATCTTCTTGATGAAGTGACGATCAATTTCAATATGTTTTGTTCTATCATGTTGAACAGGGTTATGAGCTATATTGATTGCAGCTTTGTTGTCATGGTAGAGTCTCATAGGCCCTTCAAGAGCTATTTTTAAGTCTTGGAGGAGTTTCATTAACCACATGAGTTCACAAACCCCTTGTGCCATCGCCCTGTATTCTGCCTCAGCACTGGATCCAGAAACTACAGATTGTTTCTTGCTCCTCCATGTCACCAAATTACCTACAAGGAATGTACATTAACCCTATAGTAGATCGTCGATCATCAACAAAGCCAACCCAGTCAGCATTAGTAAAGGAGTTCAACTTTAGACTTCCATTGTTTGAGAACATGATTCCTTTCCCTGGGGCTGACTTTAAGCACCAAAGAATCCTATATACTGCTTTAAGGTGAGTGGTCTTCGGATCATGAAGAAATCTGCTAATGACCCCCACAGCATAGGCAATGTTTGGTCTGGTGTGGGAGAGATAGACAAGTCTTCCAACGAGGCCCTGGTACCTCTCTTTGTCGGCAAAGTCACCACCTGGGCTGCCCAGTTGGTGATTGACTTCAATGGGAGAGTCAATAGGTTTACACCCAAGCA
Source organism: Telopea speciosissima (assembly GCF_018873765.1). NCBI lineage: Eukaryota > Viridiplantae > Streptophyta > Magnoliopsida > Proteales > Proteaceae > Telopea > Telopea speciosissima. Next base: position 56,532,058 of record NC_057920.1, read on the forward strand.
TCCCTGTTTCTTCAAGAAGGTCTAAGACATATTTTCGTTAGGATATGAAGATCCCTTTGCTGGATCGAGCTACTTCAATCCCTAAGAAGTACTTTAAATGTCCTAGATCCTTAGTTTAAAATTCAATTGCCAACTGAGTTTTCAAGGATGAAATTTCTGCTTCATCATCTCCGGTAATTACTATGTCATCCATATATACAATCAGTGCAATGACTTTCCCCCGTCCCATTTTTGAAAGCTTTCCAACAAGTCCAAGATTGCTTAAATCTGATTTATATTGAAGGAGTTATGTACCGGTCAAACTTAATTTGGTGTGCGCGAATGCTGTCAAAATCACTCTGAATGAAAATATTTTTTTTGGACATCAAAACAAAATGAATATTTTATCGCATTTTTGGTTTTTAGCCATGTTTAACCATATTAAGATTTATGGGATTTTTAGATTTAAGAAAAACCCCAGCATTAGAAAGTTGAAAATTGCACCTACCGCCAAAAATCCAATTTTTGTTCTTGAACTGGGGGGTTAACTTTTTATCCTTTTAGAATTTGCTTATTTATGAATAATATCTTAAGTAAATGAAATACAAATACAAAAACATTTACTTAAATGATATTAAGCATAAATAAGTGTCTGTCCTGGTTTCCAACTAAGTGAAACTCTTATTTGGACTTTGATTTTTCAAAATCTGATAGTGTCATTGGGTTTAAATGGCCCAAAATAGGTTATATACCAACTTTCATTACCAAACTAGATCTAAAACCCACCGAAAACTAGCCATCGAGTTGAAAAAAAAATTACCCCAATTCGCTGAGATCTCGGCCCAATTCGCTTTTTGGCCAGGTCGAACCTGTACTCGAAACGAGTTCTTGAACCTTGGTTTGTTTCCTTGTCTCATCTCCCTCCTCCTATTCATCAGTTTGCATTGTCTCTCTCTACTAATCCTATTCCTAAAAATCATACTGAAGCTCTTCAACTCCCTGGCTGGAAAGCCGTTATGGATGTTGAAATGGATGCTCTTTTAACCCGTGGAGTTTGGTAGATTTACCTCCTAGTAAGGACTTGGTTAAGTGTCGTTGGGTTTATACTGTTAAGTACCATTCTGATGGATCTGTTGAACAGCTAAAAGCCTGTCTGGTTGCCAAAGGGTATACTCAGACTTATCGAGTTGATTACTTTGAGACATTCTCTCTTGTTGCCCGGTTGGATTTGGTTCGCCTGCTTATTTCTCTTGTTGTTAACATTGATTAGCCCTTATTTCAATTGGATATTAAAAATGCATTTCTTTATGGTGATCTACAAGAGGTCTATATGGAGCCATAGTTATCAAGGCGGGAAGGCGACCATGGCGTTTTAGAGGGTAAAAAATCAAGGCGACACTGCCATGGCGGCAAGGCGCCCGCCATGGGGCCCAAGGCGTCCAAGGCGACCAAGGAGCCTGGACGCCATGGCATTGCAAGGCGACGCCTTGATAACTATGTATGGAGCAATCTTCAGGGTATGTTGCTCAGGGGGAGAGTAGTGGTCATGTTTGCAGATTACATAAAACTATTTATGGCCTTACACAGTCGCCCAGGGCGTGGTTTGAGAAATTTAGTACCATCGTTATCTCTTGTGGTTTTTCACAGTGTTACTCGGACCATTCTGTCTTTGTTTGTTGTTGAGGGGATAAAATAATTGTTTTGATTGTTTATGTGGTTGAGATAATCATCTCTGATTCTCTTGTAATGATGCGGCTGGTATTACAGAGGTAAAAGAATATCTACAATAGCATTTTGAACCCAAGGATTTAGGTCAACTTCACTATTTCCTTGGTATTGAGGTCGTGAGAAGCAAGAAAGGTATTAGCTTGTCCCAAAGAAAGTATGTCTTAGATCTCCTATCTGACACTGGTATGCTTGCATCAAAACCAGTGGATGTTCCTATGGATCCTCATCAGAAGTTTGGAGTTGTTGATGGTGAGCCTCTTCAAGATGTGCATCAATATAGGAGCTTGATTGGGAAGTTGATATATCTCACAGTCACCAGGCCAGGCATATCTTTTGCAGTCGGTGTCCTTAGCCAGTTTATGACTTCATGCAGTCTCCTCAGAAGGCTCATTGGGGGATGCAGCTGTTCATATCAGGGTGGTCCTGGTAAAGGGCTTATTTATCGACCTAATAAGCATATAGAGTAGGTTGCTTTCTCTGACGCTGATTGAGCTGGTTCAGCCAGTGATCGTCGTTCTACTACAGGCTACTGTACTTTTGTTGGAGGTAACCTAGTTACATGGCGTAGTAAGAAACATACATCCATTGCCAGATCTAGTGCTAAGGCAGAATACAGAGCTATGTGTCACGGACTTAGACCTCTCTAAGCAACCGTGCCGGCACTTAGCACTCACGCTAGCACTAAGTCAGCCTTTCCACAACTCTAGAAAGGGACTTGAGAAGAGAACTTAGAGAACACAAGAGAGAGTTTGAGAGAATGAACTTGTATTACTCAAAAGCTTGGATTACAATGCTTGATAGCTCACTTGCTTGGTTGGGTGGTTGGTTGGGTGGTGCCTTGGCCAAATGAGGCCACCTCTATTTATAGGCAACCAAGAACCCAAAGAATACCTAACATATTTACAAGTGTCCTCCATCCAATGGTGAAGAACTTTCTAGCCTAAGAGACTAGAACCTTCCCACCTCCTTTGAGGAGGATTCTAGCTACTTGGAGAAATCTAGATGTCTCCTCTTTCCTTGGCTATTTACAAGGCTTCTCTAGAAGGTTCTCTAGAAATTTCCTTAACCATCCTTGCTTCTAGAGGTTCTAGACTATCTCTAGACTCTTTTCTAAGTGTAGAGAGTTCTAGGCCATAGACTTGGTCTTAGCCCAAGTTTTAAGTTCATGGGCTTGCAAGTTTGGCCCGTGGGCCTTTGTTGGGCGGGCCGTGACACTCTCCCCCCGCCTAAGTTGGCGACACCCTCGTCGCAACCTTCTTGGAGAACTTCTGTATATGGCCTGCATGAACGCATGTATAGCCTCCTCTTATGCGAAGTAGCAACGTCCACTGAGCCACAACTTGAGTCTACCATGTCTCTTCTTGATGACCTCGTATGGGTCAGTGTATCGGCGAGCCTTTTCCTTGGATACCTCCTTTAGCGACTTGTCGAGCACTAAGTGTCTGCCTTTGAAGCTTGTCGGTCGCCTTCTTTTGCTAGCCCTTCTCTTTCTCTTCTTCTTGGTCTTGTTTTTGCAAGACCGGGCCACATCTACCTTCCCTTAGGTGGTGATTGTTTGTGCATCCCTGATGGCCTGATGTCCTTGCATCCATCAAGGACCTTCTTAGTAGGCCCTGCTTCCGCATCTACAATGCCATCTCCCTTAGCTCCAGACGATAAGCCGAGAGTGGAGTCTTTGAGTTTCTTTCCCTCTTCCTCGAGTTGCATCGCTGTCAAGAGCTTAGCATTCTCCTTGGTCCCTGACACCGTTGGGACCATACATGGAGCACCTTCCTTCATGATGCAAACTGTGTTGATGAATGGCATGGGTATAGCCTTAACCCTTCTAAGGAAATCCATGCCCAACACCACTTGATAGTCATCCATGGGCACCACTGATAGATCCACGGTGCCTCTCCGCGTCCCTATTCGCATCTCAACCCTTCGAGCCACGTTTTGTATGGGACGAGCTTGGGAGTTGACAGCCTTGAGCCAACCTCCCTCCTTGGACACCTTAAGTCCAAGCTTCTTTGCCTCCTACGTTGAGACAAAGTTATGGGTAGCACTTGTGTCGATCATGACACGTGTGGGCTTCCCATTCATGTGTACCTACACATACATCAACCCCTTCTGTGGAGTAGTGGCCTTGACCTCTGTCTTGGCCTTGATGGCACCAAGTTGCATTAGGGAACCCATAAGAATCGGCTATTCTTCCTGACTCTTCTTCTCGAGTAGGGCACTTAAGGCCTTCTTCTTTGGACAGTCCCTGGCCCAGTGTGGCCCATCACACAAGAAACACTTGAACTTGGGCTTGAACTTATCCTTTTTGTCATATCAAGGCTTACCCTCCTTGCCTGAAGAGGGCTTGTTACTGCCTTCCTTGGGGTGATGAGCGTCAGAACCTTGGTCTCCTCCACCGTTCTCACCATTGCTCTTTCTTGGCTTGTCTTCTCTTTGGAACTCCATCAATGATTCTGCCGCTACAATGGCTGAAGCAAGGTCTTGCACACCAAGGTGTTGTAGCTCTTGCCCAGCCCAGTTTTGGAGACCATCCATGAAGTTGAACAATAATTTCTCGTCAGTCATACTCGGGACATTGAACGCAAGTGTAGTGAACTCTTTGCCATAGTCTTGAATAGACCCAATATGCTTCAGCCTTTTGATGTTCCTTCTTGCCAAGAAGGTAGCATTCTTGGGATAGAATTGCCTTTTAAGTTCCTTCTTAAAACTATCCCAGGTATCTATGGTGCACATACCTTTTTTGATATCCGCATGCCTTCTGTGCCACCATAGAGTCGCTATATCAGTGAGGTAAAGTGTAACCGTCCGTACCTTCGTTGCCTCGTCATCGAGTGCCATCGCCTCGAAATACCTCTCCATGTGACACAAGAAGTTGTCGACTTCCCGTGCGTCTCTCTTCCCATCGAATGCCTTGGGCCTTGGTGCCTCCACCCTAGGCACGTCACGTGAGGTAGTGGCTCCCCCGGCTGCTGCCCTCCTACACATGGCCCAATCCGCTTAAACTTCATTGATGCGAACATCCATCTTGGCCAACGCTTCCCACAATTGAGTCTTGAAGGTGGCAAACTCCTCCTGTTGGGCATGCACTATGGTGTTGAGACTTGAGAGTGCTTAGTAGGGACTCCTTGAGCTCCCCCATTTGACCCACAAGCTCCTCCTTGAGCTCCACCATGTGGCCTTCGAGCTCCTCCCCGCTTTGCTCTACAACATCAAAGTGCTCCTTCACCTCGGCCATTGCAAACTCCATCCGAGCTATGCGTGGCTCCATAGCACCAACATCAACAGACTTCTCTTTGCCTCTTCGCTTTTCCTTGTTGGGAATGGCCTCCCTTCCACGGGTTTGCTCGTCCATTGCCATATCTAGCCCCTCCGAAGTATTAGGCATGATGTCTCCACAAGTATGCTCCCTCGCAACCGAAGCTCTGATACCACGATTGTCACAGACTTAGACCTCTCTATGCAACCGTGCCGGCACTTAGCACTCACTCTAGCACTAAGTCAGCCTTTCCACAACTCTAGCAAGGGACTTGGGAAGAGAACTTAGAGAACACAAGAGAGAGTTTGAGAGAATGAACTTGTATTGCTCAAAAGCTTGGATTACAATGCTTGATAGCTCACTTGCTTGGTTGGTTGGTTGGGTGGTTAGTTGGGTGGTGCCAAATGAGGCCACCTCTATTTATAGACAACCAAGAACCCAAAGAATACCTAACATATTTACAAGTGTCCTCCATCCAATGGTGGAGAACTTTCTAGCCTATGAGACTAGAACCTTCCCACCTCCTTGGAGAAATCTAGAAGTCTCCCCTTTCCTTAGCTATTTACAAAGCTTCTCTAGAACTTTCCTTAACCATCCTTACTTCTAGAGGTTCTAGACTATCTCTAGACTCTTCTCTAAGTGTAGAGAGTTCTAGGCCATAGACTTGATCTTAGCCCAAGTTTCAAGTCCATGGGCTTGCAAGTTAGGCCCGTGGGCCTTTGTTGGGCGGGCCGTGACATATGGCTCCTACTACAGCCGAATTAATGTGGCTCCATTCTCTTCTCCTTGAAATGGGTTTTCCTGTGCCTACTCCTATGAAGATGTATTGTCATAGCCAAGCTGCCATATATATTGCCAGCAATCCGGTCTATCACGAGTGTACCAAGCATATTGAAGTGGATTGTTACTTTGTTCGGGATGCAGTTTTAAAGAAGCTTGTTGAGACTCCTTTTGTTTTTTCCAAAGACCAGTTGGCTGACATGTTTACTAAGTCTTTGTTAGCTCCAAGCTGAGCATGGGTGATGTATATGCTCCAGCTTGAGGGGGAGTGTTGAGTTTCTAGGGCTATTTTGGTCTTATGGACTATGTCACTGTTCAAGTGAACAGTATCATGAACAGGGTTATTTTAGTCCCCATGTTATTTTTATTAATGATTATTACAAATAGAGGAGGGGCCTGCGGTTAGGCATTTTATTGTACCCGCAGGCAGCCTCCCACGACTTTGATTGTCTCTTCTCTTTCCTTTCTCCTTGCATTGGTTTGGTTGTAGGATTCTGGTTTTGTAACAGTACCCTTGTCCCATCTTTTATTCCTCTTTTAGTTTTATTTTCTTCCAAGTTTACCCCTCCCTCTCACAGTTCCTTTATGTTTCCTTTTTTTATTTTTTGTTCCCCATAATACCCTCTGTCTTTCTTTCTCATTTCCTTTTTCTCCTTTAATTTTATTAGTTTCCAAAATTACCCCTCCCCACCCATTGTTTCACCACATTTCTTTTCTTCTCTTCAATCCACTACCCAAATGAGTCCTGAACAGTGGACCAGAATACTTCTACAAAATGACGAAGCCATAAGAGCCCTTCAAGCAAACCATGAATGGTTGAAGACTGAGTTAAAGCTCCAACAACATTACGAAGTCATAAGAGTCCATTAAGCAAACCATGAATTGTTGAAGGCTGAGTTAAAGCTCCATGATCAGATTTCGACTTAGGCAGTTGAAGACCACAATGAAATCAACGGTCCAATTGAAGAATTAAAATTCCATGATCAGTGTTAAAAGAGAGATGTAGAGAATGCTTGAATGATTAATTCGATCATTCAGGCCCTGTTTATATAGAGAACAGAATTACAACTGAAAATAGAAAGTTAACTCAGTCCTAGTCCTACTAGGAATTCCTAATACAACTAGGAATCCCAAACTAGGACTCGGCTGGGGAAAAACAATAAAAGGAAATAAAAATAAAGAAAAAGAAACATAAATAAAGTGGGACTAACCACCCTAACTCGACTAGGACTAATCCTAGTAAGCTAGGACAGGTAGGACCAATCCTAGTGGAACTAGGACTGCTTACCCCAATCGGGTAAGCAGTAAGCAGCCTATTTCAACACTCCCCCTCAAGTTGAGCAAAGATGTCGATCATGCCCAACTTGACTAAATTGGGATGAAACAATTTTCCAGACAATCCCTTGGTGAAGACATCAGCAAGTTGATCCGCAGATGTCACAAAAGGAATACAAATCAGCCCATCTTCTAACTTCTCTTTGGTGAAATGCCTATCCACCTCAACATGCTTGGTACGATCATGCTGTACAGGATTGTGTGCTATGCTGATTGCAGCCTTGTTGCCACAGTACAACATCATAGGAAGACGAATAGGAACACCAAGATCTTGTAACAACCCTTTAAGCCAGAGTAACTCACAAATACCCTGTGCCATAGCTCGAAACTCAGCTTCGGCACTAGAACGGGCAACAACATTTTGCTTCTTGCTACGCCACGTGACAAGATTTCCACCTACAAAGGAGCAATACCCAGAAATAGACTTGCGATCTGCAGAACCAGCCCAATCAGAATCAGTGTATGCTTATATCCGTAAATGACCATGCGTAGACAAAAGAATTCCTTTTCCAGGAGCTGACTTCAAATAGTGTAAGATACGAAGAACAACCTCCATATGAGAAGAATAGGGATCATGCATAAACTGGCTTACAGTACTCACGGCGACAGCAATGTCAGGATGAGTGTGTGAGAGATAAATCAACTTCCCTACAAGTCTTTGGTACCGGCCTTTATCAACAGGCTCCCCTTCTTTCTCCTTGAGTCGAACAGTAGGGTCCATAGGAGTATCTAAATGATGGCAGCCTAGCAACCCGGTTTCAGCTAATAAGTCTAGGACATACTTCCTCTGAGAGAGAAAAATGCCTTTAGAAGATCTGGCCACTTCAATCCCAAGAAAGTATCGTAATTTCCCTAGATCTTTAATCTCAAATTCTTGTCCAAGGAAGGTCTTCAGTCGTTTGATCTCATCACCATCATTACCAGTAACTACTATATCATCGACGTAGACTATAAGAACAGCGAGTTTTTCACCAGTCCTCTTTATAAAGAGTGTGTGATCAGCATTACTTTGCTTATAGCCCACAGAAATCATAGCTTTGTGGAACCGGCCAAACCATGCTCGAGGTGACTGCTTCAGCCCATAAAGTGCACGCTTCAGTTTACACACTTTTCCTTGGTTTCTGTCACAAGAGAACCCTGGTGGGACGTCCATATACACCTCCTCATCCAGTGCTCCATTTAGGAAGGCATTTTTTACGTCTAGCTGCTGCAAATCCCATCCAAGGTTGACTGCACAAGATAATAACACACGAACAGTATTCAACTTTGCAACAGGTGCAAAAGTTTCCTGGTAATCAATGCCATATGTCTGAGTAAACCCCTTGGCCACGAGCCGTGCCTTATACCTATCCACAGTGCCATCAACCTTCTGTTTCACCACAAACACCCATTTGCATCCAACGGTTTTCTTCCCAGGTGGAAGAACCACAAGCTCCCATGTGTTATTTTTCTTCAAGGCCTCCATTTCTTCCATCATAGCTGCCTTCCACTTTCCGTCTGATAGAGCTTCCTGCCAATGGTTAGGAATACGAACAGAAGAAAGAGAGGAAACAAAAGCATGAAAGGATGGGGAAAGTGAGTTATAAGAAACAACATGAGATATGGGATGCTGCGTGCAAGTCCTGACACCTTTGCGAAGAGCAATAGGTAATTCAGGAGAAGGAATATTACCAGGTAGAGAGGCAGGTTCTAGATCCGGGTTCGGCAATTGGATGGGTATTGGAGCAACAGTTGATTGAACCTGCTTATGTTTCCTTCCATAGGTCTTCACAGTACGATCATCAATCCTCCTCTGAAATTCACTAATAGTCCTTTGGATAGGAGTCTGGACCGGGGTAGGTTGCTCCTCTTGAATAGAGATAGTCTCCCCTGTATAGGAACCTCTCCTTGAGTCGGGGAAACTGGGACAGCCGAACTGGTTCGGACTCGTGGTAAACAGACTGAAGTGGAGGTGGATAGTCAATAGTCAGCACATCTTCACTAACACTCTCCCCCTGAAGAGGTGGGGACACATAATATGAAACATGTTCATGAAAAACAACATCCATGCTAACAAAAGTCCGGCGGGAAGGAGGGTAATAACACCTGTACCCCTTCTGGGTAGTAGAGTAACCCAAGAAAATGCAGCGGAGACTACGTGGGTCAAGTTTACCAGGGGACCTTGTATCCCTGGCATAACAAACGCAGCCAAACACCTTAGGTGAGACTATGAAGGAAGAAGAGCCAAGTAATAGCTCAATAGGGGCCTTGGAAAGAAGAACCCGACTGGGCAGCCTATTAATTAAATAGGCTGCAGTAAGAACTGCATCTCCCCAATAAAGGGAAGGGACATTGCGAGCAAACATAAGAGCTCTAGCCACCTCCAAGAGGTGGCGATTTTTCCTCTCAGCCACACCATTTTGGGCTGGAGTGTCAACACAGCTGGTCTGATGGAGGATTCCATGGGCAGCAAGGTATTTTTGGAACTGACCTTCCGTATACTCTTTCCCATTGTCACTCCTCAAAATTTTAAGAGTGGCAGTAAATTAGGTCTTAATTAATTGATGAAAGTGCTGAAAGCAAGAAAAAACTTCATTTTTTGTATGCATAAGGTATACCCAAGTGAACCTAGAATAGCAATCAATGAAAGTGACATACCACCGATGGCCAGTCAGGGAACCTTTCCTACTAGGCCCCCATACATCAGTATGAACAGTATGAAATAAGGAAGAGGATCTCTTATTAGAAATAGGATAAGTTGAACGTGTCTATTTAGCCAAGACACAAGGTTCACAAAAAAAAACTTCCTTATTACAATCCTTAACTAATGTTGGAAATAAATTTGATAAAGCTCCTAAGGGGGGATGGCCTAGTCTAGAGTGCCATTTATGTATTTCAGAAGAGAAAGATGCCGAAGGTAAAGACTGAGTAGGTGTAGGATCTCCATCAAGCAGGTACAATCCGCCATGCACTTTACCCGATCCAATCGTCTTCCCTGAGTCCAGCTCCTGAAAAACACAGTGAGTTGGAAAAAAAGTCACTTTACAATTTAGGGATTTAGTGATACTGCTAATGGAAAGAAGGTTAGTTGTAAATTTGGGAATATGCAACACAGATGGCAGAGTAAGGGAAGGAGAATAACCAATGGATCCTTTCCCTGAGATGGAGGAGAGGGACCCATCAGCAATTTTGACTTTATCCTTACCAAAGCAGGAGAATATGTATCAAAAAGGCTAGAAGAACTGTCATGTGATCGTAGCACCGAGTCTATGATCCATGAAGTGGATACTACCGATGCACAATGACCAGAAAAGAAATACATGCGGGCAAAGAAGGAACCCGAATTGGCGGCAGACGTAGTAGTAGAGGCAGCGGATATGTTCAACATACGACGGAGAGCCGGAGTTCTTCCGAGAGAAACCGATGTCGGCCAGTAGGAGTTGGGGCTACACTTTCAGTGTGATTGGCTTTGCTTTTAGACTTAGCACGTCCTCGTCTGGCCTCAAAATCAGCAGGCTTGCCATGTAATTTCCAACACTGAGCCTTCGTGTGATATGGTTTGTGACAATGCTCACATTTCATAGGCTCTTTAGTAGTGGTAGCACCAACACTGTCAAAAGAAGTAACTGAAGTGGAGGCAGCAGTCAGTAATGCTGATCGCTCAACTTTGGGAGTAATCATCATGGCAGCCCTTCTTGTCTCTTCACTGTGAACATAAGAAAAAGTTTCCTCTAAAGTGGGGAAAGGAATCTGACCAAGGACTTGTACCCGGATAGGATCATAATCATCATTGAGGCTAGCCAGGAAATCATAAACCCGAAACTTATCAACATAGGAATGATAGGCAGTGATGTCAGTAGTAGTAGTAGGTGAAAACCTAGCATAGTGATCCAATTGCTGCCATAAACACTTGAGGGCAGCATAGTATTTAGTGACAGACAGCTCCTGCTGAGTGGTATGTTGGAGTGTCTTCCTAATGTCATACACCTGAGCATCATTACCTGAACGGCCTTAAGTTCCCTTGACAGCAGTCCAGATCTGAGTAGCAGTGTCAAGGAGTAGATATTGACTGGAGAGGTTAGTGGTCATAGAATTCGTAATAAAGGACATCACCATAGCATCATTGGCAGCCCATTTAGTACGGGCAACACCTTCTTCAGTAGGCTGTGTGGTGGTGCCAGTAAGTTGGCCACTGAGTCCCCTACCAGCCACAGTCAAGGAGAAAGATCTGGCCCAGATGAGGTAATTTGATCCCTCAAGTTTAATAGCTGCAGCATAAGGGAGAAATTCTGTCCGCGGCTGAGAATCAACTCCAGAGTTGGCCGTGGTTACATCTGAGTCCCCCATATTGCAGACAAAACAGTATAAAAATTGAAAGATGAGTCCCTTCTGTAGCAACAAGAACCAGCCCTAAATAAAAATCGATAGTTAGGGTTTTGAGGAAACCCTAGAAGAGAAGTCGATTGAGATTCAGGGGTCTTCAAGTCGTAAAAAAAATTGCAGAATCTGTCTTCAAAGTTGATGCAGATCTGTGCAACAAACTCAATGGTAGGAAGAGAAACAGAGACAGCAGCTGTCCAGAAAAACCTGCAGTGTTGGATCCCAAGAAAACTAGCCTGTAATTGTAAGAGAATCTGATCTTCAATAAGGGAGAACTCGAAAAAAAATTTGCAGAAGTGTGGGCAGCAGCTATCGATCAAAGAACTTCTTAAATCATCAATTGCTGAGGTGAAAAATTAGGGCAGCATCTACAAATCACCTCATTAGATCTGCCCTAAGTGGAGAAAAAACCAGAAAAAGTGAAGAGAGTTGAGTGGGGGGGGGGGGGAAGATGGAGATCGAGTGATAATGGAAGGAGGGTGGTGGGCTAGGAACCAGGCTAGATCTGAGAGACTAGCTCTGATACCATGTTAAAAGAGAGATGTAGAGAATGTTTGAATGATTAATTCGATCATTCAGGCCCTGTTTATATAGAGAACAGAATTACAACTGAAAATAGAAACTTAACTCAGTCCTAGTCCCACTAGGAATTCCTAATACAACTAGGAATCCCAAACTAGGACTCGGCTGGGGAAAAACAATAAAATAAAAAATAAAGAAAAAGAAACATAAATAAAGTGGGACTAACCACCCTAACTCGACTAGGACTAATCCCAGTAAGCTAGGACAGGTAGGACCAATCCTAGTGGAACTAGGACTGCTTACCCCAATCGGGTAAGCAGTAAGCAGCCTATTTCAACAATCAGATTTCGACCCAGGCAGTTGAAGATCACAATGAAATCAACGGTCCGATTGAAGAACTGAAATTCCATGAACATATTTCATCTAGGCAATGTTATTGGCCGATGAACATCAAGAAATCATGGCGGTTGATCCATTTGAATATATGCTTTCCCATGGTTACTTCAATCAAGAATTTCGGCTCGTGGATTTTATACAAGTTGGACGTGGATTGATAGTTGACGTTGATCGCATGATTGATTTTCTCATTCTAGAAAACTCACGGACAAGTTTTTCTGAACTCCGGGAGAATTGATGCAGGAGAAACTTGGACTGGGCTGACCCAACTGATGCACTACCTTGAACCAACCCAAATTGATGCAGATAAGTCACATAATGGGCTTATTTTATTGGAAATAAGCCTTGGGTGGGGTTATCTATGCATTGGGCCTTTGATTCCATGTGTTTTCTTTGTAATGGGCCACTTTAATGGGTCTAAAATGTAGGTACAAGGGAGGCATACGGGATTAGGCTTAGTAGTAGTCTAGGTAGTTAAGTGTCTTTTCATATTCCTAGGCAGATTTATTATTTTTCTTGTTTCTAGGTCCTAGGTTCTTGTTTATTGTTCCTAGATGCATGGGGGGATGTTTCCTATGTAATGGGTTGGGAATACCAACAGTCCATTACTTGCTTACATGTATCTAAGGGGTTTTTGGAACTCCTTCCTCCCTTATAAATTCAAATCATGGAAGGCTGCTTTGGCACTCCAGAATTCTTCAAAAAAAAGACTTAGTCTTCTTCCCTTTGAGAACATGCTTGTGAGTTTATCAAGTGGGATCAAAGTGGGACTCCTTCGATCGTGACCTCGGTGGGACTCCGACGGTTGGACAACTAGTGGGACTCTAGGCTGCCAAAGCTATCTTTTACTTTCTGTTTATCTTCTCTTAATTTTAACTTCATCTATCATCATCATCTCCATCATCCATTTCCTGCAGCCACCCTTCATCAACCTCCATCATACCTACCCATAACAAACTCAAACCAGATTCAAATCAGAATTCTCTTCCAGATTCGATCTTGGCTTGCTTACCCTCTCGGGTTTGCATCAAAACCTAGTTGCGTATCCAGATGGAGATGAACCGGATCCAAATATAGTTTTATTTTGGTAGCTATTTAGGTTTTTATTATTTATTTTATTGGGATAATTATGTAAGGAGATCTTTTAATTTGGGTGGGATTAATAGGATGAGTTTTAGTAAGTTTTAAATTGTCTTTTTGTTAAGAGTCCTAGAGTAATTGTTTCCTTTTTAAAGTCTTTTATTTTCTTATTTATTTGGTTGTAACAAACGTATTGGAGAGATATTGAAGAGAATGAATTGAGTTTGTGGCGCTGTGTGTGTGTGTGCACTCTTCTTCCCCCCCCCCCCTCTTTTCTTCTTCTTCTTCTCACGGTTTCTTCTCTTTCCCCCTGCTAATCTGATTTCTTTCTAACTTCTCTTCTCCTTCCCGGTCCTCCATTAGACTCAATTCCTTTTTCTCATTTCATTACAATCGACAACATTGGGGCTACCTACCAGTCCTCATTGACAGTGGCACGGTTGTTCTTCCATGCAACATTGCCACCACTCCTACCACTAAACCACCCAAACCACTCTCACCCTCCCTCCTTTACCATCACTCTTCTCCTAGTCTACTGTCTACTGTGACAACATTGGGGCTACCTACCTTGTTGCTAACCCCCTATGCACAGATAAAGCACATTGAGATCGACTTCCACTTTGTTAGGGAACAAGTCACTGCAAAGCGACTTTATATCCGATTTGTCCCCAATCAGGATCAGATTACCGACATCATGACCAAAGGTCTCTCCGCGCCTCGCTTTCGGACACTAAGAGCCAAGCTCACCGTTCAACCTTGCCCACTTCGCTTGCGGGGGCATATTAAGGAAAAATCTCCACAAGCCACGTCTGCCCTTGGAAATAGGTCAAAGACCAAGTCAAGAGCATTAGGTTCCAAAACCATTGTAACTTCAGCTTAAGCTTATCAGTAGTTACTTGTATCTCATCTCTTTGTAACTACCAGCAAATCGATATAAGCAAGGCCATACCCAACATAAGTTGGTGTGGAAAACCATTAAACTCATCTCTGGTTTTAAGTTTCACACCAAAAATATGGCAAATAAAATCTACATTTCATAGATATTTTGGACAGAAGGGGAAATAAAATTCAGTTGTCATATTTAGTATGTTTTTTTTTTATGAAAAAGAAAATATATAACTGAAAAGAGGATGTACATAAGGTTCCAGAAGGTTAACAGAATAATCAGAAAAAGCCTTATAAACTAACGTTAAAAGCCTATTTTTAAGGGCATTGTCCTTTAAACATTTAAAACTAATACAAGAAAAGTGATCTGTGAGATCTGCCAGTTCCAAAAAGTTAGATAAAACACCCGAGTCATACTAAGTATGTTGTAGAGTTAGTTACGCAATCATTCATCATAATGATTGAAGAAATCTTTACACTTTGCTTTTGTTCCAATTTTACTTCACTTCATTTCACTCTACTCCAAACCAAACTAAACGAGGCCTTAGTCTTTTCTGTTGTGTTGTGATATCAGTAATAGAAAACTTCTTTTCCGTAACAAAAAGAGGGGGAGATGAAGGATTACAATTTGGTTAACAAATGGTCTGACTAATAAGAAAAATATGGTTTTTTTTTGGGGGGGGCGGGGTGGGGGGGAGAAAAATATCATTAAACCAAGCTCACTGACTGAATACAATGTCACAGGAATGGTTGTTTCAAATCCGCAGGAAGGATTGCAATTTGGTTAACAAATAATGCCAAAAATCCAAGAATATATGGCTTGTACATCAGCAACAACAAAGCTACAGACCATCAGATAGTGTGCCCATATCATGTCTGACAAAATGCCCATGACAGAAACAAGCAAACAACACTATAATTAAGCAGTTTCAGAAGAAGCCAGGAACCAATTACTATAAAGTGAAGCACAAGAGAAAAAGTACATTACAGTACATATACATTACCTTGGTACCAGGGGCCCGTTGGTGGAGCTCCTCTTCAGGGATAATGACAGGCCATGTTTCACCGGCGTCGCGAAACATTTGCTCGGTCTCAAGGTGCTGACCCTTCTCCAGAATCATAGTCCTTATGCTCTGGGCTGAGGTGGAAGTCGCATCGATCACCTCTTCAACACCATTCACGAATGTTACTGTAATCTGAGGAGGATGGTCGTCCGTTCGTCGCTTCACCAAAAGCTGACATGCTGGATTTGACTCCTTCGCCGTGCGAGCATTACATTGTGCCAGAAACTCCATGCACGCAGCGGTTCGCGTGTCCAGTGCATTGAACTCAATCTTCACCTTCGATAGAAACTTCAGCATCTTTCTCTTTCTCTCTATCTTTCGTTTTCTTTTTCTGAAAAATGAAAAACAGAAATTGAAATGTTACTTGCCATTTGGAAGTTGAACTTCCTCTCTCTCCCCCACACCTGAAGTCAAATAGATACAAGTCAATAATATAAACCATTAGATGAGCATCTTTCATTTGGTTGCCATTCTTACTGTAGGCTCACTCTGTGCTACTGAGCTACCTTAACATAAGTTACTGACATCGTTGATTCTTATTCTGGAGAAGAGTTTTCTGTCTGTGAGTGGCCCATAGTTAGTAAGTTTGGGAACAGCAATAATACAGATACGGATACGTACGACAATTAAACGGACTAGATGGCAATAACACTTTTCAAAAATCGGCGCAATATAACGTGTACAGCAATGATACTATAAGTGTTTAACACGGTTGTTTTGTAAAAATCCGGGAGCAAAAATACAGGCATATATTCACTATGCAATAGGCTTGTACACCTAATAAACACAATAATAGCACTTGCTGATGTACCCAGACTTATAGTTTGATGGAGCTTAGAATGGCCATCAAAGGGATGATTGATGCACATTATTATCAACTTTCACATTACAAATTTAAACCTATGTCTTAGACTTCATTATCAACTTGGTGGTATTCATCAAATTAGTTTGTTGCATTCCTTGTCACCTTAAAATGAATTGAATAGAATACTACATTATAATCTTAATGACTATTGCTCAAATCCCTGTTGAAGTCCAAAATAATAGTTCAAAAGAAAACATTATTTCAGCTAAATAGAAGAAAACATTATTTAAGCTAACAACAGTATTGCGACCACAATGAATGTTAGCAGAACAAAGAGAATTGTACGGGCAAAAACTTAACTAATTCCTGGTTGAAGAAGAAAATAATTAACACTGGAAACAGCATTAATGTAGTCCTAGATAGAAGATAAGTCTACAAGGAGCCATGTGAAAAAGGATCATATAAGCTACTGGTTTGGAGGGGCAGATTTGAGGAAATTGGGTCATTTCAAGGGTTAGACTTAGGATCTTGGAGTTGAATCTTATAGGGTAAAGTTGGGCAGGTTTGGGGGGATCTATAAACCAAGTTTGAAGACGTTTGAATGAAACTTTCAAAAAACAGAAATTTAGGGTTTCAAATTTCGGGTTTTGGGGAAGAAGGAGATGATGGATTCTAGGGCTTAAAATGGGAATTAGGGGCAGGCGTTCAGGTCGAGTTTCCCTAAGGCTGAGAACAGCACTCGGCCAAGGTTGGGTATACTTTGGATGGCTGGAAGTGGTTCAGGCAGAATTGGGGTTCTTTGGGTTCTAATGGAATGAGGGGGGTTTGAGGTTTAGATTCTAGGATGGGGTTGGGATTGCTGCCGAGTGTAAGGGAGATGGTAAGGGAGCTATGGTTGAAATATTAAAAGGTTTTTGACGGTGGAAATGGTTCAGCTGGAATTTTAGGATTTCGGCAGCTTGGGGAGAATGGTAGTTTTTAGGGTTTTGCAAGAAGGAAGGGGCTGAAAGTTAGATCAAGTGTAGGGTTGGGTGAGGGGAGGCTGTGATGGAAGCATGGATGGGTTTTGATGGTTGAAATAAAGCTGGAAATGATATTACAGCAAATGATGAACACTTACTGATTTGAAGATCTTCAAAGGCAGCAGCAGTTTGAAGATGATTGTGTCTCCCGAATCCCGATCTTAACAGATGCAAAGAGTCAATAAGAGTCCACCGATTCTTTCACCTTGAGATCCACAAGGCCTCCTTGAAGTTACTCTCAAGGAACACTCACAAAGGGAGCTAACAGCAGCAAGGTTGAAACAACAACAACAGTGGGCAGCCTCCCACGATTCACTTAGCTAATAATAATGGCCAAAGGCCCAAACCGTAATACAAGCTAAGTAGATCCTCTAAGGACCAATAGAAATACAAGATCCTCTAAGGACCAATAAAAATAGAAAACATAACTTAAACTGAATCAAAGCTGAACCAAAGGTTGAACCAGTTTGGTTCAACTTAAAACATAAGAAAAAACACTTTGCTAAAAAACTAAGTATGGAAAGCAGAAAATAAACAAAGATTAAAAATAACTAAGGCCTAATCTTAGGGCTGTTTTATTTGTGGATGCTTGGATCTGCATCAACTCTCCCCGACTTAAAAACATTCATCTCCGATGAATGGGTGAAGTCCATGAAACACTCCCGCAACTCGGGGCTAAGCTTCTTGACGTCATCAATATGACTCCAAGTACTGTTGTGGCTTGAAGAAACTCTTCCTCGAATTTTGCAGTGATGGGGGGGAATCAACATATGAGTGGCAACTTTAACAATTCCCAAACAAAATTCTGGTTGCTTGTAGACTTTAGGGGTGTAGTCTTCAAGGCGTGGAGCTGGCTCTTAAAAAAATCATTGTGGCATAACGAACTCTATGTGCTCGACCTCTGAATCAATATCAACCAGGAATGTCGTATGCATAGTCTTCATCATTGGTAACCTCCTCGCCTAGGACTTGAGGCACAAGTTGTACCTCTTCAAGAACAGCATCTTGAATGCAAATGATTTCTTGTGGAGTGTTCTCAACCACCTCATCATTTTCGGCTGTTTCAGCTTTGTCTACTTTGACTTCCTCAACATAGATCTCTTTCACATGTTGACCTTCCAGCTTTGAAGCTTCAAGCATTGTCTCTTCTTTTCCATCACAATTCATTGTGATCACTTCAGCTTTATCTTCAACGGGTGCTCTCTCAATTTCCTTTGATAATGGAAATTTGCATTCAGCGGCTGATTTAACACTGGTGAGGTCAGATTTCCCACACTCTTCAACTTGCAAACTGGATCCCATTGATGGAGGCTTCAAGTTGTCTTCAGAATTGAAGGCCTTTGGTCGAAGGGAATTGAAGTGACCTTGTTGTAGAGCTCTAGTTGCCCGTGGTAAGTATTTTCTACTTAAGTCTTCCTTCATCTCTGCCCAGTTAATAGGAGCTTTGCCTTCATACTGAAGATTCCTCTCAGTAGTTCTCCACCACTCAAGGGCTGGCCCCACTAGATTAGCACGGGCTAACCTCATCTTTCCAGACTCAGGTAGATCATACCAATTAAAATAGTCATCTAAAGCAATCAACCAATCACAAAATTCCTGGGGACCTGATCTGCCATCAAAGTCTATCAACTCATACGCCTCTGGAGGTCTACGATGTTTCCTGTAGCCTCTGTATCCTCTGTTCCTGACTTCACCGTGATCTCTGTGCCTTTCTCTGTATTTTTCAGTTCTGCCCGTGGTTCTATGCACCTCTGAATGGACTTGAATTCTGTTCTCTTCAAGTGGATTGTTGCTGCCCCTAGCAGGGGTAATCCTTTGCCCTTCAAGAGGATTGTTGCTGTCCCTAAAGGATGCAATCTGCCACTGCCCAATAACTTGCAATCTGTCATGAAAAGACTGCTGATTTGCCGAAAGTTTTTGGAGCATCTCCATGATAGCAGCCATATAGGATCGGGTGGGGGTGGTAGTGTTGGATCCACAACTGAGATGCCATGTCCATCCATGGCTCTGATACCAATTAATGTAGTCCTAGATAGATGATAAGTCTACTAGGAGCCATGTGAAACAGGATCATATAAGCTACTGGTTTGGGGGGGCAGATTTGAGGAAATTGGGTCATTTCAAGGGTTAGACTTAGGATCTTGGAGTTGAATCTTATAGGGTAGAGTTGGGCAGGTTTGGGGGGGATCTATTAAACCAAGTTTGAAGACGTTTGAATGAAAATTTCAAAAAACAGAAATTTAGGGTTTCAGATTTCGGGTTTTGGGGAAGAAGGAGATAATGGATTCTAGGGCTTAAAATGGGAATTAGGGGCAGGGTTCAGGTCGAGTTTCCCTAAGGCTGAGAACAGCACTCGGCCAAGGTTGGGTGTAGTTTGGATGGCTGGAAGTGGTTCAGGCAGAATTGGGGTTCTTTGGGTTCTAATGGAATGAGCAGGGTTTGAGGTGTAGATGCTAGGATGGGGCTGGGGTTGCTGTCGAGTGTAAGGGAGATGGTAAGGGAGCTATGGTTGAAATATTAAAGGGTTTTGATGGTGGAAATGGTTCAGCTGGAATTTTAGGATTTTGGCAGCTAGGGGAGAATGGTAGTTTTTAGGGTTTTGCAAGAAGGAAGGGGCTGAAAGTTAGATCAAGTGTAGGGTTGGGTGTGGGGAGGCTGTGATGGAAGCATGGATGGGTTTTGATGGTTGAAATAAAGCTGGAAATGATATTACAGCAAATGATGAACACTTACTGATTTGAAGATCTTCAAAGGCAGCAGCAGTTTGAAGATGATTGTGTCTCCCGAATCCCGATCTGAACAGATGCAAGGAGCTGAGAAGAAGACCTCCCGATCTAAAAGAGTCAATCGGAGTCCACCGATTCTTTCACCTTGAGATCCACAAGGCCTCCTTGAAGTTACTCTCAAGGAACACTCACAAAGGGAGCTAACAGCAGCAAGGTTGAAACAACAACAACAGTGGGCAGCCTCCCACGATTCTCTTAGCTATTAATAAGATGGCCAAAGGCCCAAACCCTAATTCAAGCTAAGTAGATCCTCTAAGGACCAATAGAAATACAAGATCCTCTAAGGACCAATAAAAATAGAAAACATAACTTAAACTGAACCAAAGGTTGAACCAATTTGGTTCAACTTAAAACATAAGAAAAAACACTTAGCTAAAAAACTAAGTATGAAAGCAGAAAATAAATTAACATTAAAAATAACTAAGGCCTAATCTTAGGGCTGTTTTATTTGTGGATGCTTGGATCTGAATTGAGCATACTCTTCAAACAGAGCAACAAGACCAAAGCATCAATATCAGAAAAAAGCTTCTTCACAACCAAAACTATTCAAGCCTAGAGGATAAGAGCCATTGAACAGAATAACGTTTCAGATCATTGAATTAGATATTATAGACCATTCAAATCAATGAAAACCATAGAGAAGAATGACGAATCCATTGAACCTCAGATCATGAGTTGATTGTCAGTTCATACTTAGTCATTCACATATAGATGGGAGTAGGTTTTAAACTTCTCCACTACATCAAAGAAAGATGGTAATGATTTAATAATCAGTGATATTACTAAGTTAGATGGCTTTGGAGAATTGTGCCACATCTGCAATGATGGTCCTCCAACTGCATCTTAATCATGTGTGTTTGGGGGGAGGGTAGGAAGCTCGATGAAACAAGGAATGCAAGTTTTGTTTGGTTACTTTTGTCTAACCAATCCTTGAAGTGAGTTCAGACTCAGGTTCTGAGTCTGATCCTATCTCTTCTTCTATGTACCTCTCACTTTCGACTTCCTCTTGCCCATTTATTGCTTGGCTCTCATCTTCCTCCAGAGAATCGCTAAAAATTTAATCCGAACAACTTTCTGAGCACTTCAACATGAATTCATCATTGTTCATCTCTTCCATCTCTTGTTTGTCTAAGCAGAAACTTAGAGCACACCCACAGACAACTCTCTCTCTTCCTCTCACCTTAGAGCAGACTGCATGCAACCCTATCTAAAATCCTAGAAACTTCACTAATCTAGACAGATTTTCCATTTGAGGGATTTCAAGTTGAGAGATTTGAAAAACATACTGAGAACAGAGAGACTTGCTGGCCGAAAAGAGACAGAGAAGAAGAATGGAGCACCGGGGCAGGGGCTTAACTCAATGGCATCAGATGGAGACTCTGTTAGATGTGTATAGAGTTGTAATAAGGGTAGTTCTGGTACTAGTCTTGTTACTAGTTACCTTATTATGTAATTCTGTATTTTCTTCTTTTTTACCTTTTACCTCCCTAGGGAGTGAGTTGTAATACTTTAATTTATGACTTTGAAGTAACATAGATGTGTGGAGATCTCTCTCACACACACAACCATTACAACCGAAATATTACTCTTCCATTCTCTTGCTCTCTTTTTATTCTCTTCCTCTCCACCATCTTCCTCCTCTTCTCTTACCTACATCCTTAAACTAAAATCCAACTTGGTATCAGAGCCAAAGGTTTGAGAGTCGTATCATCTCTATTTTCCTCATCTTTTTCCCTCTCTTTGAGATCCTAGAACTCAAGGGATTTCAAAGAAGAGGTTCCTATGTAAATCCTTTGCAAAAGAGGTATGAAGTAGGTTCTCTATAACCTATTTAGGTGATTGAGGATGATTCTTGAGCTACTTTGGAGCTCCATTGAAGCTGTTTTGAAGTGAACCAAGCAGTAGTTAGGGTTTCCGCCACTCAAGAGCGAAGGCCATGTTTCTCTCATTCTCGGCATGTTTTTGGAGCTTGGAATAGCTCAACAGAATCGTATAAGGGTCCTCTATATGCTCCAAGTGTGCCTCCTTGATGAATGAAGGTACTGTCCAAGCATAGCTCGTTTTGTGGATCTGCTCTTCCGCCCGTATTTCCGCCGTTGAGTTGAATCCATGGATCAGGTCCATTTCAGCATGGGTTTGGTTGTTGGACCAGCCTACTAGGATCGTATAAGGACCCTAGTTATAGTCTTCGTGTTCTCCTTTGATGGATGAGACTCCTCTTTGAGTTCTACTCAGTTTCGTGGTGTTGTTTCTCGCCCGGGTAAACCCGATAATGCTGCATTTTCCTTGTTCTTGCATTTAGGGTATATTGGACCTCTTGTTTGATTGAAAAGTGATGATGAATATCTGCATTTGAAATATTGGGGCTTGTTTAAGCTGTTTTATCTCTTGAAGAGTGTGGGAGTGAAGCTTTGTTGTGCTGGAATCTTTGTCTTTAAGCTGGCAGCTCTGTTTTTGTGTGTTGGGATAATTTCCTTGGGTTGAGTGTGCACTCCCCTTGCTGGTTGTTACCTGTCTATGGTCAAGTACTCTTTCCCATACACTATGGGTGATACATCTGCATCTGAACTTGGTTCGGCTACCTCACAGCCTCTTCCCACTGCACCTCAAGTTGTTTATGAGAGTGTGCCTACACAGATCTCCTTTGTAAAACTTGATGGCACCAATTATTTGGATTGGTCACACTCCGTGAGGCTGTCACTAAGAAGCAAACGGAAACTTGGGTACATTACAAGTACCATTAAGGCTCCAGAGCCTAGTTCACCTGGCTTTGACCAATGGGAGGCCGACAATTCTACAGTCATGACATGGCTGATCTTCTCTATGACACCTGAGATTGGGCGAAGGTTTATAAGAAAGGAGACTGCCAAGGCCATCTGGGATAGTGTTGCACAAACTTTTGATCGAGTGGGTGACTCTGCCAAGGTCTACCAGCTTCACCAAAAGATTAACTCCATGAGGCAGGGTGATAGGACCATTTCTGAGTACTACAATGCCTTCCTTAGCCTTTTGGAAGAATATGACCACTACAGGGATCTCCACTTGAAGGACCCAGAGGATGAGGCCAAGGTATATCAGACTCTTGAAAAAGAGTGTGTCTTTACCTTACTTGGTGGTCTAAACCATGACTATGAGCCCATCAGGCTTCAGATCTTAGGTCGGTCTCCCTTTCCATCTCTTAGTAAGGTCTGTAGTTACTTACAGAGTGAGGAGACTCGGCGTGTTGCTATGGAGCCTGCTTCTATATCTTCTATTGAGAGGTTAGCCCTCAACTCCAATTCTTCCCGAGACACCCGTGGAGGTGGTAGAGGCCAAGGGCCTAACCGAGAGGTAGCCAATACAGTGGAGACAGTAGGTGCTAGTGGAGTTGGTCGTGACCGGTTTAAATGTGATCATTGTGGGAGAACTGGCCACACCAAGGATAGGTGTTGGTCTCTTCATGGTCGTCCTCCTGGCACACGTGGTCGTGGTGGCCGTAGAGGGGGAGCTCGAGCTCACTCTGTGATGACTGAGGCAGATACTACACAGGATGACTCTGCCTTTATGGATACAGTGGTTCGCCGGGTCATATCACAGCTTAGCACATCTTCTACACCTTCTGTAGCCAGTTCCTCATCATCCTCCGCTTTACAGGTCTCTACTTCAGCCTCTACTACAGCCCAGTCTTGGGTCATTGATTCTGGTGCCACTGACCATATGACTGGTACGTCACATAATTATGATTCCTATACCATTTGCTCTGGTAAGGATAAGGTTAGAATAGTTGATGGCTCCCTATCCTCCATATCTGATAAGGGTAGCATTCCTGTCACTTCATCTATTTCTCTTACTTCAGTTCTTCATGTTCCTAACCTTACAGTTAATCTTTTATCTGTGAGTCACTTGACAAAATCTTTGAATTGCTGCATCACCTTTTTCCCTTCTCACTGTCTTTTTCAGGATTTGGTGACGAAGAGGATTATTGGTAGTGGACGTAAAGAGCAAGGCCTTTATCTTTTTTATCCTTTTGTGTCTACAGCTCAGTCTTATGTGTGTGGCCGTAATGATAGTAGTTCTATGGCGGCTGTTTTGTTATGGCATCGTCGTCTTGGCCACCCTTCTTTTGTTGTAATAAGGAAACAGTTGCCTCACTTATTTTCTTCTGTTGCTTCTTCTCATGTTTTTCAATGTGAATCATGTATGTTAGCCAAACATTGTCGTTCCTCTTATCCATATCATGGTAATCGAACTGCAGCCCCTTTTCACATTGTGCATACTGATGTTTGGGGACCTTCCCCTACTACTTCTTTATTTGGCTTTCGTTATTTCGTGTCATTTGTTGATGATTTTTCTCGTGCTACATGGACTGTTCTTCTGAAACATAAAAGTGATGTTTGTGATGCATTTCAACATTTTTATTAGATGATCCTTACCCAGTTTGAAACTCGGATCAAAATTGTTCGGTCTGATAAAGGGGGGGAATACATGTTTGGTAGCCTTCAAACCTTCTTTACTGATCATGGCATTATCCATCAGCTTGCGTGTGTTGACACCCCCCAACAAAATGGGGTTGCTGAAAGGAAAAATCACCATCTATTGGAGGTCACCCGTAGTCTCTTGTTTGGCATGCATGTCCCCAAGACCTTCTGGTCTGCGGCTCTTCTTACGGCCTCCTTCCTCATCAATCGCATGCCTACTAAACTTCTTGACTACAAATCTCCCTTGGACATTCTATCTCCTACAGTCTCTGCTTTTTCTCTTCCTCCTAAAGTCTTTGGATGTCTTTGTTATGTGCATGTTAATAAATCACATCGCACTAAACTTGATCCCAAAGCTCTCAAGTGTCTCTTTCTTGGGTATTCCTCTACTACCAAAGGTTACAAGTGCTATCATCCCTCTTCTAGCAAGTGTTTCATCTCCAAAGATGTGACCTTCCTTGAGTCTGTCCCTTTCTTTGCACCCTCTCAGCATCCTCTTCAGGGGGAGAATTGTGGTAGTGAACAGGCTGATGATCTCCTTCATTCCTCCCTACCTATCTCTCCCTTTATACTTGACATTGGTAAGCACAGGGCTGTGGGTGCAGATGTGAATACAGATCCGGATGTTGACAATGATACTGGTAAGGATAAGGATTACCATATTACCTACAAGAGAGGTGAAGGCTTGCATAATGAAAGAAAGAAGACCTACCAAGAGTCCTCTTTGGATCCAGATCCACATCCTGAGCCTCCTCAATCAGGTGATATTCCTTCCCTTCCATCTGACTTAGACCTTCCCATTGCTGTTAGAAAAGGGAAAAGAGCTTGTACTAATCCTATAGCCCAGTTTGTTTCCTATGGTGCTCTTTCTCCTACAGGTCTTGCCTTTGTTACCGCTCTCTCTACTGCTTCTATTCCCAGGAATGTTGTTGATGCTATATCTGACCCAAAGTGGAGACAAGCCATGTCCGAGGAGATGATGGCCCTTGAAAAGAATGGTACTTGGCAATTGGTGGACCTTCCAAGGGGACGTGTCCCAGTTGGATGCAGATGGGTGTACACAATCAAGTATAAGTCAGATGGGACAGTTGAGAGATACAAAGCAAGGTTAGTAGCCAAGGGGTACAGTCAAGTTTATGGGATTGACTATCAGGAGACATTTGCTCCTGTGGCTAAGCACAACTCTATAAGAGTCCTATTATCCTTGGCTGCCAATAAAGATTGGCCACTATATCAGTTAGATGTGAAGAATGCCTTCCTTCATGGGGACTTGGAAGAGGAAGTGTACATGCAAACTCCACCAGGCTTCAAAATGCCTTGGTGAAGGGAAAGTGTGTCTCCTCAAAAAGGCTCTATATGGTCTCAAACGATCACCAAAGGCATGGTTTGAGCGCTTCCGACTGAGCTATTCTAAAGGATGGGTATTCCCAGTCAAGCTGATCACACTCTCTTTACCAAGCGAGGAGATGGTACCATTACAGCCCTCATAGTATATGTTGATGATATTGTAGTAACTGGAGATGATCTGGTTGAGATTAAAAGACTGAAAATCTACTTGGCTCAACAATTTGAAATCAAAGATCTAGGTCCCTTGAAGTACTTCTTAGGCATTGAGGTATCAAGGACCAAGAGAGGAATCAACATAAGTCAGCGGAAATTTGTTCTTAATTTGTTGACAGAGACAGGGATGTTAGGATGCAAACCGGCAAATTCTCCTATTGAACAGAATCACAAACTAGGAGAAGATTGTGGTCCTTCTCTTGTTGATGCGGGAAAATACCAAAGGCTTATGGGGAAACTTATCTTTCATGACACGCCTGGATATCTCTTACGCACGAGTGGGAGTTGTGAGCCAATTCATGCATGCCCCCAAGAGTGGCCACTTGGATGCAGTGTATCGCATTCTCGGATATTTGAAGTCTTCTCCGGGAAAGGACTGTTGTATGTAAAACACATCAGCTTAAGAATGGAAGGTTTTACTGATGCCGATTGGGCTGGATCCATTACAGACAGGAGATCTACCTCGGGTTATTGTACCTTTGTAGGAGGTAACTTAGTTACATGGAGAAGCAAAAAGCAACATGTTGTGGCCAGATCTAGTGCGAGCGAGAATTTAGAGCTATGGCTCGTGGAGTGTGTGAGCTCATTTGGTTGAAGAGACTAGTTCAAGAATTGGGATTTGGCACTGAAGGACCTATGAGGCTATACTGTGACAACAAGGCTGCCATAAGTATTGCTCACAATCCTGTCCAACATGACCGAACTAAGCACATTGAGGTCATGGTATAAAATCTCGCGAAATATCGGCGATATATCGCGATATTTCGTGAATCTCGACATAACCGAGATACGAAACAATGTCGAATAAAAAGTACAATAACTCGCCGATATATCGAGATATTTGACGATATATCGTGGAACTCACGATATATCGCGAGATATCACGATATATCGCGAGATATTGTAAAGTGACAATTGATGTCACATTCAAAATCCTTATAAATTTCATATTTCGCAGCTCTTGGTCGATATTTCGACCGAGAGAGCTGAAAATGAAATTTTCTCTCTTCTTCCTCCCTTCCAAGCCTCATTGAAGCTCTTGTCGCCGGGAAGGCGTCGGAGGGTCATCTAAGCTCATCATCCAAGCCTATTTTCATTATTTAAGGTAAATTATATTTCTCTAAAACTATTTTTTTAAAAAACTTTGTACAAATGTTGTTGGATGTTGATGATATTAATATATGTTAGACAACGGAGGCCGATCTACAAACCTCACGGTGTCGAAATTTTTTCCCATATGTATTTTTTATTTTTTTCTGGTTTTAAAAATTCATTTTCCTACAACTAAAATAGGAAATAATTAGGTAATATGACTTAGATGGTAATGAATTAAATATATGTTAGACACCAATGGCCGATCTACGGCTTCACATGTCGGATTTATTTTCTGCTCTTAAATAATTCTTTTAATTTTCGAAAATTAAGAAAAATATATAAAAATTAAAAAACAGAAATAAATAAGGAAAATATGAGTTTTAAGTTTAAAAAATAATGAAAAATATGAAAGTTATTTCTATATGTTTTGAGATGCATTACATGTATATTATGTTTACTAATTCATAGTTTTGTTGTGTTAGATCAATACTTATATTAACATTATATATAAAAATTGGTTTTAATTTTGTGAAAAATATTTGACACGAGGGAAAAATATTAAATAACTATACAAGTGTATTAGTAATCTAAAAGTGTCGATTGAAGTGCATCTACATTAAGTTTTTAATTATTTGTGTTACTTACATTGCGAGTAAACAAGTATCATTATGGCGGATCGTGATAGACAACGTGCGAGGGGCAAGCAAAAGGGGGGGAAAGTAGTCAACAAAGGAGGCGGACGGAACAAAGAGAACAGAGGGAACAAGAGAGACCAACCAGCCAAAGATAGGGGTGACATTGCATGGTTACATGGTACTCCCATTGATGGGGATAAGAGAAAATCTATATGTAATTATTGTACATGCAATTTATGGGAGGTGGGTCCAGAGACTTAAACAACATCTTGGAGGATCTAAAGATGTTGTAGGTTGTCATATGGTCCCTCTCGAAGTAGCCAGGAGATTGGTGATAGTTTGAGGGGAAGAAAGAAGAGGAAGGTGACAAGCAAAGGATAAGAGAACAACTTGAGGATACAGTGAGGAGTTTGATGGGAGGAGGAAGACGATACAATGATGATGATGACTCCTCCTCCTCCTCTCGATGATGACATTGCAGTACTGATGACATACAAACAAGCAGAGGAGGCTAGGGATTTTAGGCGGACTGTTTCAAGGAGTAGAGGAAGTTTTCAAGATGATCAGCAGAGACAAAGAGTAGGGGGTAGTGGAGGAGTGGCAGTTCGGAGGTCCTAAAACTTTGAATCCTTTTAAAAGATCACAAAGTGTGAGGCAACCCCAACACCTCTACCCGATGCATTACCACCATCAACATCGATCCTAAATTGCATAAGAAGAAAGGAAGCGAGTCAACCAGAATCAAAGGAGCATGGAAGGGGATGAAGGGATTGGTTAAAGAATCAATAGCTAAGTGGATGCTATACCATACCATCCCAAACACCGCACAAGGCCCCCATTATGATACCATGATAGATACCATTGCGCAGGTGGCCCAGGATTCAAGGGCCCCACCCCATATGAGGTAATGAATGTTTATCTACCTCAACAAAAGAGTGAGATTGATGAGTACATTAGTAAGATGAGGAATATGTGGGAGACATATGGGGTGACTATAATGGCAGATGGATGGACTGGGCCTACAAGAAAGTCCATCATCAATTTCAATGGAAGGGTTCCAAGACTGCAAATGGGAGGGAAGCACAAACAACGATGTCATCCGAGGACTTCGGACCAAACTAAGCAAAGTGGTGAAAGTTTTAGAGCCGATGAATTAAAGTTCTACATGTTCTCGACTCACTCTCGAAGGGCCCAACCATGCGATCCTATATCTTTGCGTAATAGACTTGATGAAAGATAGTGTCTATAGTGTGGGTCTCGCAGAGCAAACACTTCTTAGATATCATAAATGCTCATTGGAGAATCAACTTATGCATCCACCGCATAAGGGTGGTGAGTAAATTTGTTTTATGTTTACTAATTCATAGTATTATTATTTACTAATTACCTATGCATTCGACAATACCTCTATTCTATATGTCATATTTCAAAGATACTACTTGAACCCTAAGTATCAATATAACAATAGGCTTGGGTTGGAAACTCAACTTATTGATCTTTGTGAAACAAGTAGTGAAGAAGTTGGAGCGGATAGTGCACTACAAGCAATTTGCAACAATGAAGTGAGTTCATTTGGAAACTCAACTTATTGATGCTTTCAAATAAGTAGTGAAGAAGTACTTACTAATTTTCCACGTGGGTATAGATCGAGGTATTTAGGGATGCATTGGGAAGTTTTGGGCCCGAGGCTGCGATCAAGGCGACACGTGGTGATCTTTGGTAATTCTTTTAAGTTTTAAATTACATATGTATTGAAATTTGAAAGTTGAAAGTTGAAACAACATTTGACACATGTCTTTTTGTTGTAAACTTGTAATGCTTGTGAATGGTGGGTGTTGTATGGGAATCGGCTGAAAACTTAAGAAGAATAGCAATTAAAGTCCTTGCTGAAACATGTTTCGCATCCGGTTGTAGGAGGCTCGAGTACCTTTGCACTCATCCGCTCCAAGAGCGCAGACAGTTGGGGTCTCAACGTTTATCGACATGGTGTATGTGCTCTACAACTTGAGGCTGAAAGCTGCAACACATACGCATGGGACATGAGGACGAGGGGCACCATTGATCTGCCGACATCTTTCAAGTTGACTCGAGACGATGAGGACCCTATTGTGGATTGGGTGAGGATAGAGGTGAGCCGAGTGTTGGATGAGGAGGGAGGTAGGCCCGACCCCATGATAGCTTCGAGATTGGTGCTTGATGTGGGCGAGTATATGGTGACGATACATGCGAGGGAAGCCTCGCCCATACCATTCCATCATTTGGTGGCAATTCTGCGATGATGAAGACTGTCTAAGTCCTCGAATGATGATGATGGTGATGATGGTGATCTTTGTGGTGGTGATGGTGATCTTGGTGGTGGTGATGTTGGTGGTGGTGATCTTTGGTGAAGAATATGACGGCATGCGAGGCGTTATGTGGTAGGCAGAGGCCCGGATTCGGCGCTGTAGAGCCGCTCCGATTCACCGGAGAACCACGAGTTTGATGTATGCCACGAAGAATACGGACCACGAGACACGTGCCCCGCACCCCCACCCTCGAGAGGCCCCTACATCATACTGACAGAAGCGTAGGGGTGGCAAACACGATTTGCAACCCGATCGCATGGACATTGATAACCTATCTAGCTCTGTTGGTGGTTTGAGTATGGGTGATAGGGAGGGAGGACCGCCCGGACATTGGCGTGCCCCATCTTTTGGCACGTATGCCGCTCCATTGGCATCGGATTATGGTGCATCACAACCTTACGGTGGATATGGATATGGATCATCATCATATAGGCGATTTAGTGGGGTAGGGGACTATGACTACGTCCCGATCCCGGGGACATCTTACGGATCATCTTTTGTAGATAACATCTTTGCATACCCTAGCGGACCTAGCTACCAACCTCACCGCCATACATGCGGCCAATGCCATCGCCTCTTGCCTTGGCGCCAACATCATATCACGATGGATCATCTTCTTCACGGATTGGATCGATTGGTAACCTAGTTTATATCCTAGGATAGGTTACCTACTGACGTTGATGATTCCATTTACGTGACACTTGTGGATGACTACACTCGTTTCTTCTCCGATTCTATACCGTGGTCCCATATGTCATTGAGAGAGAAAGCAATGGACGTCGACTCGGTGAGGCGTGAGTGGGATTGATCCAGGGAGGCACGAACTACTATTAGCGATTTAGCGCTTGTAATTTGTAACTTAAGTTGTGATTTCATTAATCTATGTGTATTTAACTATTTATACATTAAGGTCGGCGATCGTATGTCAATCAAGGTGCGAGCCAAAACACCAATTGAATTCACATTTTTACAATTTTATGGTTTAAATGTGTTTATTAAGCTTAAATAAGGCTGTCCATGAAGTTTCGAGGCCTAAATATGGCCAAATACCCCGAGATGGACCCCGAAATATTGCGAGAAAAAATGCAATATTTCGGGAATATTTCGCGATATCTCGGATATTTCGGATATCTCGGTAGGCCCGAGATACCGATATATCGCGAGATATAGTACTATAATTGAGGTTGATAGACACTTCATTAAGGAGAAGATAGACTCTGGCTGTATTTATACTCCTTTTGTGAAGACCGGTGATCGAGTTGCGGACATCTTCACCAAGGCTCTCGCCTCTCCTCGATTTAGTACTCTCTAAGCAAGTGGGAATGCATGATATATATTCTCCAGCTTGAGGGGGAGTGTTAGATGTGTATAGAGTTGTAATAAGGGTAGTTCTGGTACTAGTCTTGTTACTAGTTACCTTATTATGTAATTCTGTATTTTCTTCTTTTTTACCTTTTACCTCCCTAGGGAGTGAGTTGTAATACTTTAATTTATGACTTTTAAGTAATATAGATGTGTGGAGATCTCTCTCACACACACAACCATTACAACCGAAATATTACTCTTCCATTCTCTTGCTCTCTTCTTCTTCTCTTCCTCTCCACCATCTTCCTCCTCTTCTCTTACCTACATCCTTAAACTAAAATCCAACTGACTCGCCGGAGTAGAGGAGCTGTAAGTCGGCCTTCCGCCGCTGCAATCGCCTTTGATAGAGTTTTCCCTCAACTGCAATTCGTTATTCAGGAAGATGAAATGGAGAAGAGGAAGTGAGCAATGGGATATTACTCTATTGATTTGATGGAGAGTCGCTCACTCGCCGGCAGGCTAATAAACACGGTACAGGAGACGGAAAAAAAGGGGGGGGGCAAGGGGTTAGGGTTCCAGCAAGGGGTGAAATAGGGTTGGGTTGGGCCGGGTTTTTTAAAACCCTAGCCCAACCTTGAGTCCTCTTAGCTCAACCCAAGCCCAACCCGGCCCTAGGTCGGGCTGAGATATCTCAGCCCAGCCCAGCCTAGCTCGGCCTTGATTGACCCTCTAAACCTTCAATCCTCTACCATATTTGAAGTTTTATTTAGAACAATAGGGCATTGTGAGTCACGGTGACTGAAAATCAGGTTTGGGATTTGGGAGTTGGGAGAATGTAGAAGAAGAGTCACGGGGACTGAAAATCAGGTTTGGGATTTGGGAGAGTGGAGAAGAAGAGTCACGGAGAAAGGAGAAAATCGTGTGAAACGGTTTCACTGAAATCCTATTTAGCCATATATGCCCAGCCCTGCACAGCCCAACTCGGCCTAGATTGACCCGGTAGGGTTGGGTCTGGGCTGAGATATCTCAGCCCGACCTAGGGCCAGGTTGGGCTTGGGTTGAGCTAAGAGGACTCAAGGTTGGGCTAGGGTTTTAAAAAACCCGGCCCAACCCAACTCTATTTCACCCCTTGCTGGAACCCTAACCCCTTGCCCCCCCCCCCCTTTTTTTCCGTCTCCTGTACCGTGTTTATTAGCCTGCCGGCGAGTGAGCGACTCTCCAAAAAATCAATAGAGTAATATCCCATTGCTCACTTCCTCTTCTCCATTTCATCTTCCTGAATAACGAATTGCAGTTGAGGGAAAACTCTATCAAAGGCGATTGCAGCGGCGGAAGGCCGACTTATAGCTCCTCTACTCCGGCGAGTCTCCATCTGATGCTATTGAGTTAAGCCCCTGCCCCGGTGCCCCATTCTTCTTCTCCGTCTCTTTTCGGCCAGCAAGTCTCTTTGTTCTCAGTAAGTTTTTCAAATCTCTCAACTTGAAATCCCTCAACTAGAAAATCTTTCTAGGTTAGTCAAGTTTCTAGGATTTTAGATAGGGTTGCATGGGGTCTACTCTAAGGTGAGAGGAAGAGAGAGAATTGTCTGTGGGTGTGCTCTGAGTTTCTGCTTAGACAAACAAGAGATGGAAGAGATGAACAATGATGAATTTGTGTTGAAGTGCTCAGAAAGTTGTTCGGATTAAATTTTTAGCGATTCTCTGGAGGAAGATGAGAGCCAAGCAATAAATGGGGCAAGAGGAAGTCGAAAGTGAGAGGTACATAGAAGAAGAGATAGGATCAGACTCAGAACCTGAGTCTGAACTCACTTCAAGGATTGGTTAGACAAAAGTAACCAAACAAAACTTGCATTCCTTGTTTCATCGAGCTTCCTGCCCTCCCCCCCCCCTCCCCCTCCCCCTCCCCCCACCCCCAAACACACATGATTAAGATGCAGTTGGAGAACCATCATTGCAGATTTGGCACAATTCTCCAAAGCCATCTAACTTAGTAATGTCACTGATTATTAAATCATTACCATCTATCTTTGATGTAGTGGAGAAGTTTAAAACTCACTCCCATCTATATGTGAATGACCAAGTATGAACTGACATGAATCATCTCATGACCTGAGGTTCAATGGATTCGTCATTCTTCTCTATGGTTTTCATTGATTTGAATGGTCTATAATATCTAATTCAATGATCTGAAACGTTATTCTGTTCAATGGCTCTTATCCGCTAGGCTTGAATAGCTTTGGCTGTGAGGAAGCTTCAAACCTGATTTTCGGATTCGAGAATTATTCGGACGAAGAATTAATCGGAATAATGCGTTTGGTAAATTTAAAATTTTGGTCAAAAAAGCGGACAAACTAAAATTCGGATTCGGATTTCGATATTATTCGTTTACAAAAACAAATTCGGGCAAAAAATTCGGACGTTATTTTTAACATTTGTATTAAGTATTAACTGTTTTAAATCAATTAGCATATGTGCATGTAAGTGATATAATCACCCAATACATATTCACCTTAAAAATTAGAATACAATTTGGACAGAATATTATCCATTCAAATGAATTTGACGACTTGGATTACGCCCAATCACAGAATATCACCATTACCAACAAACATCAGAAATCCAAGTTATAAGGGAGTACTGGCATGCTGTCACTTGTAGGAAGAGCTAGATGCAGATTTTATAGCTGCAAGGTAGCAGTGATAATGGGAAAACTGAATGAAATTCTCTACATCTCGAGTTCTCAACTCAAACCCAAGAAGCAGTACTTATCTTGTCCTAGAACCTTCTTATATATAACGGACTATGAAAAACTTAAAATCTTGGCTATGAAAAACTTAAAACTAGGCTGAAATTTGTAATTTCTGCTATGACCTGATCACTTACTAAACTCACTCTTCTAGAACTCAACCACAGTGTATATAGGAGATGTCAATTTGTCTCATGCAAGTCCCTTGAAGAAATATGCAGTTCAATCAGATTGGAAGGCTCATTCATAGACTTGTGGTACAAAGGAGTAAAAATGTGATTGTGGAACCATCTTCTCCAGGTTTGCTAGTTTCTCCTTTTCTGGATCGATCCATTAACTTGGGTTTTTGATGATTCTTATTGAATGGGTAGTTCAGATTTTTATAGTAACAGAGCTTGATCAAAGAGGGTATCTCATGTTCATATTAACATTAATGGAGATTGGTGAAATGGCCGACAAAGTAAGGAATCTCTTTTACATCCCTTTTGATTTCTTTTTTTTTTTTTTCCTTCTACTTCGTTGAAGACCTACTGTACTACACAACCCACAGTCCACATGTAGATATTCCTCTGCTCCCACACTTCTAAAGGGAAGGAGAAATGAACAAGCCATGATAGAATAGAAGAGCAAACCTGATTATCGATTCTCCAAGTTCCAGGTCGCAGATCTCGTGATTCTCGTCTGCAATTACTACGTTACTTCCCAAATAAAACAGATCTGCTTGTGAAGATCGATCATCAAGGGTTTACACCACCTCTAAACCTTCAATCCTCTACCATATTTGAAGTTTTATTTAGAACAATAGGACCTTGCGGGTCATGGTGACTGAAAATCAGGTTTGGGATT
Organism: Telopea speciosissima; assembly: GCF_018873765.1. Taxonomy (NCBI): domain Eukaryota; kingdom Viridiplantae; phylum Streptophyta; class Magnoliopsida; order Proteales; family Proteaceae; genus Telopea; species Telopea speciosissima. The sequence continues at coordinate 56,567,043 of NC_057920.1, forward strand.
TGGGAGTTGGGAGAATGGAGAAGAAGAATCACGGGGACTGAAAATCAGGTTTGGGATTTGGGCATTGGGAGACGGAGAATGGAGAAAATCGTATGAAAAGGTTTCACTGAAAACCTATTTAGCCATATTGCCCTTTTTACCCTTTATTTATTAAAGTCCGAATTATTCGAGTTAAATTCAGATTCGACCGAATTTAACACGAAATTTTAAAAAGGTTTATAAGACACGCTTTTTTCCGCTTCTTTGAGTCCAGTTCGGATTCGGCCATTTAGTACATAAAATTCGGTTCGGCCGAATAATTCGCGAATTATTCGCTGAATTAAACAACTAGGGTTGTGCCTTGGTGTACCTGCGCCCAAACACAGCCCAGTGCAAAAAGACCGATGCACCCCCTAGAAAGGCAGAAAGGACCAGGGGTTGCACCGGTCTTTTTGTGTTGGGCTGTGTCTAGGCGCAGGTACACGCCACTCTCAGAAACCAATTAGCTAGCGTACCTTTTCCCTTTATTTTAATATTGTTTTTTTAAAAGCACAAAACATATTATACGCATAAAATACTTTGCTTTTTAAAAGGCACGTTTTTTACCGTCTACATACATAAAAAAGAAGGTTTGAAATTTTGGAGGCCATGAGCTCCCCCCCCCCCCCCTCTTCCTCCCCCTCCGACCACCAGACCATCCACCACCACCAATATTCCTCCCATCACCTACGCCTCCACCATCTCCAGCATTCCCACCACCATCATATCCTCCACCCCCACCTCCACCACCCCCTCCCATAGGTCCAAAACCCTGGTCCTCTCTTTTCTCCCATCCACCATCATCCTCGAGCTCTGGTCTCTCCCTTCACTTTGTAAAACCCTCCTCTGAAAATGGCTCATCTTTTGCTCTTTTCCCCAACAACCTGCTGTTTCCTGAAATCACCAAGTGGCAATTGTGCCTTGTGAACCACTTCCTAGGCTCGCGACCTTCCTTCAACACTGTCAAAGCTTCCCTCTCTAAGCAGTGGAAAGCTCAAAGCTCCCTTGATACGTTCCTCCTTGACAACGGCATCTTCATTTTCAAATTCTCTGAGGATGCATAGGCTCGAGCTTTGGACGGCGCTCCATGGCTCGTCGATTCCAAACCTATCTTCCTCCGCCAGTGGGATCCCTACATCCAGCTCCACGAGGTCGACCTCAGCTCTATTCCCTTGTGAATTTCTCTGCCTGGTATCCCTTTTCAATACTGGAGTCAGGATTGCCTTAGCAGAATTGGTTCTATCTTTGGCTTCCCCCTCTACTCTGATGCTCGCACCCGAAGAATGGACAGACTCTCCTTTGAAAGGCTGTGCATCAATGTCTCTACAGATCACCCACCTCCTTCCTCCATCACCATCATGGAAGAAGACGGGTTTTGCTTCGAACAGCCAGTGAAGTTCGATTGGCTCCCTCCCCATTGCAACCACTGTAAGGTCTTTGGTCACTACTCCAAAGACTGTTCTAGAAAAGCTCCCATCGCTGGCCTTGAAGCTGCTCTAGAGCCCTCGTCGACTCCAATTGTTTAGGCTGCGATCTCTTCTCGGGTTCTCTCGTCATCTGCAAGCCTTCCGACGGACAGTGCTGGCCCTTCAGCTTTCGCCTCTTCTTCTTCAGGTCGCCCTCCTGGCTCTATGAGTTACCCTGCTCCCTCGCGATAGGCTGGCCTCTCCAGAACTCCTAGCAGGGGCAGGGTGAAAGAGCGCCACCACCACAGACGTCGCCGTCGTGCTCTCCCTGCATCTAGGTCTCCTCCTCGCAGGGAGGCCTCCTCAATTTATGGACCTGGTACTCTGCTGACATCCTGCGATGTTGAAGCTCTGACATCCACTGCAAATCACAGAGATACCTCGATCCTTGGTCCCCATTGCTTGAATCCTTCAGGATTTTTGTATCAAGATGCTCCTATTGGTCCGCCAGCTCTCCAGGCGACATAGCCGATTCCCTTGCAGAATGGTCTTCCTTGTCGAAGTGATGCTTTCTCCAAAGTAGCAACTGACGCCTCCGACAGTTCCTCTCCAAGCCTGGTTACATCGAAGATTTAGGCCCTGCCATCCCTGGCTTCCGTTGTCGCAAATCCAATCGGGGATCAATCTCGGCCTACTCCTTGCAGCTCCTCTCTGGTTTGAAGACTTACTCCTGCGCGAGGTCTGATGCGTGAAACTTTTTGTCCTACAAACCCCCTTTTATCTTCACATAGGTCCAACCTACCCCCCCTTTTATCTAATCCTTCTCATCAGAGTGTACCACTTCCAACCTTGGGCCCACCTTACCTTTGTCTTCTTCTAACCAAGCACGCCTTCCTCAAAATCCGGTCCAACCTCTCCCCAAACCAACCCCTTCCTTTTATACCTATAACCTTCCCATTATACCCCCCCAAACCACTTATACCAAAACCTTATCCCAAACCCTTACCCACCCACCACCCCCCCTTTTACCCGACCCATTTTCCCCCTTACCTGTCACACTAACGACAACTCCCTCATCATCCATAACCCCTCCCTCCCTCACATTGACATAACCAATATTCCCTCCACCTCCCCTAACCCCCTTGCCTTGTCCGCTGAGTTCCCCCTCCCTCCTCCCCTCGGTCCCCTCTAATGGGACGGGCAACTCCTTAGTTGCCTCGGTTAATGCTCGTCATCGTCCTACCCTCGCCTACTCCCGTAGGAGGTATGGGAGCATCCCCCCTAGGACTTCGCTACCCTATACCCTCTAGTCCTCCATGTCTGCCGGCTTCATCTAGAATGTCAGGGGCCTCAATTCCCTTGACAAACACCATGAAATTAAAGCCCTCATTAAGTCTTCCCACTCTTCCTTTTGCGCCCTTCTTGAAACATGCATCCTCCTTAAGAATGCTTCTCGCATTGTGGCATACATTGCCCCTTCTTGATCCTTTATCTCCAATTACAACCATTCTCCTAATGGGCGTATTTGGATCCTTTGGAACCCCTCCAAAATCCACATCTCTGTTTTTCACTCCTCCCCCCAACTTATCCATCTCCTTCTCTCCCTTCCTAACTCCCCCCTCTCCTTCTACCTCACTGTAGTTAATGCCTTCAACCAGCCTGGTAGCCGTTCCTCTCTTTGGGACGCCGAGACTGGATCCCTTCCTTGGAGAGTGGGAGGCGATTTCAATGTTGTTAGATTTCAATCCGAGAAAATTGGCGGTCGCCCCCTCGACTCCAAATCCGTCAATGCTTTCAATGATTGCATCGAAGATGTTGGAATTAATGATTTCAGATGGCGGGCTCTCCCCTAACTTGGCACAACCGTAGAGGGGGAAATGACCGGATCGCTTGCAAGCTAGACCGATTCCTTATTAATGAAGCTTGGCTCTCCACCTTCCCCCATTCCCTTGCCAACTTCCTTCCCCAAGGCCTGTCTGACCATAGCCCTTACTATCTCCTTATCCATCTGTATTCTTCCTTCGGTCCCAAACCTTTTAAGTTCTTCGACATGTGGATTTCCCACCATCTTTTCCTCCCTACCATCCTCAAAGCCTGGAACTCCCCAGTCTTCTGCCCCTCCCTCCCTCTCATTGCCTTTGCCAAAAATCTCCGTCTCACCAAGTCGGCCCTCAAATCTTGGAACTCCTCCACCTTTGGGAATATCCCCTCCCGTGTCTCTTCCTGTCGATCCGTCTTTGCCAGTGTGCAATCCCGCCTTCAATCGGATCCGCTCAACCCTCTGTTGGCTGAGGAAGAGAGAAAGCTTTCGAAAGAGCTCTCTTCCCTTGCCTCGTATGAAGAAAGCTTTCTCCGCCAAAAATCCCGCATTAAATGGCTGGAGCTTGGTGATTCAAACACTGCTTTCTTCCACCGATCCTTAAGAGCAAGGTTGAGCTCCAATTCCATCACTTTACTCATCGCTCAGGATGGTTCCCCTCTCTCCTCCGTCCTCGATGTTAAATCCAAGGTTGTCTCCTACTTCTCTTCCCTCTTCAACCCTCCCCTCCCCCCCTCCTCCCTGGTTAGCTCTCTCCTTGCCATTCCTTCTGATGATGAGATTTCCAAGGCTATCCTATCCCATAAATCCAACAAGGCCCCTAGCCCTAACGGTTTCAGCATGGGGTTTTTCCTTAGCTATTGGGGCCTTATTAAAGAGCTCATCAAAGCTGTCCGCAGCTTCTTCTTCAACCCCAGCCAGCTTGCTCAGGTCAATCAGACTTTTCTTTGCCTCATCCCTAAAAAAGATGGAGCCTCCTCTTTGTCTGATTTTAGACCTATCACTCTTTGCAATCTTCTTTACAAGTTCATTGCAAAGATCCTGGCTAATAGAATCCAGCTGGTCATCCCATCCCTAGTCAGCCCCAACCAGTTGGCCTTCATTTCAAGCAGAAGCATAGCGGATAATATCATCCTCTGCTCTGAAATTGTGCGTGGTTTTGACCAAAAATCCCACTCGCCTGCTGCCCTTATGAATATTGACCTCCACTAAGCTTTTGATTCCCTCAAATGGGACTTCATCTGCAATGTCCTATCCCAGATGGGCTTCCCTCCCACCTTCATCCGTTGGATCTTTGCTTGTATCTCCTCCCCCGCTTACTCCGTCATCGTCAATGGCTCCCTCACTGGTTTTTTCCACTCTAATGTTGGGATTCGCCAAGGCTGCCCCCTATCTCCCTTCCTCTTCTCTCTGGCTCTGAAAGTTCTCTCAAGGAGCATCCAAGCCAAAACTAACCTCCACCTTATCTCCCCCATTCCAAAATGCAAACACCTCAATCTCACCCACCTTGCCTTTGCGGATGATCTAATGATCTTCTCCAAAGCTTCCCCTTCTTCTATCACCGCTATCATGTCTTCTCTTCACCTCTTCGAGAGTCTCTCTGGCCTCCGTATCAACCTTCTTAAATCTAAGCTCTTCCTCTCTGGTATCTCTGATACCGACAGAGACACCCTCCTGCGCCTTACGGGCTTCTCCTTGGGCTCCTTACCATTGAAATACCAGGGCCTCCCCCTTATTCCTGCTCGACTCTCTAGCCACCACTGCACCCCCATGCTTGACAACATCCGCAAGCGGCTCCAGCTTTGGAAAGGTAAACTTCTCTCCTACGCTGGTAGGCTTGAGTGCATTAGATTGGTTCTCCAATCTTTTTACATATACTGGTGTGGCATCTTTGGCCTCCCTAAAGCTACCATTAAAGCCATGGAAACCCTCTTCTGTGCTTACATTTGGAAAGGGAAGGAAACCTCCAATTTCCTCCATCTAGTCAGCTAGAAATCCATCTGCCTCCCCAAATCGGAAGGAGGCCTTGGCATTCGCCGTATCCGCTACTCCAATACTACGGGTATTCTGAAGCTTATTTGGAAAATCTCCTCCAAACATGACTCCATTTGGGTTCACTGGGTTTACTCCCACCTCCTCAAAAATGACTCCATCTGGACTGTTCACATCCCTTCGGACTCCTCCTGGGTCTGGCACAAGATCCTTCTTCTCCGTCCATTGGCTCTCAGAGCCACTTCCTCTTCTATTGTTAATGGCTCTTCCATCTCCCTTTGGCTCGACCCCTGGCACCCTAATGGGGTCCTCTATAATTTCTTTGGGGCTCGATCAATTTACTCCTCTGGCTTTCCCAAGTCTACCCCCTCTCCTCCATTATCTCTCTTGGATCTTGGTCCCCCCCTCCCCCTTCCCCATCATCCTTTCCCAGACCTGGCACTCCCTTTCCCCCTCCCCCCCCCCCCCCTCCCCTCCTCCCTTTCTCATGCAGACAAGGTTATTTGGCTCCCCTCCTCAAACGACCTTTTTAGCTTTAGATCCGCCTGGAACTTTGTTAGGATCCATGCTCCTACTATCCTTTGGCACAATCTAGTCTGGTTCAAAGGCCACATCCCTCGCCATAGCTTCTTAGCCTGGAGAGCCCTCAACCGTTGCCTCCCAACCCAAGCCTTCCTCCTTCACCGCAAAATCCCTATCCCCCCCTCGTGTATTTTTTGTTGGAATGGATCCGAAGACATTGACCACCTATTTTTTGCTTGCCCCTTTACAATTTCCATCTAGAAAAAAGCTCTGTCGTCTATTTGGCCTCGTAGCAAGAGACCACTTCCCTTCGCTAGAGAGTGGCCCTGGCTGGTTAGGACTTTCTCTGGTTGTTCTATCTGCGACACTATTGGCAAGCTTGTGTTTGGTGCTGCCCTTTATCACATTTGGACAGAGAGGAACCTTAGGAGATGGACCTCCAATTCTAGGTCTTTCGACTTGATTTGGAAAGCCATCTCTTCGGATGTCTCTTCTAAGCTGAGTTTTCTCCCTCAGAAGACATTTTTGGACTCCCCAAGGAACAGGTATATTGTTGATTCCTGGGGTTCAGATAGTGCTCTTTTACGGCCCCGTTCCCCCTCTTAGTTGGGATTGGGGGCTTGTTTCTGTTTCTTCCCCCCATCTTCCCTTTGTATATCCCCCCCCCTCTTTTTTCCCGCCCCCCTCGGGCTTTGGTAATAGATTCTTTATTCACCAAAAAAAAAATGTAAAAAACGTTTGTTTTTTCATGTATATGTTTTTTTTGTGGTAAAATAAGGGCTGCAACAAGGTCGGATTGGGCCGGGCTTTTTAAAACCCTAGCCCAACCCTGAGTCCCCTTAGCTAGGCCCAGACCCGCCCTAACCCTGACTCAGGGGCTAAAAACCCTGACCCTGACGGGCCAAGCCCAACCCAAGCCCGCCCTGATGGCCCTGATTGGATCGCGCTTGGCCCTGGCCCTGGCCCTGGCCCTGGCCTTAATAAGCAAGCCATGACCACAAATGCTTTCACACAAGGAGGTAGCACTCTCTCATTTTATGATATAAACTTTTCATTATCAAATAACAACATGCATTACCTGTTAAGGCTGTTATGAACTAATACTTTTATAACTATAACTACAACAATCAAATAATGAAAATTTCAGCAGAAAAATGGGATCCAAAAATGTTGTTGTTGTCAAATGAATGATCAACATAAAAGCAAATACTAACAATGACAATATCTTTGGGGGGAGGGGGTTGGGTGGGGAAGGTAGATAAAAATTGAACAGCTATACAGCTTTCACAATTGTACTTTTACTACCAACTTTGAGAAATGTAGGATTTCACCTCTACAAGTTCTTGCTTTTCTTCTCTCCCAGAATTGGATTTTCAGCCTCATAAAGCGACAATCAGAGGCAAAACATACTTCAGTAAACTCTCCAACAGATAAGACCCTATCTGTAAGCCAACACTTCAGCTAAGTGTTACCCCATTACATGACAAAGAAAACCCTACAGTTGCATGTTCCAGCGAAAGCAGCATTAAAAACCCATAGGGGAAGAACCTACATTTGCTACCAAAAACACATTTTCCAGTTCTCTTTTCCTCTTCCAGGAAAATAGAAATTACAACTTTACAACACAACAATGATGCACAAAAATCTGAAAATCTGAAAAGTTTGCATCAGAAACTGCACCTTGATGCTCTCTACAACTTTTTTAAGATAGTAAGATGAAGCATGGACCCATGAAGTAAGAACCCAAACTGCTCATAACATAAATTACAGAAATTTCAAAAACTGCTCATAACAAAAATCTTACTGCTAAACCGTAAATAAACAACAAAAATTTACACGGTTCAGCATATATAGTAGCAAACTAGCAACTAGCAACAGGAAAAAATAAAATTTACTTTACTGTGAAGAGCAGAGCTTGAGCCGGAGGATGAAGGGAATCTCCCTTCAAAGAGAGTGGAGCTTTGAAGAGGAACAGATCCGTCGCCGCTGCAACCGAACGGAGATGGAGAAGAAGAGGAGGAACAGAAGCGTCGCCGCTGCAACCAAACGGAGATGGAGACGGAGATGGAGAAGAAGAGGAGGAACAGAGGCGTCGCCGCTGCAACCGAACGGGGATGGAGAAGAAGAGGAGGAACAGACAGAGGCGTCGCCGCTGCAACCGAACGGGGATGGAGAAGAAGAGGAGGAACAGAACTGTCGCCGCTGCAGCTGCTAGGGTTCAAATAGAATGGGAAACGAAGAGAATGGGATTCTGCGTTTTTTCTTGTTTTTAGACTTCATTTGCTTTGGGTTTTTTGTATTAACTATTAACTTTGAGTTTTGGACCGGTCTGGTGGCTCTGGTCAGATATTCAGCAGGACCTTAATTTGCACAAGCTACTGAATTTGGTGCTTCTTATCGTCTTGATAAACTTTATCTCCCTACTCAGTGCTACCAACTAAGAAGCAAGGACAGAAGAAAGGAATAATATAACTAGGGGAAATATCATCCCCCTCCCCTCTAAGTATCCATAATATCAAACCCACCCCTAAGTTTTGAAATATGATAATGCCCTCCCCTACTTTTGAAAGATTCTATCAACCATACCCTAACTGTTAAAAAACGCCATTAAGTGATGACGTGGCATTTACAATTTTTCTAAAACCCCATAATACCCTTAAACCCCTTTTGCCCCCACTCACCCATAATTATTTTTATTTATCAAAATATAAAAACTAGCGGGACCCACTCCCCCCCTCCTCTTGTTCTTCCTCATCCTCTGCAACCCCACCGGCCTCAGTGCCCAAAGAAGGCTGCCTGTGCAACACTTGACACTCTCTAATCCGAAGAAACCATTTGTCTCACTTTTAAAATTCACATCCCACTTTACCCGACTGATCTACCCAAACCCGATGTATCCACTTCCCATTTCCCACCTACCCTCTTCATCTTCCTCGACTCGGAGCCTGTGTTTTCAAAATCAGAATCGACAGTTTCGGTGTTGCTATGCCGGAAAACGCCAAAGCGGGACTGAAAAAATAAACCATATAAAAGAAGAAGAAAAAAAAGTAACCGCAAGCATTTAAGGACAACAGTGCAGTAAATGATAAAATCATGAAAATGAAGAAAGTGGGAGTAATTAGGGTTTTGCATTGCCATCGTCAGGTTTCATGACGATGGAACCTGAAGAGATTAGGCATACGAGGGGCATGGGTATGCCACATACTTGTAATAGGTATTCATTCTTCTTTTGTGTAAATTCGTAAAGATGTAGTGTTTAATTTTGTAAAGCATTACTCAGATCCTAACTGAGACAAGATAGAGACTCCAGAACAATATGTCAAAACTCAAAAGTAGGGAATGGGGATAGCAAATTAAACTGAAAAATTAATTGAGAAGAAAAAAAGATGAAACAGATATGTCAAAAGGAGGGAATGGGGATAGGAAGTCTGAAAAAGCCGATATCAGGATCCAAAGCGAAGCCATTATTATTAATTGAATGCAGAGCAAAGCCAAGCAGCTGAAAATATAGGTTTTTACGCTTCCGACATAAAAAGATATGGAAATAGGAAGGAGAACCTTAGAGGATACGCAATTGATCAAATTATTTATTGAGAAGACGGAAGTGGAAGAGTAACGGAGAGATCGAAAGCGCAAAGCGAAGAATCAAAACGATCTTACATACATTTTTCTTATTTATTTATTAGTATAGAGCAGTAGAATCTCTCCTTTGAGTTGAATTTATTTTTTCTAAGAGTTTGGGAAAGGAACAGAGGGATATAGAGATCACTCACTATAGGGAAATTGGGAGCTATAAGATGTTTTTCTGCATTACCATGAAGTTAAGGATCTGTGAGGCTGAAAACGACAATCGCCAATGCGGAGCGTATCATTCGGCAAGTTATTCAACAACGACATCATAACAACATACGCGAGGCATACGCTCACTCTAGACGATTTCTTCCATTTCATCTTCTCTCAGATCTCAATGCCCCATTAAAAACGAGGTATTGCTCTTTTGGTAGGAGGGCGGGGGGCTGGAGGCTGGTGGGGTTGCAGAGGAAGAAGAAGAAGAGGAGGGGAGTGGGTCCCACTAGATTTTATATTTTGAGAAATAAAAATAATTATGGGTGAGTGAGGGCAAAAGGGGTTTAAGGGTATTATGGGGTTTTAGAAAAATTGTAAATGCCACATGATCACTTAATGGCGTTTTTTAACAGGTAGGGTATGGTTGATAGAATCTTTCAAAAGTAGGGGAGGGCATTATCATTTTTCAAAACTTGGGGGTGGGGTTTGATATTATGGATACTTAGAGGGGAAGGGGATGATATTTCTCCATATAACTAACAGCTTTAATCCATTAAAGAGGAAAAGCTCATTTTTTTTATTTGGGTCTGTGTGTGCATGCGAGAGAGAGAGGTACCTGGTGCCTCTGTGCTTGCTTTTGGGTGCTCCAAATCCAAAAGCAATCGCCTGAGACTGGAGATGAAGAAGAGGAAGGGGTAGGGGCTCAATAGCCTTAGATGGAGACTCACTGGCCGCTACTACAATCACCTAGGAACAGAGACGGAGAAGAAGATGAGGGCATGGTGATGCAGCTCTAAATAGGAGAAGAATCCCATTAGAGGGCAAGCACCAGGATCTCAAAGGGGGCTGCTGGTTCGAATGTAATTTGAGGATTTTCTGATGGTTGATTAGGTCTGGACAGGTTTTCGGGTTTCACAGAGACAATGGCAGTTAGGGTTTAGGATTGGATTTTTGGAGTGGGCTTTGGATCGAGTATAGGCACTGGTATGGAGAGGTTATGTACTGATTTTGGATGAATATGGATGAAGGACGAAGGCTGGACAGGCTCTAAATGAATTAGGGTTTATGGGATTCAAACAAAAAATAAAGGGGATCAATTGGGGGAAAGGATTAGAGGATTAGAAGAAGAATTTGGGTGTCAAACTTACTGGAGATTCCACTGGCAGCAAGCTTCAACCATTGTGAAGGATAAAGCCACCTTCGAATTTGAAGAAGATCCTCCCAACCGTCACAGCGTAAGGAGTCAACCAGATTCCACCAGTCCCTTTCCACCTTGATAAAACCACAAGGATGCACACACTCACAAGGAGCAAAGGAGCAGCAACAATGGCAGTTAACAAGCAAAAGCTTTTTCATTAATCAAAATTCGTGTTCAATACTTGGCCCCCTTACAACCTTATATAAAAGATTCAAAATTAGACTCCTACACTAAAAAGGAAAGGCCTAACCCAATCCTTAACCTATTAGCTAACTTAAACTGACTAGGAAACTGAAATCTCCAACCCAACTAAACAACTAAAAGAAAAACTAATAAAATCACTTAAATTGAATCACTGGTTCAAACCAGCTTTGGACCAGTTCAATTTAAAACATTAAAAACATGAAAATAAACTAAGTATAGGGCTAATCTCGTATGCAACTTATATACCCCTAGTTTAGACTCATTAAAGTGGCCTATTACATAGAGAACCCTTGGGAACGAAGGCCCAACATATATATATATCCTAACCCTAAACTTATTCCTAATAAAAGAAGCCCAACTTGGTGATAAATCTGCATCACATGGGGCTCAGTGCCCTTAGACGAAGACTCGCCAGCCGCATCCATTGGGAACGGAGACGGAGAAGAAGAAGGTGCAGGGGCTAGGGTTCTTCAGTTTGGATTTTCAATCAGGAAGGGATTCGGGGTTTTGAGTCTATTATTTTTTATTTCTTTTATTTTTTAATAAAGCAAAAGTTATTTAAGATGTATAATATGTTAAAGATGTATTATACCTGTTTAATACATGATCCTTATAAATCACGTTTTTTTTCCCGTTTTAATGCATTTATATGTAAATAAATATATATATATATATATATATATAGTAAACTCCCACGTGCATATGCACGTGTAGCCATATGACTTTTTCTTGGCAGGTGTAATCCGTTGGACATAGATCCAATTTTTCAATTTTTTATTTTGATTCCTTAGAATCTTTTTTCCCCCTCCTGGGGGTATCAAGATACCACTGTGCCGAGATATCTTATCTATTTCTCCTGGAAAATGGATATCTCCAGAAAATATTTTCAGTTCAATCCTTTTTTTTTTCTCTCCACTCGGACCAATCCGCCTACTCGGCTTCTTGTATTTAAAGTGATTCGTGTATCTACTCCAATAATACTATTGTTTTGGTGAGAGAGAGAGAGATGCTAATATTTAAAAATAAATTCCATCAGAAGATTAAGGGTCATATTAAATCATTTAGACACATTAGATAATATCTTATTCTTCTATCAAAAAACGAAAAATTATTTTAAACATGCACGTGTGGACATTTGTTAAATGGCAGAGGTAGATACCAACAGTTTGCCTCACAACATACTCAAATATAGGAATTCCAATATGTATGACATCTCTTGTTGCACAACCATCAAGAGCTCCTCCTAAAGTACAGGAGAAATCATCTAAATCTTTGTTGAAAAGAAGCAAAAAGGCATCATATAACCTGTGTTCGCAGTCAAAATTACATGATTATCACTTGGATAGAGGGCCTTTTTCTATACAATTAGGCTAACAAAACACCTAGTTTAAAGGAATGGAGTTCGATTATAATGTTGAAATGTGAGTTCAATTCTCCTTTTCGGCCTCAATATTGTATATTAAGAGATTTCTCTTATAGCCATCCAAGGGAATAGGGAACATTTTGAATGTATCGTTGCAGAATTAGTTGTAATTGCATCTAAAAAAATGAGGTTGACCAATTTTAATCCTTAAATTGCACACGACCAAACAACGGACCCGAACATTATCGGAGACTGTTATCAACTTAATTGAAAACAAAACTTGATCCTGACGGGATGATAATCTTGTTATGCATGACCAAGAAGTGAAAACATTGAGAATGTAACTATTACCCCAGACTAGAGGTAGGTACAAGAGAACAAGAGATAGAACTGTAATCAAGAAGAAGCTGCCCAAGCAGAACGAACCAAACACCAAATAGACCAATGAGCGAAACCCACGAGGCTGGATAGTTATATATCCAAAGACCTGAATGGAAAAGTAGAATCTAGGGTGCAAACTACAGAAAATATTCCTGGTAAGTGCACTCACCCTCTATAGTCAGACTAAACTCTTTGACACCCAATTCATGGAATCGAAAAAGAAACCTGGGCTGCCAAAAAAATAAGCACTCTAGAAGGCACTATTACCTAATTGAAGGGCTCAAGACTATACCTATATAAAACCCCAATTGGAGTAATAGAGAACTGAGAAATCCAAATCATCCATTACGAAACCAACTGTTTTAGACATGCTTAGTGGATCGGAGAAATGGTGATACCACACCAACTCAAAAGCTACTCCATTCGAAAGTATTTATCAATGGATCAAAACCACCACATTTCCTGCACTAAATTCTTCATTAACCAGGACCTATGCATGTGTTTGTCAAACATGTGAACAAGCAATAGGCTTTACAATCGGATCACTCTTACTGCTCTCTAGGAAGGAAGTCACAGAATGCATTACCGTAGGTAAGAGCACATCTTATTATAAATTTTGTAATTTGTTACACTGTTTAGCCACCAAAGTAGGTGATCTTCTAAAATCTCTATACCACACTTGTGCCCAAACTACTTACCTCCCCTGTAAGATGGGCCACATTTAAGGTGAGTTATGAGAATAACTTAAATGTACTTGCAAAAGAAACATCATTAATGACAATTAATCACCAAGCACAAAACTCACATCTGATCTACATGACAAGCTGAAAACAATATCCATTGCTATACCATATGGATTTCTATTAGTATAAACCCGGATTTGCACTGTGAAATGTAATACTGACATATATCTATCTCTCAAACTCTGAATTTCATCAATATCTTTTAAATGTTAACACAGTCAACTGGTTGAAAGGTGGGATGTGAAGTAAATGAAGAACCATGATTCTGGTCATCTTAAAATAAGAAAACTTGCAGCTGGAAATTACCTTAGCCTAGCTGTTTAGTCTCCTTCTCCACACTTCCTGTGGCGGGGCAGCACTGTCAAAGTCCAGATAGGACAAAAAATAAGTAGAGTATATTAGTGAAATGAAACAAAAGTACCTAGAAACAGAGCTTGTTTGAACTAAAGGACATTAAATTCTGGAACTAAAATATCATTAAATAATCTCAGAAGGTTAACTGCTTCAGTAATCAGTACAAGTACTCCAATCGATAACCCAATATAAAATTTATAAAATCAAATGCAGCTATATTATGTCTACAATTCAGTTTGAGATCGAAGGCTAATTTTCTCTGCCCTCTTGCTAATTGTTCTTTTTCCTAGTTTTTCCACTCATGCTTCTCAACATCCTAATTTGATATACACTTATTTTGACAATGTGTTGCTTTTTTTAAAACCAAACTAACATTAGGTTGCACTGTATACCCCCTCAATTCAACCTTTAGTAATTATGGCTTAAGTTCAATGATTTAATGTACAGATTTGGAGCACACGTGCACGAATTCATTTAGTAATTGGCATGGGTATCGATCTCCATTGATACTGATCTGAATCAAATTCATTACCCTTGAAAAATTATTTATTTTCAGCTTTTTACCTTTGTTCGTACCCATCCACCGATATAGGATGGCCAGCAATTGGTATCGGTCTATACCAATATTGATACGAATCGGCCAACCGATCAATCCAATACCAATTCCTCAAACAATGAAATAACACTAATTATTGAAATGATAGGAAAAGAGAACGCCATCAGGTCACGCAGTGCAGGTCGTCTTGCGCCCACTGTGTAAGTCCAAAAATCTGTTAGGAAATGTCGAGGTAGTAAAATATTTCACGTTCTTGAGCATTTTTACTCAAAACAAATGGAGCCGAAAGTCCTGCAAGAAAATCTATAACTAACTCATTTTAACAATTGTGGTTAGCCCAAAAACAATGCTAGAGATAACCTAGGTTACAATTATCCTCCCATAATGGTGTAAAGGGAGGGAAATAACTTCATCCTCCACTATAGGGTTATGCCTCTTAAATGTGATTTTAGAATGTTTGAAGGTTCAAAAAAATCTTTAGCTAGCTCTCCAATAAAAATCTTTCTCCAGTAGATAGTAGAAGCAAAACCAGAATTAATGGAATTAATGAAGGTCCAAAAGAAATAAATGAACAACAAACCTAAGATTTAAAGAAGAAAACAAACCCAGTACAATCTCCAAAGATCAAAAAAGGAAGTTCATAATTGTGCCAATTGAGAGGATTAGAAGAAAGATGTAGAGAAAACTGTTCACCGTTCTCTTCTTTCAGCTCAAAGCAGAGCAGCTAGCAAGATAGGCAGATAAGAAAACAGAGAACGGAACAAGAAATGATAATATATATATATAGAAAGAGAGAGAGAGAGAGAGAGACCTTACATTCATTAAGAACTTAACAAGTAAATTTTGAAATTTTTGCATGAGGATAATGTCACAATGCTTACTGGAACTAAAATACCAGAAACAGACTTAGCCAAATGAAAACGTTTAGAATAAGATGGGCGCATCAAAGTATACCCATGAGACTTCTAGCAAAAATATTATACCCATGAGACCTCATCCCCACATATACCCTTTCAAGAGAAGATTGCCAATTATCCTGAATAAGAACCAATAATGTGAATGTTTGCCAATTCTCCAGAATAAGGACCAATACTATGAACGCAAAACAAACAAAAACATGTTTATCACAGAATATGGCAAAAATATTGAAAGACAATTAGTATGAGATAATAGCAGCGGAAGGACAAATATAAACAAATAAAACTGGATTTTTCTGTTTGAAACAAATAATCTAAGGAGATTCAAGAGCTATATCACGGGTATAATATCAAATGGAACATGAGCATATTATCAGGGGCCATAAACTGTAAAAAGAAGACTGCCAGATGATACTCAATCGTAATAACTAATAAATGACGGGAACAGGTTTTAGAATCAACCAAGAAAAGAAAGGAAGGGGTGGAAAGAAAGAAAATCACTAACTTTGACTGAACATGATCGAATCAAGATGGGTTTCCTATGATTGAGATGTACAGGTGAAGATTGAACAAAATTGATCGAGCCTGACTTCAGGAATAGAAGAACAAGAGCCTTACAAAAATTACAGTCGCAGAAGCTTTGGAGAGGAGGCCTGATTGAGGCGGGACTCGGGAGGCAAGCCGTGACAAGCGAGCAGTTGAACAACCGTTGGCAAATCTGTCGAATGTTGCATCAGAAGATTGCAGCGGAGTGTTTCACATCGCTCCTAGCAGTAAAACAACCATGTTCGCCACCATTATCTCTGAGAGGGAACAAGAAGCGATTTTTGATTGAGTGAAAGAGGAAGGGGAGAAAGGTCGTCACGTTCAGGCCAGCAGGGAATGTGTTTAGGGATGCGATTGTTCAAACGGAGTCAGCATATTTCCAAAATGAGAGTAGTTGTGTGGAGGTGTGACTTCATAGAGACACTTTGAGATTGGTCAGGGCTTTTTTGTCATTTTAAAAAATTTGACAAAAAAAAAGTGGAGTACGTACTTTTATAGGATACATAGATATATTTCAAATATACTGGTATACTTACATATATTATACGCGTATTTACTAATTTTGATTTGCCTTTGGGGAATTTTTTCATATTTTCAATTTTGTCCATACAGTTACTTCCACCATCACCTCCACCTCCACCTCCATGGTCCATAACCATGGTCTTCCAGCCAGAGAGAGTCCACCACCTCCTCCATGGAACGGAGCACCGCTGGCCCTCCTCGTTACCCCTCATCTCCTCGAGCACCGTTGTTACTCTCTCTCTCTAGTGAACCCTGATGCCCCTCCCTCCCACGCCACCCCTTCCTTCCTACAAACCTGGATAAACATGGAGTGTTAAATCCCTGTCTTTCCATGAGTTCCAGCCTTTTTTTCTCAAGTTCAAAAAATGACTAAAATCTTCCCCATCTTCGTTTCCCACCTTACCTCTCTCTCTCTCTCTCTAGCGATTGGTTTAATTTAGGTTCCCAGAAGGGCAAAAAGTTGAATCTTATGAGGTGCTTACCCAAAAAAAAAAAACTTATGAGGTGAACAGTTTTGTGAGGTAGGCAACAGCAAATACATGCATCAAACTTGTTTTTATGTTCAAGCTAGCATCGGGGTCCTCTACTGCCGAGCTGCCCCTACAGCCGTGTGCATCCCAGACACAGCAAGGCGGTCTTTACCACCTTGCTGTGTCTGGGGCGCACGGCAGTAGGGGCAGCTTGGAAGTAGAGGATCTGAATCCTTTCAAGCTATGTTTGAACTAAAAAAAAATATTTAAGTAGATAGTATAACATCCAAGAGAGAAGAAAAATCCAAGGACATTTGATTTTGAAATGGGGGCTAATCCATAGTTAGTTAAAATGGGAACGGCAAAAAAAACTTTGTTCGGGACGGTGTGTTTTAAATGGCTAAAAAACAAAACAGAACAGTCAAACATTTTGAGAACAGAAAAACAAAAACAGACGGTATGTGTTTTGACCATTTAGATTTTTCAAGTACAGGACCAAAAAACGCACTATACGCAAAAAAATGGAGAATTATTTGAGAGTATGCTATTCTAATTTTTGGGCGAGGGCATATTGTGGGTGATCATATTGTTTAACCTTAAACTTGATTAATCAAATTAAAGCAATATGGTTGATGGATAATTGTAAATCATTGGATTAATAACTGAATGTAGCAACAGAATAGGACATGAATAAAACTAATTATCCAGATAATGTGGATTACTCTAATATCCAAATCTGAAAAATGACCAGTTGAATGCATGTTAATTGTAAGTTTATGTAATCACCATCATCTAATCCAGTGCCTGAAAGGATTACCTTGTTTGTGGTTTAAATTCTATCATAGGTTCACTTTGAAAGCAAGATAAAAACAACTTTTTATGATCAATAGAAGTTCAACCGAATCACAAATAAAATTTTGGGTTTTTGGGTGGTTGAAGCAAACAACTACTCCTTACCCTCTTTGTTATTATACCGTACGTAGTTTAAACAGCATTTCCAAATATTAGGACACCATTTGGATTTACATCCAAAATTTGGATCATTGAAGATAAACAACTTATTTGTTTGGATAGTAGGTATTTGATTGATAAGGCATGAGGAGCAACTCTGGTGAGATCATCCCAAAATTCTGTCAATGGGATGGATGGTACTTGTCCTGGTTCTAGTCTGATAAGGAAACAATGAGTAATATCTTTCTTAAATTGTGAGTTTGTTTGAGTTATTTAGGGTTGCTCCTTCTACCTTGGTTGTCAGAACTCTCGAAATTGATAGAATGATTCAAGTGTTGATTTCTCATCAAAATTCCCAGTCATTTGGGAGACCCATAACAATTCTCTGTTTAATAAGATTAAATCCATTCGATCCTCCATTCTTGCAAGGGTTGGTTGGGAATATGCATTGCTCTTCTGGGGGAGAACCACAGTAATACTATATCAATGTTCAGTCTCACACACCACAAAGGAGAACGAAACCACAGAATTGCACTAATGCAATGCTAGAATCGCTCGCCGTAGAGGATCACGATCCTGTTTCCATAGGCAAGGAGAGAGAGAGAGAGTTTACCTTGTCGGTGTTGCTGCTGTAAGGCCTGCAGCCTACTTGAACGTGATCTGAAAGGAAGGGCGAAGCGGCCCGCAGCTTCGAAGACGAATGAACTCTCGCAGCTCTGCTCACTCCAAACCTCCAACTCGTTCATAGATGACTCTTCTCAGACTGTGGGCTCGAAGATGAAGAGGGATGAAAGACGGGAAGACTCGAGTGACATAGGCAAAGAGGGGGAAATCTGGGGGTAGTTGTGTCATTCAAAGGTCCATTTTTTTTCCTTTAAAAAAAGTTCACGCGTTTAAAACGACTGAGCCAAACGAACTCGATTTTGGCTGGTTCGGCAAAACACGTTTTAAACGGATAAAAAACGGAACCGTGTTTTATACGCGTTTTAAGTTTTAACTATCTAAGGGGCCCCTAGGGAGTGGGGACTAATCTCATAATGCACTTCTGCAGACAACATCAATAAAGCCCCATGTTCAACCAAAAAACAAAAAGGAGAAAGTTCTCTGTCCGGGACTGTGGCTAGCACTCCCATGAGTCTTTCTCTCTCTTCTCTCTATATGAAAAGACATCTCTGCCCCCTTGTTTTGAGGAAAAGAGAGATAGACATTCTTGGTCAGGGAACTGCTTCCCCCAAAAAAAACGTAAAGCCCAATAACCCTCTTCGCTAAAAAGTTCAGCAATTATCTGATTTTCACACTTTGCATGTTCCTTGGCAACAAGCCGGGGGTCTTTCCGCTCACTCGGTAACTTCTTCAGCTTTGATTACTCTTACAACTTCATTTCCTACATTTTCCTTCTTATCCCAAAAAACTACATTTGGATGACAAGAAAAGAAAATAAATAACAGAAGGAGAACTTACATGTACCTCTCCTGAGGTATGACTTAATTACACTTCACTCATAAGTTTTGAGAAACTATAAATATCACCTCTAAGGTTCAAACTAAATAACAAAAAAAACCTAGTCCATTAACTGGTGGCTAAAAACGTTATAATTATATTTTAATTGACCAAAATGCCCTCATCTTCCCCAAATCGTTTCCCCAGCTGCTATGGTGGTCCAATTTGTTGCAGGGTCATCGAATTAGGGCCACTGTTAGAGTAAATTGCATTTGTTGACGCTACAACCTGGCAAAGATTTTTAGATCACTCGATATTTTTTCGCTTCCTTCTCAGGTCTTGTTGTGCAGCCATGGAAGTGGGTCTTGCCTGGCGTAGAATTTACAGAGTATCCAGGAAAGGAAAAGAAAATAAATACAAAAATCCCAATTCAAATTCAAATTGCAGGAATCTCCAACACTGATGAATGATTCAATAATATGTGGAAATGGGTAAATAGGAAAGATTTCAGTCGGTGGGGCTCGATCTTGTAGGAAGGGATTTAAAAATCAAAAAGAGAAATGGGTTTTGTGTAACAGATGAGTTTGATTTTGGGAAGAAAGTGGGAATTAAAGAGAGTATTCGGTCAGTGGATTAGAAAGTAGAAAATACAAAAAGGGAAATGGAGATGAGAGGCTGCGGCTACTAGGTTTGGAGTATTAAAAGAAATGGAGAAGATGAGAGGGTTCGGTCAGTGGGTTTTGGAAAGTGGGAAGGTCAAAGTGCTGATGAAATTTTTAGTTAATGGAAATGGAGATGGAGATGGAGATGGAGATGGGAAGAAGAAGTAAAGAGGAAGAGCTATGGAATCTGTCCATGGAGATTAGAATGGGGAAAATGTGTTTTGGTCGGATTGCAGATGATGATGGCGGTTTCCATCAGTGAAACAGAGAGATTAGAGGAAAGATGAGGGCATACATTTGTAGAAGAAGAAGAAGAGGGCATCAGTGTCATTTTACCCTATCAAGGGTATATTGGTCATACCCGGACTTAAAAATTGCTACCGTTAGCAAGTAACGTGTACGTGTACAGTTAACGGAGTGGGTGTTTTTGTTACTTAGCTCAAACCTCGGGGGAGGTATGTGTAGTTTCCCAAAACTCATTGATGAAAATGTAATTAGGTCATACCTTAGGAGAGGTACATATAATTTACCCAAAATATAATGAGACAAAAATCATGATGATGCAATTATTGATTTATGTGTTTATCTCTCTTTTTAAGTTCAATTTTTTTTGAATTTTTTTCTTTTCTTTTTCTTGACATCCAAATATAACCTCACTCTTTTGTTTGTCAAATTAAATATTTCAAGCTAAACCCATTTCATCATCCTCTGTTTCCCACTTTACCTCTTCGCCACTCCTTTCGTTTTTTTGGTAAGGAGAAGCTTTACTAATGAAGACATGTGTACATCCAATGACATCGAACAAACAAAAGTCGTCGAGCCATGGAGTGGAAATTGGCCACTCTGTCATGCACACGATAAACAGGGCCTTCCTTGTCAGGGCATCAACAACAGAGTTCATAGCCCATGAAACAAAAAAAAGAGATATTGAAACAAAAGAAGAGCCCAGTTTGCGAATGTCATCAATGATTGCTGCTACTTCAAGAGGGGGAATGCGAGTAGGATCTTCAATGTAACTAATGATCTCCTTACTATCTGATTCGACAAGGAGATTTATGATTCCTGCAATGTGAGCCTACTTAAGAACTGATCTAATGGCTAAGGCTTCTCCTTGAATTGCAGAGGCAACAATGATTATAGTGATGTACTGAAGGTTTAGATGGTTAGGGAAATAGATTTCCCAATTATTTTTCATAGCAACGAAGGTTTGGGTTTACGGAGTAGTGGGAGAGGTAAAAGTAGATAGAATGAAACCTAGATTTTGGGAAAAAGCTGGGGGACGCCCCTACTATGAGACCTTGTTAAGATTTTCATCTTGTTTAGTGAATTTCTACTTTCTCTGTAGAGATAGAGCATAGAATAGGGAATCCCATATAGGACACACATAATGAGACATGCTTATTAGGTGGCTATCTCTCCCCTCAAATTCAAAAATCATGATGACACAATGATTGATTGATTTATGTGTTTATATCTCCCCTCAAATTCAAAATTTTTAAATTTTGTAACTTTTCTATTCTTGGCATCCAAACATAGCCTAATGAAATGACAATAAACCCTAGGTATCGATATCGATAATATCAGTACCACCAAGTGGCCAATACCAGAATACCAGTGCCAATATCACTTACTAAAACCATGGGGGAAAGTTGCATGGTGACCACCTCTTGGAATTTTTATCACCTGCAGTTCCCCTGCCCGGTACGGTTCCCTACTGCCTCTAATAAAAAGAGGGTGGACCCCACCTGGGTAGTGTGTTCAGTCAGGGGGTGGAATGGTCATTTCAGCCCCCCTATGAGAGGAACTGCACAATCGTACCGGTTAGCGAACCTCAGGGGATAAAGGTCCCCACCTCTTGGGACAACTTCAACAATGGAGTGGGCCACATGATTACAGCTCAGTCGTTCATCCTTCCTAAACTTCCAAATCCAAGTTTTCTCTAGTTTTAGCTGTGTATGAAGTTGGATATGGCGGGTTCAACCACTGGTACACGAAAATAACAACCAAGTTATAAAGGTAAGGGTATACATGAGAAGGTATATGTAGACGCTAAAAATTGCCACCCCTCCCAGTAATGACGATTACTGGACTCGGACAATCATCGACACCTCACACCCACAATTGGACCGACCATGAAGAAAACCAGAACCCTCACAAAACCCGAAAAAGCAGCCCCAAGACCGCAAGAGTGTGACCGCAGCACCATAGTTAAGCCAAGATCGCGGCGCCATGGTGCCCCTTCTAGGTTATCTCACAATTGGGTAATCCAGGCAATACCAACACAAGTGGAATCCTAAGAAATAAAAAGGGTGATCTGAAGGGCTGTTTCAAAAAAAAATTTAGGTGTTCATTGTAACTTCTATATGGAATTTGCAGCTTTGTTTATTAGTCTACATATGCCAAAAATTAATGGAATCAAACAACTTTGGATTGCAAGGGACTCTAATGCGGTTGTTATATGTGTTAAAAATCATACGATCCCTTGGATGTTTCAACAGTAGTGGATGTACTTTAAACAATTTCTCTCTTCAATATCATGGAAAATGTCATAGTGCTTTAGGGAAGGGTAGTTGCTGATTTCATTGCAAAGAAGGGTGCGATATCTCTTGTATCTCCTTCTTGGACTTCTTATCCACTTTTTGGCCATGATGTAATAACTTGGGATGTTCAAGAAAGACCTATGTTTCAATATGTAACTAAATGATTTTAGAAAATTTTATTTCTTAGTCTAGTTTGGTCTTGAGGTTTTCTATTGATGGCAATGCCAAAGGTGGATTCTCAAGTCAAAAGGTTGTAGTCATGTGCTCTGTTGATGGCTATGCCATAGGTGGAGTGTCAAGTCTATTTTGTATTTCGTTGTTGTCTGGGAATGTTTGAATGTAAAATCATGTCCATCCTTATTCATTAATATATCCTTTTGATGACCTTTAGCAAAAAAAGTGTTCGGGCTTCTTGTAATAGTAGCAAGTCACTCCTTTTCTTGATTTGGATATCTCTTATGATTTTCTTTTGATTGTGATTTTTTCTATGCTTTGATCATTTCCATTCTTTAGTAACTAATGCATGAGGTTGGGAGAAATCCGAAGATTTTATTCTCGTTTTTTCATTCAACAAATTACTTGTAACTTAGCTTATGGTAACAATTCCACCAGGTTTCAAGTTTCTTAACTGTCAGGAAATGAATTTAGTATCAACAAGATTTACAATTCATCATCTAGCACCATCTTTATTTTACAATGCTTTGTGTTTCAAGTGCTCTACAACCAATCCATTCTCTTTAAACTTCAAGTTTACAAGTTTCTTGATTAAAAAAGTATTATTTTTTGCTATCTTCTTGTGATTTCTTCCACAAATAACTTGCATTGGTTTCCGTTAACATATGGAGGAATGCAAC
The DNA here is from genome assembly GCF_018873765.1 of Telopea speciosissima. Lineage (NCBI taxonomy): Eukaryota > Viridiplantae > Streptophyta > Magnoliopsida > Proteales > Proteaceae > Telopea > Telopea speciosissima. The sequence goes on from NC_057920.1 coordinate 56,590,287, forward strand.
GTCATCCAACAATTGTTTGATGCAAGCAATTGTTTTTTGGTCCAATTTCTTCTAATCACCATCACTTAGGGTTTATAGCTTCTTTTCTATCCCCTCAATTGGTAAAAAGAGGTCTTCTAAATAGAAAAGGTCTTCCATCTTGATTTTTCAAACCAACCAAGTATTTCCTTTCAAACTAATCATCCATAAAGAGTTATGTGCATCCATTTGTTTTATCCACATACCAATAAAAGAAACAAGCTTTGATACTGCATGTTCAGAAGCAAAGATCTTCTCGATTATGGAGATGCAATGACTTACAATATTGTTTATAGCACACGAAAACGCATATACAATTATTGGAAGCACAAGAAATAAAACAAATCACAATATCGAATTTATGGTGGAAATGATAGAAATATTATGCGGAACATTCATGGAGATCAATGAGCAAACAATAAATTCAGGGGTGTGATTGGCGTACCTGGATCCGTGGTTGTGGCAGCCGAATTCTTGACGATCCCTGTCACACACGAACTGTTGGTCTGGTCTGCCCTCTTCCACACAACTTTAGGTTTTCTTAGGTTAGTCACTTAATGGGCCAGTGACAACTATTTATAGTGGTGAGGGTAGGGACCCTAGTTATTTAATTCGTCGAATTATTCGTGAAATATTCGGCCGAATCGAACTATTCCGAATAATACGATTAGTTCTTGGCGAATCCTAATTAAAAATATAAATCGAAAAAAATCACGCCTTATTAGAACTATTTAAAAAAATGCGTTTTATTCGGACGAACCGAATTATACACGAATAATTCGGTTGGTTAAAAAATACAAAAAAAAAAAACAAAAACACTCCCTTAATCCCATATTCCCATTCCCGTAACCCGTTACGTATTCCCTTAACCACTTTATCCCTTATTCCCTAATTCCTTAGGTTTCACTTTCACCCCTTTAATCCTCCTTCTACAGTTTTACCGTGAGTCCTTGAGACTTTGAGAGAGACAAAGAGTCAAAAACTCAAAAACCAAGTCTGCCGTTGGGTTGTTTCTTCTTGTCCAACTCCGACCACCGCTGCAAGCAGCAAGCTTGCTACCTGCAAGGCTGCAACTACTGTCTCGTACTCTCGTGACTCTTGTCCCACATTCCATCTACCTCCTTCAGAGATTTCACACTCCATCTGAAGCTATTGAGCTTCTGCCCCCTTCTTCTTTTTCGTCTCTACTCGGCCAGCGAGACTGTCTCTCGTCTCCATCTTCCTCTGTAAGTATTTTCTCAGCCATCTCTGTTTGCTTGTATTCATGGGTTTTTTTTTTTTAATTAAATATATCAGTGTTATTGATGGTTTATAGAATTTCAGAATCTATGATTTTAATATTAAAGAGGAACTGGAATGGTTCAAAGTTCAAACCTGTAAATCTCATCTGGTATTCTGGTCACGGACTCACGATTGCCAATTTCTTTATTCGAATCAAAGCTTTTGGTGGAGTTCAATAGATTTCAGGGAGAATCAAATTTATCAAAACCCATACTTTCTTTTCCATTGCTTAGAATTGAAATATATACAATAATAATAAATGGTGAGGCTCGAGTGCTCCACTTAGGGGTGTCAATACCCAACTCAAACCGATGAAACCGGCCTGAACCAGTCTGAACGAGCCCGGACCACACCGGACCGAACTCTTAATGGTTCGGTTTGGTTTGTGGATCCAGAAAGGCAAACGGTTTGGTTTGGTTTGGGCTAGTCCGACGGTGCACCGGTAGCCCAAACCGTTAGGCCCGAACCGACCTAACCCGATAAATGAGTAAATCAGTAAATGCCTAATGCCCCATTGCCCCCTAAATGTGTTGTGATAGTTTCTCACTTTATCTCATATCCTTTGTTAGTGATTACCCAACCAATTGTATCCATAGGCCATAGGACATAGGATACAAAGATGCATTGTATTTGAAATATTTTATGTACTTAAAAGAAAAAGAGAAGAAAAATTAGCACTACCGGGACCTTACTAGTTATATAAAACCGATACCAAACCTAATCCAAACCGATATCAACCCGTTATCATAAATCGAAACCGACACGAAACCAAACCGCACCGAAACCGAATATTTCTTAATGGTTTGGTTTCGGTTTCTATAAAAGTCACACTGAAACCGAAAAGCCCGAACCGAAACCGGCCCGAACCAGCCCGTTGACACCCCTAGCTCCACTTCTCAACTGTACAAGAAAAAACTAATAAAGTACTGAAACCCACTCAAATCAAATCCACTCATAACTTCATAAGGATAATAAACAAACACAATTAATACAGAAACAATGATGGAATTAGTGGATTATAAATGCTTGTATTCCTAATTTTATGTTACTTGTATCTTATGCAGGCATGTTAATTGGTTGATAGTGATAAATAGATATTATAAAAATTAAAAATAATGTCCGAATTTTTTGTCCGATTTTTATTTTAGTAAACGAATAATTCTCGAATCCGAATCCAAATCAGAATTTTATTATGTTCGCTTTTTTGACCGCTTTTTTGACCGAAATCTTAAATTAACCAAACGAATCATTCCGAATAATTCTTAATTCGAATAATTCCCGAATCCGAATTTGCTAACTAGGGTAGGGACCAACCCTGCATAGAAACTAGGGTTTTCTTCCCATTAAGGAAATAACATTTTAGGTCCACACATAGTAACTGGACTCATACCATTAAGGTAGCTCCCATCAACACAATTAAACCGGTTTTGTTAAAATAAAGTGGGACTATGCCAGCCCACCTTATAGAAATCTTACAATCTCCCACTTGGGCTGCATATGTCACAAGTTTTGATTTTGAAAATCTTTTAAAATGACTCTTCGATTTAGACAAACTGATTGTGGCCACAAAAGATAGTGTTGACTGGAGTACACCTTAAACCTGATGTCTTGATCCAAATGAAACTACAAACACCCAATAGTGCAGATCATCACATCTATAGAGACATGGGACCTAACACGTCAAAGTGCTTATGGTCTCACCGACTTGGGCTATACAGTATGAGAGTGTGGTATGAAAAATACATGATATAATGATCAACATGCCAATTTCCAAATTGGTCAAGGCTCGAAAACCGAATGAGCCGCATGAGACAAATACTGGAGGTCTCATTTACCATAAGCGTCGCCCAAATGCAAACACTTCACGTAAGGAAGCTCGTTGAGACTGGTTCTGAATGTCCCAACATACTAGTACACGTCCTCGAATGAGACGCTCCTAGTGAATAAAATGTGCGTGTATTTACCGAAGGCCTCAAATACCATAGGAGACAAATATACCACATAGCCTCAAATATCTGAAGGAGGCAAAATCAAGTGTACACAATAGAATCTACATGCATTTACTTAATAACTGGATGTGCGTGTATTGACTGGAACCTCGTATACCGAATAGGTAAATACATCACATATGACCTCAATTAATTTTCTATGAGGCAATTAATCAAGTGTATACACATAAACAAATGGCCATAACAAAGATGCATGTATGTTCTCGAGAATAAAATGTCACAAAAGATAAGGATGTGAACCAGTTGCAACAGTATACATAAGCAAGACTCCCACTAATAAAATGCATCAATAGAACTTACAAGTTCCATATTACTGACATATTCCTGAAAACTTTTGGAGTCAAGTCCTTAGTGAGAAGGTCAACAATCATACTGTCTACAGTAATGTACCCTACTGAGTTTTGTGACTCACATACTTTCTCCCTAGCAAGGAAGCATAAATATCAAATTTCCTAAGTGAAAAAAAATTCCTCAACCATAGAGTCTGAATAGTGGCATCACAATAAACCACAAATCCTTTGTTTGTATGTTGAAAAGCAGTCAGTGTCTGTTAGATATTTTTCTAACATATAGTACCATCTGTCATCACAAAACAGATATCCACATATGGTCTTTTAGGTCATCTTGGCAGTTACCTAATGTGCTACTCCAAGATTGTAAAATAAGCAATATTAATCCATATGTATTCTTGAGGTTACATTAAACTACCAACATTAGATGCACAAAGAGTATTATTCACCTGAGTTCACTGAGTGTTGGTAAATCTGTTTTCTTTCATTAGAGGTCTCTTGAGACAAATCAAAGATACATATAGTTCTATTACGGTGAATCTTAATGCCTAAATATAAGAGGCTTCACCAAGATCTTCTTATCAAAATGGTTACTACTGTTTTTTCTCAAGTAAAATAGTAACATTATTACTTGCAGCAAGAATAGCATCACTATAAAATACAAGAAATGATTATCTAACTCCTACTGATCTTCAGATAAATATTATCAAATTAAGACAAGAATAACTGAATAATATATCATACAAGAAAATCTATCAAGTATTTTATCTCCATTTAACTCAACTTGTATGACATAATTTATAATATCTATTCACAAACACACTCACACTATTATAAGAAATTTTTTAAAGTTCATCATGAACAATGAATCTTCTGTTTACAGGTGTAATGAGTTTCTGTTCCTTAGCACTCTCAATCAAAATGATACTTTTCTTGATGGTTATGCCCATAATGTATATCATGACTATCAGACATAATCGATTTGACTCCTCCCACTTTTTATAAAGACCTTTATCTTCAATGGAGCTGTCAGCCAATGGCTTGGGAGGTTTGTCAACTTTAAAATGGTAAAATCCATCCTCATTATAGCCACAGAAAACATTAAAGAATTCGTTCCATTCCTTAAATTGGAACCATTCAAGATTTTGATGAAAGATACTTAGGAAGTTAAAGCTGGTAAATATGATCACACAAAATTTACCAAAACATACAATATGCAATAACTGAAGACATATCTATATCCTAATAATATAACTGAAACTGATTAATTAGGGCCTATTAATCAGATTTATCTCAGTTTTATTTATTTTCAGTAACTGTAGGAAAACATAGACTGGGCAAAGATCCGGCGTCATCGGAGTCATACCTATGGTGGCAAGATTGCCCAACAAGCAGTGGAATCTCTCACATGCAATGTGAGACGCTTGCAACAACACCACTCTAAAGATTCCGTCACCTGTGGTGGCAAGACAAGAACCTCCAAAATAGCAAAGTCCAAAATGTCACCCTAACACCATCAAGCAAAACCGATCAAATGATGACTCACCTGTGGTGGCAAGAGCACATCATTTGCCATATGGTTTCCTTGACTGCAATCCATACGAATAGCCAATGATGATCTCACAATCCAAGTAACTAGCCCACTAAGTGGAAGTATAATCATTTAAATCATGAATCTCATAGACTTGGATTGCTACTGAATGCCCATTTTATTTCAATAATTTCCATCAAGATTGCTTTTATCATAAAACACACATAGCCAATATATTTACAGAAATGTCACCTAAATTAATCTTTTCGTGACGTTTAGAATTATCACAGAATGTCAATATCAAGAATAGGCTACATGCAATCCCTCTTGATGAAACCGAATGTCACAGACTGTATAATACCGATGAGCAAGTCAAAATACATCAAATTGGCTAAAAATTCATGAAAAGTCAGTGTAATGCATCTATCACCCATAATAGGGCATAGTAGGATAGAATTCTATTTTTCCATCGGTGACACCCTAAGAAAGCTTCATATAAGATCTAAAACCTATTCACTTTTGAACAAAACAACCTTGTTCAAATCTGTCATAAACCAAAAGACCAAAACTGATCAAAATCAAAAGACCAGACTGGCAACGGCTCTACTGGCCCAAAACAAATCGACTGGCCGGATTATTGAGTCAACCCAACCTAGTGGAATACGATGACAGACATGCCAGCGCACAACAATAGGAATAACAAGTCAATAGATTTATAATTACGACATCGTAGAGGTTCCAAAATAATGACTATAAGCACAGAAAGTAATCCACAAATGTTTCTTGATAAATGATTTTCAAGATCAGAAAAGATATATAGAACCAATCTACAAAAACGATTTATAGAAATGAATCCAAACACAATGATCATAAGGTCATATCTGGAATTCAGAAATTATTTTAATAGATCAAACTTAAATCTAGGGGTGTCAATGCCAGGCCCGCACCGGCTGACCCAACCGTTTAAAGACCGAACCAAATCGACCCGATCAATAAACGTGTCGGGCTTTAGCCTGACCCGTTTATAAATGGTCGTTCCCGGTGCTGGAGGTGGCACCGTCGGGTGCCCGACCGACCCACCCAATTAAAACCCCGACCGACCCCGACCCCTTTTGCCCCGTTTAAGCCTGACCCCCTAAGCCCGATATATATTACCTATTCTACCCCCCAAGCCCAAGGCGCGGCTATGTCCAAAGACTCCAAACGGCCAAAAGGCCCAAACGCTCCAACTCCAGTCGACTGACCGGTTGAACTCCCTAACGGCCTAACCCTCCTAAATGACTGAGTAACCATTAACCCTAATTACCTTCCAAATTCCACCTTTTTTTTCTTTTTTCTATTCAGTCTCGCAAAGTCAAGATAGTCTCTGAGTCTCACACAGTCACACGGCAAAGGGAGAGAAGAAGAAGAAGAAGGAAAGAAGGGAGAGAAGAAGAAGAAAAAGAAAGAAGAGAAAGGTAATAAACTAATAATGAATCTATTATTTTATAAGATAGTTTTATCATCTAGTTCTTTTACTTTTTGGCATTTGTTTTTATCTTCATCTCTCTGACTCTCTCCCTCATGGTTCTATACTTCTATTTGCTTTGTTTTTCACAAAGTGCTACACTGCCTAGTGCCTACATCTGTGATCTGTATAAGAGAGTATAAATTAGATTGGCTTGGGGTTATCTAATGCTTTAAAGGGTTTTTCTGTTTTTAAGGGGTGCTCTTGGTAAGCCAGTCCACAACAATACAACATTACAGATAAATAAAATCTCGCAAGAAATACAAAACCAAATATTAGTACTGCGATCCTTTCTTTGAAATTGAAAAATTCTGCCCACACCATTTAGTGCCCGTTTAGAGTTAAATAGGCCATTAGCCCGATCGAGGCCCGTTTAAGACCCGTTTACCTTGAATAAGGCTGCCCCGATTAAAGACCGAACACCGATCGATCAAAATTAAACAGTACTATGTCTGCCCAATGCAAGCCCGAACACCTAAACAGTCGGGCATGGTGCAACCTATAAAATTGGTGAGGCCCGACCGAGACCGATCGAACCCGATCGGTTGACACCCCTACTTAAATCGTATGATTTTTTATTCACTTCCATAAATAATTTATGGTCAATCCATTTACAAGACTTTTCAAGTAGGTTTCATTAAAACTATGATGAAAATATTTAATCCGTAACTTTATAAGCCCAAGCTTACTACTTTAGTGATCCAAAACATCAATTATATGTGGACATCATCATGTACATCTTGTACAGGAATTACAAAAATTAAAATTTCAAATCCTTCACATATTTATAAGATTGCCTAAAATAACTTTATGGGATATAAAATGATGGAACATGTGGCAACAATATCCCTTCGATGGTAAACTTGTAAATATCAGATATTAAATATGTGTTTTTCTAAATGTCACAAATAACCAAAAGCGTACATCACTGATCATAATACTTCATGACAATACAAAATGTCACGAGTTCCGTATGTATTATAATACACATATGATTTTACTTACCGCCTTGTGACTTACTTAAATGTCACAACCTTAATGACACTGAATCCACACAGAGAATAGTCCAAAAATGTGATGTTGCAAAAGTACATGTATGTAACATAACATGAGGAAAAACAAAGCGTAAATGATTAACCAATTAAAACAACCAATATGCATCAAGATTTACTTTATGTATCGAAACAACACCTTAAAAGGCCAAATGGATACTTAATGCAGCCAAACAGACCCTTATGTGCCGTTTAATTTAATGTCTCTCAAAATTGAGAGTATACTTTAACACGTTCCTGACACTGTATGGAACATTAAATTACCCTTGACTTTAATTTTATACTCCCGCCGATTCAAGGTACTCTTTAAATTCATGATCAAAACGGTTAAAAAATGGCATAAAAAATAACCTTAAAATAATTTAAAAAATCACTTTTATTAAAACTGCTTCCAAAACATAATTGTTTCCCTGAAATAGAAGTGCATAAATAGTATTCTTAAGCAAAAACATTTCTCTGAAACGTTTTCATGAATTATATTTACCAAAAATACTTCTGTAAATGGAATGAATCAAATCATTTTCTACAAATAATCCATAGCCTGAATTGAACCAAAACAGACAAAATTGAGCCAAAATCTGAACAAAGTTCATAATTACATTGTCCCACTGGTCGAACCATATGACCGGCTCGGAGTACATAATTCCATCCTCCCATCGATTCGACCAGTCAAAATGATAATACGATAAGTATGGCATGAAATGATGATAAGCTTTTAAGAAAGAAGATTAATGCAGGCTTGAATCCACATTACACAATTTTTAAATTAATGGATTTTATAATAATAATAAGCCACCAAAAAACCGAATTGGCTTATTCTATTTTCATTCAAATGTCCTCTTTAGGCATGTAACAAATACAACTGAAATAAAAATGTGTTACCATGCATAAAAGTTCCATATCGTGCCAATTTAAAACATAATGACGTACAAATCAAACACTAAAGGTGTTCTTCTTGGAAAACCACAATGTAAAGGCATTACCTCATGGTGGCAGTAACAAACAGTCAAAAGATATACATCACATAATGTCCTATTGTTATAATGTATACCTTCATTCGTACTATATTATGGAACACAAGAGTATGAAATAATTAATATGTATATAAGGTGTTCCATCATGTCATTACTAGATCCAACAAGAAAATAATTTACTATCACAATGACAATCACAAAATCCCATTATGTGAAAAATTGGAAACACAACAAAAAATTTTCTAAGTGTTACAAGTTATGTGTTCCCTATCGTGACAGATTAAATAGCACAAGGTATAAACAGAATTGAATCCAAACTAGTTATCTATTTCTGTTTATAAAAATAGAAAATAAACCAAAACAAAACACTATTTCTATATCTTTTTATAAATAAAGGAAAAACAGAAAACAAACCAAATCAATTTTGTAGACGCTGATTTTTTGTCACCCCCTAATTGACGATGATGACAACGGGACATGGACGATGGATGACGCACCCTCCCTCTTTTCAGACCCAAAGATACCTGATCCATGAGACCAAGAACCATGCTGAGCACAAAATGGCCCATTTTAGGCCAAAAAATAAGGAAAAATGGCACTGCGCTCCCACGGCACCGTGGGGATGTGTATCGGATTTCCACGGTGCCATGAGGGGGTGTGACATCAGCTTGCTGACGTCACCCACGACGCCGTGGAAAAGTCCCCCACGGCTCCGTGGACATCTCCACGGCGCCATGGAGGACTTATCCGGCTAGGAGAGAGAAAATGTCCCTCCCTATAAATAGGAGGGTCCCCTCCCACATTTCCCAAGGAATTTTGGGTAGAGAGACCCTCCCCAAGTGATTCCTAGCCTCTTTTCCTCCCTTTTCACCCTCATTTCTCCTCCTTCTCTCATGAGTGTGTGAGTGCTTGAAGTTTTCTTATGGCGGACAGATCCTTCGATTGTCCCTCTGAGTATAGAGCGCTTTGGCTCCTTGGCGTTGGTATCCCGTCTGAGCACGGATAACCATTGAAACTCCTTTGTTACAGACGTTATTCTGTCTATTTACTCTTTTCCAAATCACTCGACAGATCCGTTACTCTGCCGAGAAAGAAGCAGCGTCGGTCCATTCGTCTATCTCCCCTGAGCCAGGGGCATACAACCATACAGGTATAATTATTGCATTTTTGTTGATCCAATGTAGTCCTTTCATATTTTACCATTTTAGTCCGCATTTTTCATATATATAATGTAATTTATTATGCTTTAGTTCAATTCATAGCATCTGAATGTAGTTCATAATATCCCCCATCCCCGTAATAAGAGAGAGAGAACATTCGTCCTTATGTAGCATCTAACACAGAGAGACCGATTTCGGCCGGGCGAGGTGGGTGCCTAACACCTTCCCACACTCGTAACCTGACCCCTTACCCGAACCTTTGGTCGGACCATATGGAGTCACGTAGCCCGATTCCGCTCACAACGGGTAGGGCTACACTTAATGGGTCCTAAGCCCTAACCCTAGGTGGCGACTTCACATTATATTAGCATATTTTAATGCATGATCCCAATCCCCTATTTATCAATATTATCCATATCCATATACACACACATACATCTCCCAAAACCCTATATCGCCATATACCACAAAGGGCTGAGGAAACCTTCGTCCCGAAGGACCGCGGTACTTACAGTGGCGACTTTACTGGGGACGTGGTGGACAAATGTCCACCCGAGGTCAAACTCTCTAAATAGGTGCTATCAATAAATGACAGAATGTTCTCTCTAAACTTTTATAAAAAAAGAAAAAAGAAAAAATAATAATAAAATAATATAATAAAAAAAATATATACAAAAAAAATATGAATAAATAAATACCATAATATGTTTGTCTGGCTAACCCTTGTGTGTACTAACCGCATCATGCATAGTGCTCGAAGTGAAATCAAATGGCGAGGGTACTCCCTGTCGTGCCTTTATCCACAGGGAGGTGAGGCACGTCATACTAAGTACTCTGAGATCGGATGATAGCCGCTTCCTGTACCACTTTCTTGCACACATACACTGCACGGGAACTCCTCTTACCCCCGTAGTTAGTCGTTGGATCCCATGAGTAGTCATGGGTAATTCATGGCGAAGCTACAGCCCTTGATATTTACTGTACGAGTTTAGAATCACCAGCGAGGGTATTCACTAGTGTGCTGTGGAGTGCTTTGCCACTCAAAAAGGGCACTAGCTCGATTACTCTGAGTTTGTGTGACCTATTCTCCAGGTATATCAAAAGAACCACGTGCCTATAATTCGCGACCACGAGCGATAGGTATATCGGTTCTGTCAAGGGTGGCCTTGTTCTGTCCTATGGAAGCCTACCCATTACATGCATCATGTAGGAAAATAAACCACATATGATTAGGGTACGACACAAACTAACCTTTGTTAGCTATAAGAAAGACCGAGTTTAGGGTCATTTGACGATTAACCTGGTTTTGATATGAGATGCCACCAAAGATAAGGAATTCCATAGTCCCACGATGGTCCCTCAAAGAAAAATGGAAGTCCACTTCCATATAATGGAACCTTACATGTCCCTCGAGAAAAAAAGAAGGCATCTCATCTTGACTCCAGACATAATCATCAATAACCTGGTAACTAGGATCTTTCTTTTGTTTATTTTTTGTTGTTGTGTTCGAAAATGCTTAGGCAATGACGGCATTTGAAGTCTGGTCTCAGAAGGAGTCTGCTGAAACTCTGATGACTACTCCGATTACTCGAGTCGAATAAAATAATAAAATAATATGAAACAAATGTTATAAAATATCAAAAAAAAAAAAAATCATAAAAAACTCAAAAGAAAAAATATATATATATAAATAAATAAAACAAAATTCTTCTTTAGCCTTCTTAGGGTGTAAACTAGGTATTCGTTTCTCTTTCGTAGAAGCACGATTTCGTCCTTATCCATCTGGGTCCGACGCGGCGGAAGGTTGACTCGAGCCAGCCCACCATTCTCCTCAAGATCCCTGATTCCTTCTCATTCTTCTAGTTCATCTTCTGAGATATCACTTGTGAGTAACATGAATCCTCCTGAGGATCACTTGTCTGAAAGTCACGTTGAAGATCGAGTGGATAGGCTGTAAGTAGACATGGCCGAAATGCGGTAACTCATGGCCCAACTAGTTCAGTCGATTAATGAACTATCTAAGGGCGGATCCATAGCTGGACCAGCAGAGCAAGAAGTCTGAAAAACTAACCCAGCAACCATCAAGACTCCAATCATCATACCAGTAAAGAAGGGGAAGATATCCACCCTATGGACCCTCCTGAGACTGAAAGGGAGAAGAAAATGAGAGAAAAAGTAGCCGAGTTGGAAGTGGTTGTGAAGGGCAAAGTCAAAAAAAAAGATGAAGAAGACCTGGTATTCTTTCCCGAAGGGAAAATCCCCGAAGATTTCAAGTGGAAATTGGATAAGTTCGACGGATCGGGAGATCCTAGGGCTCATCTTAAGATTTTTACTACCATTGCCAGATCATGGGGGCTTTCTGAAAACCAAATGGGATAGGCGTTCTTATATTCTTTGGGCGGATCTGCTTTGAGGTGGTTAAGCCAGCTTGATCACACTCAAACCCAGTCATGGGCCTCTGTGGTTAAAGCCTTCACTAAGCAATATCCATACAACACCGAAATGGATATTACTCGAAGAGAATTGGAAACCTTGAGGCAAGAACCAAGTGAAGAGTTCTCAAACTACATCATGCGGTTCAGGGAGAAGGCCGCGAAAATGTGGAACCGCCCTACTGAAGAGGAGCAGGTCGAGATATTGTTAGAAAATCTGTATGGGGAGTACCGTGAGAAGATATACTACCAGCACATCAAAACATTGATGCTCTTATGACAATTGGGAAGAAGATTGAAGATAAGATCTTTAAAGAAAGGTAGAATCAGGGTATGACCCGTGAAGCATCAGGAAGCTATTCGGCAAGGAAAAGCCCAAGAGCCAAAGGAGGAAATACTGTAGGGACAAGCAGCCAGGCAGCAGAAGTCCAGGTGGTAGCCACAGGATCCACCCCTCTTGTGATCCAAACTGAAACTGGAGCATCCAGGAGGAATTTCAACTTTGAAGGAATGACACCCTCACTATTATTCACCAAGCTTAAGAAGCAGGGAATGATCAATTCAGTTCCTCCTAGGCCTGTGGATTTGAACAATCCACCTACCTGGTATAAGCCCAATCTATACTGTCATTACCACGACCAACAAGGCCATCATACGGATAGATGCCTAGCTCTTAAGCATGCGATCCAGGACTTGATTGACAAGGGCAAAATTGAACTTCAGAAGAAGCAGCCTCCAAATGTCACCACAAATCCTCTACCTAACCACGGAGTAAACATGCTTCAAGAGGATGCTGAGTAAGCAGATCCTACCACCTTGATTCATCTAGTCGGGAAGAGGAAGCTAATGAAGGCACGCGTCTATATAGCAATGTTGACCAAGAAACTTAAGGAGGAAAAAGAACCACAGATTCGATAAGAGGTGTCTCAGGAAGTGGATCGGCCCGATTCCCCTTTCTATCATCCAAAGTCAGAAGGTGCCACATGGGTAGAATACCAGATACCTGCATGGAAAATCTCACAACCACTGGTGAAGGGGACCTATTCCCCGGAGTCATCTACAGGATCAGTAAACATGCTGTAGGAAGAGACACCATTCCAAGATCCTACTACATTGATCCAGCCCATCCTGTGATATTCAGGAAGAGATGAGCAGTCACGGCAAGCACGGGCAAAAAGGATACAGGTTTGCATTTATTACGCCTGAACCAACTGTGATAGGATTATCCGAACAGGCGGGCAACCATGTGACCAAGGCAGAGGTATAACATCCATCAACCGGCTTCGAAAGTTGGATTTCTTGGAGTATGGATTAGAGGGTCTCGAGATAATGACACCATTGTGCAAGTATGGTTTCTCATCATCCGAAATATATCACCTGGTTCCTGAAGAAGAAGAAGGGATTGAAATCACCAGAGTCACACCTCAGCTCCTTAAAGCAGTCTCAGCACTAGCTATTGGACAGGCTCTGACCAAAGAAGTCTCTCTTGTCCATATAGGGGGGATACTGACAATAGCTCAGATGAGGAAGACGACCAAGAAATCCACGAGGGATGGATAGAGTATGTGGAGCAAAGTCCAACGATGGAGGATGAAGGAGTAGAAGCGATGGATTGGGTAAATAACATCGGAAGAAATGATAACAATGACCCTACCAGCCTTATTCAACCCGTATCATCAGATGAGTATGAAAGCAGAGATGATGAGGAGATATCATCTCCAGAGGTTCCCAGAGGCGATTGGACGGTGTCCAGAGAAGATTTCGAGCGTTGGAGCATGAGCACCTTTTACCAGGTCGCAGATATACTCGATGTTTCCACTAATACTCAAGAGATCCTGTACAAGGCTACTTCTCTATTTCCAGATCTGGTGTGTAGTAACTTCGCAGCACGTTGTGAGAGCTTGGTGATGCCAAATGAGAGCGATGTACTCGCTCGAACCCTCCATGAGCTAAAAAATATGACTTGGTTAGTCAATGCTTTGGCCCGTGATCTGTTCGAAACTCCTCTAGAAGACCAGGTCTTATATTCAGATTCATTCTCCTATCCGAATCCACCCCCAAGAAGTGAAACATGGGATGCATGGATCAACGATATCAGCCTCGGGGAATTTTAGATTGACCCCACCAGAGGTATCTTTCCTATGGACATCGATGATGAAGGGGAAGAGCCGTTGGAAGAAGAACAATCATCTAAAGAAGATGAAAGTGAGCAAGAATTTGCATCAGAGGAATCCAATGATGAAGTGTCCGAAGGGGAAGAAGAAACGGAGGATGAGGAACCTTGGTAACCAAGGACGCGTCTGGAGAAGTATGAGAACATTTGCGAACCCGCACCATGGGAATTATCATTCCGGGTGAACATGATCTACCGAGATGTAGATAAAATCCAGGAAACACTCATTAGAACGGTGGTCTTGGATGATAAGTACCAGGAAGAGCTTCAAAAGCTGGAACCTGTTAGAGAACAGGGGGTGCTCCCTCAAGCAATTCGCCATTTGGAAAACTCTGTAAAGCTAACTTTGGCCTTGGCACAAGACTTATGTGGGACTCCTCCCCCGTCTCCGTATCAGGGTAACAGAGAATATCGTGCGTGGGCAAGAGCACATGATGATTTCTATATGTGTCATGTCAATGAGGGAGAAGCAGTAAATGACCCAACAGGGAATATCCACCCAGTTATTTCAACCCCAGAAAAGAGGTCCGAAAGTTCAGTTTCTCAAGGAGAAAAGAAGGATCGCAGCTTCTATAAGTCATTGGCGGAAGCAAGAAAGATGTACCAAGCGGCGGAAGCCTTTCATGCCATTGGCCAATTGATACCAAAAGAATCCCATACGATCCAGCGAGTTCTTTGGCAGAAACCCTATCAGGAATCCTAAATCAAGCCCGGAAGTCTATCGTGGCCTTGTCTGATGAAGGAGGTAAAACCCGAATTTGTCCCAAGGGTCCTCTTATCATCACTGATAGTGACGAAGAAGATGGGGACTTTTGCCCAGTCCGATTGGTCATTAAAGAAAGAGAGTCAGATGTGGCAGAAACTAGGAGTGGCCAAAACTTCAAGAATAAAGAGTTGACAGTGGAAAAATATCGGTCTAGCCAATCAACGGCGGTTGTTGAGCCAGAAAACCGAGTACTAGACCAATTGAAGAAAGCCCAAGCCAACATCTCAATTTGGGGATTATTAATGGCGTCGCCAACCCACCGAGAAGCTGTTTTGGAAGCTCTTACCAAGGTTCAAGTGCCCATAGAAATGGGGCCTGAGGAATTATCTCACATAGTGGGAGCC
Source organism: Telopea speciosissima (assembly GCF_018873765.1). Classification (NCBI taxonomy): domain Eukaryota; kingdom Viridiplantae; phylum Streptophyta; class Magnoliopsida; order Proteales; family Proteaceae; genus Telopea; species Telopea speciosissima. The sequence goes on from NC_057920.1 coordinate 56,605,824, forward strand.
ACTTACGCCATTCAGTCACTCTTTTTCTCAGAAGAGGATTTACCCCTAGGAGGAAAGAATCATAACCGGGCACTTTACATTACGGTGGAATGTAACAAGAATCAGGTCCCCCAGGTTCTAATAGACAATGGGTCCGCCCTTAATGTGATACCCCTCAAAGCAGCCAGATGCATGGGTTTATCTCTAAACAAAATGAAGTCGTCCAGTCAAACCATCAGGGCATACGATAATTCCAGAAGGGAGGTAATTGGGATTCTTACCACCAGTGTCAAGATTGGACCAGCCTGCCTTACCATAAACTTCCAAGTCATCGACATTCAAGCATCCTTCAATATGTTGCTTGGAAGACCATGGCTGCATTCAACGGGAGCCCATGCATCAAGTCTTCATCAAAAGCTGAAATTCATATATGACCAGAAAGTAATTACCATCTTTGGAGACCCAGAAATGGTACATACTTTGGCCAACATTGAAGTAGGTGGTTCATCTTCACAGGAAGTGCAGCTGGGGGAGTTTGAAATCGGCCACATTTGTACTACCTTTGCAAGTGAAGAAGACCAGAGTCTAGGGAAATTCCTGACAATGTGGAGCGAGGCCTCTGTAAAGATTATGAGAAAGATGAAATATTTCCCTGGATTAGGATTGGGAAAAAACCAACAGGGGGTACCGACGTTCCCGGAGATACCAGCCAATGCCAACCGTTGTGGATTAGGGTTTAACCTGAAGAACCCAAGGAAGAAAGCCACAGGATAGAAGAATAGTACGACAAATGGTGAGCCATATTTCAAGACTCTGAACGGGTACTTCGTGAAAGAGGGAGAAGACTTCCCTTACTGTGGAAATCTAGAACCATGGTTCAATCAAGAGCAGGGCGAACGTCTACCAGGACTTGAAATATTCTTTAAGAATGAAGTAGACTGGATAGCCATGGAATTGGATCAAGCCAGCAAGAAGGAAGTCACAGGGGACCAAGGGATCGGCGAACTGTTCGAAGTAGCAGTGATCATTAAAGAAGAAGAAGAAGGACAGGCACCACATCTTCTCATACAACCTCTCCAAGGATCTATAGCGAATTGGGCAAGAATGATGGAAGATTTCCATATTAATGAGTTTGAAGTTGTAACCAGCTCTAGCATAGTCCTGTCTAAGTCTGTCTCTGAGTCTGTATCTGAGTCCGGTGGAAATGTCTAGTCCATTGGGTCTGTCTGTACTCTTCCCCTTATCATGAATGAAATTACTGATTCTGAGTATGTTTCTTCTTCTTCTTCCTATTCTTCTGATGATGATAATGTCTTAGAACATCGTAATCTGTTAGAACGATTGGAGCAAAGAAGAGCTCAACCCGTCCGAGAGGATACCCATGCCCTCGAATAATCAAAATTGGTGCTTCTCTCAACAATAACAAAACATCCCAAATGATCTCTCTCCTCAAGGAATTTGAGGAAGTCTTTGCCTGGTCCTACAAGGATATGCCCAGCATCGATCCAAAGATTGTGCAACATGAATTACCAACATATCCGGAGACTAGCCCAGTCAAGCAGAAGTTAAGAAGGATGGGCGGAATGGAGTGAGAAGATCCGGGAAGAAGTAATCAAACAATGGAATGCATGATTTCTTCAAGTAACCCAGTACCCTCAATGGTTGTCCAATATTGTCCCCGTCCCTAAGAAAGATGGGAAAGTCAGAATGTGTGTGGATTTTCGTGACCTAAATAGGGTCAGCTCGAAGGATGATTTTTCGTTACCCCACATTGACATTTTGGTAGACAACACTGCAGGCCATGCTCTACTGTCCTTTATGGATGGTTTCTCAGGATATAACCAAATTAGTATGTGCCCGGAGGACAGGGAGAAAACTGCCTTCACCACACCCTGGGGCACGTTTTGTTACAAAGTAATGCCTTTTGGGTTGAAAAATGCTGGGGCAACATATTAAAGAGCGGCCACGGCTATCCTACACAACATGATACACAAAGAAGTAGAGGTATATGCCAATGATATGATAGTCAAATCTATTGACCGATAAGGCCACAGAAAGTTTTTTGAAAGAATCAAAGAATACAAGCTAAGGCTGATCCCTCAGAAGTGTGTGTTTGGGGCCAAAGCAGGAAAATTATTGGGATTTTTTATCAGCGAAAGAGGGATAGAAGTGGACCCTGACAAGATAAAAGCCATCACGAAAATGCCACCACCTCGAACAGAAAAAGAGGCACGAGGGTTTTTGGGCCGCATCTAGTACATCAGCAAATTCATATCTCGGTTGACATCCACTTGTGAACCTATCTTCAAATTCCTAAGGAAGAAAGAGCCGAAAGAATGGAACGAGAAATGTCAAGATGCCTTTATGAAAATCAAAGCGTATCTACTTTCTCCTCCTATAGTTGTCCCTCCAGTGTTCGGTGAACCTTTGCTCCTATATTTGTCAGTAGGAGAAACAGCGGTCGGATCAATGATGGCCCAAGTTGGCAAGGCGGATGGAGAAGAGCATGCAATCTACTATGTAAGCAGGAAATTCATAGAGTATGAAACTCGATATGCCCCAGTAGAAAAGACATGTACATCTCTGGTTTGGGTAACTAAGCGCCTGAGGCACTACATGGTGTCACATCCCGTCAGGTTGATCTCTCGGATGGATCCAATTAAGTACCTCTTCGAGAAACCAGCATTGACAGGGAGGATGGCTAGGTAGTTGTTGCTATTATCAGAATTTGACATAACTTATGTCAGTCAAAAGTCTGTGAAAGGGCGAGCAATCTCTGACCATCTAGCAGCATTTCCCTCAGAGGATGATTCCCGAGCAACAGAGGACCTCTTCCCAGATGAAGATTTGCACTCCGTAGAAGCCGGACCAACTAGGGGGTGGCAACTGTACTTTGATGGAGCCGCCAATCAAAAAGGATTTGGCGCAGGGGTGTTATTGATAACCCCAGAGGACTTTTACTTGCCAATGGCCTTCAGATTGGAATTTAGTTGTACCAATAACATAGCAGAGTATGAAGCTTGTGCTATTGGGTTAGAAATGGCTCTGTCTGTAGGAGTTGACAAAATTAAAGTTTACGGAGATTCCTCTGTGGTGATCTGTCAAACACAAGGAAAGTGGACGACTAAGGATGAGAAGCTGAAGCCCTACCAAGTTTATCTGGAACAACTGACGTAATGCTTCAAGGAAGTTTCTTTTGAATATCTGCCCAGGGATAGCAATCGGTTCGCCGATGCTTTAGCCACTTTGGCGTCCATGGTAGAATGTGATACTTAGGACAAGATCCAGCCCTTCCTAATAGAAAGAAGGACCCACCCAGCATATGGAGAACCAGTCAATACACTCACCGAGGATGGAAGGCCTTGGTATGCTCCAGTGGTCGACTACATCAAGGAAAGGAGATATCCTGAACAGTTTTCAGAAAGAGAGAAGAGGCATTTGCGAAAATATGCTACTTAATTCATCCTCCAAGGAAACTTGTTGTATAAGAGGTCTTATGATGGTATCCAACTATTATGTGTAGATGAGGATCAGGCTCAAATCATTATGGAAGAAATCCATCAAGGAATATGTGGACCACACATGAATGCAAGGATGCTGGCCAAGAAAATTCTCAGGATGGGATACTATTGGGTCACTATGGAAGCTGAGTGTGCTGCCTTCGTAAGGCGATGTCATAAATGCCAGATATTTGCCAACATCATTCATATTCCTCCGACAGAGTTGGACTCATTAAATGCCCCTTGGCCATTTTCTACCTGGGGAATTGATGTAGTTGGTAAAATAACTCCAAAGGCTTCAAATGGGCATCAATTCGTGTTAGTCGCCATCGACTATTTCACAAAATGGGTAGAGGCTCAATCTTATGCAGTTCTAACTTCAGCCAAGGTGGCAAAGTTCATAAAAGAGAATCTCATCTGCAGATACGGTGTGCCGCAACAGTTGATATCAGATCAAGGCCTGCATTTCAGGGGAAAAGTGGAAGAACTCTGTAACCAATTTGGCATTAAGAGGCATAAGTCTACTACTTACTGGCCACAGACTAATGGAGCAGTAGAAGCAGCCAACAAGAATATGAAGGTCATATTGCAAAAGATGGCAGATACACACAATGACTGGGCAGAGAAACTTCCACTAGCCTTATGGGCATATCGGACATCCATCCGAACCTCTACCGGAGCTACCTCGTATTCTCTGGTATATGGGATGGAAGCCGTATTGTCGGTAGAAATTCAGGTCCCTTCTCTTTGAGTCTTACTCGATAGTCAATTGCCAGAAGGGGAATGGGTAAGGGCCAGATACGAAGAGCTCAATCTCCTGGATGAGAAAAGGATGAAGGCCATGGACAATCTCAAGAAATATCAGCAAAGAATGGCTAGGGCATTCAATAAGGGTGTCTGCACTCGGGGCATTGAAGAAGGAGATTTGGTCCTTAGAGAGCAACGAGCTCCAATCCACGACCCAAGAGGAAAGTTCCGACCCAATTGGAGTGGACCCTACAAAGTCAAGACCATATTGCCAGGACAGGCAGTCCAACTCTCTGATCTTGATGGAGAAGATCTTCGGGGATTGGTCAATATGGACCAGTTAAAGAAGTATTTTATCTGAAATATGTGTAGCAATTTGAACTACGTTTGACCTTATTCCTCCGAAGGGATACGTAGGCAACTCGATGTATTTGGGTACGGTCTCAAAAAAAGAAAAAAAAGAGAGAGGGCATTGTATTGGTTTCTTCCCATAAATTCCGCCAGCCGGCGTCCCTTGCACATATGAGTAAATCTCGTCATTTGGCATTCCATTCCTTGACCTAGCTTAAGAGTAAAGTCATCTAGAGCTGGTTATTAACAAAGGATTTATTCATTTTGTGTCATAAAATGCTAACCCAATCCTTGATACAGGTAGCATGAGAGGACCAAAGAAAGAAGGACTCGACGAACAGTTGCGTCAGTGGACTCTCCGGATGAATGTGGACGAACCTACACTTCTAGAGGATCACCATCTGATAGTATTGGGAAGGATCGGTTGCTTCAAGCTCCATCATGATTTACTGAGGGAAGTGTCGAAGTACTGGAACCCCCAATTGCATGCGTTTCGCTTCAAAAAAATCTGGCTGGCTCCAACCATTGAAGAATTTCGGGCTTGCATGATGTCACCCCCTCAAGGAAAGTTGTTCCTCCCAACTATGAAGAAAGAACAGCTTTACAAAAATTTGGGAGATTTCTTTGCCTTGAATAAGAAGGAGTTAAAGCAAGTTCTCAATTATGACAAGATGGATGCGTTGAAAGTTGCGAAGATCTTCAACAACAATGGATTTGAAGAAGAAAGACAGATCCGACGCAGAAAGTGGGCTTACTTATTCTGTATGATTGGGAGGTATTTGTTAGCATCTCCGGGAAAAGGCATGTCTCCAATAATTGCAGAAGTGGTTAGGCAAATTGAAGAAGGATGCGACATCGTCCTACCATTTTAGCAGAAACATTCAAAGGGTTTGATACCATGAGTCAGTCTCAGAAATACGGAATAGACTTCCTACATGGATCTCCGGCGGTGTTCCAAATGTGGTTGATGGAAAAACTAAAATTGGTCACACCAATTCCATGTCTTCACCTCCGGCCTATGCATTATCAAATACAAGGGGAAAAGTCAGAATTCCACAAGGTCCAAGACTGGAAGAAATATTTGGAGGAGAGAGATGTCCAAGAAATCCAATGGAACTGCCCTTGGATGAAGGCCGAGATAGAAAAATCAGAAACATCAGGGTACAATTATGTGAGATTCACGGGTTTAACTGACACCAGTTTTTATATCCCTTCCTTAGTATCTCCAAGACAGGAATGACCTAAGATGGAGAATTTTAGAACCCCAGAGATGTGATATAAGAAGTGGTGATTCTACCTAAGATGGAGAATTTCAGAACCCCAGAGATGTGACACAAGAAGTGGTGATTCTGTTATCCAAAAAATGTTACAAATAAGTGATATCAATTTGATGTTCCTATCTTTACTTGTTTGTCTGTCCTTTTATCAATTTCTCTGTCCTTGCTCATGTAATGGAACCATTTACCAATGGAATTTTTGCTTCTAAGGAAAGGGATGAAGTCTCATGTGCATTTCAAAGAAAGAAATATCCAATGAATTCATAGACAATTCGTTTGTGTACAAAAAAAAGAAGAAGAAAAGTATACATAAAAATTGCACCAGTATCCATACCAAAATGTATAAACAAAAAAAAGAAGAAGGGAAGGAAAATAAATGTACATAGTTGTAACGATACTTCCAAATAATAAAAAAAAGAGGAGCGGTCATGACTCAGGGGAGTAATCGTCAACATCCAAGCCTTCCCCCTCTCCGCTTTGGGACGCTATCAGGGCATCCCTCTCGATCTCAACCCACGTAAGGTTGAACTGCAGCTGCTCATTTGCAAGCCTGAGTCTCTCAATCTCTCTTCGACAATGGTCGAGCTCAACCCTCTAAAAAAAGAGAGAAAGAGAGAGAGAGGAAAATCAAAAGATAAGCAAGAAAATAATAATAATAATAAAAAAAAAATTGAAATAAAAAAAGAAAAAAGAAAGAAGAGAGGGGGGGGGGGGAAAGAGACAAAGCATTACCATACTATGGCCCGCGTCCACACGCGAGATGATCATCTCATCCATGCTCGCCATCATGCGCCTCATGTCGGCGTATCGGCTCGCATGCACCTAAACATGATAATCACCCAAGATGTCAAGAATTTGAAAAATAATGGATGAAGTTAGGAAAGTTGGATGTGCTTACCCCATCATAAGGAAGAGGGAGGCCTAGGTCCGTATCTGCAGCCCGAGGAGGTGGTAAGATGACCTCAACCATCCCTGGCTCGTGGTGGCGAATGAACCACGAACGATACCCTGGAATGTGGTCATCTGGACCAGCAATCCGCAGGGCTGGAACCTCTCCAGAAGGCCCAACACCTGACTCTACCTCCCCTACTCGGGAGGCGCGAGAAGAACTCCCACCACCTGGACCCCTAGAATCATGGGGCGACCTGAAAACTGTCAAGAAGAGAAACACATCAGAATAAAAGCTAGATTAACAATCTGAGGAGAAGAGGGGAAAATGGAGATCTTACCTGAGGTCCCTCGCGGGTGAGAGGGTCGCAGACTGTCTCTTAAAGAAGGAAGTCGGTATAGTCCGTCTCGGCTAGCACCAGCCCAATTGTAGGCTCACCAACCCTCCAGTGCCTGATCTCATCCCGATCCATCAAGGCTGGCTGATGGACCCGAGTAGGAGGAGGGCAGGGCACCAAGGGAGCCTCAGACTACTGCAGGGACACTCGCTCTCCCAAGTAAAAGGCAAACTCCCATGGGCCCTCAAAAAGGACCCTGCGAGTGGAGAGAGCTGAGGCCCTGTCAAACATGTCCGGCTCTAAAATCACCTCCCCCAAATAAGGACGGAGAGAAGCCTGTCAAGTAAGAGTCAAGGTCAATGCAAAAAAAAAAAAAAAAAAAGAAAAAAAAGAAAAAAAAAAAGAAAAAAAAAAGAAAAAAGAAGAAGAAGAAGAAGAAGAAAAGAAGAGAAGAAAAGAGAAAATAAGATAAACAACCACTTCAAATTTACCTCGGTAGCCTGTAGCTCGTTCAGGAGGCCGCGAATGGACCCAAGGTCCTTATGGCGATCGCTCCTGAGCAAATGGGACTTACGCCATCGCGTAGTCCGAGGAAAGGTGGTTCCAGGGTCATCTCCAGGTCTGAAAGTAGGGACCCAGAACCGAAGGATCTCATAGCTCCACGTTTGTAATAGACAATCATAAATGAGCTCAAATAAATAAGAATAAGATAAAAATAAAAAAGGGAAAGAGAAAAAGGCAAAGTTGAGAGAGCTAACCCATAGGATGTAGTAGCATCCGATTAGGTTCGGCGACCCCACAACTAGATAGTCTAACATATCCAGGAAGTAGGCGTACGCCGAGCCCCCCCAATCGTAGCCCGCGGCCACGTTAAAGTGCTCAAAGAAGCGAACATATGCGGCATCGGCTGTCACTGTACCCGTCATGTCACTAAAGATCACCTCCGCCAGCAAGAAGAGGAGGAAGCATTGAGCCTACTGATCCTGAAGGACGGACGGCGACTGGTCTGTAACAACCCTCTCATCCCAGGTACCCCTCAGGACCGATGCGGGGATCTCTCTGCCTGTAACGGCATTCCCCAACTGCTGCCTGTAATACTCCAGGCGCTCTGATGGCTCCGCCGAGGCTATAATCCTCTCCTCCGGAGTCAGTGTCACGGGTAACCCACCAAAGGGTAATCCCGTAATCATGTAGAAATCTAGGGGGGTGACCGTCGCCTCACCAAAGGGAAGGTGAAACGTATGGGTGCTCGGCCACCACCTCTCTATCAGAGCCCTCGCAGTTGGACTGTCCAACTCACGAGCTAGGGAAGAGGCGATGTGTCCCAGCCCGGTCCAAACTACCCGCGATTGTACTGTCGGGCAAAGTGTGCTGTACCACTCTGAAATAGCCACCAGCCCACAATACTTCTTGGGCGAAGGAAGGGAGCTACCCTGCAAAGAAAAATAAGGCAAATGGTTAGCCAAAATAGTGGGGACAACAAAAAAAAAAAAAGAGAAAGAGGGAGAGGCTGTAAAAAGGGGCATTTCTTAGATTTACGTGCCAAAAGACACTTAGGATAGTGTTTGATGGCATCACTTTAATTTGTGTGCCACTAGGTGCCTAGGAGGGTATCTAGAGGCGTTACCTTGATTTGCATGCCAAAATACTCTTAGGATAGTGTCTGATGGCATCGCTTTGATTTGCATGTCACTAGGTGCCTAGGAGGGTATCTAGAGATGTTACCTAGATTTGCGTGCCAAAGGATACTTAGGATAGTGTCTGATGACCTTGCTTTGATTTGCGTGCCACTAGGTGCCTATGAGGGTATCTAGAGGTGTTACCTTGATTTGCATGTCAAAAGACTCTTAGGATAGTGTCTGATGGCCTCGCTTTGATTTGCGTGCCACTAGGTGCCTAGGAGAGTATCTAGAGGCGTTACCTAGATTTACGTACCAAAGGACACTTAGGGTAGTGTCTGATGGCATCGCTTTGATTTGCGTGCCAATAGGTGCCTAAGAGGGAATCTAGAGGTGTTACCTTGATTTGCGTGCCACTAGGTGCCTAGGAGGGTATCTAGAGGCATTACCTAGATTTGCATGCCAAAGAACACTTAGGGTAGTGTCTGATGGCCTCGCTTTGATTACGTGCCACTAGGTACCTAGGAGGATATCTAGAGGCGTTACCTTGATTCGCGTGCCAAAAGACTCTTAAGGTGGTGTCTGATGGCCTCGCTTTGATTTGCATGCCACTAGGTGCCTAGGATGGCATCTAAAGGCATTACCTAGATTTGCGTGCCAAAAGACACTTAGGGTAGTGTTTGATGACATTGCTTTGATTTGCGTGCCACTAGATGCCTAGGATGGTATCTAGAGGCATTACCTAGATTTGCATGCCAAAAGACACTTAGGGTAGTGTTTGATGGCATCACTTTGATTTACGTGCCACCAGGTGCCTAGGATGGTATCTAGAGGCGTTACCTAAATTTATGTGCCAAAAGACACTTAGGATAGTGTTTGATGGCATCGCTTTGATTTGCATGCCACTAGGTGCCTAGGATGGCATCTAGAGGCGTTACCTAGATTTGTGTGCCAAAAGACGCTTAGAGTAGTGTTTGATGGCATCGCTTTGATTTACGTGCCACTAGGTGCCTAGGATGGTATCTAGAGGCGTTACCTAGATTTGCATGCCAAAAGACACTTAAGATGGTGTTTGATGGCATCGCTTTGATTTGCGTGCCACTAAGTGCATAGGATGGTATCTAGAGGCGTTACCTAGATTTGTGTGCCATTAGGTGCTTAGGGCAAAATTTAGGGACGTTACCTCTAATCTATGTGGTGAGGTATGAAGCTAATATAAATAAAATGCATAAATTGAAAGGGAAAGAGTAAGAATACTGACCTGGCCCCATATGGAGCGGCAACCATGGCGGGCAGTGTCGGCCAAGGTAACCCCAGAAAGATACCATGCAGCTCGTGTATCCCGAGCAGTAGTGCCGAGTAGTGGCTCCCGGTGAGACTGGCATCCTCGTCGACGAAAAGACATGGTGTGAGCGGATAAAAAGGGGTTGAAGTCAAAAATCAAAAACAGCAGAGCTTCGCAGTAGAAATGAGAGTGAAGAAATGAGGGAGGGAGCCCTCTATTTATAAATTATCTATCGCGCCCACGGCGTAGTGGAATTCTCCACGGTCCCGTGGAACAGCGGCCCACGGCGCCGTGGAGGTTTGCCCACGGAGCCGTGAAGTCTGGCACAGAGCTGTGCACACGGGGCCGTGCAAGCACGGTGCCGCCCATACACGGGGTCGTGCGGACCCCCACACGGCACCGTGGACCTAAAAAAATAAATAAATAAATAAATAAGAAAATTAAAAAAAATAAATAAAAAAATAAAAAAATAATCCCCAGTGGTTATACCCAAACTGATGAAATCCCTCAATGACTTTGGGTGGTGACTTTGCGAGCTCTGGTCGAGTGGTGCCTTATCACCCTCCAAACTTGATGGTTTTGGTCAAGTGGCACCTTATAACCATCCAAGTTTGACTTTTTTGGTGGTGTATACCAAGTGGTGCCTTATGCCTTATCACCCTCAAATTGGATCTTCGGCCTAGTGATGCCTTATCTAGATCTTCGATCGAGTGGTGCCTTATCACCCTCAAAATTCTATCCCAGTGGAGTCCCTCATATTCGATCTTGTGGGTCGAGTGGTGCCTTATCTAGGTCTTTGGTCGAGTGGTGCCTTATCACCCTCAAAAATTGTTTGAGCAATGCTCACAAGATAAAGATTTGGTTCTTCTGAGTTTTTCTTTTGAGGATTATCGAAAGATTTCATCGCGATTAACCGCCTATTTTTAGCAACTCTGCCGCCTTTGAGCAAAGCGTCAGCAGTACATGCTCTTGGTGACAAAATTAGTTGGTCTTTTGTCTTTACCCTTCAGCTGTTGGCACAGGCCTCGGCCAAAGAGGGGCAAACTGTAGACGCTGATTTTTTGTAACCCCCTAATTAGCAATGATGACAACGGGACATGGACGATGGATGACGCACCCTCCCTCTTTTCAGACCCAAAGATACCTGACCCATGAGACCAAGAACCATGCTGAGCACAAAATGGCCCATTTTAGACCCAAAAATAAGGAAAAATGGCACTGCGCTCCCACGACGCCGTGGACTCTTCCCACCGTGCCGTGGACGCCTTCCCACGGCACAGTGGACACCTTCCCACAACACCGTGGGGATGTGTATCGGATTTCCACGGCGTCATGAGGGGGTGTGACATCAGCCTGCTGACGTCACCCACGGCGCCGTGGAAAAGTCCCCCACGGCGCCGTGGACATCTCCATGGCGCCGTGGAGGACTTATCTGGCCAGGAGAGAGAAAAGGTCCCTCCCTATAAATAGGAGGGTCCCTTCCCACATTTCCCAAGGAATTTTGGGTAGAGAGACCCTCCCCAAGTGATTCCTAGCCTCTTTTCCTCCCTTTTCACCCTCATTTCTCCTCCTTCTCTCATGAGTGTGTGAGTGCTTGAAGTTTTCTTGTGGTGGACAGATCCTTCGATTGTCCCTCTGAGTATAGAGCGCTTTGGCTCCTTGGCGTTGGTATCCCGTCTGAGCACGGATAATCATCGAAACTCCTTTGTTACAGATGTTATTCTATCTGTTTACTCTTTTCCAAATCACTCGAAAGAGCCGTTACTCTGCCGAGAAAGAAGCAGCGTCGGTCCATTCGTCTATCTCCCCTGAGCCAGGGGCATACAACCATACAGGTATAATTATTGCATTTTTGTTGATCCAATGTAGTCCTTTCATATTTTACCGTTTTAGTCTGCATTTTTCATATATATAATGTAGTTTATTATGCTTTAGTTCAATTCATAGCATCTGAATGTAGTTCATAATATCCCCCATCCCCGTAATAAGAGAGAGAGAACATTCGTCCTTATGTAGCATCTAACACAGAGAGACCGGTTTCGGCCGGGCGAGGTGGGTGCCTAACACCTTCCCACACTCGTAACCTGATCCCTTACCCGAACCTTTGGTCGGACCATATGGAGTTACGTAGCCCGATTCCGCTCACAACGGGTAGGGCTACACTTAATGTGTCCTAGGCCCTAACCCTAGGTGGCGACTTCACATTATATTAGCATATTTTAATGCATGATCCCAATCCCCTATTTATCAATATTACGCATATCCATATACACACACATACATCTCCCAAAACCCTATGTCGCCATATACCACAAAGGGTTGAGGAAACCTTCGTCCCGAAGGACCGCGGTACTTACAAATTTCTATTTCTATTTCTGTTTTTTTTTTTTTTGTTTATAAAACAGAAAAGGGAAAAATCAAACCAAATCCATTTCTGTTTTTCTTATTTCTATTTTTGTTTATAAAGCAAAAATAAAACCAAGCTGATTTCTGTTTTCCCCTTCTTTTTTTTTTAGTATAAATTCTGTCTGGGTGAACCAAAATCGAACCGGTCAAGGCATGGGTCAGAACTAAACCCAATGGACCGAAACCAAACTGGTCAGACCATGGTCAATGGTCAATGCATTGACCGCCGACCGGGTCTGGTCGAGTCAAACTTCGGGTCACCCCAACCGGGTTGCCGGGTCGACCCGACCCGAGAGCATGTTAGCAGCCCCTCTTGTGCGCACGATAGCATAACCCATTATCCTTAACTTTTTCACCTTTTAACTTTTGACTTTTTTTTTTATTTTTTTTTATTTTTTATATTCAAAAGGTCAGGGAATATTCCCTTGTCTTCTTCCCCAAACAAAAAACGTAAAAAACAGAACGTATTTTTAGGGTTTTTTTTTAAAACCACCACCACCGCCGGCAGCGGTGGCCAAAATAGGGACCGACGGCAGCGAAAATGCCGGCGAAGGCTCCCCTCCCTCCGGCGACCTCAGTACCGGTGTCAGATGCCGGTAAAACCCCAACTAGGAAACTTGATTTAAAAAAAAATTTAGGGGTTTAGAAAACCTCACTGCCGCCCCTTGCGGTGGCTGAACCAGCGGCACGGAAGCCTCATAACATATCGGCGAACATTCGCCTTCCTTCGGCGACCATAACCCCGGCCTCAATAGGCCCAAAAAAACCAATCGGCAGTGTAAATCAGACAAAAAACAATCGGCTTTGCAATATATATATGTTTTTTTGTTTGCAAAACCGCCATTAGAAGCTGTGGCCATGCTCTCGGCCATGGTTGCAGCAGAAATTGTTTTTTTTTTTTTTGATCTATCGGATGCATTCACGCACAACCAAACTAAAAATAAAAAAAATTGCAGCTCCATTGATCAACCATGATCAGCTCTGATACCATTGATAGAAATATTATGCGGAACACTCATGGAGATCAATGAGCATACAATAAATCCAGGGGTTTGATTGGCGTACCTGGATTCGTGGTTGTGGCAGCCGAATTCTTGACGATCCTTGTCGCACACGAACTGTTAGTCTGGTCTGCCCTATTCCACACAGCTTTAGGTTTTCTTAGGTTAGTCACTTAATGGGCCAGTGACAACTATTTATAGTGGTGAGGGTAGGGACCAACCCTGCATAGAAACTAGGGTTTCCTTCCCATTAAGAAAACAACATTTTAGGTCCACACATAGTAACTGGACTCATACCATTAAGGTAGCTCCCATCAACACAACTAAATCGATTTTGTTAAAATAAAGTGGGACTATGCTAGCCCACCTTATGGAAATCTTACAGAAAAATCCTTCAATGTGAAGGGAAAGACCCTAGGGTAACTCTAAAAGAAATCTACTAACATCAAATGAGGATTACAATCTTTTCTTTTCAAGCTTTAATGCCCAAATATTTGCAACAAAATGACAGAAGAATAATAACACTTGAAGAAGATAAAAGGTTACCTCCCAAGCATCAACAAAATGACATTTTCCCACCTTTAAAAGCCCCAATAAAAAATTTAAGCAGTAATTTCAATTTCTCGGTTTGTTAAGAGCGTGAAAGATAGCAGAAAATAGATTCAATTTCTCAGCTAGCTCAAGAGTGTGAGAGATAGTAGAAAATAGCTTAAAAAAATTGCCCAAATGTAAGAGAAAACCTCCTGTAGAAATTCTGCACTTCTCTCTTTCTTGCCCTAACGATTTGGACCTGGCTTCTGTACATCCGGGCAGCCGGGCTGCATGTGCAATGTCAGACTCAAGGCAGCGCGCTTTGACTGCCTTACCCATGCCCAAGCGCCTTGCCCGAGCAGAGATAAGGCGGTCAAAGCGCAACGCCTTAAGTCTGGGGCTGCACATGCAGCCCGATTGCCCGGATGCATAGGATCCTTTTACTATCGACTTCGGTTATACTCTATTCCTTTTGTTTCTTTCTGTTCCGATTGTAGACATACCCCCTCTTCATGGGTTCTTATCTTGGGATCAACTAGGCTAAGAGGCCTCATTGAGTTTGTTGAGTGTCCATCCACTGGAAGGCCTCTCGCCAAATGGAAAGTAGTTAAGGAGAACAGTTCCTTGAAACTATGATAAAAAGTCGTTTGATTGTTGTCAAATCAAACCAAACCAAACCCTTTGCATGGGTTTGCCGTGCACTTGAATGGCCTGGAGAAGCTTACTATCGAGTCGTTCCTAACCAAAATTAGTTGAATCACGAATATATATATATATAAAAAATAAAGAGCCTCGAGTCAATAAACATTGAGGAGATTGATTCAAGAACAAAAGGAATTAATTTGAACAATAGGTGAATGGCCAATCTCCGGTATAAAGTTCTTCTATCGAAACAATTATTTATTCAAAGTATCTCATCTCACTTCTTCTCAAAAGAGCTTCAAAACTCTTGGTATGGTTTCTGAAACAAGCTTGTCTCTTCCTCTACCCAAAACCTCTCTTTTCTCTTTTAGAAAATTCCACTTCACTCTTTCAAAAAGTGGGATCTTTATCCCCTCAATTTACATGTCCATCAATTTCTTCAATTCCATCTAATAGAGGGTTAGAAATGACTACCCTACCCCCTGTTCGAATACACTGCCCGGGTGGGGTCCACTTCCCTCTATTAGAGAGAATTGAGAAAATTGACAGACAGGCAAATTGAGGTGATAATACTACTCATTTTCTACAACCCATAGTACCCCAAAAAAAAAAAAAAAAAAAAATTCTACAACCCACTAAACAAAAGTGGGCTTGGGCTCACATGGACCATTTCTCAACAAAACCAATATCTTGTAATGGGTTGAACGTCAAGTTTGTCAAGTTATAATTTTTTTTTGGGTAAATGGTTCATCTGTATAATAGAGACTCTATTATATATATAGCCATTAAGAGGACTCACTTCCATGCCTTCCATTTTGATATCAAAAGTTCAAAATCTAGACTGTTTTGAATGGGGCTCCTCTCCAATGAGGCATTCGTCTCCGGCTTTTGAGTGTCCAATGAAGCATACAACGGTTGGGTTGGCTGGATGTGCGCTGGAACCATGTAAGCACACATCCCTGGCTGCACCCCGTCAGCCTAGTCGTCACTCATTGGGCAGGATGCTCATTGGAGAAAGAGCCTTGATCCATGTTTTGAAAGGCAGGCGAGGTTAAAATCTTGAGGTGTGAGCTAAGGAAAATGGCTTATGGCTTAACTTTAAAGGCCCATGCCTCAAAATAGTAAAGAGATTAAATGATAAGAGCTGCAAAAGCAAGAGCATAATTTTGTTCGTTTGCTTCACATATAAAAAACTAATGGGATCGACCGAAATGCTAAATTTAAAGCATCTTGTTTAATCTACAAAAAAAAAAAAAGAGAAAATAAAAAGAAGGTGAAGGTTTCCAGTCACAGTCTTAAAGGTATAAAATGTGATGCTTCAAAACATGAACATTTTGGGTTCCATTGTTTCACACATTAATTCCAGGACTTAGTGTTTTTCCATCAATGGTGAAGAGACAAATCTCTTCATCCACCCCATCTTATCCTATGATTGGACTGGAGAAGAGTATTTCAGTCCATGAACAATAAGAGGTGGGAATATGATTGAACGAAGTAACTAGAAGGATTGTTATAATCTAGAAGAATCATCTAGAAAGTGAGCTGTTTTGGATGCACACACACATCGGTGTATCTTTTTGGTGAATTAGGGAAGTTGAAATCTTAATGTTTTGCTCATTGTATTACTCAAAAAAGTTATTTAATATATGGGTAATTTGTCATTTCACATGAACAGTGATAACTTTTGAAAATGAAATAATGATAAGTCGTTTCAGTTTATTTTGAAAACCTTTTTTTTACCCATGACTAAAATAACTTTTGAGAATAAGACAAGTGACAAAAAATTACGTAAAATTGCAATCTTGTCGTAACCAACCTTGGTTTATCTATGTATGATGATGATGGGTCTAAAACTTGACACACAAGTAATCCAAGGAGAGGGAGGACCTTTCATCCAATGAGTCTCATGACTCTCATCCATCTAATAAGCTAATCTGTTTGAGGGTGACCAAATGAGGCTCTATGTGACTAAGAAAACTTGGATGGAGCTTCAAGCAAGCTTTTATGTGTTTGTTTTGAGGAAGTAATGTCACACAATAGTGCCCTCTTTTCTTACGTATAATCAAATGTCATATTTGTAAGGTTAACCTCTTTAGCTTTGAGGTTTACACCAATTACATTGTACTACACTAGTGCAAAGCCTTGTTCATGCCTAGTTAAAGTGTTTTAATTAATCCATCTATGTATGGTTTCTCTTCTATTTGGAGTTGAAGATGTCAGTTTTTTTTATTTTTTTGAATAGAAGAGGTGGAGATGTCACATCTTAATTAGTTCAACTTAGTACTAACAACAATACATTAAACTAGATAATGTTACTTAATTACGTAACAAAATCTGTTTTAATGATAGAGTTAGGAAGATTTTTTGATAATTTTGATTTCTATTTTCTATTTTTAGTTGTCCAATTTGATTTTTTACATATTTGGCATGGCATGCATGCAGCTTGCAGAATATTCAACTTTCTTCCTATTATATATAGGGCATTAATTTATTTTCTTTCACAATGAATCTTATAAGGTTTTATCGAAATGATTTTTCTTTTGAAATTTTAACTTCTTTAATAAAAAAAGAAAAATTGACTTAAAACTCATTTATGTTTGCTTGACTTTGTTACTCCCTCTTTCACATGCCCCTGCATCATTTGAAAATCTAATTAAACTCCAAAAAAACACAAATATTTGAAAACTCAACTTAAATTTTAAATAAAACTATTAGAAATTAATCTTAAATTGACAATACTTTTAATTCCCTCATTTCGAAATTGCATTTATTGACTTGCTAAAATTGTATGGCTCAGTTGAGTTCATTAGAATTGTCAACTCTAGTTGTTGTTGTTGTTGTTGTTTTTGTTGTTGTTGTTATTGTTGTTAATATTATTATTAGTCAGTTCATTCATGAAATATAATCGACTTTTTTTGACCGACTTGGTGATCTTTCAAGTTGAGTTTTCAATACTCAGCATTACCCCATCGTATCAATATTTTGTATAAGCAAATCTATCAGGTGGGATGATCCATTCATTGGTGCAATATAAAAATACAAAAGGCTATAGGGAGACAGATGTATTGTCAATTTTCATAAGAGAATGAGGGTGGAAGAGAAAGAGAATGCAAAAAACATATAAAAAAACCCAAAACAAACTCCTTTGCAATATAGATTATAAAAAATAATTTCCTATTAAGGAGTTAAATAATTTATAACTTTATTTTTTTACCCTCTTAATATAACACATTTTTTCGTTTTACGGGAGTAAAATTTTGTCATTTTACATGTGTATTCGAAAAGCATGTGACAATGATAGCTCTTGAGAATGACATGATAGTAAATAAAATATAAATTGTTTTGAAAACATTTCTTTACCTTGGTTTGAAAAATTGTAAGAGATAAGACAAGGGACAATCAAAAGAAAGTTAAATATTTTAAATGCACCTATGAATGTGTTGTTTAGACAGTCACATTGAAACCCACAATGTTTTTCTCAACTTGATGGAAAAGAATTTTTTTTAAGATGGATTTAGCTAGGATAGCAATGAAATTGTAAGTATTTTTATGGGCTATTTTATTTATTTATTTATTTTTGTGGCACTAGTGGGTTCTTAATGTGATAAATTTGACCAATACTTATAAATTACTTCGCTAATGGCTAAAGTTTATGCCCACTAATCCACATATAAAACAAAAACCCCATCTCATATTCTCATGTAACCTTTTTCTACTGCAAAATTCACAAAATGACAAAAATCACATTCCTAAAAGTTAAATATCAATTTGTCCGAAAAAATAAATAAATGGGGGAAGAGCCCAATATAAACATCTGTCTCTTTTCTTTTAAACCTTTTTTTTTATTGGTGTATCTCATAAATCTTTTTACTTGTAAATGAGAAGTATAACTCCTAAGATCACATCTTAGAAAGAAAGATACTTTACATGATTATACTTTAAATGGAGGTAACATACCGAGACTAGAGGAATACAAATTTAAGTATTCTTATTGGCTACTTTGTTTATTTATTTTGGTGGCACTAATGGCTTCTTAATGTGATAAATGTGACCAATACTTACAAAGTACTTTGCTAATACCTAAAGTTTATGCCCACTAATCTATATAAAACTAAAACCCCATTTCATATTCTCATGTTAATTTTTCCATTAACAAAATTCACAAAATGACAAATATCATATCCCTAACCATTAAGCATCAATTTGTTAAAAAAAAAAAAAAGGAAGGGAAGGGGAGGGAGAGAGGAACCCCAATATAAATGTCTATCCCTTTTCTCTTAAAGCTTTTATATGTAAATGAGAAATAGAATTCCTAAGATCACATCTTAGACAGATATTTTATTTTGATGATTATACTTGAAATGGATGTAACATACAGAGGATAGATGCATACAAATTTAATAATGAATTTTTACTTTTAATAGGGGATCTACACAGAAACGAAGTGAAGCAAGAGAATATTAGGAGACAAGAGACTATGAGGGGATTGTACACACCGCCGGCTTGTACAACTTTTTTTTTTTTCCTTTGAGTAAATTACACATCACCCCCTGATTTTTGAAAAAACTCAAATCAACCCCTAGTTTAGACCCCAATATGACAAATTAGTCCCTACCATTAGTTTTATGTTGTTAAGTGATGATGTCAGCCAGTTAAATAAATTTAAATTCCTAAACTACCCTTCACTAATGTTGAAGATGAAGGAAGGGTAGTATTATAAATGTAATTCTAATGTTTTAATACAAAGGTAAAATAGTTCTTTCACACCATTAACTAACAGCAGACTAACACTATTACTGTAGAAGGGATGCTTTGAATTTTTTTCAAAAACCAAAAAATGATCCGAGTTTCGTTTGAAAACCAAGGGATGACGAATAATTTACCCTTTTCCTTTTGAGTAAGATTCTTTTCTTAAAAGTTCTGAAATTGATGATGCTTGGTACTTTTTTGTGCCACGAGGCCAAAACAATCTGATTAGTCAGTTCAACTCTGATAAGGTAGGTGTGGACAAGGAAAATAGATACCTAATCCAACCATTGGAACAAAGTCTTAAGGAAGGTCCATATCAATAATTTCAATTTAAGCATCTTTATCACAAGGACAAAATGGAAGAAGTGGTCACAAAGGAAAGAGAACTGACTAGGTAGGTAATTTACCTAATGTACCTTTCCTTTCTAATCTTTTCTATATTAGTTTAGAAAGAATCTTGTACTAAAATTTAATAATTAAGTTGCTTCTGCTACTTCCTTTAGCCTTACTACTATCTTAAGTTAATATAAGATGCTTTTTAATAATTAGTTTTTTTTTTGACATTAAAATGCTCCCTATTTGTCTTTGGCAATCAGATTTTGTTTCCTTAATCTTACACACCATAACATCATATCCTTGCTGTTTTACTTTGAAAGAAGGAAACATTGTAATGTGAAACCTCTATAATTAGAATAGTTTCTGATTGAAGGAAGTGGTCCTCAAGTCTTTCCTTTCTTGGATTATAACATGCAAACACGCAACACTGGAATGCAAGTCTACCCACCTTATCTGTGTGCATGCATGTACCTCTACCACCTCCCCTGATTGCATGGCCTGGCCTGTCTCAAACTTAAAATAGACAATTGCATGAATTATCTCACAGGATTGATCTTCATTAGCCGAAAGTGGTGGGTCCCAGTTAGGGGTGAAAGTTTGGCTTTATCGGCCCGAACCCGCCCTGGCCCACCCTGAGATACCTGGCCTTGAAGGTGGGTTAGAGTTGGAAATTTCTAGCCCTGAGTTAGGGTCGGGTCGGGCCAGGGTTGAGGCCTAGGGCTGAGCCCGGCATGATGACCTTGTTTTAAATTATACTATAAAGTATATATTGATATACTATATATATTATATTATAAACTTTACATGTCACACAAATTTTTGTTATGTAATATTATTATATATGAAGATAATAAATGATCATATATTTTATTATAGTGTTGTTTGATGTAAAATTGACAATTTTCTCCCCGACCTAGCCCAACTCAATCCAGTTCATGCATCTCTCCCTTCCCCCCCACCATATTCAAGGTCAATCAAGATCAGCCTGGGCTGACCTTGATCCTAAGGGCGGGTCAGGGTTTGATTTTCCAAACCTTGAGTCAGGGTTGGGCCGGGCCTAGGCCTAACTAAGGGGACTTAGAGTTGGGCTGGGGTTTTAAAAGCCCGGCTCAACCAGACCCTGTTGCAGCCGAAGTACCACTGGCAGGTGGGTCTGGGGAGACCCAGTTGGGTGGTCTACTGGATTAGTAAACCAAACCCTAACTGGTTATGACTTGTGGGTAGGGTGGACCCCTAAAAGTTCTTTTAAATTTTTTTTTTTTTTTACTTTCAAATTCATGCTTTCTAAGCTCTTTTCAAACCGCTCAGGACCTAATGTTGCTAATTAGCACTCACTATTAAGGTGGCCCTAATATGTGCAGTGTGGCAATCGAATGGGGCCAATAATCATGGACAAGTAGACCTCGAGGTCTGCTGGTCACAAGTAAAATTTCAGCTCAATAGATGTTTAAAAATTCAGGACTACCGGAGAATATACAATAATTGTCAAAATAGCATAGACGTGCATGGACATACATAAGGAATACATGTAATATGCAGGAGGGTATTTAATTGATTAGGTTTTTGAAATTTAACATGTGGATAATCCAAATCATGTGCTATCTATCCAATGGTTAGAATTACCAAATCATCATTTCACTTGCACAATTGCGATGCAAGCCACTCAAATGAGTTTTTCAAATTGGCAAATATCTAATTGAGATCAACAAAATAATTTACTCTGTTGAAAGAGTTTAGCATGATCAACCAAAAATTCATGTGCGACTTAAGTAGATAGAGCAACCAACTAGAGAGGGGGAGCGATTCGAATAATTCATCAGATCTCAAATATTTTTGATGTTTCTTTCAGGAACGAAAGTGCAACTATATGAGAAAAAAAACCAAGCAAACAATCATTCACAACATGAAGCATTTAACGTGGTTCAGCTCAAACACTTATATCCCCAAAAAAAAAAGAAGGCTTTATGCTTCTCTACACCTCACAATGTGATCTTTCTTGCTTATGTCTAGGGTCTTCTCACATAGACAACATATATGAAACCTTAATCCCCACAAAATTAGAATTTTACCTCTGTACATGTAACAAACCCAAAACCCAACGTAAACATATGCAAGCCCAATAATCATTGTGTGGTTCCTACAGAATATAAGCCATAAAACCCAAAAATATCTACCTTGGATTGACTTTTGCAAGTCATCCTGAAGAAAAATGATGTTGATGTTGATTTTGCAAACTTCACCATTGTCTCTACATGTCTGCACTTACCCAAATTGGCATGAGCCACACCCCCACCTTGAGTGTCTCGTACAGATCATTGTCGCATGATGTGATGTAGCTCCACATCTCCTACCGCTTCAACTTTAAAGGAGAGATCACTTCCACTCAAAAGATCCAAAGGGAAAGAGACTTGTTTCTTTCCAGATTTGCATGTGTTTATAACGTGAACTTGCCTGCAATCTTCATTGCCTACCTATATCTCTTGTTTGAATTCCAACGGAAGCTCCACCTGTTTCAACACTCCATGCAAGTCTGTACAATCAAATCTAGTATTCCCAATGAAATCAAGTTTTTCCTTATATCCGACTCATGTTTAACCCTAGTTAAAGTTCATACAATTCCATCTAACATGTAAATCCGTACAGTCCCAATTCCAGAAATCTTGCTTTAGCATTGTTGGTGATTTTAACCATACCATTATCACATGTATGGTAGGTATGTAACAAATTGGTCCCTTCCTAAAGAATTGAACAACCATAATCTAAAATCCAATTTGTACAAGTTGAAGTAGTGAGAAATATATCTCCATCACTCCAGGACTTTTCAACAACAATAGTATTTGATGATTTATCTCCATTCTCCTTGTCCACCTCCTTTTTATCCTTCTTACGCCTTAGACAATTCTTCTTTAAATGACCTTCTTCATAGTAATAATAAGTTATTATGTGACCTTTCGACTTAGATTGACCCTTCTACTTATCGAACTCCTCCAATGTGTCATTTGACTTAGCTCTACTCTGACCACCACCTATAATCAAAATGTTTCCCTCTTCTGATGTTCCTTCAATGGTATTTTTCCACTGTGTCTCATTCATCAACAAAACAGCAATAATTTCATCAAGTTTGTGAGTATCTTTACCGAACTATAGAGTAGTCATAATGTGATCAAATGAAAAAGGTATTGAAGCCAACATGAGAAGTGTCTTCTCCTATTCTTCGATCTTAACATATAGATCGGTTTGCCAAGACCTTGATTTGTACTTACTCTCTAGCTTTGTCGAGACTTCTTTTGGATCCGCATGCACGATTACCTCATGAAGAGTGTTATTTGCAAGATATAATTGAATTATATTATTTGCTAGATCCCTTGACTTTAATCAGTCATCTTTTGTTGTCCTGTCTAGCTTGTCTGATCTTTTCTTGAGAGCCTCAACTATCTTCTCCCACATAAGAATATTCTTTATCCATTGTTGCCATAAGGTGACGTCATTAGGTCATTGAAGCGTTCTATAGAGAATCTTGAATTCTTCATTACCTTCATTGCCATACAATTTTCCCTCCATACCTGCCATCAACCTCAACAAACCCGACTATTATTGATCTTGTGTGAACATGCATGATCTACATCAATAGAGCAGAATTTGTCTGATCCTGACCTTTCATTAAGTTTACAGCGCCAGAAAACCTTGGAAACACCAAGTTCTACAAGTGAACGAATTTTCCACACCGTGGATTCAACCATGTACCCTTCTTTTTCTGAGGGATTTGTAGTACATGCTATAACCAAGAGAAAGTACTATTCCCCTCATCTCCATACTTTTTCTCCCTTTTACAAAGAAGCACTCCTCCTCTTCTTCACTTCTCTCCTTCGTAAGATTGCGTGTGGCTCACTTTTTGTCTTCTTCTTCCCACCTTCCTTCAAACTTTCTTTTTTCTTCACTTAGACGTAGTAACAAAAGTTGAGACTCCCAATTTCTTTTGTAGCTAGGACAATGTGTGGCTTCTTCCTTTTGCCTTCCCCCCCCCCCCCCCTCTTCTTCCTTCATGGCGATAACACGTCTCCTTGGAAATAAAGGAAAAATAATGGATCCACACACTACTATGAAAAAAATGTTGTTGTGTCTTCTTCCGCCTCTTTCTGCACATCTCCCATTCTCATATCTTCACACATCACTTACGACGATTCATTAAACCTTGCTCTAATACCACTTGTTGGGAACAAATATGCAAACACTCATGCAACATAGGAGGAATTTAATGTAGTTCGGTGAATCGTTATCCTCTCCTGTTACTGCACAGTGCAGTACTGCATTGTACGGTGCAGCAGAGGCCATGTGGTACAACGAGCCCCACATGGTGCACATGGCCTTTGCAGCCGTCGCACGATGCAGCACTGCACCATGCAGTAACTGCATAGGATAAAAATTCGGCATGAATGCCTACACCTACCGGAGAGAACTGAAGAATTTTTCACTGAGCTAGAAAAACACTATACACCACTCTCCACCTCACAATGTGATCTCCATTGCTTGTATCAGGATCTTCCCCAATCCCATAGAGAATATATAATAAATCATAATCTTCATATAATTATAATTTTACCCTTGTACATGTAATAGATCCAAAACACAAACTAAAGATAAACAAGCCCAATAGTAACTATGTGGGTCCTGTAGATACAAGACATAAAATCCAACTGTTTTTCCTTTGTGATTTTTTAACTTTCACACTAGGGAATATTTTATCAAACCAGCCAGTGCATTAAACCGAAAAAAGAGTCCTAGTTTCAGTTTCATTATGATTTGGGATTTTAAATCAAATATAAAAAAGGGGTCAGTTTCAATTGGATTAGTATCCTCTCCAATTCCTAAAGCTTGGTAGTGCGGCAGTGCTAGGTGGAGATGTCAACACCTGACAGGTCGGCCATCCATCGGTCCAACCTCAACATAATCAATGAGCTCGGACTGTTGGATGGCCAAGTTGCCACGTATCAGCATCTCCACCTAGCACTTCCGCACTGCCAAGCTTTGGGGAATTGGAGAGGATAATTTTTCCAATTTCAACTGCTTTTTTCAGTTTGACTATTATAACTATCAAAGATCTAATTAGGTCGTTACTTTGGACTCCTAAGTCGAATTTTTAAATTTAAATTGCGTTCAAGAACGTATAAGATCCTCTCTCTCTCTCATTAAAAAACTTGGGATTGGAAAATCCCTGTAAATGGGTAAATAACATTGTTAGCTAGCTCTACACCATAAACAACTATTGGAAATTTATGATTCTTGTATTAAGATTTATCTTTGGATTTTCTAAATAGGTGTTGATTTTTGTAGTGCCCTACAATTTAAATGTAGTCACCTTATAAAATTTTCAAATCGATTTTGAGTTTCTTAATTGAAATGTTTAGTAGAGTCAAGTTTTTGTAGGAAGCAGATGACTGAACTGATTAGTGAAGGTTGGAGGTTTTATCCTCCCCACTCCCATGAAAGCATCAAGCTAAGTAGTCAACCCACATCCAAATAATGAAGCTGACCAATCATACTAGGCATGATTTATACAATTTCAACTTTAATATTATTTTTGTTTTGTTTTTATATTTTCCTTCAATGGAAATAGTTCATTACAATACTAGTATAAGAGAAATCTCCCACTCCTCACCAATGATAATAAACGAAACAGCATTATCAGTAGGGGCCCACAATTGTCTGGGAGAAGAGAAAAATAGTATGGGGATCTTTTTCTCTTGGGTAAATTACACGTCACCCCCTGGTTTTCAAACGAAACTCAGATCATCCCCTGGTTTTTGAAAAAACTCAAATCATCCCTTGATTTAGACCCCAATATGACAAATTAGTCTTTACTGTTAGTTTTATGCTATTAAGTGATGATGTCAGTCAGTTAAACAAATTTAAATCCCTAAACTACCCTTGATCAATGTTGAAGATGAAGGAAAGATAGTATTGTAAATTTAATTTTAATGTTTTAGTACAAGGGTAAAATAGTCTTTTCACATTAATAACTAACAGCAAACTAACACTGTTACTGTAGAGGGCGTGATTTGAGTTTTTTCAAAAACCAGGAGATGATCTGAGTTTCGTTTGAAAACCAGGGGATGATGTGTACTCTCCAATTACAACTTAAGGATTTAAATTACTAACTGTTCATTTATTTTATTTTTTGGTGCCATCTTCAAAGTGTTCAATATTACTTTAAGAAAATATCTAAAGAAAGAATGAGGTTGGTCCCTTAGTACCAAAATGCAAATGTATCCATTGCATAAAGAATTTAAGACCCACCATTATATGTCAAAATATGTGTATTTGGATTTCCATATCATCTCCATTATTATTTCTTTTAGTGCCTGCAATTTGCTTGTTTTGTGTGCCTTCCTTAAAGCTTGCATGTCCTTGTTGAGGAGAAAAATTCCTTGGGTTGCAATGAAGGCATTGGGCCCACATGAACATCTAATATTTAACACCTTTATAGAACAGTTCTTGTGCATTAACTCCTCACTAATTGAAGGTTGGTAATTAGGACAAATGTTTCTTCCTTTCTTTCTCTTTATTTAGAATAATCTTGCTTGGACCCATAAATACACTTACTCTAATTAATCCAATTTCAATAATAAGCAAACCTTGTGGTGATTGAAGCTTTCTTTGTTACAAATGACTATTTATACCTTAAATAATTCCCATAAACATATTCTCCAACTTTTGTTAATTAAACACAAGGCATGATCTTGTGTTTGAGCCTTTAAGAGATACCTCTTGGAATCTCTTGGCCTTATCTGTCATACTAATAAAGCCTTTTTGTGGATTCCTTTTTCCTGGTCCCTCATCACTCCTGTCTATCGAAATCTACCCACAATAGTTGACAATGAAAAGTAGGGAAGGGCCCAGCTAGTCCCAATAAAGGAAAACAAAAGCAAGAAAAAAAACATGTCTTATCCATCAAGAATCCTATTTGGGATTTGGAATGGGTTGGGAGTTGGTATGTCATAACTCAAGTCACAACTCTTAACTACTTCAAAAGCTGTAATAAATTCCATGAAAGGCAATCTCTTATAACCCTTGAAGTGTATATGGAGCAATTAAGGCTGTGTTTGGTATGTATTTTTGAAATGTATTTTAAGTTGATTTTGAATTTTTGAATGATAAAAACAACTAAATGATCCGGGTTAATCTATAAATTGCATTGTTACCGTAACATTCACTAACAAAGCAAATTTGGAATAACACTAATTTTCATTCCATTTTATTTCCAAGGGATGGCTTAGCTAGGGATGTAAATGGATAATCGAAATTGAAATTCAATTCACATATGTATTCATTTAGGGATTATCTGTATCAAGCTAGAGGATATATGAATTCGAATTTAGATAATTTGGGTTATAATCTATCCGATATGAATAGATATCCAACTAATAATAAAAAATTAAGTAGTTAATAATCTTGAGGGTTCTTGAAGATTCGAAAGCTAAGACAATTGAAAGCAAATCGTATCCACCGGAGGAGAAATCCGGATTTGATTCACATCCATATCCGTTTAAAGGTATTTGTATCAGGTCAAGCGATATCCAAATCCGATCAGATCTGATCTGTATTCGATCCGTTTACCTCTTTAGGCATGAATACTTCAACATTACAATGATTTATCTTACAAATGCAAAAAAAACTAGAGAAACTTCATTGGAGTGTGCCCCATATAAAGATGATGGTTGATGAGAGGGACCACAACTTAAGCACGTACCAATCTATTGGAGTGTCTTATATGGGGACTCAAGGTGATGTATCTAATGCACAAAGGCATGTTTCTCACAAAAATATTGAAGCCCGGGATTTGATCCTAGTTGTTAGTCATGATAACATGCCAAAGACTTTACATAATTAGCCTACGTGATATCTGACGTTCCCTAGGAACTTCCTAGCTGCCATTCCCTTTACTTTAATTGCAATTAGACGTAGTGAGTGCACGAGGTTCTCGTTATTGTGGGGTCTGGGGAGGGTCATAATATACGTAGTCTTACTCTTGGTTTGCAGGAAAGCTATTTTTCAATTCAAACCTGCGACTACTAGGTCACAATAGAACAACCTTATCGTTGCGTCAAGATCCGCATTCTAAGTAGAAGTCTAGATAGACATATCAATAAAAAAATGAAGACTGAAAATCATCCAAATTAAGCATGCTGGTTTTCAACATGAGCTATGGTTTCTTGGACAATCCACTGAAGAATAAATATGTTTTTTACTCTGTTTTCTATAAGGTGTATTTGGATCTTGACATCATCTTATAATTTCCCATTTTCTAGCTTATTCCCATAAATCCATTCAGTTAGGGTATAAAAGGGTTTTCATAAATAATGTTATCAAAAGTTCTATCATTGTCATTTTATTTTTTGAATACACATGTGAAATGAAAGTATGGGAAAAGGCTGGCCACGCTCCTAGGGTGTCCGCCCAGCATGTGTCATCCTCTCTCCGGCCTACTCCTTTGGAAAAGATTCCATTTACCCTCTTCTGTCTAGACCTGTGATCCTTACCGAAAATTGATAGCGTACCCAACCTTCTCCCAAAAGTATTTATTCTCATTGGAAAAAAAAAATGTGCTATACTTTTATTTCTAATGGGGTTTTGTAGAAAAAATGTGTTATACTAAAAGTGTACAAAAAACCAAGTGTGAGATGATTTTATTTTCTCACAAAAAAAAAAAAAGAATGCAAAAGAATCCGAATCGATCTATTCTGTTGGGCATTCGGGTATGAGATGATTTGGTTTTCTCCCTAACATTATCAAGGGACTGTATAGACATACATAGGAGGGTTATAAATATTTAAATTTGAAACAGAAATGAGTCAATTTCTTGGACGAATCAGAAAGAGATTTTTTCTTTGGCATCCATTAAGGTGTCAAAAAATTGGTTCTTTTTTTCTTTTTTTCTTTTTTTTTTAACATTTTTAGTATAGCATACTTATTTTTTTCCAATGAGAATAAATACTTTTGGGAGGGGATTGGGTATGCTGTCAATTTTCGATAAGGATCATAGGGCCGGACACAAGAGGGCAAATGGGATCTTTTCCAAAGGGGTAGCAGAGAAGATGACACAAGCTGGGCGGGCACCCTAACAGCATGACCAGCCTTTTCTCATACTTTCACTTCGTATGTGTATTCAAAAAATAAAATGATAATGGTAGAACTTTTGATAATGACTTAGTGATAAATCACTCAAATTATTTATGAAAACCCTTTTATACCCTAACTAGATGGATTTATGAGAATAAGAAAATGGGCAATTATAAGATGATGTCAAGATCCCAAATACTGCTTATAGAAAACAGAGTAAACATACTTATTCCTCGGTGGATTGTCCAGAAACCATAACTTACGTTGAAAATCAGCATGCTTAAATTGCATGATCTTCACTCTTCATTTTTTATTGATAAGTCTGTCCAGACTTCTACTTAGAATGCAGACCTTGGCACAACAATATGGTTGATCCGTTACGAACTAGTAGTCATGGGTTTGAATCGAAAAACAGCCTCCTAGCAAAGCAAGAGTAAGAGTGTGTATATTATGACCCTCCCTAGACCCCGCAGTAACGAAAAGCAGCTTCCCTGCTAACACTCTCTCTCCTCCAAGTTGATTTGATGTCCAACTTCTAATCCTTATGTGCATCTAATTAAGGAAGAAGTAGAATCTAAAAAGGGAAATAGTAAAATAATAATTTATTTTTCTTTTAATGGATAATAAAAAATATATATTGCACCATATCCATTAAATAAAATAAAATAATTATTTTAATTAGCAAATCAATCCCAATGTTAAATTACATAATAACCGTTTATTATGTACCAACCCTCCACTAATCAACATCATCATTATGGAATCCAAGACATGTGTGTAAATACTGCTAAACCCCATTTCATAGTACATGTTCATATCAGAGTGACTATGTACGTGATCGAAATCATAAAACACAATTAAACATTTTAATAAAAAATGTACATATATTTTAATATTTTATGTGAAAATAAATTTTGCAAACCATTTTTAAAACAGTACAGAATCTTGATTCTCATTTGACCATCCACAAACAATATCTCTCTTGATGATCCTCTATCGAAAAATGGAAACCTTGTTGAGCGACTCTTTCACTCACAAGATGCTTGACTCTTTCACCTAGAGAGGATCTTTGTCTCCTCCAATGGTCCACCCCCTTATTATAGGCATTAGGGAAACTGGGCCAGGCAAGGAACTTGAGGAGATAATTTTCCTGTGAAAGATAGTTAATATTTCCTATTGAGCTTTTATCCTTCATTTATTTGGTCTGCGTTTTTTTAAAGATAGTTTTTCAAATATCAGAAAAAAAAATAACAAGGTTTCTAACACTAAGAGTGCGTTTGGTAACGTTCAGAACAGTGTTCTGAACAGTTCTTTTGTTCAAAAAGAACAAAAAAACGCCATTTTATGTTTGGCTTGCGGGTCGTTTTTGTTCTTTGTAGAACGAACCGGTGGATTTTTGCCAAAAGAACGTTCTTCTGGACCGTCTTGGAGACGGTCTGCAAAGAACAAAGAACGAAAGCTTGAGCAAATATCGAGCAAAACCCGTGAATCGTCAGATGCTTGAGAAAGAAACTTGCGAAGAGGAGGGGAAGAGAAGGGGAAACGAAGGAGACCACCCCATAAGAGAACCTGCAGGTACCATGCCCTCTATCTCTCTCTCGCTTTCTCCCTCACGCTCTCTCTTCCATTCTCTCTATCGCTTCCTCTCTCACCCTTTATCTCGCTCTCTCTCTCACTCTCTCTGTGTCTCGCTCTCTCTCCCTCTCTCACTCTCTATCTCGCTATCTCTCTGTCTCTCTCTGCCCCTCTCTCTCTCGATCGTTATTTTGTGATGATCTGACCAGGTCTGAATTCCCTAAAATTTGAAGGATTCAGCCGAAAGGTATGATTATGGATTTGTTGAGAAAATTGATTTTTAGGTCTGGATTTTTAGGAATGGATGTTAGGGATTTTGGGGATTTTATTCATACATAATGTGAATTTTCTGGTTTGTTTTTTAGGTATGGATGTTATGGGTATAATGGATTTTGGGGATTTTATTATCTTTGAGTCATTCCAGTTGCTGCTTTTGCGCCTTTCTTCTTTCCTTCTCTGTGATGATTTTATTATCTCTCTGTCTCGTTCTTTCCCTCACTTCAGTTTTTTTGTCTCAGGATTTGGAGCAACAACTTGAAGGATTCTGCGTGATCCTCTCTACCACGACCCTGTCTGCAACTGCAGTGTGAAGGTGACTCTCTCTCTCCCACTCTCTCTGTAAGGTAGCAGATCTGTAGCTCTCTGCTCTCTCTTTGTAATGGCTGTTTACTCGATTTAGTTGGGTTTTTTTTTTTGTTTTCTCTATTTACCTGAGTAGAAATTGCTTTGTATTCTTGATTTTGAATAAATTTTGAATAAATTTTGTATCTGATTTTCTTCCTTATGATTTTATCCTTCTATGGTAATGCAGAGTCAGTGTTCTTCTCTATTTGCTTTTTTATTTCTTCAAAAAAAAAAAAAAAAAGAACATTTAAATTTTTTTGAGCAGATGATCTCTTGATTATGTTGTAAGTTGAGATTGTGGGTCTCTGTTGTTCAGTGGAATTCATGGAGTTTCAGTTGGATATTACATTGTATTATCTTTCCTTGCTTGTTTTGACTGAACTCTGTTGGATATGAAAAGTAAACTTACTGTGCATGGGTTTATGTTGGTCTGCTTCATAAAATTCAGTATAATAAAATGCTATAAGCTCATCTCATTACTATACTAGTATGAAATCCTTATTATCTTTCCTTCCTTGCCTAATAGATGATTTTTGAATTATAGGGCTGTGATGGATCCATTACATTAGGCAGAGTGCCACCATCATTAGTGATTTTTGAATTATAGGGTTGTGATGGATCCATTCTGTTTACAAGCCGACCAGATTGTATGTTTTTTGCATGTATAGACTGGTGGTCCTAGCTGGGAAGTACCACCTTACCACAAAAAAAAAATAGCTGGGAAGTACTACTGGGAAGAACACAGTAAATTAATTAACAATACTTTATCCTGTGTCCCCTAATCAATGAGTACTTGATGGGTCTTTAGCTCAAATTGGTAGAGCACTTGGAACATGACCATGTTCCAAGGGGATGGTGGTTCGAATCCACCAAGGCCCAATTTTTATTCAACTGTTCATAGCATTGTCAGTTATGACACTAATCCACATAAGAACCCAATTTTAATGGCATTTTCTAAATTTGGTATATTTTTATAATTACTTTGGTTATGTTAATGAGATATTTTAATTTTATGCCAAGGTAGGTAAGAGAGAAAAGAATTTTACAAGTATTTATTGGTGTAATTTAGAAGGAAATGGTAATTTTGTAATTAACATCAAATAGGGAAGAACAGGTTTTACCAAACACCATTTTCGTTCTGAACAGCGTTCTTGAGACCGTTACCAAACAGTCATTTTTGGTCTCAGAACGCCGTTCTAAACAAAGAACGCAAAAGAACGTTCTTAGTCAAGAACGCCCGTTCTTTGTTCAGACATTTACCAAACGTAGCCTAAGGGTGTGTATGGCAAATTTCTATTCCAATTTAGTATTTTTATAGTCTGAAATACTTTTTTTTTATTTCTTTTCATTTGGAATACTTCTATACAAGAAATGTTGGTAAAATTGGGGGGAAAAATAATAATTCCTACCACTAAAATAGAGCAGAACAAATATGAAATGCATATTAATAGAAGTATACCTTCTATTCTGTGGCATCGGTGGTGGTAGTGGTGGCGGCGATGGCAACAGTGGCAGTGGCAGCGGCAATGGCAATGAAGGTGATGGATGTAGCCGTAGAGAGAGTCAAGCTCAAGACTTAGGTTATTGGGTTGGTTTTTGTGACAAATTTGTGTTTCTGTTTTTTTGTTTTTTAAATTATAAACAACATCAAATTTGTTTCCCTAATGACCAATACATTTTTTTTGTTCACTCAGTTCATAAAAAAGCACATAAAAACAGACTAGACATCACATACATATTATATTCTAAACTTATTAAGAAAAACAAAAACAAAACAAAACAAAAAAAACAACAGAGCTGTTTCTTTTGAATGTTGCCATACAAATCTTAACTATTAATAAGACAGTCAAGCATGGTGCATCTTACCTTTAGGTGGAGGGATGATTTAATCACTTTTACCACGAGATATATAAAAAGGATTGATTTTATGTCACATCTCAAATATGATGGTTCATTGTCTACCTCAATCATATGGCTCATCTTGTATAGTTTTTTTTTTTTTTCATTATTTTCTAAAGAATCTATATTCTTCAAGTAGATTTTTAAGACCATTCTCATAGTATTATTCAACATGTGAGAAACAATAATTTATATCTATGATTAGATGATACTATGAACAACATATCTAGTGAATTTTATTCAATATATTATAAAGATTCGTTTTAGAATTACCCATGATTAGGTAACATGGACAACATATCCAGTTAAATTGAGCACCAATAAAGTAGCAATGGAATTAAGAAGAGCAAAACAAAAATTAAATTGCTAAATTGGCTTTCATCATTATCATTGTTGAAAGCCCACCTCCTGTTGTTATTATTATTGTCAATGTCTGCACTAAGGAAGATTTTAAGTGTCTAGTGGGTCTCAAATAGAAGTCTTTTGGTTTTTTTTTAGTACATAAAATGTAAAGATGCTATGGTGGAGGGTGATAGTTGTTAACCCATCTAGTTCATATGGTGCAGAACTTTTTGGTCACCTTGTTTGGATTACCCAGGCCAAAATAAATTTGATTTTCTATTTAAATAGAGGGTGCTCCTCAGAGTGGAGGTGACATCAAGCATCTAAAAGATGGCTATGAGTTTGAAATTTGTATTATGCCCACCCCCTCCTCTCTTCCTCATTTTGTGTTTGTGAAAATGTGAGATAAGAGGCTGATGTGGTGCAGCACTTTATTTATTGTAATGTGTTACAAAATTTAATTTAATGGATTATTGGATTCAGACAAAAAAAAAATAAAGAGAAAAAAAAAACTCTATTCGGGAGTATGGTCTACGCCAACACTCCCATGAGTCTATCTCTCTCTTCTCTATATGAAAATACACTTTTGCCCCCTTGCTTTGAGGAGAGAGATAGATACATGGATAAAAAACTTTATTCTTTTAATTGGTCTTCTTGGGGAGGGGAGAGTACCACTTTCTTGTTTACAAATTTTTCCCAACAAGTGAAAAGTTAAATTATGTTTGTCCATGGAATTTCCTTATATATATAGAAATCAATTTATTCTCACACTTGAAGTAGTTTCAACTTCATGGTTAATTGGGTAAGAAGAACTTCTTCCTTTTCCTTTTTAGTAGTATGGATAAGTCTTCTTTGATGATTTATAGTAAATCTCTTCTAAAGGATTAATAGAACTTTTATGTAGAGGAATAAGTGGAAGTTTCTCAACCTTGAAATTTTTTCTTGTTTTTAACCCTAAAAAAAACAGAGAATTTTTCTTGTTTGGTTTAAAAAAGTTTCACCAAAAAACTGAAGATTGTATAGTTAAAAGACAAACATGGGTCTCTCACGGATATGCTCTAGGGATCTTGTTCTTGTCACATCAACTATGGGGTAAGGATTGAAATTTTGAACCAAGATATCCTAGGATTAGTGGAAAGATTTTTAAAATTAACTTCATTGATACTTGGCTTTTCTCGAAATCAAAAGGGTTTATTGACTAAGTATATAAATAAAAGAGAGGGTAAAATGACTTTTCTTGGTTTGAGAGAGAGAGAGAATATGGGTTTTCACTTTTCAAACAATTGGGAATCTACTCTTTCTTTCCTAAATAGAGTGATAGTTTTTTAAGTAATAAAAATACAAAGAGACAGGGTTTCTCCACTAATGTGGGACCTAGTCTAGTTGATAAGATGTGGCACAAACCGTATGGAATCTAGGTGACCAAGGAATCTATTGTGCGATCTTAAATGGACAACTAAAGACATCTTTACTTTTACCAAATCATTTTCGAAATTTTGCCTCAAAACATATTGTCATGATGATGTGAAATAATAACTAAAAGAAAAATACTGTTGTAACTAGGGAGAGGGATACATATGGTTGTAATACCCATCCCACTCCCTGAACCCGAACCCTTATGTTTTTAACTCCATTCTATTGGGTGAAGCAATGGCAATACAAAAAATTATCTCCTCCAGTTTTCTATCTGATCCAATTCCTCAAATCTTCTAATAGGGGATGGGGGACTCCACTCAAACAGAGTGTTTGGATAGGGGTAAGGTGGTTATTTCAGTCCCCCCTTGTTAGAGGAACTGGGGAACTGGGCTGGACAGAAAACCGAAGGTGGTAAAGATCCATGGCAATACACAACGGTATGTTAGAAGCAATTTCAAAGTGTTGTGACCGATTTTATTATAAAGACGGACTGTAAAGAAGGAATTTTTCTCTTTTATCATGGGCATGAACACAAATATACCGTTATTAGTACAGCCGGTGATTGATGATATTTCTCATATAGCCACTTATTTTTTGGAATGTAATTTTGAGTCAATTTTTAGGGAGATTAACAATGTAACTGATTCCTTATCCAGGAAGGCTATGTTAGTTCCGAGGAAGGCAGTTTGGAAGAGAATTTCAATTATACGATATTACAGGAATATCTAGTGCACTTTAAGTTTACAATTATTAGAAAACTTAACAATAATATTGTATGGTTGAGGTGATCCACAGAATTTGATTAGGTGATCAGAGAATGACCCACCCATACAACAGTTGACTTAACCTTATCAATCGTTCATGTGGCTCAAATATCCTTCTTTCTTACTAAGCTGATTAAGAATACAACTAACTACTTTCATCTTTACCTTGGAAATTTATAAAACCTCCACTGCAGCTATATAAATCATTAAACCCTTTAAAAACCTTGCTAAAACCTACACTCCCTATAAACTATATAAAACCTTGGAAAAAATCTAATGAAATCATTGGAGGAATTCCATGAAACTAAGAAACCTTCCAAACTTTACAAGAAATTGATATGATGGTAAGTATTTAGGGTGTCCATGGATGAGGAAACTTACCTAGTCTACACACATTTTATGTTGCATGGTAGGTCAAGTGAGGCTGAAATTGTGGATATGTAGAACCTAGATCACCTACTCACATGTCAAGTTTCAAATTAAATCTGAATTTTCCAAGCGATAACAAAGAAATTAACAATTTTGTAGTAATAGGTAAAATTCTTGGACTGTCGAAAACGACAATGATATATACTTGGGTAAATTACAGACCAACCCTTGGTTTTCAATCGAAACTCAGATCACCCCCTGATTTTTGAAAAAACTCAAATGTCCCCCTCTACAGTAACGGTGTTAGTCTGCTGTTAGTTATTGGTGTGAAAGGACTATTTTACCCTTGTACTAAAACATTAGAATTAAATTTACAATACTACCCTTCCTTCGTCTTTAACATTGGTCAAGGGTAGTTTAGGGACTTAAATTTATTTAACTGGCTAACATCATCACTTAACAGCATAAAACTAACGGTAGGGACTAATTTGTCATTTTGGGGTCTTAACCAAGGGGTGATTTGAGTTTTTTCAAAAACCAAGATGTGATCTGATTTTCGATTGAAAATCAGGGGATGATCTGTAATTTACCCTATATACTTTGTAGACCAATTTTTTCAGTTTCTTAATGTCACCGAACAATTTGCATTGAGGGATGTTCTAATTTTTTTTCTTTTTGTTTTTTCGCTTAAAGACCATAAAAATTATATTAACCAAAAAAAGGAAAAAGGGAGAGATACAAGAATCACATCTGAGCATACCCAGACGAAAATAAAGACACAAAAGTTAGGATCGTCATTGCCATGAACACCCTAACTAAAAAAAAAGGACCTCAGATGACCTAGGAGAAACGATACCTAGGTCTACTAGAAATGTTTTTCACTAATTCTACATGAGTATGAGATGGGAAATCCGACCCATAAGACAAAAGACCAATAACACCAAGAACAAACTTAACCTTATCCCAACTTAATGGGGTCGACTACATGGATCCAAACAGAACAAAGTAGGGAAAATTGAGTTCTAAACCAAAAAGGAGGAATGAAGAGATGGTAAATGAGATGATAGATGATAAATGAAAAATGGAAAAATGTCAATGAAATATAAAAAATAAAAAGATAAATGAAAGATGAAAGTAAGAGGAAAGAGGCACAACCCAGCAAGTCTGGAGAATCTCAGCTAAATGGGGGTTTGATACATGGATCATTGCCCTCCAATAGGCTCTATCCGAGGTCATACTTGGTACCAGTCCTAGACAATGCATGTCCTTCCTCCGAACTTCTCATATGGTCATTTTAGGCATACCCCTAGCTCTTTTAGCTCCATCAATCGGGATCATATCACTCTTCTTTATTGGGGCGTCCCCAAGCCTCCGTTGAATATGACCGTACCACTTCCTTTTTTTTAAATTTCTTTAAGTAATCAAATGTAGCCTCTGTAGTTTCTACTCCGCTCTTTTTTGTTTTAATTTTAACAATTGGTCTACCATGTTATATACCTAAACTTTCTACATTTTTACATGGTTACATTAAGGCTCAGTTTTGCTGCAAGGGAAATTAAAGGGATGAGAAGTGAAAATTTTAAACCTAAAAAAAGAATTTTTGTAATCATTATCCAACTAA
This sequence comes from Telopea speciosissima, assembly GCF_018873765.1. Classification (NCBI taxonomy): domain Eukaryota; kingdom Viridiplantae; phylum Streptophyta; class Magnoliopsida; order Proteales; family Proteaceae; genus Telopea; species Telopea speciosissima. Next base: position 56,643,200 of record NC_057920.1, read on the forward strand.
CTCCAAATCATTCCATAATTTGTTATTAAATTTTAATTTATTTTGCATCCAAATCCTTTTTATTTGAAAAATAAAATAAAAATTACATGTAAAATGTACCAGATAAAAAATTTAGGTAGTTTATACAATCACATCGGATAATGGTTACAAAAATTTCTATTTTAAATTTGAAATATTTCACTTCCCATCCCTTTAATTTTCCTTGCAATCAATCGTAGCCCAAGGGAAAACGATGTTTCTAACTATTAAATATCTCCAACTTTACTTTGTTAAACAGTTTAATCCTTTGTCCCCTCAGCTCCTTGCATATTCAAAAGATCATTTAATTCCCATGCATTCCATTTTTAATGTTCTTGGTTTTATTTTTTCCTTCGTCTTGGTAGAATCATAAGAGGTACACTTCTATGAAAACTGTCATAATGAAGAAGCAAGCATACCTTTTTGTGATCCTGCTCCCCAAGTAAATTTCTCATAGTTGTTTGTCTTCATAATTAATATGCAAATAAATATTGGATAATTTAGGAATATGAATGGAATATCAGAAAAAAAAGATTTTTTTTTTAGAGGAGAAAGGAATAGAAACATGAAAATAATAAAATGCAATGATCTTTCTTAAGAAGGGAAACGAAACCTACATTGATGGTTGAGGATTCCTAGATCCAATTATTCCTATCACACGGTTGTATTCGTGATTGCCTAGATTTATGAGAATTTTATTTATCTCATCTTTTAATCATGTGTTGATTTTTAATCTTATTTATAATATTTTAAAATTATTTACAAAACTCAACTTTATTCGAAAAACAATGATCTAATAAAACAGATAAAAACAATCTTTATATATTTTGGACTAGCTTGGTTATTCTCCTTCACTATAAAGACAAAATGTCAAATCATCAATTAAAATAGCAACTATATGTGCACGCACTATCAAGCTTTCTAGGATTTTTTTCAAGGTTTGTTAATCACCAACATGGTTCTAAGTATCGGTATTGTATCGTCCGTATCGATTTTGTTAGTCACCAATGTTAGTATTGTGCTGATATCATATCAGTTGCACGGTATAGATAAGGGGTAAAATAATCAGAAAACTCATTTTTAAAGAAAATTTAGGGATAATTTTGTCCGACACAGTCGATCCAAGCTGATACCATATCGGTTTTGCATGTTGCCAAAACTCGTTCTGATACCGTGCATTAAAACCATGCCACCAACCCTCCCCCCCCTTTTATCATTTTTCTTTTCTCCATCTTGTGGTGGTGAATATTTTATGTAGTTGTTTATTTATTTACTTAGAGTTAAAGATCACTGTCAGGCTGCATGGATATGCGGGGTAATCAACAAGGGTCGTTTGATCATTTCACAACCCCTTTAGAGAGGGTAAGGGGGGAGGGGGTTGAACAGGATCCTTTTCTCATTTATTTATTTATTTATTTGTAAACATGTGGGTCACTCATAAATTTCATGGTTCCCTAAAAACCCTTTTGCAACATGAATAACTAATTATCACATCCATTCCCTTCATGGTTGAACGGTCATAAATTTTGTTTATTTTATATTTATATTTATTTATATATATATATTCTTTTGGAGTAACATGTTAGGCAAGAATTTTTCTTTGTTTTTTTTAGGGTTGAAGCAAAGGTGGAGGTGGTGTGGTTTTCAATAATAACGGGACATGCATCATATGTTAGAAAGATGGATGGAATAGATAAAATAAAATAAATAGTTTATGGGTCGACGAGGATGAAATGAGAGATAGCAATTTCTCCACCCACCACCCCAATATTTCCTTTTTGACAATTGTTAGGTTTTGGTTAATAAAAAATTAATTAAAATCTTCCAACCACACATGTCTCACGTTGATTTTTTAGTATCCACTTATTAGTTGCTTAAAGCATTAATAAAAGCTTCTTCTTCCCTTCACTTTTCATTTTATAAAATTTTTTTTTTCAATCTAATAATAATAATATTCCTTCTAATTATACATTTTTCCTTCGTACTTGCATACGTTAAAAATGTTTTGCCAATTCCAATGTAATCATTATAAAAATTAATAAAAGACTAATAAGTCTCTCTCGTACCAAATCCTAGATCTCAAACATAATCATAACACCCAAACAGATTTTTATTTTTTATTTTTTTGGTTGCCTAGGATTCACCCCTTACCCTATTTTCTAGATTATCAGATCCTCGAAGGGAAAGATTCCAATCCCATTATGGAACTTAGCTAGTTCTATGAATCTGTCCTCTCTCTCTCTCTGTCTCTCTCTTTTATTATTGTTGTTGGGAGATGATTCAGAAATCATTTGCCAGCGATCATCTATGCCTTGGATTCTAATTTGGCGGTTTAGGCTATTCAGTGTATATGTAATGTATGTTTTTTTGTAATATATATATGGGAGAAAGAATGCCAATCAAGCGTGTGCATAGTACGCTGCCCTTGAACCTAGATACAGGGATATGCAAAATAACCATTACACCCCCATGAAATGGCAGAAAATCTCGAAGGTGTGGCAATCATTTTGCATGCCCTTGTGTTTGGGCACAGGGGCCATGCACCGCATGTGCCCAGGTGGGAAAGAGAATGTTACTTGGGCGCATGCGTTGTGTCGCCCCTATGCCTAGACACAGGGGCGTACAAAATGACTGTCACACCTTTAGGGAGTTCTACCTTTCTATGGAGGCGTGGCAGTCATTTCGTACAGCCCTTTGTTTGGACGTAAGGGTCGTGCACCGCAAACGACCTAATAGCATTCTTTCTCCGACATCTATTGGTGGGGGGGGGGGGGGGGAGGAATTTTTATCTCCTACAATTCTGATACCCTCCAATTCCCCTACAATCCCTCACATGAGAGTTGAAATGACCACTTACCCATTGCCTGGACAAACTTCCCAAGGCAGTGGGTAAGTGGTCATTTCACTCCCATGTGAGGGATTGTAGGGAATTGGAGGGTGTCAGAATTATAGGTGATAATGATCGCGGGGGAGGGGGGGTGGAGGGGGAAGGGGATTCTTAAACTAGGTTATCCTTTTTTTTTTGACATTTTGTTATTCTTTCCTTAGCCGACCCCACCCCATTAAGTTGGAATAAGAATGAGTTTGTTGTTATTCACCCAAAATATAAGAATGAGTTTGTTGTTGTATTGTTATTATTTTCTATTTCTTTACCAAAAAATAAAAATTTCTATTTCTTAATAAATTGAAAGACAAATGCTGTCTGGAATAAGGAGTTTTTATATATATTTTATTTTTTTGATAGGATCATAGGAATCAATATCAGATTGGCTGCAATTTGTATCGATATCGGTGTTGACCAATATCGACACCAAATTGGTGATACGAAACGTACAAAGGGTAAAGTGGTCAAAATTCATGTTAGTATCAATATCTTTGAGAGTAAAACACATTCAATATAACGAATAGGTATCAATATTGATATCGATTTCAAAATTGACTAATACTCGATTCGATTCCATGAACAAAAAACTGTGCGTCTTGCAGACAAGATTGGGTAGAGAGAGAGAGAGAAAGATATGATGATGAACAAGGAATCACTTTGTACATGTCAATGTCTTCATAGAGGAATTAAGATTAGTTGGATGACACCACAAGGGGATTTCTCGTCCACACACAAAAAAAAATAAGACAAAAAGAGGTGATGGACTGGAAGCAACCATCCCAACTCATTGCACGCTCTTTTTTGTTTTTTTGGTAAAGTTCATCAGACCACTCAATCATCCATCGAATTTCTTAGTATTTTCTTTTCACACATAATACAACATTTACAAAAAAAGAAAGGGGGAAGTGTTTTCTATGGGGAAGCATGATCCCACATATAACAATGGAAATGCACGTAGAAGCATCGATAGAGGTGTCATTTTCCTATTTGATTAGGTAGGGTGATCATTTACAAAAAAAAAAAAGGTTTGTATGCTAACCGATCGTGTAGTGTTGTAGCCCTTACCAGCACAATAACCAATGGAAGTGCATATAAAGGCATTGATTTGGATGCAATTTTTTATTTCACTAGGGATTGAACAGTCTTTTCACGAACAAAGACATTGGTTTATGTCTAAACGCAAGAACCACTCTAACCACATGATCAGTTAGATTAGCATTCTATTTCCCTAATATAATTAAGGGGATGTATTCTCAGTCCGGGAGCATGGCCATGCACCAATGCAGGGGTCAATGGGAGTGCAAATGGAAGCATTAATATGGACGGGATTTCAGCTTTACTAGGGGTGGGGGCGGTCATTTCACCTCATGCTGTGTGTCTGGCACATGAGCCATGCTCTCAGACAAAATACCTTTTCCTTATAATTTTAAAAAGAATAAAAAAACACTAACCAGTCTTGTGGTTACTACGTCTAGATGCAGGAGCGTGCAAAAAAGACCATTCATCCCCGAGTGAAATCAATAATTTCATTCAAACCAATGCATCTATGCATACTCTCATTGACCCTCATACTCATAGTGCAAGGGCTACACAACTGATTTACGTTTTCTAATAAATTTTTTTTTTTTTTTTTTTTTGGATTATCATATTTATAATGAAACTCTCATTCATAAAAATTTGGGAAGCAATTGATTGGAGGATTTAATATCTTTTTTAGAGTATTTTTCTGATAAAGGTTTGTCTTCTTCACCCATAAATGTAGACTACTCTACAATGCCAGCAACCAATCATAACCATATCTCCTCAGATTCCTTTTTCTTATCCCTCATCCCAATATCAATATATATTAAAAGAAAAAAATTTAAAAATCTCAAAATAATATATAATAATACTAAAAATAAAAAAAGGGGCTTTTGAAAACTCTAATGTCTAAGCTAGTTCTTAGCTTTTGAAGCAAAATTCCCCTGACCATCATACCATGGCACCACCACCCAATAAAAGATAAATTGGATTGGACGGAAGTAACACATGATTCATGAGATATCAATATCAGATGTAGATTGGTCTAACTATTTGAGGAAGGAATTTACAAGAAGCTTCCTTTATAAATTATTATGTTTTAATTTCTAAGTATTTTTGGCTTTATTTCTATATTTACTAACATTTAATTGCTCCAACCCCTCCTTTTTTCCAAAATTATCATCATTATCTACGTATAGACCTTACTTTAATTGAATAAAGTAATAAATTTATGTGTCCCCACTTACTCCTCTCCCACAAATTAAAGGGTCCAATGAGATATCCTTGTACAATAATTAATTATAACCATCCCAAAGTGGTACAGTAAAGTCAGATACTAAAACCCTAGCCGTCCAAATCATTTAAGGCCACCCTGATTCTGATCTGTCAACATCCATTGGCTATTGAAGCTTGAAAGGTCAATATTCTCTGCGTACCATTTTTTTTTTAGATATGTACTATTCTAATTCTATGGGTGGGGAGGGAAGCTGTGATCAACGAGGCTTGAACCGAAGACCTCCTCATTGCATGAATTTTTATGCTCACACCATAGTTGAAAATTTGGGTTTTGAGTTTGTCAAAATTTTGGAAACATGGTCAAGAATCGTGTAGATTGGGGCAGGATAAAAAATAACGAGACTGATCATAAATCGTCCAAGTAAACAAAAATTTGATATTTTTGCCCCAATCATGACAAACTCGATAAGATGAGTCAAGTCCAAAAACCTGATTTTCCAAGTGTGCTCTACACTTATATCAATCGCGGTTGTCAATTGTTCTCTTCTGTGTACAATTTCTTTTAACAAATTCCAAAGTTTAGTTGGGTTTCCATTGCTTGTAGGGGGCATGTTCTTAGGTATTGGTATTGGTATTGGTACTTATATTGTCTCTATCAATACTATTCCGATATCGGCGTGAAATAGTTTTATGAGGGTGGTTTAGCCCCCTCAAAATACTAATACTTTAATTTTAGGACCATTTTATCTTCTCTTGTACTGATACCACCGCTACGTTATTGGTATCATATCGATATGGGTACCAATGATATCGATACATATAGGCTGATATGCTACTGATAACTTGAACCGTGGTATAGCTCTTATGCCTCCATACCTATTAGGTCAGGGATGAAATCTTTTAAGAGAGAGAGAGAGAGATTTTCTTGTTTGTTTCGTTATAATTTTTTTTCTTTCATGCAAGAGATATTTTGTGAAATTTCACCTCACCATCCTAGGGTTCACAAACTCATATTAGGTTTTAGTATATTCCCCAAAACACCCTTCTGATATGCTCCCATGCTCATCTGAAGCCCCACAGTGAACGAACTCTCATTCATCATGGATGAAGGAAAACTCGGTCCTATATTTCACAAGAAACATTTTTCTTTTCCTCATTCTACATGGAAACAAACAAACAACATATTGTCTTGACTCCATTAATAGTAAGGTCCCCTCATCACTCACTATGGATTGATCAAAACTAGAAACTAGACCAAAATCGAAAGTCGATTTGAAATTGGAAAAACAAGATAAAAAAAAAATCAAAAGAAATTGAAAACATGTTTCCTCGTTATTTTTAACCATATAAATGAAAAATCGAAACTAACCCAATAATAACCTGATAATGGATCGATAAGAGCCCGTTAAATTAACTCAATAAAAAGATCGCACCAACTTAGCCAAAAAATCGAAATCGACCATAATCGAACTTTGTTAACAATTTAGTTTCGATTTAACCTAATAATATACCAAATTGATTCAACCGAAAACGAACCAAACCAACTAATTGACACCCTTAGGCTTATAGGATACCTACTTTCTCAAACAACCCTCTCCCATAAATAAATTCTCTAAGTCCGGTTTGTTTGACGAGGATTTATTTGGGGTGAAAAAGTACTGATGTGGCACTTCAAAATCCCACTCCAACCTTGTTTGTTTAACTTGAGGTGTTGAATTTACCAAAGCTTAGGAAACAACATTAAAGTTTTTATCTACCGACGTGACACTTGAAAATCCAACCCTTATGCTATTCAAAGTCCTACAAAAAACAAAGGACTTTGATTACTGATCATAGAAAAAGTAAAAATCCCACCTCTATTCTCCAACCCACTACATTGTGGGACCCAATGCCACAACATTTTCACCCCATTCTCAAAATATGATATGATCTAATTTAAACTACTTAATTAAATGGTCTTAATTTTGAAAATATAATTGAATCATTTATTAAACGATTTTACGATTTTGATTTCAATAAACGGTGTCGGTTTGATTTTGACACCCTTACTTATACCTAAAACCACGGTGGGGTGGGGGTGTTTTACTGTCCCAGTACGTTTCTTACAATCCTATCCATAACGTGTGGGGTCCACCCCCAAGACCCACCAACATTTGGTTGCATCAATTTGTAAGTTGAAAGTTGTAACCCCCACATCCTCTATCCAAGTTTACCTATAGGATTCACACACTCCTTATAATACTCTACCAAATTTTTCCATTTATATCAGTTAAGTGTTGTACCTAAAACCAAAGCTAAAGCTGTGTAAACTGAGCAACGTTCATTCAATCCAAGTCTGAAGTAACAGAGACAACAGAGACAACAGAGACAACAGAGAAAGCAGAGGGAGGGGTTCTTGGAGGAGTTGGGGCCAAATAAATATGTTCGAGGGGTTTGTGGGGCCTACTGACTTACTCAGCAGAGAGACCACAATAGCTTTGAAGACTGAAAGGAGAGAGAGAGAGGGAAGAAACGTGGCAATTTCCCGTACTCTTGGATTGGACTTTTCTGGAAACAACACCCTTTTCTTTCCATTATTCTCATTTTCCCTTTTTGATAGTCCCCACTTCCTCTCTCTCCCTCTCTCTGACCCTTGTCTCTTCTTTGTTTGCAGCAGACCCCCAGCCCTGCCCCTGTGAGAGTGGGAGGGGAGGGACCTGACTCCTGAGGGTGGGTCAAGGAGCTTCAAACGTTATTCTCTCCTACTCCCCAAAAGACCACTTGTTTCCTTTTCTCCCACTTTTCCTTCAAAACAAAGGAAAAAAAAATAAAGTTTTCCTATTGATAAATCAGGAAAGAGCAAATATAATCATTGAATACCAAAAAGATGGTATATAGGTAGTAGACTTAAAAAAAAAAAAGTATAATAGGTATAGGCAGAGAATCATATTAAATCACATGTATTGACCAGTATTCATGATCTATTAGATTTTTTGTGGGATTAATTAATTATATTTTAATTATTTGTGTAGGTCCATGGGCATAAAATCGGGTTTGAAATCATTTTAAGATTAATGGGGATATTTTATTCCTTTGTATTATGAGGGTGGATCAAAATTAAGGTTTTGTATTATAAATATATGGTTGGAGTCCCTGCAGTCTCTTGATCTCATTCTCTGTTCTTTTCACTAAGTATTTGAGAAGTGCAAGTGAGACAAGAAGATTATGGAATATTCAAACTAAGGTTTTGTTCGCATTCATCGTGTGAGAAAGTTGAATGAGGTTTTCTTCAACATACCAAGGTGCAAGGTGCACATCGTTTCTTTTGTATTCTTTATTCAATCGTGTTCTAGTTTATTGTTTGAAACTTATTTAAAGTTTCACAAAAACCCAAGGATATTCTAACATTTAGTGTATGATACCAGATTTGGCATTTGTCACTTTCAAAATCAATATGATACTCATATGGATCAAAACATATTGATTTTCTTAAAAAACCAGATTTTTAACTATTTTACCTCTGATCCACACCATTTCATCGATATGGTACTGGCATGGTATTAGGATCAGTGACTAACGTTATCGACACAAATCATTCGTATAAAGTGATCCGATACCAATACCTCAAGCTATGCATGTATTTCATGTATGTACATACAATCTATTATGGAAAAAGTTTTTTTAATTATTTTTAATTTTATACCCGTGATGTAGACATTCTAAAATCATGAGTATCTCTCTCGCTATTGGATGAAGTTATCGTTGCCAAAGGGTGTCAATGTGTCCGGAATTGGAACTGTGACTCACTCCAACTACAACAGTAACCCACCCCCTAAAGCAGTTCCTCTCCTTCAAGGACGACAAGAACGTCCCTCTCCTCCGCTACTGGGTCGACTAGTCAGCTTCTAAACAACAAGTCTTTCGAAATTGGAGAGAGAAAAGAGGTATTGAAGGATGAATTAGGATCAGTGGAATTCCAGAGCGCTCGTATTCATTGAATTTGATTCATGGCGCTAGTGGAACGATCAAAGCAGGACCTCTAAAGTGGAGAGACATTCTTTGTCATAGGAGTAGGGGTGCAATTGAGAAGATATGCAGTAGCTATGAAGGCAACTTCTGTCCACTACGAATTCGACACCTTCATTTCAAACAAGCGGAGGAGCAAGTGAAGGCGCCCGATAGGGCCGCAACGCTTCCAGAATCATCCCGCTTTCGGTTCTGGACCTGTTTGATTATTCTATGTTTAGGAATATATTTAATTATTTGTATGCTTGGGAAATGTATTTGTAAACTTAGTAATTTGTACATATTTGATTGTTTGAGATTTTGAGTGCCAAGGAGCCAGACCGGACCATCCCATTATTAAACGAGAATGAATCTTAGTTTTGGGACTGTTTAGTAAATGAGACGGTTCTAAGGTTGACCTCCTTGGGACTAGAACCGATAAAAAACTGTCCCAATTATCCAGAGCCGTCCCATTTGACACCCTTATCGTTGCCTTTAGGAGTCTCATCCAAAGAAATTGTCGTTGCCCCTAGGAGTCCCATCTAATGCTAGAGAGGAGTGGGAGTCTCTATATGCATAATATAGAGAAACTCAATCCTTATACTATAGTTCGATCACTATCAAATCTTTTGTGATTTTCAATGCTTTATTTTTCCACAAAACAATTCTGAGTTGAAGATTGATATGTGAACAAGGGATCTATGTGTCAATAAAATTTTAGTTTAATCTAATCTACAATGTGGCTAAAGTAGATACTTAATCGAAACTTAGTTATGTCCTAGAATATAGTACGATTTCCCTCCCCACGTGGGTACCTTTGATCTCACATTGTCCACAAGTTTGAAACCCATGTTTGAAATCTGAGCCCCACATCCCATGAACGGTGTAAGATTTCAGCGATGAAATCATCAAATAAAAGTAAAAAAAAGAAAGTAAAGGAATCGTGGCAATTTTTTTTTAGAAAAATAAAAAAAAGAGAAAAATTTAAAAGGAAAAGTGAAAGGTTGAGCTTGAGCAGAATCGCATACGGGAGGCTGAGAGAGAGAGAGCTTTTATATTCGTATTTACTGTTTGCATGGTACGAAAATGACGTAAGATTAAACTCCCAACACAGATTTAATAATCAAAATTGCAAGTTTTAACTGTAAGTAATTAGTCCTTCCTTCCCCCCTCCCTCTCTCTCTCTCCAATTTCCATTTTGATTTAACGTTTACTTCTTTTTCAATTTCTATTAGTGGTAATTTAGAGTGAAAGAAAGAGAGAGAGAAGGATGCTTTTTTCGATTTGGTTAACGTCGGAAAGATGTAAAGGAAAGAGATGGTTCTTTTTCCACCCCCTCCCTCCCTTCCATTTGAGAGAGAGAGAGAGAGAGTTACAGAACTCACTAGTAAGCCCTGAAGAGATGGAGAGAGTAATCAGTAAAGTCCTTCTTCTAAAGCAAAAGGGTTAATTTGGGGGAGAAGGAAGAGTGAGGAAAGTATCTGAATATGAATGATTGAGAGAGAGAGAGAGAGAGAGAGAGAGAGAGAGGCGTGAAGGGTCGGTGCTTTTTGCTAAGTTTTCTCAGGTTGGCCTTGTCGATGCTGTATTGGGTATTTGGAGTTTGGGGGATTCAAGTTCTGGGGGACATCTCATCTGTAGGCTATTTTACCTTTTGGCAAACACAGTTCTTCTCATAGCTAGTCTTTCTGAGGTTCTTGTTTTATGAAACATCTCATCTCAGTTTATATATATATATATATATATATATATATATATATATTGTATATGTATACACCTGATCTAGAGACAATAAGGGGAGAGAAGTAGCAGAGAAATTAAAAAGATATACAAAGAAAGGAATTATCTTTTGCCGACAGGAACCCAAATTCTGGTTTCGATGGTGAGAGATGAGAAGTGAACTTAATCTGTTATTCGTTGATACGAGTAAAGATTGGAGAAGTACCGATCTTCGATCTTCTGCAACCACCACCACCACAAGGGAAGATTAATTTGACAATATGTGGAATCTCAACGATTCGCCTGACCGGAGGAGTGAAGAGGAATCAGAAGGTTGTTCTGTTGAAGGAGATGATGATAAGGGGAAAAGGGTCGGATCTGTTTCCAATGACAATTCGAGTTCTTCTGCTGTGGTTGTTGAAGATGGATCGGAGGAAGAAGAGGAAATGGATGAAGATGGTGGTGGAGGAGCAAGGAGGAAGAGAAGAAGTAAGATCTTTGGCTTCTCTGTCACGACCCACAACGCCAACAACAACAACAACAACAACAACAACTGTTCTTTAGAAAGTATTCCGGTCGTGACTCGGCAGTTTTTCCCGATGGAGGAGCCTGAAATGGAGACGATCCAGGGTGGTGTTTCTGCTTCTTTCCCAAGGGCTCACTGGGTTGGCGTCAAATTTTGCCAGTCGGAACCCCTTGCCACCTCTGCTAAGGCCGCCGATGTTTCGCAGCCAATGAAGAAGAGTCGCCGGGGTCCCAGGTCTCGAAGCTCTCAGTATCGTGGTGTCACCTTTTACAGAAGAACCGGCCGTTGGGAGTCTCATATATGGTTTTTGATCTTTCTCCTTACTTTTTCTTTTCTTGAATCAAAATCAAAATTTTCTTCTTTATGTTCAGTCATAAACTCTCATTTTTTTGTTTGTTGTTGTTGATACAGGGATTGTGGAAAGCAAGTTTATCTGGGTATGTGGATAATAGAACAACCATTTTTGAGAAATTGGGTTCTTTGATTCTTTCCTTTTTCTGTTGCTAGAGCAAATTGAATTTTTCTTTTTTCTTTTTTTGAATGGGTAGAATAGTATTTGGTTACTGAGATACTGAGATGGGACCTCTTCTTGGGTACAGGTGGATTCGATACTGCACATGCAGCTGCTCGGTAAGCTCATCCTTCCCCTTCTTTCCCTTTTGATCCTTGAAGGTTCCGATTTGGTTTCGTTTTTGTTTTCCCCTTTTGAAAAGCTTCAATGGGTTCATCTAATTAACCAGAAAATTTTTCATTTTCAGTGCCTATGACAGAGCAGCTATCAAGTTCCGGGGAATCGAAGCAGATACAAATTTCAGTATTGGAGATTATGAAGAAGATATGAAACAGGTATGTGTCATTGTATTTGTTTCCATGAAATTCCATTTAAGGTAGAGACACAGAAAGCAAGTTATCCGCCATGAGAGTGGTTATCTTCTACAGTTAGCGACACCTTACCCTTTTTTCCCCTGTGTTTTTTTCCTGGGTTTAATGCTTGTGTTTTATTAATTTATTATTCCTTCTGACCCCATCTCAACCACACACAGCATAACGTAACTAACGTTATTGATTCGTTTTTAGAAAGTTAAAGACTTTACCAACTTGGGAAAAAAATAGCAAAAGAAGAAAGCTTCTATCTTAACTTGGGTTTCTTGTCATCAAAGACAGATATGAAGTAGTTGTAAGGATTATTGATGTTATAATGTGGTATCTGACAGATGAGCAATTTAACAAAAGAGGAATTCGTACATGTTCTTCGACGGCAAAGCACCGGATTTCCGAGAGGAAGTTCTAAATTCAGAGGTGTTACCTTGCACAAATGTGGAAGATGGGAAGCTCGGATGGGCCAGTTATTGGGCAAAAAGTAAATGAAAATCAGATTAAATATCCATAACCATGATTTCTTATATACTGAGAAACTCTAATTTTCTCTCTCTAATTTCAATCACTTGCAGGTATGTGTACTTGGGTCTGTTTGATACTGAGATTGAAGCAGCTAGGTAAATTGCTTAAAAATTCTGACAACAAATTATCTGGGTTCAGTAATTCAGTTCCATTTTTGTTCATGGATTCTTACTGTGAAGATTTATTTTGTAACAGGGCTTATGATAAAGCTGCTATCAAGTCCAATGGAAAGGAAGCTGTGACAAACTTCGATCCCAGCATTTACGAGGAGGAGCTCAATTTGGCAGGTAAGTCCTGCCCAAGATTGGTTTTTTTCTTTATTCTATCTTTTTGGTTTCCCTTTAAAAATTTGCAAATTGGAATGTAGGCAATGCTACTGGGCATAACCTGGATTTGAGTCTGGGGAGTTCTAATTCTACCTCCAAAAGCGCCACCATGGATTATCAATCCTCCTCTTTGCCAATGCATTATGAACCAGACTGGGGAACCAGCAACAGAAAAGGCTTCAAGCCCCAGGTAACATCGTCATCATCATTTTCTTCTTCTTCTTCTTCTTCTTCTTCATTTCTCGGACTTCATAAATGATCTTTGGAGTAAAATTTTGAAAACTTTCTCCTTGTGCAGTTGAGTGATACATTCAAGTTGCTTCCGGATGAGCAGTCTACGAGTTACAGCCACAGAAGAGACAGGAGCGATGAGAACGAGGCTTTACGGCTGCTTAACCAAACCCACATCCAATCCCCAATCTCTTCACTCAAGGTCCATGGGATACAGAGATATGAGCCATTTTCCAGAAGTGGGGAAGCTCCAATGGTTCCCGCACTGCAACAACAACAACAACAACAACACTACCGTCCTCCGAATTATCAAGTGCGTACTTTTATCGAATATATTGACTGCGCCCTATTGATTGATTGTCTGGTGGGTCATTACTAATTCTACTAATAACTTTCTGCTGAAGTTTGAGTTTCGTAGTAGTAGCGAAGGAGGAGGAGGAGCTGGAGGCCTGTCTTTAGCGACAGGAGGAGACACACAGCAGCGGCAATCGGGTTGGAACAATAGAGGGAGCAGTAGTAATAGTAGTAGTAGTGTTAATGGTGGCTGGGCAGCTTCTGCCGCTGCTTCTGCTACTGCTGCTGGAACACCTCAACTGTTCGCGACCCCTGCAGCATCATCAGGATTCCCACCATCGCCGATAATAAAACCCCCAAGTTGGCTGCAGAAGAATGGGTTCCACTCACTCATGAGACCCACCTGACAACTCCCCAATTTTGTTTTTGCAAGTCTTTCTGCAATGCCTTTTCTGATCTCTCTCTCTCTCTCTCTCTCATCTTTGAATCTTTCAGTTCAGACACAAATCTGTTGCTTGGCAGTGGCACTACCAACTCCATGGAAACGTGAAACAAAGCCCAATTAACCCAGGTCGCTGAAGAGATTAAAAGTTGCAGAAGCCAGTAGCTAAGTAGGGTTGTGCAAGTAAAAACTGAAAAAGAAAAAGTAGAAAAGTCCCTGAATCACCATCTCTCTAGCTCTTCTCGTTGTTGGGGATGATGGGTCATCAGTCAAACAGAACTTTCTGACGCAAGTGCTGATCTCATTGATTTGCTTTGCTCCCCCACCATCACTCCCCCTCAACTCCTACCTATTTAACTTCTCAGACAACCTTCCCTTTCTTTATAATTCTAATTCCTATATTTATATAGTTCAGTATTATTATATTAATCTAGTTAAATTAAAGCTCCATCTTTTATTGTTGTGGATTGGTCATTAGTAGCAGACCATGTGTTCTGTGCCCTCAAATTTTTGTATGGGTTTGGTTTCATTTCATTTACCCAAAAGAAAAAGAAAGTTTCTTCTTTTGTACTCCTCTGTTTCCTGATATATATATATAAATGGACAAAGATTAGATGCTTTGAATTGTAATTCTTATATTCTATTTCTTGGACCTGTAAATCTGCTTCTCCTAATCCATGCAATTGATAGTCCCCTGCATTCACACACCTTACTCCTTACTAATGGTCTGCCCTGACTTCTCATTAGATTTCACACACACAAAGGGAGAGAGAGATGAGTTCTTGGGAATATGGTGGGAGAGATGAGATGTCGCTATTGAGGGTCTGGGTGACCTTAAAATCAGTTTCACGGGAATTGCAGACAGAGGAAGCTTTAATGACGAGAGGGACTTGACTGAACAGTTTCAAATTCGAAATTTTGTAGGAGAAATTGAAAACTGTTGTAAGAAAACAACAGAATGACGATTTTGCGGAATAAAATCTAAGGGCAAGAGAAATCACATACACAAGATAAGGTATTATGCGATTCACCCCCAAGAAGGAAAGCTACATCTATGACGGTTGAACGATAGTACAAATGTGTTATTTCTGTGAAGCAAATACAAACCCTCTCACCTATCTCTCAAAGAGATAACAACAATATATAAGAAAATCATAACCCTATAAAGTACAAAATTGCCCCCAAAAACTCACCCGATCCAAATCGAATCAATTTAGGGTGAAATACACATCAAATTGAAGCTCTCGATGACTCTACAGGAGTCAGTGCTTACAACATTGAAGTATGCACTTTTTGGCCCATCTGGTGCGTTTCGGGATTCGGCTCCTCTCCTTGGAGGGCATCACCCAATGAGTGCCCAATGAGGCATCCAAAGGCTAGGATGTGCCACACACATCCCGATGGCTGACAGGGCGTGTGCTGGGATGTGTGTGGCACAACCCAGGGACCAGGATCCTCTGTAGTACCGCCGGGTGTGTGGTGCACATCTTGCGGCACAGTTGTCACGTGGTCTCTATTGTGCCGCAGGATGTGCATCGCACAGAGGATTTATATCCCACAACCCAGCCTTTGGATGCCGCATTGGACATTCATTGGGTGATGCCCTCCAGGGAGAGGAGTCAAATCCTATGTTTCTCAAAAATCATTAAAGTACTTTTTGAATTACAATTGAGATCAGCAAGAACGATTATTCCACGCTCCACTGCTCTCTTTCTCGTCTGATACGAAAAAGAAAAAACTAAAAAGAAAGCGTTGAGAGAAAAAGTAAAGCAAAACCTCAGAGATGTCTTATCCTTGGTCTGGTTAATTATTGGGTTTACGAGGAGATGGTGACAGACATATTGCATTCATTGACTCGTTCCTACCAGATAAATTAATCCATAAATTAAAATTAATTACTTCAATGGCTTCTTAGGAATCATCTAAATCATTTAAAAGAATTGAAAATTGCTAAAAAACTTGAGAATTAAAATAATTGATCTTCTATTAGTAGTAGAAAACTTCTAAAATAATCAATAAATGAAACAGAGCCTATGAAATAAGCCAAAGCATGCTTGAATTCCCATTATGAGACATAATTCCGGCATCATTTTGGCTATCCAGAACTCTTTTTGGTTTTTTTGTTTCTCTAGCAAAACCCATCAAAAGAAAATACTAGATGATGTGGTTGGGACATCATTCAAACAAAATTGAATGGAGTTGCACATATTTCGCTGCCACATGGTAGCTTAAATGATGCTTAAAATTTGGTGAATTTGTCCACTACATCATCATATCTCATAAATGCCTAAATGCAAGGAACTATGAAAAAGGGCACCCTATGGTAGATGTATCAAAAATCAAATAGAAACCATTTATCGAAATTGAATTGAATTGTTTAAATCGAAATTAGAACACCGTTTAATAAATGGTTTGGTTTTGATTTTAAAATTAAGATTTTTTAGTTAAAAAGTTTAAATCGAATCGAACCATTTAAACCAATGATAAATCTTTAAAAAATGATTGATATATAAATAGTAAGTTAAGTAATTCAATGGTAAATTTACAGTCAACTCAATAAAAAACTTTAAGTTTACACTAAATAATTACTAAAAGAAAATAAATAGTTGTAGATAGTGACCATTTTAAATAAATAATATCAAAAACCCATACATATTCAAATTACACAATGGCAAATAAGAGAAAACAAATATTAAACAAACTTAAGTGCCATGGAAGATGTTAGCAAGTACTCAAGGAAAAGTGTGTGTGCAAAGAAGAGATTTAGGGAGATATAAGGAGAAAGACAAGGATGCACACAACCAATTTAGAGTGGTTCGGATTCAACTGATTCTACATTCACTAATTTGATCACGGTCCAAGGAATTACTCTACTATGGATCCTTTTCTAGTAAGAATCAAACTCTTCTACACTCAAGCACAGCCCCTCGAATTGAGGACCTGAGCCACACAGGCTAAGGATTTCCTTATCCAGGCCACACATGCCAAGGATTTTTACCTGGATCACACATATCAAGGATATTCTTCTTCAAGTATACAAGGTACAAGATGAGCTACACAAGCACAATTTACATCAATATGCTTCTTCTTCCAAGCTTGAAACTATACATATTTTATAGCTCAGTTGATCAACACAAGATGCTCTTTACAAGATATAGTAGATAATACACTAGTTCACAATCTTATCAATATAAATATGTTGATACAGCTTTGCACACAACAATTTTCATGAAAATGGATCGATTTAAGCTTGTTGTATGCTTGTGTTAGTTCATTACAATGAAATCAAAATACTCCACCTATTTATAGGCAAAACTAGCCATTGGTTCTACCAAAAAAAAAAAAAAACTAGCCATTGGGGTAAACAAACTAATTGTTAAAGTCAAATTAAGTTTCTCATTTTTTGTATTTTTAAGGAAAACTAACTGTTGGAGGTCTACTTCTATTCCAATTTTGTTGGAAATATTAAATCATTTAAGTCTGCAATATTCAATATGTATTTACCAAGAAAAACTATATCTTGGAACCCTTCAATATCAATTAGGAATCCCACACAAGTAATTAGAGTTCAAGTGGTTCATTAATAATAAGTTAAAATTTAGCTAAAGCTTAATCATACGACATTAAATTCTATCACATGGAAGACTGAATGGTTATCAAGGAACAAAGTGGCTGTAGCGACTCAAGATTAATACTCTCGGGTTTAGATGGAAGCTGGTCACAGAAGATCGTGTGATTGTCCGTCCTGTGATGACTTTGTCCAATAGCTCTTGGACATACAAAGATGCTTTTCATGGAACACCATTAGGTCCTTCCATGGATTATTCTTTTTAAACATGGTTGTCCGTCTAAAGTGACTCAAAATTTTTTTCATTTCCTCATTAACACACATATTAATACATCCAAACACACATCATACAATGGTTTTCATATCCAAAACTCGTATCATATAATTATGACTTTTTAGATCCAACAATATAACAATAAACAATTCATCTCCCTTTCATTGATAGATTGACTCCAACAAATTCTTGTTGAGCATTCCCCACCGCCAACATAGCTAGCATAAGATAAACTAGTAAGGAAAATGTTTTGGCCTCTTGAGACAATTTAGAGCTTTCCCTTTTTCCATCCATTATATAAACAATATTTTTTTATTGGCATCATATATTACGGAAGCAAAGAATTTGCCTGTTTCCATCTTAAAAGAAAAATTACATGATTAGCTACTTTTGAGTTTTCATTTACAAAACTGTCCACTCTAGTTTGAGTTAACAAAAATAAACAAAAACAAGTTAAGGTTTACAAAACTGGACAAAATAGTGACTCTCCCTCCCAAAATTACTTTTTTAGACATTTTTACCCTTGCCATTGCCTTCACGCCCAGGCATCCTCCGTTCCTTGCAATCCACCCCTGTCCTCGCCACCGCCATTCTCTGCTACCCAAACCCGCGCCTCCCTTCCCTTTCCTGTGATTACCTAGGATGCCTGGGCGAGAAGGCAATGGCAGGGGTAAAAATGTCTAAAAAAGTAAGTGAGAGAGGGAGAGAAACTATTTTGTCCAGTTTTGTAAACCTTAACTTGTTTTTGTCTATTTTTGTTAACTCAAACATAGAGTGGACAGTTTTGTAAATGAAAACCCAAAGGTAGCTAATCATGTAATTTTCCCATCTTAAAATGTCCGCCAACTAAAACTATTGATTTCATTAAAGAAAAATAAGACTATGGGTTGGGGTTGAGCATGCCGCCCACTCGCTTGCATGCGAGTAGGCTGGCCAATGTGCAGGCTGGATGCGAAGGTGCAAGGGTTTTTTTTTCTTCATGGGGGTGGGGAGAGAGAGAGAGACATGCTAGCAGCCCGGTGGCATGCCTAGCCTTTTCCCTAAAACTATAAACGATTCCATATCTCACAATCTATTTAGGTTGACAAACTTAGTTCACTAATCCCTCTAAACAGTTCATCGACATAAGAAAAAAAAGAAATGGTTAATAACTATTCTTTCTTGAATTGGAGAAACTTTCACCTCGCCTTAAGCATCCCATGCAGAGACCAACGCTTCGGTCACAACCTACTTACGATGAGGCTTACTCGGAAAGATACCTACTACCAAAGAATTATTCCAGTCTATTGCGGCGATATCCTCAAATCTTCCCCTAGCACAAACTCGCCTTCGTCATCTTCATCTACGTCTGCTTCCATCTTAAAAACCTCCACCTCTTTTTGAACATTCCATGTCGAATTATTCCAGAGTATTACGGTGCTATCCTGAAATTCGCCCCTATCATTAAGTCATCTTGGCCTTCCATCTTCATCTTCACCTTCACTCGGATAACTTCCAATGATCATGGTGATTCACTCACGCACGAGGAAAGAAGCAAACACTCACTCTCTATCTACCCTCAAAGTGTTGTGTTTTTAGCTATTCATAATTATTATATTATTATAATTAACAAATTAAGAACCCCAGCTTGTTCCATCAATGATCAATCTCAAATAATCAATTGGCCGGTTACTTTACTTACTCGTTATCATAAATTTAATGAAATAAAAAAGAAAACGAAAAGGTGTGTGAACCAAAACATGGAAACGTGAACCTCTGCTAATTAATTAGTCAGAATCTAATAAATAAATAAATAAACTAAGAAGGATTTGATAAATGGTTTTGCTTAGATCATCAGGGGCGTCATCACAGTGTATAAAATTGAAATAGGTGCTCTGTCTCTCTGATTCTAAGCAAAGAAAAGATAAAAAGAGAGAGAGAGAGAGAGAGAGAGAGAGAGATTATTGTTCTATTTCTGTTTTATATCTTTTTTTTTTTCTTTTTTAATATTACTTTTTGGAAATTAATAAACGACACTACCAGGGGGTTTAGTATGTGAATGTGAGGAGTGTAAGATCACACGTCTTTAGATACTTTGCTGTCCGACCTTTCCAATATAAAATAATAGAGAGAATGTGTAATAATGGGTGTATTTATAATTATAATAATAAAATATAATATATAATTATATAGGTTTTGCATCATGCATGACGTTTCTTTGTAACCTTTTATATGTTAGCTTCATGGGTTTTTTTTTTTTTTTAATAAAAAAAAAAGATTAATTATGATCCTGATTTGGAGTCTCAACTTATTATACTATTAACTATTATAAAGGACTATGACATTACTATTTATCATTAAAAAAAATGATGGTTGAGTTGGTATTTATGGACTTCATTAAGGATAGATTATTGCCTTTTTTATTTTTTATTTTTTGGATAAGTAGGCCCAAGGAGAATTGAACTCATGTATTCTTAATATAATTGTTTTGTGTTTTTAAAATTTTTTTGGTAAATAATAATTGTGAGGTTTTGATCCTTTCTAGATCTTTAATTAAACTAAAAAACAAATAATAATAAAATGATTAATTTATGCAATGCCAATTGCTAACAAGGAACAATCTGTGAACTATGTGAACAATTGGAAGCATGTGGTATGTGGAAACTCATTGCTATCAGGAGGTCTTGGGTTCAAGTCTCCTGATTCACACCTCCTCTCCAACCAATAGAATAGGATAAAGTAGGAGTAAGATCTACCACAAAAAAAAAAAAAAAATGAATGAACTATCTTGTTAGAATATAAACTGAAAATTCTTTTCCCAATATGTTTAAAGTATAGCTTTTTATTATATTGTATATTCGCACTTTGGGCGGACGCGAAGGACCACCGTGAAAGCAATTCTATTGTCATGCTTTTTGGTCGTTGTAACCAGCCTTAGTTATAACAAGATTTTCCAATATATTACATATATATATATATATATATATATATATATATATATATATATATATATGTATAAGTGTACCATAAGCTAGTGCCTACTAGTGGGCCGGGGTTACAGAGACAGGGACAAGGGGTTGGGCGGGGTATGCAGAGGTGGGGTGGTGGTGGTTTGTAAGGGTGGTAAAAACCTCTCCTTACTAAAGCTGTTAGGGTTGGGTTTTTTAATAAATAATTTAACTTTAGATGCGGTTTTTAGTAACCGCGGCGAATTTTAATTTCTTTCAATGTGGATTAAATAAACTATGGCTATAGAAGTAATTTTGCAAAAATACATTGTAATATATAGTTTAATAAATATTTACGTTTTTTTTGGTTATTTTCAATTGCCACTTAATATAATGCCCCAGATGTACACCCTAATTTATGGCCGTTGATTTTAATAAACACGACAGAAAACCCTATTGTACACATAGCGCATGTGGTGCATGTGTGGTGTTATCATTGTTGTCAACATAGTACATCATAATGGCAGCCAGTACAATAAGCAAAGCAGCAGTACAGATGGCAGTTGTGAGTACAAAGGCGTACATGCAGTGTATTGATATGACAGTGCGTCAAATGTGATGGGATAGGGATTACAGGTGTTGTAGCAAAGCTGGGTGTGACAGATAGTTGCTTGGTAGTGAAAAAAGTACAGTTACAGTGAGTTCAGTACATGTGGCAGTCTGACAGTGATTGAAAGGGTTTAGGACTCATGTGGCAGTGTACGATGGCAAGTGGCAGTATATTATAGCGTCATTCAGTAGTTAATTGATAGCATGTGACAACATTGGGAATAGTGTACATGCAACTTCTCATGTTGACTTGACAGGTTCATGTGGAAGAGTCAATTGGACATATCAAGTAATAGAATTGGAAGAGGACATGCATATACTGAAGAGTTGTAGCCTTTGAGTCCTTCTTCCAATGCAATTGGAATCACCCCATTCTGAGGTCATATGAGGAAGATATGGAGTTTTCTGCATTAGTGCTCAGAAAAGGAGCAAGATGGGGGAGTCCAGGTAAAATTTACTAGTACTGATGACGTGACAGTGCAAGGAATTTTGAGGTGGCCATAGTAAATGACATGGCACAGATGGATCTGAGGCAAAGCTGCCATATGGCACATGATGGCATGAAGTAGGCCATGTGGCAGGTTGATGTGAGAGTGGCAGACAGACAGTTTTGTGTTGGTGCAGAAGCTTCGTGGAATATTTTTATATATATTCTACTCAAAATTTGGAGGAGTCCAAAAACAAAGAAATGAAGATCATTGAGTTAGCTTTCCAACAAAAGAAGAATCTAGTCAATCGGAGTCTGAACTAATATGCATAGCAGCTCTGGCAGCAATAATTGATCGTGATTGAGTGTGAAAGAAATTAACTAGTGATTTGGGGAAAGAACTAGTTGGGGGAAAAAGTTGTAGAGTCCACTGATTCATCCCCTCCTAGTGGCAATCATTGTTCAACAAACCCTATACACGGGCGAATTTATAAATTGCGGCCATAGACCATTTTCGTAGTACAGTAGTCTATTCCACAACACGGTTTAATAACTGTGGCGATTGACCTTTGACTGCGGTAAAAACTGCCACTAAAAATGGCATTTCTTGTAGTGTATGAACATAAGAAACAAGGTTCGTTTGTTTAGATGTAAAATGGGAGGAAGTAAAATAAAGGAGCATAAAATATTGAACTCTAGAATTTGTTTCAACTGGAATAGAAAAAAAAATTGTGGTAAAGCTCAATGGTGAAGGTTCATATTTTAGACTGAATGACAATAAAGAGAAATATTGAAAGTACAAATATGATGGATAAAGTGAAGAGGTGCAGCCTGAGTGTTAATGTGATCATCAAAGTCCTTCAAGACTAAAAGAAAAATTCTGAATAAAGTGAAGAGGTGCGGCTGGAGTGTTAATATGATCATCAAAGTCTTTCAAGATTAAAAGAAAAATTGTATAGAACAATCATACGACTGACAATGATGTATGGAGCTGAATGTTGAGTAGTATAAAGACAACATATATAAACATAACGTAACTGATATGAAGATATTGAGATGAATGTATGGTATAACTAGAAAAGATAGAATAATAAATAATAAATAATTAGAGTTGATTTAGGAGTAGCTCTGATACATGATAAATTGTGGAAAAGTCATCTAGATGGCATTGACATGTGCAGTAGGGACCTTTAGATGCTCCAGTACAGAGGAATCTTGCATTTGTTCGGATTGAATGAGGTCAGAATTAGGGGAATGCCTAAAATGACTCTAGTAGAAATGGTTAGGAAAGACATGCATAGCTTAGGTTTTGTAACAAGTATGAATTTGAATAGAATCGTTTGAAGAGAAAGGATCCATGTAGCTTACCCCATTTAATTGTGATAAGACTGATTTGAGTAGTACAAATTTGCCCCTATAATGTTTTACATCTAAGGATTGTATGTCAAAACAAACAAAGCCCAACTACCCAAGGAGAAAATAAAATAAAGCAATTGATAATATTGGAAGAATGAGCAATATACCATTTCTGACATGCATGAACTTAGGATTCAAGTGCATCTTTGGAACTATCTTAGGAACAAGCTAATCTATTTGACCAAGTGTTTAAAAAAAATCTTTTTGACTAATTTGGTCAAAGAAAACAACAAACTGTAATGAAATTTCTAATCCACATGCATGAGTTAAGGAAAAGTGCATCTTAGAAATTAGCTAATCAGTTTTGTCCAATTTGGTCAAGGCAAATAATAGACTTTAAGATTTTAAAAATAAAATTTTGTTAAGGTATACATGTCCTTACTTCCCCTCCCCCTTTGAATCGTTATCGTCTCTTGTTCGTTGCTCGAACAGGATCATCCTGTCCCCTCACATGGGGATGCGAAATGATGACCTAACCCCCTACCTGAACACACTGTCCGAGGAAGATTAAGTCATCATTTTGCACCCTATATGAGGGGACAGGACGGTCCTGTTCGGGCAATGAACAGGAGAGGATAAAAATTGCCCCCTTCCCTACAATTTGTTATCCTACAAGTCATGCTTGCACATCCTTAGGATGAAAATAAACCATCTTTGCCATACAGGCAACGTGGGTGGTGGTTTGTGGACATCTGAACTGATAGATTGGTATTATTAAAGAAAAAAAGAAAGAAAGGTACCCTTGAGTCCTTGACTCATTGGAACCTAACATTCTAAATAGCTAATGTAGCTCAAAGTAACCAGCTCAAAGCTTTACTAAATTCTTACCCAAAAAAAAAAAGAACTCATGTGAAATGATACAATTTATTTCTATTAGAATAAAAGTATAATTATACTAAAAGAGCGAAAAAGTAAAATTACAAATTATTTGAATCCTTAAGAGGTGTCATTAAGAGAATCACATTTTTTAACTATTAAACAATTACTTGTATTGCTCAACCCTTGACCTTCTAGTCATCGATAATCTCTTATCATTAGTTGAGGCTTCTCAACTTTAGGATTGGAATCCAACAACCATTCTCATCTCCATTCATTTACATAAATGTCTGTAAAATCCTTGTGCCTTCATGTTTTCACATTATAACAAAAGCTGGGCATTAGAGGCGTTTATAAGATGTTTTTAGAGGCAAAAATAAAAAATGGTTTCAAAAACATTATATTAGAGGCAATAGTTAAAAATGTGTCCAAAAGTCATCATTAGGAAAATTGAAAATTTTCTTTTCTTTTATCTTTTTTTTTCCTTTCTTTGCTATCTATTAGGATATTAAAGTTTTTTATTTATTTTCTTATATTGTTTTTATTTTTTCTGAGAAATTATTTCTACCTAAGAATTTCTAATCAGTGGAAAGAAATCAATGTCTGGTCCTTTTATTTTGTTTTTTGAATGGGGGAAGGAAAGGAGGGTTATTGGATCGTACTTTGTCATGAAAAATCTTTTTTTTTTTGGGTAAATTACACGTCACCCTTTGATTTTCAAGCGAAACTTAGATCATCCCCTATTTTTTGAAAAAACTCAAATCACCCCCTGGTTTAAACCCCAATATGACAAATTAATCCCTACCGTTAGTTTTATATTGTTAAGTGATGATGTCAGCCAGTTAAATAAATTTAAATCCCTAAACTACTCTTGACCAATGTTGAAGATGAAGGAAGGGTAGTATTGTAAATTTAATTTTAATGTTTTAGTACAAGGGTAAAATAGTTCTTTCACACCAATAACTAACAGCAGACTAACACCATTACTGTAGAGGGGGTGATTTGAGTTTTTTCAAAAACTAGAGGGTGATCTGAGTTTCGTTTGAAAACCAAGGGGTGACGTGTAATTTACCCTTTTTTTTCTAATAAATTTCCTCGATGCTCTAATGTCACAAAGCATGTTGATAGAGTACAATGGGCTCAAATTTTATGGACAAGTAAAATCCGATATTCCAACTCATGTTTCAACCCCACCAGAGTTCACTAAAATATAGATTAATGAGATTATGCTTGACCACACATTCCAAAATTTGACAAAGGTACTTTCTTATTGACACCCGTCTTAGTGAAATACTTTGTCATCTTACTTTTTTGTCCTTTTAATATAACAAACAATTTTTCTTAATGAGAATAAATATTATCATTTCACATGTATATATATTTGAAGAAAAAAAATGTGTATCACAATGGCAACGTTTGATAATGATATGATGATACGTCATCTTTAAATTATTTTTAAAAATCTTATTAGAATCTAAACTTAATGAACATTTAGGAATAAGACAAGGAACAATCAACCACTTTATATCTTTTGGGTTCTATTACTTTACATTCTCATTCGCAATCCCCACATGCCATAACATTGTTTTCTTTCTAATTCAGAAGACTTAAAGAATTACTAAAAAAAAAAAACACTTAAAGAACTTTTAAAAATAAGACAAGGGGCAATCAGCCATTTTCTATCTCTGGACTCTATTACTTTACATTCTCATTCACAATCCCCACCCGATTTGAGTTCATTTATAACTTGGGATTGAACGACCATTGTGCAACGCTCAACTCATAGACCTCTACATGGATTCCATGTCGATCCAATGATTGATAAATGAGCTCCTTGACGGCTTGGCATTTTTGAATTTTGAATTTTGAATTGAATTCGTCTACCAACTATTGGATCAAAACATGAAATCCATATAGTTCATGTGGTGATCTGTAAATTAAGCACAACACGATAACCGCTTAACTCCGGACACGAATTCAATCCGTCCCCACACACCCTAAGGTTGTTTCCTCTTTAGCTCAAAGTGAGCGCGCGTGGTTGTGCAGTATTAATGACACCGGTGCATCTATTATCTGCCCACAGTCTCTCGATGAAAGAAAACC
This sequence comes from Telopea speciosissima, assembly GCF_018873765.1. Lineage (NCBI taxonomy): Eukaryota > Viridiplantae > Streptophyta > Magnoliopsida > Proteales > Proteaceae > Telopea > Telopea speciosissima. The sequence continues at coordinate 56,669,421 of NC_057920.1, forward strand.
TGCGAAACACATGTCTCTTCCGTATAGGAGTTATGCAGGTAGTTCAGATTCATCCCCCCATATTAATTATGCCGGGAATGGCACTGCTTCTCTCATCTCTCCTCCCTCGTCGTGGTCCAGACTCCAGTATGTCCAGACCTATATTACGTACCTACCTATTTGGTTCGGATAAGCTCTCTGGTTTCACCCAGGGAACCACAGGTGATAAAATTTCAGTTATACCCACGGTTTTAGTGTATGGTATTGGAATGGATATTGACGATCCGTAAAATTGATACAATTATCGATATAGTATCGGTCTAGATCGACTGTATCAGACACAAATGTTCCTGAATTTTTAAAAAAAATGAGTTTTCTAACCATTTTACCCTTTATCCGAATCATACTACTGATACAATATCGATATGGATAACTAACAAAACCAATATGTATCGTGAGATACAATACCGATACTTAAAACCATGACTATACCACCCCATGACAATTGGCAATAAAAAGGTTCACATTAATCACTCTAAATACCTGAACCAAACCAAGTTGAAGGCAACTTATACACATTTGCCACTTTAGAGTTAAACTACAAAAGACACAAAGAGAGAGAGAGAGAAGGGTTTATGAGGTATCTTAAATGGCCACAGGCCCACAACACCAATCAACCATACCCATACGTTATCCTTTATAGTGGGTGTAACTAGTAAATATGATAATTAATGAGGATAGGGTAGGTCATGTAGTGGAGCTCTGCAAGCAAGCAAAGGATTGTTAGGTACGACTTGGCCTTCCCTGCTTGCTTCTCTTTTATTACTCCTCCTTCCACCTTCTTTCTCTCTTCATGTCTTCATTTTTAGCCATAAACGGAAGCAGAGACTTGCAGCCTTTACTTAGATTCATGTCAGATTGTAAGGGTACCCTGGCCGGAGAAATTATTTGTCTGTCTTTGCCTACTTTTTTTTTTTTTTTTTTGTCGGTGGTGGAGAAGAATAAAAATACAAAGATTTGTAATGATAGAAATCTGACCCAACAGTATGAGAATAATTATCACCTCCAATTCTTCTAAGAGAGGAAAATGGACCCCATCTTACACCATGTTTTGGCAGGGGATAGGATAGGGTGATCATTTTTCACCCTCATATTAGGAATTAGAGGAATTGAAGGGGATATCGATTCACAGTGTGAACACAGACACTCGTAGGTTTATATTTATCATAAAACAAGGTTTAATCATGAACTAGTTGTTGAAGACCATAAAAAAACTGAAATATATATATATATATGGGGCGATGTTCTTTGCCTGTGAATGCACAGGACGCTGGCTATGCCCAGATACATGGGGTGGGGCTGGACAACCACTGCAGTTATTAGGAGGGGTGGGCCAATCATTTTGCCCACCCCCATGTGTCTCGGTGCTTCTTGCACTCTCAGAGCAGAGAATATATATATATATACCAAAAGAACGCTAACTGGTGCTCTGTGTGGGTGTGTACCTGTGCCCAGACACAGCCCAATGTGAAAAGATCGCTGCACCACCTGAAAAGGTGGAAGGTCTTTGGATGCGCCGGTCTTTTCATGTCGAACTGTGTCTAAAGTCTGAACATAGATACACCCCCACATACAACACGATATATATATAGTTTGTTTCATTTACTCCTAGTGTATTCAATTATCAATGATCACACTTGGTTGATGCATTATTTATGAAGCCAGGATCTGCTATTAAGGCACCTTCACAAGTTTCTTCTTCGTACAACTTAATTAAAGAGGACATATCATATTCAGTTCTGATGCTACAATTTACTTTTAATTATTTTTTACATATGCTGTATTTTTCATTACTTGTACCTTCTACCAAAAACAATAAAAATTTACCTGTACCAGCTTTATTTATCTCATTAAAAGAAGTTAATATAACATTCTTAACTTTTCGGGATTGGTGTGTGGTTTATGTGATTATACTTTCGTCAAAAAACATTCTACAGGCCCCGCAGCTGTGGTTGAGTGGTTCATACTTCATATTTACTTGCCTCAAACCCTATCCCTTCTCTTGTTAATAGTCCACTTTTCGATTTAAGTTTTGATCATTTTCTTCAAACGACTCGAACTAAACTTGAACTTTTTGGGTTTTGATTATTCCTAAATCTAAATTTACTTACTATAGTCAAAAGACCAAACCCGTAAAATTAGAAAAAGAAGAGCAAGGAGAGATTTATTAGGCTTCTGATTATCATTTTTTTGGGGCTACCAAAAGCTTCTTATAAAATGGTTAATTGATCTATAAATAGATTCCTTGAACATACTTTCTTTGTGAGCCTATGTTAAAACTTGACAATTTTGTTTTTCACTTCTTAAGTTTCCCTTTTGGGGAACCAAATCTTTAATATGGGAAATCATTTAATGTGGAACCTTTTTTTAAGCAATCTACCCAATAGATAAATCTATACTTTTAAGTATGCTTATTCCTTATTTTTTTGCACCTTGTTTTATTTTTAAAAAATATTTAATATAGGGTAAAAAAAAAGGATTTTCAAAAAGTTGAAAATCATTTAATGTAATATTTAATGCAGATCATGTGTGAAATGATAGATTTTCCCTTATTGAAAACTACATTATTTACTTTTGAGAATAAAATGAAAGTGTAAGCTCTAAACATACCTATAGAGGTATCAGACGCTCATTTAAGTATAGGAGAAAGAATGCGACCACGCCTAGACACATAACTGTCTTGGGGCGTCTGGAAATGACCGTCTTGCCCCCATGTAAAGGTTGAAATTTTAGATGCCCAAAGGCGGTATGTGTCTAGACGTGATCGCCACCCCTAGTACACGACTGGGTAGCATTCTATTCCCCTTTAAGTATTATTGATTCTTGATACCAAGAGCAAGGAAGTAAGTTAGTTTTTTTTTTTTTTTTTTTTTTTGGGGGGGGGGGGGGGGGGGGAAGAGATCACTGATTAATTGTGTTTTACTTGTAGAAGCTTGGGGGCCAATGAGAGTGCACGCAAGGACATCAACATAGATGTAATTTTTTTATTTCATGAGGTGCAATGCAATACTTTCGTGGTTTCCTATATCTAGATGCAAGAGCCACACAACCAAATAACATTTTTTTTCCCTTTCTTTTCATGGAAGGGTTATGGAATTGAATACAACTTCGAACGATACAGAAAAAATTAGCATGTCTCCCGCACAAGGATGACACGTACAAATCAAGAAATGGTCCAAATTTTTTATCAATCAAAAAAATAAAGTTGAATACAACCAAAGCATTCAAACTTAGAACTTTCTTCTTGGAAAGCCAAATTAAGCCATTTCTTTCCAAAAAGAAATACCATATGGGGGAATCAATGAAACTTAGCTACGTCTTCCCATTTTAGGGAGGACTACTTTTGCTTTCAGCGATTGCTTTTGTTCATTCTCCTTAGTTTTTTGGTTACTCATTTTGGATTAGAATTTGGTGAACTTATTGATTCCCACTTTCCTCTAATGGAAGAACCCTTGTGTATATATAACGCAAGTTCTCCATCCACCTGATTCATGGTGTTTGCTTTTACTTTTTTGATAAGAAAAAGACTATTTCTTATCATTCTTCCTTTATGGGTATCTTATGTTTTGGTCACACATATCATCAAACACGTTATGTGCATTTGAATCATTTTTATAACAAAGCAGAAGCAGAGAAATAGAAGAACTCTCTTTACCCAAAAAGGGTTTGGTGATATAAGTGGAGAATTTTATCTATGATGTGCTTCTATCTTTATGTGCAAAAGGTGTCATCTCAGCTCTAGTACTTCTATCATTTTTGTTCTAGTTTTTGAGCTTAAAACAATCTTTCTTTCAATTCATTTTTTTCCCTTTCTGGTTAATAGGTTGGGAACTTGGGAGGCTCAAACCAGTTGATATGAACACACTAAAGACAATCACATGGCATCACTAGCTAGAGTCTATAGTAAGTAGAACAAAATGACAAATATTGATGAGAGGACTCCATCCATACCACATTTCACTCACAAGACCACATCTTTGCATTGAACAAACTGTCACTGCTCTATGAATGGACTTCCAATCCAATTTGAGATGTGATTCACACCAAAAAAATAGTTAGGTTTTACAATTATTGATCAAACAAACTGAAAATTTCTTGAATTGAAGGTTAGCTTAATTGTTTTTTAGGGAAAAACAACGCTGCATGGTCGCATGGTACCTGTGCCTAGATACAGGAGCGAGTGAAAGTACAGCTCTGCCTTCCATGAAATAAAAATGGCATTTATGTTGATGTTTCTGTGTGCGCTCTCGTTGGCCCCTGTGCTTGTGCATGTGTTACATGACTAGACAATGATCTCTTGCACTTTAGGACTGCAACAGGGTTGGGTTGGACTTGGTTTTTTAAAACCCCAACCCAACCCTGAGTACCTTTAGTTGGGCTCAGGCCCGACCCTGACTCAGGCCAGAAAAAATCCAACCCTGACCCGCCCTTAGGGTCAGGCCGGGCTGACCTTAATTGGTCTTGACCATGGGCAAGGGGGAAGGGAGATGTAGGGGTTGAGGTAGGTTGGGGGGGGGGGGGGGGGGTTGGGTGAAGAAGAAAGAAAAAGAAGACAGGGTCGGGCTAGATTGGGCTAGGCCGAGCGGGGCTCAGCCCAAGGCTTCAACCCTGGCTTCGGATTGGTCCGACCCAGCCCTGACTCAAGGCTAGAAATTCCTAACCCTGACCCGCCCTTAAGGCCAGGGTATCTCAACCTAGGTCCTATTCGGGCTCAGGGCGGGTTTGGGCCATCGGGGCCAAACTTGCACCCCTATTGCACTTGTTTTTAAATTTGTGGGGTTTTTTCCGGTGCTTCTTGTTGCCACCAAAGTAGTGAAATGAGACACTGTAAGTTAAAGTGATTGTCTCTTATCTTTATTCCCAAAAGCTATTTAAGGTGTTTAAAGTAAGGGTAAAAAGAGTTTTGCAAAATAATTCGAAAGTGACTTATCATTATTTCATTATCCAAAGTTATCATTGTCTTTCATATGTTTCAAATACACATGTGAAATTATAGGATTTGCCCTCACTAAAAAAAAGGAGGCAGATTTCCTTCACCCATTATCAAGGGACTTAACCAAGGGGTTTGGATGGTGTGCAGTAGATATGAGGGAACAATACAAGGGTATTATCGACTTTGTATTATAGGGGTAGAATATTTATGACCATTGATGGATAAACTTTTCCTTCAGCTACAGTTTGGGAAAACTCTCTTAAGAAAAAAAGATGTTACACCAATAAGGCAAAAAAGTAGAATTTTTCTCCTCTCAGGTTTCCTGCTCGGTCAGGTTCGTAGGTTCCTCTCATAGGGAGGGCGGAAATGACGACCTCACCCCACCCGGGCAGTGTGTTCGGATAGGGGGTGAGGTCGTCATTTCCAGTCCCCTATGAGAAGAACCTACGAACCTGACCGGGCAGAGAACCTAAGAGAAGTTAGATTCAACAACCTTAATTACAAACTTACAACAAGATTTTCCCTTTTCTATAGTCAAAATTCTTAATTGTTTGACATCTTTCATTTTGATTACTCATATCAGAAACCGAGTTAATACTTTTCACTCATTGATAAACAATTCATTACATAGGGGTGCAATGGGCCGGTCTGGGCTGGGCCTTTGAAAACCCAAGCCCAGCTTCAGGCCCAGGGCTCAACCCAGGCATTTCCTACCTGAGGTCCGACTAAGGTACCTCAGCCTAGGCCCGGCCTTGTCAGGCTCAAGACGGGCTTAGCCCTATTTTTGTCATTTTAGTGTTATTACACAAAAAAGAAAAATAATTTTTAACCTAAATATTTATATAATATATTGTTAAATATAAGGGAAAGAACGCTTACTGGCTGTGTGGTTTCTGTGTCTAGACACAGGAGCGCATGAAATTACCACCCCACCCCGGTGAAATAAAATATCCCATTATGTTGATGCCCCTGCAAGCGCTCTCATTGCCGGCCCCCAACACTGGTGCTGGGGGCCACACAACCAGGCAATGATCTCTTGCCCTAAATATAAATTATAATACTTAATCCATGTTGTAGTTATTGCACAATTATAGAAAGTTGGTGTGTAGGAAAGGTTCCTACAATTGGCAAATAGGAACAGGGCTCTTTAAAGTTTATTACTCAAAAGAATCAAATAAAACAAGGGAAAAAGAACGCTGCCTAGACTTGTGGCCCTAGCGCTTTGACACAGTAGCACGCAAAATTCTCACACTGCCCTTATGAAATTAAAAATCCCATCCATGAAGTCAAATACATGAGGGGGGGGCGGGGTAGACGGTACAAATACTAATGAAGACAGATTTAACATATATGAACTCCAAGCCCAAACAATTACCCAGTTTTAAACAGTTTTGAAAAATACATGGGCCTATCAGATGGGACTTGCATAGAGTCCAAGCCCACTGTAACGTTGGTAGGACCTGGATCCCCTCCAGTGCGCATCCGACAGCTGGGAGCTCCCGGGCATGCACTCCGAGTGCCTCCAGCCTTCTGATGCACGCTGTAGAGGATCTTTTTCCACCTTGGTCTGAGTCTATTATGTATTTCATTCTGAAATCTCTCATTGGTGGTGGCATTAAGAAGATTTGTCCAGCATACAAGGTGAATTGAGATCAACAGGATTTAGGCAACGTTTGGTATGCATTCTAAGTTGATTTTGCATTCTCGGATGATAAAAATAGTTGTTTTTATTTTTCGAGAATGTGAAATCGACCTAGAATGCATACCAACACAGCCTTAGTCTTTGCTTAAACCACGCTTGCCATCTTGAAATTATGGACAGTGCTTCAAAGATATTAGAAATGCAAATTCTTAAGTCTTAACTCAGGCTCGGGCTGTCTCTTATGCCCATGGGCTTCTTATGGGCTGATCTCTGAGGTCCATAAGTTAAACTGACATGGCCCATCCGTGATTTCTTAACTCCTTAATCACTTGCCTATGTGCTATATAGAGAAATTTGTTCCAAGTCATCCAACATCGTATTTATTTCTCACTTTAGATAGAAAAATAATTTCTTGTCATTTCTATTGGGTCATGTTTGGGCATCAAGGTCTTAATAGACTTAAATTTATAGCAAGGCTAATCTTTGTCTGAGCCTAGCCTTTTATGAATTTAAGGGCCTGGGCTTGCACAAATTTTTTTAGCCTATTGGGCAAGAGGTAAGGCAGGGCTTAATATGTCATTTCAATAAATGGGCTAGGCCTTGGCTTAGTATGTTGTGGTCTTACAGTCCAGGCAAATCCTTTTTTATGTATTGATGCATTTGATTGGATTTGTGTGGGTTCCACATGAGAAACATGAGCAATAGATGGGTACCAGGGGTGAAACAGGCACTACAAGAAATCTGATTTTCGGCGACAGTTTTAAATCGTTGCCAAAAATACATTTCCATCGCTAAATATAATGGCGACAGTAATCTCAACCGTCGCTAATCCGTTGGCTAAAGTGACGTCGGGGAAAATCGCCAAGTCTTCTTAGCTCATTCCAAGCCCAACCTCTTTTTTTTTTAAAGAGAAATTTTATTGAATATATAAAAGGAGGCAAACAAGCCTATTACAGAATACTAGCAAAGAAAGCTAAAGCTTAAAGAAAGGGGGAACTTAGTCCTAAACCATATTGGTGAGGGCTTCAAACCACTCGCTTACCCAAGAAGAATAATAAAACAAGCCTACGGGGGATCTGCGAGGAGCACCGAGGGGGTCCATGTCCTATTTGACTGTCGGGGGATCCCAACATATACACCAGGCCAATCAAACACCACACGAGCCAAAAGAGCCTCCTCCTCTAGCCCTAGGCCGGGCTGAGATATCTCAGCTCAGGCCCAACCCTGTCGAGCTTAGCCCAGCCCAGCGCGACCCTGACCCAAGGCCTGAAAATTTCAACCCTAACCCGCCCTCAAGGTTGAAAAATCCAGCCCAAACCCTGTTCGATTAAATTAGGGTCCTAAAGAAGACAACTCTGCTTGGGCAGTTGGTTGGTGCATTGCTCTTAGAATGCAAGCTCCCAAGCATGGTTTTAGGTAGCAGGTATCGACGAATTGGTATCAGATAGGATATGGGATGGTAGACAGTTTTGCCCTATACCGATACCATAGGGTATTTTGATAAATATACGCCTAAATCCGTACAATCCACCGATCCGATATCGGTTAGGTATTGATATTGGTGTTGGCTAATACCTAAAACCATGCTCCCGTTCATGGGTCTGGGCTTGGGTAAGTAATTAAGAACAGTTGAAGAAATCGCAAGCCCAGTTGATGCAATACTAGTGAATGGACCAATGCATGCATTGGCTATGACCCAAGATTAAGCTTGATACAAAGACCTAGTTCATTTATTACGACTTTAGACATGATAGTTCTTCTTGTAGAATTTGTTCAAAGGTTGCTGTTTTAGGGTGCATACAGATAAAATCCGTATTTGATTCATATTCCTATCCATTTAGGAAATTCGTATTCGAATAATCGGTGTCCAGAAACTATCCCAATCCTAATCGAATGTGGATATAGATATTTCAATTTCAGACCAGATATTATCCCATTGGTTTTGGTTCGATTATAAAATATGATAAAATAATAATTTTAGGACAAAATTTTCCTCCACCCATAGAGGACAGTTCCCCACCTAGTAGCTTCAATCAAGAATCGGAGATGAGGTTGATGTGCTCTCCCTGTTTGTAAACCTGACTTTCCTAATCTCAAAAACGAACTCAAATGTCTCAATTGAAAACCAATCCTAGGGTTCACAAACCCCTCCTAGGGTTTTACTATGTTCCAAAATACCCTCCTGATACCCATTCCCATCCTCTCCCGCCCCTCGATGAATGGAATCCCATTCACCATGGGTGGAGGGAAACTCGATCTGTAATTTTATAACACTAAAATACCCTTACCAATTCATGATATATATAGATTATTGGTAATGGAGTTGAGTCTTTCTTTTGGATAGACCCATGGAATGTTTCTTTGCTTAGTTTATATTTAAATACAACATTTGTTCAATCAATTTTGTTTATTCCTATCTCATATGGCAATGACAGGTGGTGGTGGGCATTCTTGCAAAGGATGAGAAATTCTCTATTAAACTTGTTACTAAATTTTTACATCCACCTAGATTCTCTTCTATGTTTTGACAGAGATCATCTTGGTGGCATTATCTTTGGAATCTTCCTATACACCTGTTGCATGTGGAAATCTCCGACGCTTGGTTCGCCCATGGATGAGCCTGCAAGGACCAAGTGATGAGCACAAGAGGGCCGGTGTGGCTCCGGCCTAGGACTCTCCGATGCTTAAGTTAGATCACCAGTGCAACAGCGTAACAGCTAGTAAAAAGCGAGATGAGCAATAGAGCTCCATACCTTAGTATTTATAGAGGGAGATGAGGTGGTTGGAGGAGTCCTAGTATGGTAAGAGTCCTTGTTTGGTAAGGCTCTTCCCCGCGGAGCGGAGTGGAGTGGAGAATTTCCTTCGGGGTCGGCCTCTTGTTAAGGTAAGAGTCCTAATGGGAGTGTGATTTGGTATCACGATGAGATTGTGACTCGATTCTTATCCCGTGATTCCTGGGTGGTGCTTACGTGGTGCCGTGATCTCCGGTGGGGTGCTATGGTAGCCTTCGTGGAGAGCTTGGCCACAGAGGTCAGCCTAAGAGCTCGGCCTCGGCCTGTATGATCTGAGGGTCATCATTAGTTATGTGGGCTTTGCCGAGCTGTGGTGCTCCAATCGAGGCCAACCTGCGTAGGCCCGGACCATGGGGTTGGCGGGCGTGCAGCTCAGCCGTGATGGGGATCTTTGGGTGAGTACTGATCTACCGGGCCGTGTGGCAAGAGATCGGTAGAAGAGCTCGGCCTACTAGGTCGACCTCGTCGGACCAGTACCAGTTCGGCTCAGCGTCTGGTTGACTTGGATATGTCTGACGACCTCGGCCAAGCAGTAGGGTTTATCCAGATCGGATCGGCCTGGTCTTCCGCTTAGCTCGATTTGGTTCTTAGCATGATCTCGGCTCGGCCATGTGGCCGCTTTTGATTGGTGAGGTGCTTTATGCCTCATCACAGGCCCCCCCACTCATCAGGGGTCGGCTCGGCACTAATGAGTGAAGTTTCCTGGTCTGCTTGTCTGGATTTTTTTTTTTTGCGGTCGATTCGAGCTCATCTTGCTGAGGATTTGACATTGTACAGTCTGATGGTTGGGCGTCAGTGCCACATCAACAGAGTCATTATGGCAGGCTCGGGAATTCGAATCGTCTTTTGATCTGGACCGTTGAATTACGCTGAGCTCTCCTTGGCCGTTGGATCAGTTCAGCCCAAAAGTTATAAATAGGCGACTCCTAACTGTTCATTCTTCACTGCTCCAAGTTATTGACTTCTCGGCAAGCTCAGATTTCTCAGCTCTGCAGCGCTCAGTGCTTTTCGATTCGTGATCAGCTCAGTTTTTGCTTCGTTCGTGTTCGACTCGTCTTCAGCTCTTCTTCAACCAGTAAGTCCTCTCCGCCCCATATGTCAGTTGGTAGTAGTTACATAGACGAGCTGCTCGCCGAGGTGGCAGAGGGCGCGAGTTTGAGCCGAGAGCTCCCCGCTTGTTCTCCCATCGTAGACTTGTTGGGCTCGACTTTGGACGAGCCTGATGTAGTGGAGCCTCCTCAGGCCAAGGTTGCCGAGCCTCCGTTGCCCCTGGAGTCCCATCTCGTGGCCCAACCAATTGCCGGGGATCGAGCCGAGAACTCTGGATCGTCCTCATCCAATGATGAGGAGTCAAGTGAGGGCGATTCTTCAGAAGTGGGGGTTGGTTCAGTCAGCTCGACCGCTGACGCCCCTGAGCTTGAAGAAGGGAGTGTCGACACTGTCCCGAGCACGATCACGGATGCTGACCTCGACTATCTTAGGACGACCTATGCCATCCCTGAGAACATCCAGCTCCGAGCTCCCAACCCCGGGGAGATGGCCTGCTTCATCAGGCCCGGCGAGGTGGCTTTATACGAGCTGCCTTTTAAGTACGCGTTCTGGCTCCCCGTCCTCGGCTTGGTGGACCAGATCTTGGACCACTTCCACCTGTCCCCAGGTCAGCTGGTACCAAACTCTTGGCTGGCTGTGTACGGCTTCTTCGCCCTGTTCTGCGAGATGGGCCGAGGTGCAAGCGTGGTGCTTTTCTCTAGGCTCTTTTTCTTGAAGAAGTCTCCTGAGAAGGGGTGGTACTATTTCAGCCGCTGATCTGGGAAGAGTGCAGCCCTGGGTGGCCACAAGTTTTTGGTCAGTACGCCAAGCTTCAATAAGTATTGGAAGCCTCGTTTTTTCTTTGCTTCCATTCCAAACAGTCCTCTCCGAACCGAGTGGAAGGAGATCAACTTGAACTACGTCAACAGGGTACTGCCCCTGACCGAGAATGAGCTGACCTCACTTGACTTGATCCCCCAGCGTCCGCCCTTCGATGTCCTTCAGCTTTAGGACGAGGGGTTTCTTTAAAAGTGGCATATGACCCCTGGTAGGAGCCCGAGCTGAGCCTGTTTCTGCTGCCCGAGCTGACCCCTTCACTTAGTCCTCTTTTCTTTTTTAGTTTGTTTTTGATGTTTTGTTTCTCTTGCAGTGGTTGGCCATATTCCCCCTATGGATACAGCTCGGCTAAGGGCCGAGACCCTTGTGGACCGGAGGAAGAAAAACCCTGAGAAGAAGTCCCGGGGCGAGTCCTCCAAGGCCCCCAAGGGCAAGGCCGTGTTGTCGAGCCCGCCAGACACCGTGGTCGGCCTTGAGGCCGAGAAGAGTACGGACCCAGCGGGGTCTCCGAGGAAAGGGAAGGGCCGAGAAAGGCGAGAGGAGCCCGTTGAAAGATACCAAGCGTCAGAAGCTCTCGGTCAATCTGACGAGTGGTGGCCTTCCGCCCGTGGCCTCACCCCCCAACATCTCCCGATATGTCTTGGGGAGGGCCTCGGCCAGCAACGTTCCTGTGCGGCCGACCTGACGTTTCTTCCCAGGGGACTCGACATTGACGTCGACCGCACATGCCAAGGAATGGCTGGATGCAGGTCGGCTCCCGACTGACAGGGAGAAGCTTGAGGCGCTGCCTGACCCCGAGCTCCTCTCCACCCTGTTTCAGGATTTCAACATGGTAAGTTTCCTATTCGGCTCTTGTGATTAGGTCTGACCTGTGTAACCTGACCTGACTTTTGTTCTAATGCTTTTTTGCAGGGATTCGCCAAGGCAGTGGAGACCATGCTTCGTTTTGAGCGGCTCTTGACCGAGAACCACTCCTTGGGCGTCCAGTGCAAAAAGGCCTACCAGGATGCCCAGGATGCAGTTCAGAGGTGTCGGTAGACTCAAGAGAAGCTTATTGTCACCGAGGTTGAAGTAGAGAGCTCTAAGGCCGAGGTGATTAGGCAGAAGGAGAAGATCCGGGCTCTATAGGCTCAGCTCACCGAGGTGAGGGAGAAGGCCAAGGAGGACCTGGCCCTGGCTCGGGACTAGGTGATCAACGACTACCTCCAATCGAAGGAGTACGCTGATGTGTGCCATGAGATCAGGAAGCCTCCTTACGCCGAGGGTTTTGAGGCAGGCTGGGCTGATCTCTTGGTCGAGATCAAGGCGGCCTATCCTGATCTCAATCTCTCACGTTTTGACGACGATGCGACTACTTTTGTCGAGGAGTTGGGAGATGAGGAGGGAGCCGAGGTCACCCAGGCTCTGCCCATTGAGGAACCTACGCAGGCCGACCTCCTCGCCCTTGACGCTGAGCCCCAAGACCTCCTTGCCGAGCATACCGCCGTGGATGTCGTGGAGGTCGCCTCCAAGTTTACTGCCGAGGAGATTAAGATGTAATAATTTTTTTTATTTTTTTTTTGGGGGCCGAACTGCCCACCTTGTAACCATGCCGAGCAGTCGGCCTATACTGAATGAAAAATCTATTTTTGTCAGAATTTATCCAAGTGTTTTAGCTCGGCATTCTTAACCTTATTTTCCTTGTGTATGTTGTTCCATTTGATGTTGTGGCCGAACTGACGACCCGTTCCGCTAGCCGAGCTTAAGGACTTGGCTATTTTTTACCCATGCTTCACGGGGTTGTCGGTTCGGCCATGCCATGTCCAAGGTCAGGATGATTTTTACCGTGGTCAATTAATTCGCCCTTCCCATCGGTCAGATCAGACCGTGTCACACCCCTATCCCAACAAGGGATAGAATACAATATCAGGGTATGATTGGGGTGACACGCGTCATCCCACCTCACCGCCAGGATCTCGATGCGATGGCCAACTCACGATCATAAACCAATATTAAAATACAATAATATCAGTACGAAAGACAAAGGAATATTACATTCCAAGGCAGTCGGAGTTTGCGAAAGCGTAAATGAAATGATTATAAGATGTTCATTGGCTAATGATAATAAGTAACATAGTTACAAAATTCCTATGACCATCAAGTAGCTACCAAAAAGGTAAAACATAAAAGTTTATACAAAGCACAATGCTCTAAAATAATAATAAAACGGGAACGATCCCAAGAAGCAGTACAACCCGTAGGCACAATCATCATGGGCAACCATCGCCATGATCCTCGATCCACGGTCTCCGGCTCCACGTAATCATTCGCATCCAAATCTAAAAAGAATGTGTACACGGGGTTAGCTCCACCAGAGCTAGTGAGAGAGAAAAGGGATGCACAATCACACAATCACAAATAGTCCATGGTGCATGCTATTATTAATTCATTTACCACCTAACACACAATGCTAAGTCAATGGGTATATGCTACGCAATAACTCGGGAAGACATTGTGGATCCTTCCATTCTCACCACAATGCAACCTCAATTATTACTATGGAGCCGCGCCGTCGTAGTCATCACCACCCGAGAGGCGGACCCGATAACCATTACTACCCCTGGCCTGGCCTCTCTAACTCTCCACAGCGCGGAGTGCTGCGGCTACCCAACACCTAAACCCCTGTTGGTAAGGGTCGTAGCATAGGAGCCGAGCCTAACCACGATATACTACATGAATCCTTTCGTGTTGAGAGGTACATCCGGGTGTGTCAGCGTCCCATTCCATCTAACACCGGGTACCGGCAGACAACACGGCGCATACAGACAAGAATGAGATGCAATATACAATTCCACATAATTCGGGGTTCGGTGCAGTACTTCCGCACCGTAACCCAACACAAATCCATATCATCCAAATCATCATCATCGAATAAGAATAAATGCAAATATGCAATCATGCTTGAATGATAATGTCATAATATAATTCATAAATGCATGAATAAGCAATAGTAAACAAGCTCAAGCAGTCACCCAAACCCACTCACCAATTACTTCAAATGGAATTTGTATAAGCGCAACGATTCCGCTCAAAATCACCCCATTGCACATATGTTGGCGCCTATGGAAGTGAATAAGAGTGTGAGAGAGTGTAGGGAGGCCTCATAGAGAAACCCCACCGTTTACATAAGTTATAAGCCTTAAAAGCGCATCGGAGGCAACGTCGGACTCGGCGAGGCTTGCCTCGACCTTGCCTCCGACCTTCCTGCGAGCTCGGGACACATCGGAGGCAAACATCGGACTCACGCAGTCTTGCCTCCGATGCAACCCAAGTGTGATTTCAAGGTCTTTAAAAGCCCGGGGTTGTCCCATTTGGTTCTCTAAGCCTCAAGGGACAAGGGAGGGGTGTCTTGGAGTCTATTTGGGTCTTAGAAACACCCAACATTCAAAGATTTAAGGGGTTTAAAGGATCAAAAGCTCAAAAATCCAAATTTGGGGTTTTCTTTGGTGGTTGAAGCTTTAGAATCAAATAGATTCAGCAAGAGGTCAAAATAGAGGTCTTTATAGGATTGTAATGAAAATAGGAAAGCATCCTACAAGGGGAAACTACACATGACTCGAGCTAACCCTTTGGGTTTCAAAAAGAAATCCCCATCTTGGGGCTGCAACCAACAAACCACCCAAGCTCAAGCGAGCAAGGGGAAGAGAGAAAAATGGGGGAAAAGGGCACTTGGCTTACCTGGTTTGAGGTACACACGATGTACCCTCTTTAAAGCTCCAAACCCGCTGACCATTTCCTTCTTCTTCTTCCCTTCCTTCTCCTCCTTCTCCTCCTTGCCGCCTCCTCTCTTCAAAGCTCTCCTCTCCTTTCACGATTAGGTTAGGAAAGAGAAAGAAAAAGAAAGACTAAGGAATAGTCTTACCCCTCTCTCTCATATAGAAAATCACTTTTAATGGCCTGTTTGGATAAGGCCTCATAAGTGTAGTCTAGGGTCTGTTTGGATAGGGTCAAACAACCATCCACCCTTACACAAGCTCTAAAAATCCTAACTTGGGCCCCAAGGCCCACATAAGGTCAAGTTAATAAAAAGGGGTAAGGGTAGGGTCAAACATGACAGGGCACCAATAGTACCTTAGCCATAGGGTCTCACCCACAAGGGTCCTTGTCGGACATTGGATGCGGGTCGGGAGGACCATAACCTTGCCTCCGTCACGAGTAGGAAGGTGGTTCCCACCATAAGAGGTCGAGGGCCTTTGGACCACACTTCGAGGGCTTTGAGAGGGCAGTAAGCACACAACAAAATTTGGTCAACTACTTACCCCCGACATGTCAAGGTGCAACCTCCGTGGTCCCGACTAGTTTCCACAGGCAAACTCGTACTATGGTCAATAATTTTATAGTAGGTTTGACCACCGGTGAGAACAACTCACCAGATAAGTGGCGATGATAACTACACGTCACGGGGAAGAATTAATAATTAATTATACTCCTGGGGTGCGGGTATAACAGACCGGCTACCATATAAGCGGATGCGTGGCCGAGCAGCCTCCTTGGCTGAGCGTAATGCCTTAGCTTAGTTTCAAACTTTGTTCAGCTTGGCCAAGGGGAGAGTTTGCTCTTGTTGGTTCAGACGTTGGCCAGTCTTTGTGGGCTGGTCTTGTGACTTGATTGCCGACCTATGAGGGTTGGTCCTTGAGGTCGGCCAGGTCTATGAGGACCGGTCTTACGACTTGGTTGCCGACCTATGAGGGTCGATCTTCGAGGTCGGCCAGGTTTATGAGGACCGATCTTACGACTTGGTTGCCGACCTATGAGGGTCGGTCTTTGAGGTCGGTCAGGTCTATGAGGACCGATCTTACGACTTGGTTGCCGACCTATGAGAGTCGGTCTTCGAGGTTGGCCAGGCTTATGAGGACCAGTCTTATGACTTTGATTTAGGAGCTTGCAAATACGTTAAGTGGTGGAAAAAGACTTTGTTTAATTGAATCAAACGTCGGGGCTGAAGCTGAATACAAACATTCTCGTCAAAAACCTTGCCGAGCAGAATACTTATGGAAGTTACTGAAAAAATTTCTTCAAATTTTCCGAGTTCCAAGGTCTCGGTACCTTCTTGCCCCCTGGAGTCTGCAAGTGATACGTCCCTAGGCGAATTTGCTTGGAGACTATGTACGGGCCTTCCCAATTTGGTGCTAACTTTCCTTGCCGCCTTGGCTGGGATGCGCTGAGCTTTCTAAGGACAAGGTCCCCTTGATGGAAGTGCCACTCCTTTACTCTTGAGTCATAGTACTTTGCCGTCCTCTGTTGGTATATTGTGTTCCGCAAGAGGGCATTTTCTTGAACTTCGTCGAGGAAGTCAAGGTTGGCTCTCAGCCCATCTTCATAGGTCTTCTCATCGAAGTTGAGCACTCGGTACGATGATGCCATAGTTTTGACCGGGGCTCGGCTTTGGTCCCATAAGCGAGGCGAAAAGGGCTCTCCCTGGTTGGTGTTCTTACCGTCGTCCTATATGCCCATAGGACACTTGGGAGTTCTTCCACCCATCTTCCCTTGGCCTCATCTAACCTTCTCTTAATGCCGGTGAGTAATGTTCGGTTGGACACTTCTACTTGTCCATTTGCTTATAGATGAGCCACTGAGGTGGGTCGAAAGTCAATGTAGAAGTGTTCGCAGAACTCTCGGAAGGCCGGGTTGTTGAATTATGTGCCATTATCTGTGATGAGCACTTTCGGTAGTCCGAACTGGTAGATGACCTTATCTCAAAAGAATTTCTCCATGTTCTTCTCGGTGATGGTTGCAAGGGGCTCGACTTCGACCCATTTTGTGAAGTAATCGATCGCCACTACCATGTACTTCCTGTTTCCCGATGTCGGGGTGAAATCTCTGAGAATATCCATTCCCCACATAGCGAAAGGGATTGGGCTCAGCATTGAGGTCAACTTTGTTGCTGGTCGGCTCAGGATTGGTGCAAATAGCTGGCACTTCTCGCACGTCTTCACATACCTCATGGCCTCTTCTTGTATTCTTGGCCAATAGAATCCTTGCCGAAGTATCATGTATGCAAGAGCTTGGCCACCCATGTGACTCCCGCATATTCCCTCATGGACCTCTGCCAAGGCGTACTCGGCTCCCTTCGGTCCAAGGCATCGGAGAAGAGGGGCCGAGATTGCTCCTTTGTAGAGCACTCCGTCGATCATGGTGTACTTGGCAGCTCGGATCTTGACCTTTCTTGCTTCGTCTCGGTTCTCCGGGAGCAGGTCATTCTCTAAGTAGTTGACAATGGGGTCCAACCAGGTCGGCCAGTCCTCTTCAATGTGCTTTGTGCTTTCTTCTTGTAAGGATGGCTTCTCCAAGATCTCTATGTACACTGATCGGCTAAGATATTGGAGGTCGGCCTCGGCCAACTTTGACAGGGAGTCAGTCGCGGCACTCTTTTCTCGGTATTCGAGTCATCTCAAAGTGCTCGAGTTTGGAAATCAGATCTCGTGCTCGGCTCAGGTAAGCTATCATCCTTTCGTCTTTTGCCTCATAGTCTTCGTTGACCTGGTTGACCACGAGTTGGGAGTCTCCTCGCACCTTCAACCGCTTTACGCTCATTGCCTTGCTGACTCGAAGTCTGGCTAGGAGGGCTTCATACTCGGCCTCATTGTTCGAAGCGGGGAACTTGAACCTTAGGGCATATTGAGTCAGAAACCCCTTGGGGCTCACCAGGATTAGGCCGACCCGCTTCCTCTGGAGTTACTCGAGCTGTCGATAATCATGGTCCAGGTCGGGTCGACCGTAGCCCCAGCCTCTTCTGTTGTCTTTTCTTCCCCGACTTTGAGGTCGGGCCCTGTGCATTTGGCGATGAAGTCGGCAAGGGCTTGTCCTTTTATCATCGTCCTTGGATGATAGCTTATATCGTACTCACTCAGCTCAACCGCCCAGGTGATTAGCCATCCTGAAACGTCGGGTTTGTGTAATATCTTCTTGAGTGGCTGGTCGGTCAGTACCGCAATCGGATGAGCTTGGAAGTACGGCCTTAGCTTCCTTGCGGCCGTAACAAGAGCGAATGCTACTTTCTCGAACCCGGAGTATCTTGTCTCGGCGTCGACAAGAACGTGGCTGATGTAGTATATGGGTTTTTGAGTTCAACTTTCTTCCCTAACCAACACCGCGTTGATCGCTACTGGGGTAGCGGCTAAGTAAACTTGAAGCTCCTCTTTTGGCTCGGGTGGGCTGAGAAGAGGCGGGTTCTCTAAGTATTTCTTCAGCTCTTCAAAAGCTTACTGGCATTCGTCCAACCAGATAATGTCCTTCGGGTTCCAGATGTTCTTGAGGGCTTTAAAGAACGGCAGACACTTGTCGCCCGACCTCGACATGAATCGTGCCAACGCCGCCACTCGCCCGTTTAGCCTCTGTACTTCTCGGATCGTCCTTGGAGGGCTCATCTCTTGGATGGCCCTGATTTTTGTCGGATTGGCTTCGATGCCTCTGATAGAGACCATGAAGTCGAGGAACTTTCCAGAGGTCACGCCGAATGCACACTTGGCGGGGTTCAGCTTCATTTGGTTCTTCCTCAATACGCCAAAGGCTTCTTCCAGGTCGGCCAAGTGGTGTTCGGCCTTCAAGCTCTTCACTAATATGTCATCCACGTAGACTTCCATGTTTCTTCCGATCTGCTCCCGGAATATATAGTTTACGAGCCACTGGTATGTCGCTCCGATGTTTTTCAATCCGAACGGCATGACCTTGTAGCAAAAATTTTCTTGGTCAGTTTGGAATGCCGTGTATGGCTCGTCCTCCTCATGCATCATGATTTGGTTGTAGCCGGAATATGCGTCCATGAAACTCAGCATCTCGTGACCTGCCGTGGCGTCGATCAAGAGGTTGATCCGAGGTAGCGGCTACTCATCTTTTGGACAAGCCTTGTTGAGGTCGATGTAGTCAACACACATTCTCCACTTCCCGTTCGGCTTGGGGACCATAACCATGTTAGCCAGCCAGGTCGGGAATTTTTCTTCTCGGATGAACCCTGATCGGCGGAGCTTCTCCACCTCTTCTTTGATCGCGATTTGCCGATCAAGGGCATAGTTCCTTCTCTTCTGCCGGATTGGTTTTCTGTTTGGATCTACGTGGAGTCGGTGCTCAGCTATATGCCTTGGTATGCCCGACATGTCGACAGCCGACCAGGCAAAGACATCGGTGTTCGTCTTTAAGAAAATTCTGAGCTGATTCCTTTTATCTTCATTCAGCAATGATCTGAGCTGGACCACCTTTGTTGGGTCCTCTTCGTTGAGGGGGAATGGGGTCAGGTCTTCCACGGGTTGTCCTCTCCTTTCGATGAGCGCATCTCTTTGATCCTCGGGGAGGTGCTCAACGCACATTGTCATTCCTCAGACATTGCCTTTGTTTTGCTTGACAAAAGTAGCATAGCACTCCCATGCCTTCTTCTGGTCGTCTCAAACTTCGCCGATACTGTTCTCAGTGGGGAACTTCATCTTCAAGTGCGTCAGGGAGATGATGGCTTGGAGAGCGATCAATGATGGGCGGTCGAGTATGGATTGAAAGCCACTATCGACCGTACTACCATGAATTTGACCTGGATCGTCGCCTGTTATGGAGCTTACCCGATCGTGACCAGCAGGTCGATTGAGCACTTGATGGTCGTTGTAGCTCCCAAGAACTCGTGAAGTGAGGTGCCTTCTGGCTTGAGCGCTTCATCGTCGAAGCCAAATTGTCGGTACGCGTCTAGCAACATAAGGTCCATGGATGCGCCGGTTTCAACCAATACTCAATGGACGGGTCTCTTCGCAATTTCTACCTGCACCACTAAAGCATCATCATGAGGCAAACTTATACCTTCGAGGTCGGCCTCGGTGAAGGAGATCGTCGCCGCTGGCTTGAGCTTCTTGGTGGGCATCTCGGCGACTCCGACGAACCGTGCGTTTGCCTTGGCCTTTCGAGTAGTCTCTTGTCCGGGCCCTCTAAGGATAGTGTATATGGGAGCTCCCTTGTCACTGCTCGGCCCAGACCCATCCTCTTTCTTCTCAGTTCGGGCTTTATCTTCATCTCGCTCGATTCGCCTATTTTTGGGCCTTGGCTCGGCTCTTCTTTGATCGCGATCTTTAGGTCGCCGACCCCCACGCTCTTCACGGCCTCCTTTGACATATCGCTTCAAGTGGCCCGCTTTTATCAGCTCTTCGATTTCTCTTTTCAGCTGATAACAATCCTCGGTGTCGTGACCGGTGTCCTTGTGGAATTGACAATACTTGTTGGGATTCTGAGATGACCCTGCTTGCATCGGTCGGGGTCGGCGGATGTACCCACCGTTCTGTATTTGCATCAAAATCTCCTTGCGCGAGGTATTCAGCAGGGTGTAATCGGGGCTCTGAGCTAGATCCGATGTCTCGGCTCAACGATCCATCCTAGGCCATTTGTCTTCCTTGCGATCATCAGTTGTCGGCCTTTTCTTATCGGCTCGGCCTTCGTTTCCCTTCCAGGCCTGGAGAACCTTGGCCATATTTACAAATTCATTACACCTCTCCAAGAGCTCTGCTAGGTTTCTGGTCGGCTTCCGGGCCAAGTCCTTGATGAGGTCCATGTCGGCGAGCCCATTGCTCATAGCCGTATGGGCCGTGGCCTCATCCAAATCCTTGATGTCTAAGGATTCCTTGTTGAAGCGGGAGACGAATGCTCGGATCGACTCGTCGGACCTTAGCTTCTCGCTAAGGAGGTTGACCGTTGTCTTCTTGTGTTTCATACTACTCTGGAAGAGTGTGACGAAGGCTCGACAGAGTTGAGCGAAGCTTGTTATAGAGTTCGGTGGCAACCAGGAGAACCATGAGGTCGTCGCGCCCTTAAGGGATGCAGGGAAAGCCCGACAAGAAATAATCTCGGTTCCCCCGTACATGGTCATCATCGCATTAAAGTATTTGATGTGATCCGCTAGGTCGGCAGTGGCACGGTCATGATCTCAAGAGGATAAGGTGACGCCCGACCAGCGAATAGGCATCCGGGGTCGCCTATTTTTTCAATCCCTCCACTTGCTCCGCCAAGTCTCGTAGCAGCCTCTCCAGCTCTGTTTCAGGTGCTCGGCCGCTCGGGTCATCTACCCGGTATAAATTATTTTGCTCGCTCGGCCTAGGTCGACCATTTGGCTCCTCAGCCTGAGGTCGGTAGGCTCGATCGTCCCGTTGTGGTTGACCATTCTGGTAAGCTCGGTCAGCACCATCCCTCCTTGTTCTTCTTTTCACCTGGAAATTGGACCCACGGGGGCTCCCCTATTGTTTTTCTCGGGGAGGCGAGCTTTGACGTCGGGGGTTATGACGAGATCCTTCTCCTTGTCTCGCAATACGTCTCCCATTTGGCTCGTTCCCCTGTTCTCGGACTCCCCTCGGCTGCCCATCCTCTCCGAGCTGTCCGAAAAATACCGACCTCATCGCTACCGAGCCTGCTGGTTCGATTTCTTACCCTGTTCTTGGGCTTCGATGATGCTCTTGCTCATCCCGTCGAGCGCCTCTACTAAGGCGCAGAGGAGGAGTCTTCTGATGAGACGGGTGTGAGGACGCGGCTCGGCTAGGCTCGGCCCTACGTCAGCCACCATTTTACTGTAAGTTTCTCTCTGCGCGGATTGGGGCTGGAGGGGACGCGATCGGTGGTTGGCCCATCAGCCCACCCCGGGCCATCTGGTACATGAAGGTACGTAGCATCTCGTTGGTGTGGAGCATCTGCAGCTGCAAGTCCATAACTTGCCGATTATTTGTCGGGGCTTCAGGGTCCAAATTCTCCGATAAGGGCGGCGGCGCTGGTAGGCCCAACCCGCTCAAGTTTGGCTCGACCTGTACCCGATCAGTCGCAGCTGTGTCTAGCACACTTCCCCCATTTCCACCCTCTGGTGGGGGAATGGGATTGATCGCGATGCCCGTGATGGGCTGCACACCCCCTGCTCGAGGGGGTCTTCCGTTTACACCCTGTCGTGAGGCTTCAGGGGGCTGTGATCGCCTCGCCTACACCACGGGCTGTGGCTCATCCACACGGGAAGTCGAGCCATACTGCCCTGATCTCGTGTCCACCATTATTGTTGCTCTTGAAGTTGGTAGAAACAACGATGACCTGCTGATGTCGTTCCCACAGACGGTGCCAAATCTGTTGCGTGTGGAAATCTCCAACGCTTGGTTCGCCCACGGATGAGCCTACAAGGACCAAGTGATGAGCATAAGAGGGCCGGTGTGGCTCCGGCCTAGGACTCTCCGATGCTCAAGTTAGATCACCAGTGCAACAGCGTAACAGCTAGTAAAAAGCGAGATGAGCAATATAGCTCCATACCTTAGTATTTATAGAGGGAGATGAGGTGGTTGGAGGAGTCCTTGTTTGGTAAGGCTCTTCCCCGCGGAGCGGAGTGGAGTGGAGAATTTCCTTCGGGGTCGGCCTCTTGTTAAGGTAAGAGTCCTAATGGGAGTGTGATTCGGTATCGCGATGAGATCGTGACTCGATTCTTATCCCGTGATTCCCGGGTGGTGCTTACGTGGCACCGTGATCTCCAGTGGGGTGCTATGGTAGCCTTCGTGGAGAGCTCGGCATCGGAGCTTGGCCACAGAGGTCGGCCTAAGAGCTCGGCCTCGGCCCGTATGATCTGAGGGTCATCATTAGTTGTGTGGGCTTTGCCGCGCTGTGGTGTTCCAATCGAGGCCGACCTGCGTAGGCCAGGACCATGGGGTCGGCGGGCGTGCAGCTCAGCCGTGATGGGGATCTTGGGGTGAGTACTGATCTGTCGGGCCGTGTGACAAGAGATCGGTAGAAGAGCTCGGCCTACTAGGTCGGCCTCGTCGGACCCGTACCAGTTCGGCTTAGCATCTGGTTGACTTGGATATGTCTGATGACCTCGGCCAAGCAGTAGGGTTTATCCAGACCGGGTTGGCCTGGTCTTCCGCTTAGCTCGATTTGGTTCTTGGCATGATCTTGGCTCAGCCATGTGGCCGCTTCTGATTGGTGGGGTGCTTTATGCCTTATCAACACCCAAACTTTAAAGTGTTTTTTTGGCGTATCTTAAATACAGGAGTTCTGGTCAAAGCAATCATCTTGATTAATCCAAATTGTGTTTTATGTGGATCCTGTGTGAAATCCTATTGGCACATTTTTCTGTCATGTGAATGGGTTAAGCAGATCTGGGCTGCGGGCCGTTTGGGAGTGAGAACAAAATTCTTCTATGATTCCTCTTTAGATAATTTCTGCATTTCTCTTTTGAATGCCAAACAGTTGGATAAACAATCTTTATGTTGGTTTTTTTTTTTCTATGTTTATTATCACTTGTTATTTTACATGGTGTCTTCAGAACAAAGTTGTTTATGGAGTAGTCAAGTCTGATCCTCTCTGAGTTCTATAGAATGTTTCTAGATGTTTCAAACAATATCTATCCCCTACCCTATTGTTCAATGATGTAACTATTACTCATGATATTATTTCTTCTGGAATGCAATTACTATATACTTTCTGTTTGATTTCGATATTGACACAATTTTAAAAGATTAGGTGGAGTTATTGTTTTTGGTAGAAGGACACATATCTTTGGTATGCTAATTTTGAATCAACTTGGAGGCCTATGACAAGCAGGGTTAGTCAAGCCTCTCAATTAGATAAGGATCAAGAAGTTTGGGTGATTGCGGATGTGGATCGGCTTCCATCACCAAACTCACCGGCTCCTTTTTTTTTTTTTTTTTTTTATGGAAAAGAAAATATTTATTTCTCAAAGAGAACAGCAAGTCTGTACATCATGCAAAAAAGGGGGAACCGGGGTTCTATTGGTGATTGTAAAGAGGGCCAAAGAGCGTAGGGTTCTAAACCAAAGATTGTTTTTATGCCTTATAACTACATTTGAAAAGTTTGAAGTCAGTTCAGCAAGTTCAAGATAGGAGGGGAGGACATTCCAAGGAATACACATCTCTCTTTGGAGGTTCAACAAAACATGTAGATCATAGTTATTTATCCAAATTTCTTTGAGGTGGATTTTATCCCTCAACGCGTGTTTCGACCCCTGCAAGATTCCAAAGAGCTTAGCCTTCATTTTGTCGGTCGAACAAGTAAATCCTGCAGATGTTAAAACACTCTGATCATCAAGCAAAAAGCAATACGCCCATTCTGTTAGTCCTATTTAAGGTTCAAAAAGATTGCGCAGCATAGGACAAGTAAGTTCGTTATGTGGTTAGATGGAGAATTAGAGAGAAATTCATTTCACGTGCATATAAGAGGGTCAACCAAATAATTACTTATTTGTGGGGGATTTAAATTTAGATCCAACATCCATCTAGAAATATTTGAAAGGTCTGGGTTGGGGTCAGTCGTAGATAGACCCCGAATTACTTTGTTTCTTACATGCCAAATGAAATAACATGTTATTGTAACAACAGAGAAAAACCATGATGTAGTTGGTTTATCCAGGGCTTTAGATTGAAGGAGGGAAGCACGTAGCTAAGCCATACAAGAGCTGCTTAGGTGCTTTGTTCTCAGTTCGAGGGGTCTACAGGCTCAGATACGTTTAGTCCATTCACAAGATAGAAAGATATGCCAATGGGATTCATCATGAGCACCACAGAAAACATATGTAGGCTCAATCGATATCCCTTTTGAGAGAGTGGCCTTGATAGGTAAATCTGCATTTAAAACACACCAAAAAAACATCTTAAATTTCGGATGTATATTAAGTTTCCAAAAAAAAGCCACAATTTGGAAAGTAAAGGCCTGTTTTGTAATGATGGAGTTAAAAATTTGTTGCATGTTGATGAAGAAGCTTCCAGAATTTGTTAGGGAGCATCTCTAGACATCTTCAGAATCTGAAATATGCACTTTGGAAATTTCATAGTTTTATTTACGAAAAAGTGCATAAGAGACATTAAATTCCAGCTTTGATTTGAGATAAGATCACTTGCCTTACATATTGAATTGTCATAAGTTTCAGTTGGTAAACAGTGATCAGGAAGATTAGGGACCCATGGGGTCATGCCAGCAGTATGTAGTTTGTCCATTTCCAATTTTCCTCCACACCATTTTCTTAAGATCAGGCAATATGGAAGTGATACTATTCTATGTCCATGATCCTTTTTTCTTCCCACGTTAGGGTTGAAAATAGAGGTTTGAGAGAAATACTTTGATTTCAACACCTTTGCCCAGAGAGAAGAGTCTTCGGAGAGAAGTCTCCATCCAAGCTTTAGGATCAGAGCTTTATTGTGGATATGGGATTTGCGAATTCCCAATTAACCCCCCTGTGTAGTCAAGGTACAAATCTTATCCCATCCTATAAAATGGGCTTTTTTATTATTTACAGAGTCATTGTTCAAAAAGTTTATATAGATAGAATCTAATGACCTACAAATTTTTTGGGGAAGAAAAAACTAGGACATTAGGTAGGAGGGGGTCGAAGCAAGAACGGATTGGATCAAGAATCGTCTGCCTGCATATGAAAGACAATTAGCTTTCCAAGAACTCAATTTAGTTTGGACTCTCTGAATAATGTGATCTAAATCCTTAACTTTGGATCTATGATGAAACAGTTTTGTTCCAAGGTAAAGAGAATCATAGCCCATTTCTTTCATTTTGAGGATAGAGCAGATTCTCCTCCTCCTCACCAAATCAATATTTTTGCTGAAATGGATTTCTCATTAGAGAAGTTAATTTCTTGGCCAGTAAGATCAGAAAACAATTCAAGGATAGCTTTGATTGAGAGGATATCTTCTTCAGTATTTCTACAGAAAATGAAGGTATCATCAGCAAATAAAAGGTGGGTAATTTTTGGGGCACCCCTAGCAATCTTGATTCCCTTGAATGCTTTAGTTTCCCTAATCGCATCTAGCAAGCGAGAAAGAACTTCCATACTAAGAAGGAAAAGGTAGGGGCTGAGAGGGTAGCCTTGCCTAAGTCCTCTGGAAGGTCTGAGAAAACCAAAAGGGCTTCCATGGATTTTGAAAGAAAAGGAAGTTGTACTGACCAAGGAGTGGACCAAAGAAATCCATTTGTAAGGGAAACCAAGAAAACCAAAGATTTTCCCAATGATAATCCACTCAACTTTGTCATAAGCTTTTGACATGTCAAATTTAAGGGCAGCAAACCCAACTCGACCCTTCTTTTTATTTTTAAGAAAATGGAAAATTTCTTGTGCAATGGTGATGTCAGAATATCACGACTATTACAACAAGAATTTTGTTAAAATTTCTATGTGACTCTAACCTCTTAATCGTTTCACATTATTTTGCTGTCATGGCCTTGTGAAAACAATGTTGTTTTATGACTCATGGAAATGACGTATCTATGACTTTCTAATGAATATATTTTTTTATTATAAAAAAAAAAATCAAAATTTATGGTATATATAACAAGTAATTAAACAAGAAACTTAATGGGAGAAAAATATTTATGAGGACATCTATGTAATTTCATATATGAACCTTCAACATCAATCCTAGTGGGATAGTGGAGTCAACCTTTCACCTTTTCATCTTCTTAAATTTTTATCCTTTCTAGTTCTCAATCACACAATACGGACAGTGAGACCACAGTGTCGTTTTCTCAAACTCATAACTCTACTCTCCAGCTCTACAAGGGATGTAAATGGATAATCGAAAATCCTATTTGATCTGTGTCCATACATCTTTTTGGTAGTTCAGAATTTTTCAATATTTCATTATGTCATGTGTTTGAATGGGATAATGAAGAGTTTTGTAATTTACATATGGTTAATGAAATTCTTATACAAGTGTTGTATTATGCCCTTTTCTTGTAGTGATGGTGAAAATCGAAGCAAAACCTTTCCCACGATAGATTTATTACTTACGTTGTAATTTTATTTTAGGACAAGAGATTGTTGTCTAGTCGTGAAGCGCCTGCATCAACATGGGGCCAATGAGAATGTACGTAGGGGCATCAACATAGATATGATTTTCACTTACTCCTGTAATTTAGGCATAGGAGCCACACGACCCAATGGTATTCTTCTTTTTTCCCTTTTTTTAGGGAGAAAGAACGCCACTCAATCATACGCTGTGGTGTGTACTTGCACCTAGACACTGCCAGACGCAAAATGGCTGGCACACCCCTACCTTTCCATGGGGGTGGAGCGGTCATTTCATGCTTGATTGTGTCTGGGCGTAGGTACATGCCACAGCGCACGACCGAGTGGCGTTCCTTTTCCCTTTTTTGTATCTGATATAGTCCCAACAACTATATGTCATGAGGTAAATATCAACTATAGCAATATTGATGTGTTTTCAAAGATATGATTCATCAAGTGAGCACAAATTTATTCAAATCGATTCTCTCCAAGGATATGATGCATAAAAAAAAACAAGTGGAAGCTAAAACTTCCCACTTTCCAATTCAAAGATGATAAAATACTCTCAACTACAATAATAGCTCCTGCTTCCATTTTTTCTAATATATATACATCTATCCATCTATGTAACAGTACTTTCCAATAAGATGAAAACACAAATCACCCCCATAATGCAAATACAAAACTAATTGAACCCATGTAAAATAATGGGATTTTCTTTTTACCCCCTAAGGTGTCAACATATTTATAATTTTACTTTTTTACCCCTAGTTTTATTCTTAAAAGTTATTTAATATAATACTTAATGAAGGGACAAAAAAGGAATTTTCAAAAAATTGAAAGTCATTTAATGTAACATTTAATGCAATTCCTATGTAGGATGACAGATTTATTCTCATAAAAAAACTGCATTACATGTTTTTAGGAATAAGACAAGGAAATTTAAATGTAGGTGTCAAGTTCTAAACACACCTTAGAGGTGTCATTCGGACACTTCCTAAAATAATATAGATAAAGAAGTATGAAATAAAGCCAGTCCAAGAAACAACTTGGTCCAACATAGGTATGCTTTGGATATAGTTAGGGTTGTCAATTTTGGACCAGAACCGGTAATCAGACCGAAACTGGCCCGCTAGGAACCAGAACCGACCCACCCAATAGCTTATAGGTCCGATTCCGAATCTACTGATAAGTTCTTGGTCTGGTTCCGGATCTACCAATTAGGAATCGGTAGAACTGGAATGAATTCACATCCTAACCTTAAATCTTAAGGCTCGAGGTCATGAGAGCTAAGGTCAAACCCTTTTATTTTTATTAGTTTTTCAATTTTGGCTAGTACCACTTGCCTCGTATACTATTTTACCAAAGATTTGGCTGTAAATTTTTAAGGTCCATTTAGGAATGCTAACATAAGAACATACATTAAAATAATCCTAACTTATGAGGGTGGTGGTATTCCTACTTAATAATTAATACCAAACAAAAGGTAATATAGATTAGTTATGTGATTTGAGAAAAAAAAAATGAATCATATCTCAAGTGATTGAAATTAGTGTCTTATTATAATATGATTAAATATATGTAGCATATGTTAGGGATTTTTTTTTTAAAATTTTGATTGGACTACTTGGAACCGTTTCGGAATCGGAACCGACCCACCGATTAGTTAATGGTCCTGGATCTCAAGTTTGGGACTGATTAGCTTATTGGTCCAGTTCTGGACCTGACCCACAGGACTAGAGCCGTTAAAAAACCGGACCGATAGCCCAGAACTGGACCAATTGACATCCCTAGATATATTATTGAACTTAGCCCCTTCTTCATCATTATGTCAAGTAGAGAATGACTCTCCCTGGGAGTTAAAAGAATGATCATTCTCACTAGGATATGGTTGAAGATCACCAACATTAAATGTAGAATAGATAGACATGTCACTGAGTAATTTCACCTCATTGGCATGGTCATTGACCTTATTGACCTTATGTTGATCACCTACTATTGTTAAAAGAGTAGTACAAAGTAGGAGTGTGATAGTTATGGTAAGCTTAGAATATGCTATTGAACTATCTATTTAAGAGAGGATGCAACTCTGCTTCTTCATCCGCTTCTTCTATTTCATCTGTAAGTTGGGAGGAATTACATGAGTGGGGAACTTGCAGAGGTTGGAAGGGGTAGAGACAAAGGAGACTCGAGTTCTGGCCTTGGCCAAAGCTATGGAGAGATGAAGGAAGGGGATCAGGTGGCCAAAGGCTGATAGGTGAGGGCTGGTGGGAGATGCGGAGGGCACGTGAAGGTACGGGTGTTAAACGGTTCGGTTTCAGTGTAATCGATTCGGTGAAAAGATTTTTAAGTGAAATCAGAACCGAACCATTTATTAAACGGTTTTACTTATTGAAATCAAAATCATTTACTAAATAGTTTCGATTTCTCGGTTTTTAACGGTTTTGGTTTATCGGTCCTAAATGGTTTTGGTCAAGGTTGTAGATACGTAGTTCCTAAACGGTTTACTTGTTTTACACCGAATTTAATGCTTGTCGGATGTACTCAACAAGCCATATTTTTTTGTTGGTAATTAACAAGCCACATTGAAAAGGAGATATGATTCTAATTTATAGAAAAATCAAAATATTCATAGAAACATTGAATAGTATTATACTAATGTATTTGAATGGATTCAACTCAATTATTTTATTACAAATTTCACATATACACTTCTATCAATCCATGTTTGACTCTCATTGTTTTCAAATTTAGCAACAACCTATTATATTAAGGCACTAATGGTTAATTATTGCCATTACATATTACTAATATTTGTTTTGATTTAAACGGTTTAAATGGTTCGATTTGATTTAAACTGTTTAACTCTACGGTCCCATTTTTCTAAACCAAAAGCGAACCATTGAATAAACGGTTTCACGGTTTCGGTGTAAATGGCTCGGTTCAGTTTTAGTAAATGGTTTTGGTTTGATTTTGACACCCTTATTTGAGGGGACTGTCGTGGGTAGGGAAAGAAAACCATTATTAGGAGTAAGGTAGGGATTGTGAATTAACATGGGAGAAAGAGTAGAGGTAGAAGTTTGTTTTGTTAGGAGAATCTGAAAAGAAATGTTTTTTTTTAGGTGAATAAAGAAGATAAATTACTGATTAGATATAATATCTACAATAGTATGCATGCAGTCAGTTGAGTACTTATTTACCCTAGCATATTTGGCTAGTATATTCACAGGTTGTAAGTAAGACCTCGGTTTCTTTGTAATTATTACAGACCGGAGGGAAGAAAGGGTGTGGGAAATATCAAACAAAGTAGCAAAGAATTCCCATGGCCAAGGGAAGCTGTCGGGGTCGGCCAGCCAGTCTCTGATTTGCTGAGAATCCGTCCAAAGGATTATTTGTTGACAGTCCAATGAAAGTGACCTTTCGAGCCCTGCTTGGGATCCTTGAAGCTCCGCTTCTTGGGTTGACCCTATAAAGCCACAATCCATAGCCGAAGCAAAAATTTTATGGTTATGAAAATTTAAGTAACCCCACCCGCCAAAGGAGGAAGATTTGCAGTAGCTATCATCGGACTGGATAACACAGGTATCTGTTGTTCCTAGGTCCAGATAGAAAGATAAGGGTAACAAGTCGTCAGAGGTGGGGGAAGCAGGGTTTGCTATTAGTTGGTGTGGTGTTGACTCAGCCGAAGCCGTGAGGTTCAGGTCATGTATCCATCGATTTACATTTAGCATAATAGTGGTCGGGTTAATGGGTTGATTTTGAAAGATAACCGGATTCCGGTGTATCCAAATGAAATATAAGGTGACACTTGCAATGCTCAGGACCCGGTCGTGCTCTCTCTTACAGCCACCGATCTGATTTAGTAAATTGAAAAAGGCTTCAATTGGAGAGTTCCCTGATAAATTTTCAGTATGGAGTCCCAGTGGCCCCACCGCCCAAATTCTTTTTGAAAAGTTGCACGAAAAGAAAAGGTGCCAAAGAGATTCAGGTCCTTCAAGACAGAATGGGCAGCAATTGAAGGTGTGTTGGTTCCCCATTTTCGGCTAAAGAGGGCTAGGAGATGAAGCCACGTGGCAGAACATGATGAGATGAGATCGCACCAAGATCAAGGACATGTGGCAGCATTGACCCAGAATCTCATGGGTGCAACGGTTCAGGGTTTTAGGTACCTATTTCTCAGCCAAGAGGTGGGCCAGGAAAGGTTGCCACGTGGAGAAAAGGAGGAAGAACTTGGACAGAATACGAGCTTTCTAAAAGTACACAGTTAGGCTGGGACCCACCATGCTAAGGATTTGTGCAACTGAAGAAACGTGCTTTGTGTTGAGATGCTCCACTAAGGGCCATGTAGGCCACATGGCGACAGGAGAAGTGGATCAAGGATTGTGGGAAGAGATGATGGTTATGACAACCACCTATAGGAGTCCTTCGTGGGCTCCATCTATAAAAGGGAAAGAGCTTTCACAGCAAAAGAGGACACCACAATCAACAACACAACACTCTATTATCTGTATTCCTTTTTTATCTTTCAAGATGTAGTCTTTCATCTTTCCTTGTAATTTTTGCTGGAGTTGGTTTTCAGCCACCAATGCCTCATTGGCTTGTGTTTCAAGGGGCATTCATGTAGGTCTTGCTTGGAGAATAACTCCAGTAATCTTGTCTTTTGGCCCGTGTTTCAGAAGACAACCATCATCATCAAGTTGTAAGCTCCATCAGTCCGTGGCTGGCAGAGTTGTGGAAGCTTCATCAAATCTGTTTTTGGGAGATTATGCGATTTGGTTGTAGAATAGTTGTAGTGTAAATAACAAGTTGTAAACCTCATCAATGTCGGATTTCACAAGTTGTACCGACTCCAATCAGATACAGGCTGCAAGTAAGCAACTCAATCTTCTTCCTTTGCTTCGTCCATCACAATTTTCTTTCATCCAAAAGACCTTAGAGCTACTCAGGCATGAAAAGATTCCCTTTTTGTCCTGGTTAGAAGATCCTGGCTGAGCAAGCCGTTTCATCTTAGAACATGCCGTTTTGTCCTGGTCGAAAGTTGAAACAGGCCGTTTCTGGTTCCGTTTGGCCCTGCGTCAAAGGCTCTGGCACGCTCACGTTACCTCCACCACGTGCGTTGTGCCCCTGTGTGTAGGTGTTAGATTTTGCACCAACACATTTTGGCACCCCCGGTGGGACTCTAGAAAGCAAAATCGTGATGGTTTGAGGAAGAAGAAATGCCGATAAAGGGAATCCTTTCCCAAATCAGGCAGTGAGAGTGTACTCAACTAGGGGCAATTCTCGCTATCAATGAACACCGAGAGGCCGTAGCTCATCGACAAGGGGCACAGTTTACGTCCAACAGAATTTTGATGGTTCGAGGAGGAGGGTACACCACCAGGCAAGGGGCAAGTCTTTCTACTGATGCTGTGATAATCCATCGTGCCTGTGATTGAGGCCGAGATAATCCAATGGCATCAGGCGACCTTTCATGCCTCATCTACCTTCCCAAACTGAAATTGATTCTCACATTCCTGACGTAAGCAGCAACGGTCTCTCTTATTAAAATTTTGTTTCGCCGATGATGCCATCGGAGAGTCAAAATAAAGCCGGACCGATGTTGTCATTGGGAGTGAAATCAAGAATCTGAGGACTTTCACCTTTTCATGGCACCAAGCCTCGGGGTCATGGTCCCTCATTTCCATTTCTAGCAGCGTAAAACGTGCGTTGTATCGATCGACTCGGCATTCAATTTGTTATTGTGGGCAGTTTGAGAGTGCAAAGTGTTGTTTTGAATGGCCGTCAGTCTATTTTCCGGCTAAAAGCTATAGACACCAAGCAAGGGGCAAAGGCGGCAGAAATCTGCTGCATAGCCACTTTTTCTGCAAGAGAGTCGGCTTTTAAAAAAAAAATAAGAGAAAAAGAAAAAGAAAAGGAAAAATGGGAAATCTGAGGTATACACGAAGCAAGAAGCCAATTTACCCGGCTCGGTGGAGTACGAAACGTGGGTAGTTAAAGATAAGTCAGATTATCTCTCTCTCTCCTCTCACATACTTTCCACAATTCCCATATTTCTTTCCTAAAATCTCTCATTTATCTCTCATCTCCCCATTATCACTCTCTCTCCTCTCACATGCCACCCACAACTCCAATCTCTCCTAAACTCCCTCTTTCCTAAAATCTCTCCCAACTTTCCTATGTTTCTCTCTCCCATCTCTCTCCATAAATTATCTCTCTTTTCTCTCCACATGCCACCCACTACTTCCATCTCTCCTAAATCCTTCCCAATTTTTCTAGAATTCCATCTTTCTGGCATATGGTCATACGGGTGTGGGATCCATCATCTACAAGTGTCCTTAACCGATATGGTTATCAAGGAAAGTGGTTACGGTTAGTCATTTAAAAAAAAAAAAAAAATCTGAAACATACTCAGATTTATTCGATGAAGGAGAATCCTTATAGAGCCGTGTAATCACGGCTCAGTGGAGAATGAGACACGGGGCAATGAGAATTTGACTGTTACCACGTTCTTACTAGAACGCCAACTCATTGCATTTTCGTCGAAACATGGCATAATGGATCTAATTGCTGGCATCATGGGGCTCGCAACTTCAAATTTGAAGGGCTGAGTTGTTGTCAATTTATCTGTTTGGCATGACATTGACGGTGATGGAAACGACATCGAATTAATTTTAATGCTTCGCCGTGTTTCTTGATCGATCTATTTCTGATCTTGTCACTATTACCGTTGTGGTTTGTAGTTATGCTATGGCGGAGTGTGATGTCATCAAGTTCTTCTTCTATGAATGATTTGTTGATTAATGGCTCCTAATTACTTGAGAGTGAGAAGATGTTGTGCTCGGTCATGCCTATTTTGATCAAAAGGGTTGAGGACCCACATATGGGTTAGCCCCACTCGACATAGGCATGGCCCTGGCTTCCCAAGTTGATAAACACAGCCGGTCCAAATGTGAATGTCTATAAGGTCGGTTTCTCGATTGATAACCGGGATGGTGGTGATAGTACGTGAGCGAATGGCGATATCGTTTGAATCGGTTTTAAAAATCATCAAAAGGAGACCGAGTAAATAGGAACACATTTGTTTACACCCCATTTCGGTCAATAGACCGATAAAATCATGTCCACAATCCCCATTCGAACTTGTGTGACCCCGTTCAAACGGGATTGTGAGGGGCATTGTTGGTTCCCCATTTTTGGCTAAAGAGGGGCTAGGAGATGAAGCCACGTGGCGGAACATGATGAGATGAGATCGCACCAAGATCAAGGACATGTGGTAGCATTGACCCAGAATCTCATGGGTGCAACGGTTCAGGGTTTTAGGTACCTATTTCTCAGCCAAGAGGTGGGCCAGGAAAGGTGGCCACGTGGAGAAAAGGAGGAAGAACCTGGACAGAATACGAGCTTTCTAAAAGCACACAGTTAGGCTGGGACCCACCATGCTAAGGATTTGTGCAACTGAAGAAACATGCTTTGTGTTGAGATGCTCCACTAAGGGCCATGTAGGACACATGGCGACAGGAGAAGTGGATCAAGGATTGTGGGAAGAGATGACGATTATGACAACCACCTATAGGAGTCCTTCGTGGGCTCCATCTATAAAAGGGAAAGAGCTTTCACAGCAAAAGAGGACACCACGATCAACAACACAACACTCTATTATCTTTATTCCTTTTTAAATTTTTCAAGATGTAGTCTTTCATCTTTCCTTGTAATTTTTGCTGGAGTTGGTTTCCAACCACCAATGCTCATTGGCTTGTGTTTCAAGGGGCATTCATGTAGGTCTTGTTTGGAGAATAACTCCAGCACTTGTGTTTCAGAAGACAACCATCATCATCAAATTTCAAGCTCCATCAGTCCGTGGCTGGCAGAATTGTGGAAGCTTCATCAAATCCATTTTTGGGAGATTATGCGATTTGGTCGTAGAATAGTTGTAGTGTAAATACCAAGTTGTAAACCTCATCAATGTCGGATTTCACAAGTTGTACCGACTCCAATCGGATATAGACTGCAAGTAAGCAACTTTGATTTTCAATCTTCTTCCTTTGCTTCTTCCATCACAATTTTCTTTCACCCAAAAGACCTTAGAGCTACTCAGGCACGGAAAGATTCCCTTTTCGTCCTGGTTAGAAGTCAGAACAGGCCATTTTTGGCCTCTTAGAACAGGCCATTTCGTCAGTTAGAACAAGCCGTTTAGGCCTGGCTGGAAGTTAGAATAGGCCGTTTCGTCCTGGATGAGCAAGCCATTTCATCTTAGAACAGGCCGTTTAGTCATTTAGAACAGGCCGTTTCGTCCTGGTCGAAAGTTGGAACAGGCCATTTTCAGTTCCGTTTGGGCTTGCGTCAAAGGCTTTGGCACGCCTGCGTTACCTTCACTACGTGCGTTGTGCCCCTATTGTAGGTGTTGGATTTTCCACCAACAAGGTGGGATCTTTCCAGCTAAACTTGGATTTAGTTGGAATTCCAGAATGGAAGAATCTCCACAGGAATAACTTGAATTTGGGAGGGATGTTAAGTTTCCAGATCTTACCCCACATAGATGAAGGGGGAGAACCCATGGATTGTTGGTGAGAAGTGAGTGCTAAAGCAATTTTTTTGGTTGTGAGTTGTCCAGATTTAGAAAGTGGGGAAAAGATGTGGTCCTCATGTGGGTTCTTGGATATTGGAATGGTTAGGATGGTGTTACTGATTTCTTTTGGGTAAGAGGTTTTGAGTAAATATTATTATTTTTTTTTGGTAGAGAAAAAGACTATTCATTGATGTGAGCCCAACGCCAAACAAAAGATAGCAAAACACATAACAGTGATAGATAGCAAGATAAACACAAGGTATTGATATATAGTATCCAAAACCAAGGAGTGGAAATTGACCCGGTCTCACCTGCCATTGACTGGGTCATCCTGACTAGGGGTTGGTTCACAGACACTACCCTAGAGATCAATCTGTAAACACAGCTACAATTAAGCTCATGCACGAACATGCCAAGAAAGGGATCCTCATATATGTCGAAAAGAAGCAATCCGCACTTCTCACACGCGCTGACAAACTGCCACAACCTACATTCAAACAGACACGCCGGATAGGCAAAAGTCTGAATGATCGGCAAGTGGAAATTAGGTTGATGGTAAGAAAACCACCAAAGATGCTGCCACAGCCTAATTTCGAATAGATCTTCAAGGATCTGCTGGATCGGCGAGTGGAACGTCACCCGGCGATAGAGGGTGGTAGGTGAAGACTGAACGGCTGGTGGATCAAACGAGCTGCCATTCACCGAGGTGCCATCGGCACCAAAATCGGCATTACCTACAAAGAAACACATAAACAGAATAGAAAAATCCTCCGGTTGTCCCACGTTCATGATCAGATGGAAACCCAAGCCTGAAACCTCAAAGACAGCATCCAAATGGATCTCACCAAAAGAGGTCAATTGCCAGCAATGGCAAAAAACCTCGACAATCCGCAATGTTGGGAATTTCAAGGGAGGGGTACAAATCACGGTAGCGGAGGTCAATAAGGGAATAGAGCGGAAAGGGTGTTGGAGGATGGTGGCAGTGTTGAAGGGAGTAGGGCCAAAAGGGAAGGGAAGTGAATGGAAAGGGTATGGAGGCAGAGGGAGGGGGGGCACTTTGGGCTGGGGGGTGCATATGCCATAGTTCCTCAATCCGGGAACCCTCAAACACTGAAACTACGTAGAGCGAATGAAGCACCACAAGATTATCGGCTTCTCTCCCAACCTCTATATCAGAGGTCACGACCATCTGGGGAATAAAACGCCGGACAAGGCGCCTAAGAAAACTCACCCACACGGTCACCTCCTTGCTGTGACCCTTGAGCTCCATCATGATCCAACCGAGGGAGATGAGGGATCCGTAGATCGCACAAGTCCTGATGTCGATGAGCAGGCACTTTAGATCCACGCGAGAGCAGCCATCGGAGATGCACCAGATACAGAGGAAGACCAGCAGGTCGGGTTTCTGGCATACCTTGTCCAAGGTGAAGAGATCTTTGATGGGAGGGTAGGAGAGCTTGAAAGGTAAGTTGGTGTTGTCGTCGGCGGCCAAAGGCACTGCGAATGCTGCTGGAACTAGCTTTCCCCCCACAAATTTGAACCGAATGCAAAAACAGATAATGCCGACGATGGCGTTGGCATCGTCGTCGTCGTCGGTATCTTCCTCGTGGGCGAGGCCGTTGGTCATGGTGGAGGGGCTAAGAAGGATATCGAGAAGGAGAATGCAGGTTCAAAGCACGCACATAGGCCAGAGATAGGGGCACGCCACACAGGTGGAGATCAAAAGCACGCCACAAGGGCGGAGACACGCACGGCGGCGGGAGAGTGCTAACAACGGTGAAAAAAAAGGAAAACCTCAAAGAGAGTCCTAGTTTTTCAGTGATTAAAGTTAATGGAATCCTTTTTTAAATTTAAAACCCTATACATCATCATGCTACCACAGATAATGGTTTTGAGTAAATATAAGATGAATATAAAGGAATGCTAGTAATTAACCCTAATAAAAATCTTGGATCGATCTACTACAGGCCCGATATATTTTCCTCTAACTCAAGTGGAAGTGGGACCCACCAAATCAACTGGAGTTAGGAGACCATTATCTCTCACTCATTTCACATTTTCACTCCATGGCAAAGATTTAAAAATTGTATTGGATTGGTCGGTTCAGGCATTGGCCAAGGTTGATCCTGATTCTGGGCAATCCAGATCGGACTGATCTTGTACAAAAACTAGGGTTAGGGTATTGTTAAGCTGATTCTTGTTGGTTCCTACCAATTTTGGACCTGTTTCAACCAATTCTGATCGATTTGGCCGAAACCGATCCAGTTCTTGATTGCAAGTTTTTAAACCGTGCTCCACTGCCTTCACTCAGAAAGTCTTAAGCCTCAGATACAAGAACTTGTAGGCAATTGTAGTAGTAGATGTGTGGGGACCATAGTTCTAGGAATTGGGTTTCGAATGGGTCGTATAGGGTATCAATATCAGATCGGATATGAGATAGATATGAGACTGGTATTGGTCCATATCGATTGTATTAGATAATTTAGCCCTAAAAATACCGATACCATATGGTATTTTGACACATTATACCCATGTCTTTACCATTCATTGATTTGATACTGGTCAGGTACCGATATGAGTGTAAGCCAACACTGAGACAGATACCCAAAATCATGGCAGGACCACTGGGGATGAGACTGTATAATAAATCGTGAGAAGGAAAGTAAGAACGAAAAGATGGATAAAAAAATTAAGAGAGAAAGAACGCTAACTGGTGATGTGTCTCAGTGTCTGGGTGTGTACTTGTGCCAGAGACAGTCCAATGTTACAAGACTGACATTGTTCCCGAAAAGGTCAAAAGGATAAGGGGCAACGCCAGTTTTCGCACTGGGCTGTGTCTGGCGCAGGTACACGCCCAGGCATAGCACCATTTAGCGTTACTTTTCCCAAAAACAAGATCAAAACAAAATGTTAACCATCGCAACCATGCGAGGCGAACGACGAAAAAATGAGAATGAAAAGAAGAGAATGGAACAAAAGGACACAGAAGTTGAAATTTAACGCCACCTGTGGGCCATTCGAGGTGAAAATTCAAAAGATACCTCGGTTTCCTCTTCTTCCTCTCTCTTTCTCTCATTCCTGAATCTTGATTCAGTTATTGAACTCTCTTTGCTTTACATCCTTCTCTACCTCTCTGAAAGTAGAAGATGTTATCTGTAGACTCGGCCTTCCTTCAGGTGGCCTTTGACAGGTTTTCCACCCCTAAGTTCAACGACCTCGTTCGTCGATGGAAGATCGACTTGGATGAAGTGGAGTCACTGAAGGAGACGTCAGATGAGATTCAGAACTTATCTGATGAAGCTGAAGTGAAGCAGTTCACCAACGTCCATGTGAAACTGTGGCTCGATCGCCTCAAGCAACTCCTCTATGACGCGGAGGACATTTTGGATGAGTATTCCACTGAACTTCTACGGCTGAAATTGGAATCTTCTCGCCAAACCCCACAGGTACACAACCCTTTTCCTCTCACTCCATCTAGTGAAACTAGTATTTCTTCTTAATTTGTTGAACTTGAATCCGGCATATAATTTTCTGTTAAGGGCATCAATGAAACTTTAGATTGAATAAAAGGCAATAGGCCTACGGTTTATAACATCACCAAATATTTCTGCAGGGAATTGAAAGGGAAGGCAACGAAAGGTTAAAAGGACTGAAATTAGAATCTGAATATCAGACCCACCACCCTCAGCAAACCCAACAGGTACGCAACCCTGTTCCTCTCACTACATGTGAAAGTAGTGTTTCGTCTCTGTTGAAGTCTGGTACAGAATCTGCGGTTCAGGGCATCAATGAGAGGTTTGGGTCAAAAGTAAGGGAAATCAATGAGAAGTTACGAAGTGTAGCACAAAAAGGTGTTAATCTTGGTTTGAACCCGAGAATGGGTTTTGGGTCTTCAAGGCCCAGGGTATTCAGTGAAAGGCCACCGACGGGTTCTGTGGTGAATAGATCTAAAGTATTTGGCAGAGAGGAAGATATGTGGAAGATTATTGGATGGTTACTATCAGACGACAAAACTCCAAGTCCCATTAAAAATGATAATAATTTCTCGGTGCTGCCCATAGTCGGCATGGGTGGAGCTGGAAAGACAACCCTTGCTCAACTTGTTTATAACCATGAGACAGTTAAGAATCATTTTCGTCTGAAAGCTTGGGTCTGTGTATCGGAAGACTTTGATGTGGTGAGATTAACCAAAGAAATTCTAGAATCAGCCACTGGGTCTTCCCCTCATTCTAATTCACTAGACCTGTTACAGGTGAAGCTTAAAGAAGCATTAAGCGAAAAAAGATTCCTATTGGTTCTAGATGACATGTGGAATGAGAATTACGAAAGATGGGATGCTTTAAGCACCGTGTTTGCATTCGGTAGACCAGGAAGCAAGATATTGATTACAACACGGAACAAAAGCGTTTCATCAATCGTGCGCACTGCTCCAGGAGACCATGATCTAAAAGGTCTGTCAGACGAGGCTTGCATTGCACTGTTTAGAAGGCACAGTTTCATGGATGAAAATTCATCTGATGCAAGTACAAAGTTGGAAGTATTTGGTCAAGAAATTGTGAAGAAATGTAAAGGTTCACCGTTGGCTATAAAGACACTTGCTGGCCTCTTGCGAGATAAAAGGAACAACAGTGAGTGGAAAGATATCTTGGAAAATGAAATATGGGATTTAAGAGAGAGTGAGATCCTTCCATCGCTCACATTGAGCTACCATCATCTTCCTCCGCTTCTAAAGAGATGCTTCACATATAGTGCTTTGTTTCCCAAAGACTACGTGTTTGAGTTAAAATAATCCTAAATATTGCATGATTGTCAATCGTAGCTACTTCTGGCACGAACACGAGAGATATACGCCACTTTATTTAACTAACTTAAAAGTAATAATGAGTGAACTACAAATTAAAGTGTTAAATTAAACTAATTAAATTAATAAAATTAAGCATCCTAAGATGCCCTAACACATGAGCATCTAACCACGACTAATGCAAATGAAAGGAATAAAAAAGTAGCATAATAACCACATAAAAATGAATAAGGGACTAAAAGTGCATCCACAAAACCACCATATAAAAAAATAAAAGAAATAGAGGAGAAGAAGAAGAAGATAGAGAGAGATAGAGGAAAGGGAGAATGAGATTAAGGGTTTAGAGAATGAGATAGAATACTTGAATAAACTCACGTAGCTTTCTAAATCTCCAATGTCTTGTCATCAACATAGGAACTTAGACTAGGAAGCTTTAAACTACAACTATTACAATCATTAAACTAGACTTATGAAATCAAAATTAAGAACTTGGAAATCAAAACTAAGAACTTAAGCCAAAAATAGGAAAGAAGAGAAAATTTCACTAAGTAATGAAGTAAAAATTACACTAAAAACTGAATTAAATTGAACTAAAACTAACTAAAAAACTAACTAATCTTCTAACAACCCAAAGGGCAAGGGGTATTTATAGGGGGAAGAGAAGAGAAGGGAGAAGAGGAAGTGTAGGAGAAATATTCCCTAAGAAAGAGAATATTCTCTTCTCCTTCCTCTTTTACAATCCTGAATCCTAAGAAAAAAAAAAATAGAAAGAAGAAGAAGAGAAGATTGTTTACATAGACCTTCTATTTCTAGAAAAGTAAACTTCCAATTCTAATCAGTCTTCCTTTTCTTTGTGATATCTTCCTCAACAAAAAACGCATCTTTGATTTTTCACCCATAGGTAATAATCCCCCAAAACAACTCCCCCCCACCCACCCCAAGTAGAATTCAGAAGGCCCTTAGAGAGGTTGGAGAAAGAGAGGGGAGCTAGGACCTTAAGAAAAATAAAATACCCATTCTCCTTCTGGATGGGGTGCTTATAAGGTCTCACCATTGTGTTCCTTCAAAATCCACAAAAAGCCCACACAATTGGGAGCCAGAACTCAAGTTGAAGTCGCGAGCCTTCCAAGGAATCTTTAGGCCAACAAAAAAAAACCCATAATTTTCCACCCCCCCCCCCCAAACCACTTCCGTTTCACTTTCCCCCCCCCCCCCCCCCCCCCCCCCCCCCCCCCCCCCGTCCCCATCACAATTTAAATACCCTGGACCATTTTCACGCCGTTACGACGCCTAACTTCTTCGTTTCACTCGACTGGCCGCCTTCACCCGGCCCCCCTACACATCCAGCCCCCCCCCCCCATTACCCTTTAAACGCTTAAAACATTTCCTTAGCATCATCTCCTCCATTTTCATAGAAACCCTACAACCCAAAAGCAAGAAAGCAGAACTGTCCAAGGAATGTATGCTTATGCCCTAAAATTTCCCCCGCCATCCCCCCCCCCCCCCATTCCCCACATACGTTACTTCTTCCCAAAAAGTAAAGCAAAACAAAACCAACTAATGCAGAAAATCCTAACACACCTTCGTAGGAATCCCCCCCCAAACTTAGCATGTGCAACAAGCCTTTCAACCCCTTTCCCCTATGGACGAGTTGTGTCATCAAATATGAATAACACCCAAAACATATCAAAAAGATGTGAAATTTTTCTATGGCATAAGAGAGGGCCCCCAGAACCCAAAGGGCCGGTTCCCCCACCACCATTACCACCCCCCCCCACCCCAAAAACAACACACAACACCCTCATCGCCCCCCCCCGGTCTCTCATTTTAACCACCACTTCCAACCACCCCCCCCATAGCATCGATGGCAAACTTAGGCACGGTAGTCCTCTTTTTTTTTTTTTTTTCCTTAGCTTTTTCTTTCCCCCTCTATTTCCCCCCCCCTCTATGATAAGAGGCAGCGCACCCCTACTTGGTAGCTCCGCAACCGGCTGAGCGCATTTTTTTGTTTCCCCCCACCAACAAAAAACCACCCCCCCCCCCCCCCCCTTCCGTCCCCCCCCCCCCCCCCCCCCCCCCCCCCCCCCCCCCCCCCCCCCTTCCCCCCCCCCCCAGTCCCAGTCCACTCTCCTTTTTTTTTTTTTTCCTTTCTCCTTCTCTTTCTATTCCTTGTTTTTTTCTTTTTTCTTTTTTTCATTCACTCCACTTTCAGCCCTGCCACAACAAGGCTCAACACTCAGCCAAAAAACAGGGTCCAACACCTCCCCCCCCCTCCCCCCCACCAAACAACCCCCCATTTATTCTCCCCCCCCCCCACCCACACCCATTTCATCCTCCCCCTTCACCCCCCGGACCCAAACCATTACCGCCCCCCCTTGAAAGGGCCCCCCCATTTTTATTTTTCCTGCTAGAACCACCCTCTCTCTGAGGCAACAAGAGACAAGCCAAAACCAAACTATTGCCAATCAAATTTACCAATTAAGCCCAACCCCCCCACCTTAATTCACGCATGTCCCAAGCAGCGAAAAAAAGGACAGGGGGAGAAGGGGCTTAGGAAACAAGAGAATCATGAGAGCTGGCTTTACAAAAAAAGAGCCAAAAAAAGCAAAAAATCAACCAGGCGGAGAATAGCCCAAATTGCAACCCAAAAATCCGACCATGAATTTTAAGGAAATAATGGAAGTTAAGAACAACGAGAAATATTCAATAGAAAAATCTATCCTCATGGACAAAGTGGAAAATAAGGCATTAAAACTCGTGCCATAAATTCGCCCCTCCCTCCCGCTTGCAATGTAGAACACCTATCATTCTTCAAAATCAATCAAAACGAATCACAATAAGCATAAAAAGGATTATGAATAACCTCATCTAAATAATCATCAAAAATTGGAGGTTTACTTAAATCAATCCGGGCAATACAACTATCCGCTCTTGATAACTTGGCTCACAAATAAGGATCATGGAAATATGCTGAAAGGCATTATGACTAACATCGTTTCTCCTCAATAAAATCGTCAAACCTAGGAGGTTTGGACAAATCAACATGTGAGACAATGAAATCCTCAAAATGACAATTATCTAAGTTTTCCAAAGAGAGAGTGGGGAGATCGAATTTCTCGGTTTCTATGTTATCATAAAAATCGATTCTAAATCAATAAAAACACTAGGCAATCACTAAAATCGAAATTTCTGAAAAAAGTTGATCTTCTCAGGTAGCTCCATCAAATCTCGCTCACTAATATCCTGAGGAGACTCAACCCTCAACAACCCCCCAATCATCATGCCCCAAACCAAGTGCAAAAAAAACCTTTGTTGGGAAGGACTCTCATTAACCTCAACCGGGTGGTGGACTTTCAATATCATTAAATTGGGGATGGGGCGGTTCAGCCGACTAGGTAATCGTACCCGCTTTCCTCCTCCCCGTAACATGGTTATCGATTGAGAGAGTTGCTTCTCCATGGTATTTTGGCTTGTTGTGAGAAGGTCTATGTATTTCTAAGCTCATCAGGCCTCGGGCCTCCTCACCCATGTTCTCAAACTCAAGGGGTTGGGTGATATGGTTCAAGGAGAGGTGGCCCATTGAGATTTAATGGAGGGTTGGGAATCGAGGACCAAACTCGACCATGATATTACAAATTGGGTGGTCCAAACCTTTGGTTATTCGATCCCAAAAAATCGGGATGATCACTCCACCCCCATCAGAAGCTGCCAAAAGAATTGTATTGAAAATCGAGGACTCACATTCTCATCACCATAGCTACCTCTATAAAGATTAGGCATCCTTCCATAACATGGATTGTCCGGGAAGGACCAATCAAA
This sequence comes from Telopea speciosissima, assembly GCF_018873765.1. Classification (NCBI taxonomy): domain Eukaryota; kingdom Viridiplantae; phylum Streptophyta; class Magnoliopsida; order Proteales; family Proteaceae; genus Telopea; species Telopea speciosissima. The sequence continues at coordinate 56,713,654 of NC_057920.1, forward strand.
ATTTTCCGAAAGCCCATAGTTGGGTCGGGGAGCAAAATTGTACTGAAGGGCAGTGCAAAATTGTTCTCTCTCACTACTTTTGGGCTTCCTAACCTGCTTTTAAACATTTCCTCCAAAATCATGGTCGCTTAGCATAGGTCCATCTTTCCCCAAAGTCTTATTTGGAAGCCGTATCTCCCATTATTCTAAATTAACCACCTATCCCAAATTGAGGTCTCCCATAAAAAAAAAATTTAAAGAAAAATAAAAGACTAGAAAAAAATACTAAAAATAAGAGGGAGCCCAAGGTAGATAGTGCATCTATCCCTCGTAAATCGAAACAATGGTTCCAAAGTCGTAAGGTTGCCATATAGGTTGCAAAGAAGGGAACCCATATAGTCTTCACGAGCCACCTACGGGCGACTTCCAAATGGATTCTCGATGTAGGGGGAGAACTACTATACGCTTATGTTTCCAACGCCTCACTATGTCGCTTCGTCTCGTTATCAAGAGTGGTCACCAAAGATAAGTCACATGTTAATCCAAACCACCCAACGAATCAAGGGGCACCAAGATTACTGGTTTGGGCATATGAAAGACTTAGATTGGCATACACTATTTGAAACAAGAGAGAAACAAGAAGAGGTTTTCAAAACCATTTTTTTTTTTTTTTTAAGAGAAGAGGAGAAAGAGAAGAAACTAAAGCACTTCAATTACTTAAATATCAAAACATAAAGTGGTCAATAATCTTCCCTTTAACGGCGCCAAAAAAACTTGTTTGAGTTAAATAATACCTGTTAAGCGTTTACGGGTCAATCGTAGCTACGGCTTAACACGAGGAGATATACGCTACTTATTTAACTAACTTAAAAGTAATGCGCAAAGTGAACCAAATTAAAGTGTTAAATTAAACTAATTAAATTAATAAAAATTAATGCATCCTAACTCATAAGCATCTAACAAAATTAAGTGATTAAATTGGCCCTAACACATGAGCATCTAACCTATCGACTAATGCAAATTGAAAGGAATAAAAAGTAGCCACACATAATAACCACATAAAAATGAATAAGGGACTAAAAGTGCATCCACAAACCACAATCATATAAAAAAAAATAAAAGAAATAGAGGGAGAAGAAGAAGAAGATAGAGAGAGATAGAGGAAAGGGAGAATGAGATTAAGGGTTTAGAGAATGAGACCTTGACGTGCTTGAATATGAATAAACTCACCATGGCTTCCTCTTCTAAATCTCCATGTCTTGTCATCAACATAGGAACTTAGACAGGAAGCTTTAAACTACAACTATTACAATCATTAAACTAGACTTATGAAATCAAAATTAAGAACTTGAAATCAAAACTAAGAACTTAAGAAAAATAGGAAAAGAAGAGAAAATTTCACTAAGTGAATGAAGTAAAATTACACTAAAAAACTGAATTAAAATTGAACTAAAAACTGAACTAAAAACTAACTAACTTCTTACAACCCAAAGGGCAAGGGGTATTTATAGGGGGAAGAGAAGAGAAGGGAGAAGAGGGAAGTGAGGAGAAATATTCCCTAAGAAAAGAGAATATTCTCTTCTCCTTCCTCTTTACAATGCCTTCAATCCTAAGAAAAAGAAAAAATAGAAAGAAGAAGAAGAGAAGATTGTTTACATGGACCTTCTATTTCTGTAGAAAAGTAAACTTCCACCCTAACAAGTGCTTCCTTTTCTTTTGTAGATATCTTCTCCAAGCAAAAATCAAAGCATCTTTGATTTTTCAACTTTCCATAGGTGAGAATATCTTTCAAAATAAGTCTATCCCAAGTAGAATTCCGTAGTGCCTTGAGAAGTTGGAGGAGAGAGAGAGTAAGGGTGATGACTAGGATTTCCTTCAAGAATAAATAAAATACCCATTCTGTCTTTCAAAACGTGGAGCATGGGGTGCTTATATAGGTCTCACCATTGTGTTCCTTGCGAAAAATCACACAAAATAGACCCAAATTTCATCCAATTCGGAGTTGGGAGCCCAAGATATCTCAAGTTGAAGTTGGACTGCCAGAGCCTTCCAAATGGAATCTTTTAGTACAAGAAAGTAACTTCTGATAATTTCATTAAGGCCCTAAAATCCGAACTTCCGTTTCACTTTGTCCCCATCCGATCACAATAATTATAAATAAACCCCCGCGAGACCATTTTCACGCGGTCGTTCACGAGGAAGCGGCCATAACTTCTTCGTTTCAACTCGGAATCATGTGCCGCTTGAACCGATTAATGGCGACTCGATGGGCTACACATCCAAGCCATTAACACCTTTAAACACTTAAAAACATTTCCTTAGCATCATCTCCTCCATTTTCATAAGAAATCACCACAACCTGGAAAAGCACAAGAAAGCACCGAGTAACTCTCATTCCAATGTGATAAAATGTATGCTTTATGCCCTAAAATTTCACACATAAATGTGCTCATCACTACGTATTTAACAAGATTGAAATAGTCATTCTGTGGATGGCAGAAGGTTTTGTTCAACCAAAAGGAAGAAAACGACTAGAAGATATAGGGGCTGGGTATTTTGATGAACTGTTTATGAGGTCTTTTTTTGAGTTATCTGATCGTCCTCCTTCAAACTTGGGATCCCCTTTTAGTCGGATAACCTGCATGGTACCTCTAGATATTGAGGCATTGGACGAAGCTTCAAATGTACTTCACATCAGTTCTTTTTTTGAGTCATCCAATAACACAAAATCAGGATTTGTGATGCATGATCTGATCCATGATTTAGCACAAGTTGTTTCAGGTGGAATATATTGTAGAAGAGAGTATGATAAGCCGTCCGAAGTTCTTTCGACAACCCGTCACTTGTCTTACGACCTTAAACACCGCCGTAATGATGTGGTGACAGAATCAGAGGCATTGAAAAGCTTACACACCCTTCTAACACTAAATAATGCACGTTATATTCCCACGGTTTTCTTGCCTATCTTGCAGTTCCAATTCCAATTTCTGCGTGTGTTATGTTTTAGATATTGTGGCAATGATGAGTTGCCTGATTCAATTGGCAAGTTGACACATCTAAGGCTTCTTGATCTGTCATTTTCTGATGTTGTGAGGTTACCCAACTCAATTACAAGTCTTTACAACCTACAAACATTGATCCTAACTGGTTGTTGGTTTCTTAAAGAGTTGCCTGAAGATATGGGTAACCTCGTAAACCTTCGACATCTTTTTCTCCCCGCGAGGACTTTGAATTCCTATAAAATGCCATTAGGAATTGGTAACTTAACTTGTCTTCAAACATTGAACACATTCATTGTGGGGTCAGAAAATATTAGCGATTTGAAGGAGTTGTCCCAACTCCGTGGGGCTCTGGAGATTTTTAATTTGGAAAATGTAGGCAATAATGGGACAGAAGCCATAGTGACCGATTTGAAGAACAAGCCCCACCTTCTTGGGCTACGGCTGTGTTGGAGATATTATGGAAGCAAGGATAGTTTTTCTGATTTGGGGAGAGATGAAAAACTGGAGGAAGATGTACTTGACAAACTACAAACTTCTACCATTCTTGAAGCACTATGGATTGAAAATTACGGAGGTACCAGATTCCCAAGCTGGATAGAGAATCCTTCCTTCTCTAATTTAGAGACCATGCATCTCATTTATTGTGGCAATTGCAGGTTCCTGCCTCATCTTAGGCAACTTCCTTTGCTCAAACACCTAGTAATCGAAGGCTGCAATACTGCAAAAATGGTGGGAAGTGAGTTATATGTGGTTGGCTCATCATCAGCTAATAAGCAATTTCGATCATTGGAGACATTATGTATTGAAAGGATGGAAGAGTGGGAGGAGTGGCCCGAAGTGGTTGAAGAAGAAGAAGAAGGTGGAGGACAATTCCCTTGCCTCCGTGAGCTGATTATAAAATATTGTCCCAAAGTTAAGAATGTTCTCTCACCGCTTTCCTGGCTTGGTGGGAATGAGAATTAAAAAATGTCACAACCTAAGAAATTTACCGCGGTTTCTTCCTTCATTACAATGGCTCCGTATCAGTAAATGTCGAAAATTGGTGGTACTTCCGAGCCTTCCGTCCATTAAGAGGTTGGCTTTAAACAGTTGTGACCAGATGACAGCGTTGTTCAACTCTGACCATCCATCATCATCAGCACAACATGTACATAGCTCATTCCCTTGCCTCCGTGTGTTAGAAGTTGTCTCTCTTCCCAAGGGCTTTCCAAAGTGGCAAAAGTATGCATCACATTTCTCCTTGACTATTGATGATGTGTCAGATCTGAAATCACTACCCAATGGATTTATGCAACACTTGTCAGCACTTCAAGAATTAAAGATCTATAATTGTAGAATGCTTACAGTTCTTCTGCAGAATGAGATTGGGTTTGATCTCCTTCCTTCAAGCCTTCAGCGTTTGTACATATGTTTTGATTGTGACAGCCTAGGAAAGTTACCACAGAGCATGTGTAATCTCCATTGTCTTAAAGAACTAAGAATTGAAGGGGCTATAGAACTCGCATCATTGTTTGAAGGGATGCACAACCTCACATCTCTCCGAGATCTTCGAATATCAAACTGTGAGAATCTGGAGTCATTGCCCAAGGAGCTACACACTCTAATGCCTCTCCAAAAATTTGTAATTGAAAGCTGCCCAGCTCTTGTGTCCTTCCAGGAAAGATGGTTACCCACTGCGCTTCAACACTTGGAGATCATAGATTGCAAGAATCTGGAGTCTCTACCCAAGGAGCTACACATTCTAACTTTTCTCCAAAAATTTATAATCAAAAGTTGCCCTGCTCTTGTGTCCTTCCAGGAAACAGGGTTACCCACTGCGCTTCAATACTTGAAGATCATTGATTGCAAGAATCTGGAGTTGCCACCCAAACAGCTACATACTCTTATGTCTCTCCGAAGATTTGTAATCAAAAGTTGCCCTGTTCTTGTGTCCTTCCAGGGAACAGGGTTATCCACTGCACTTCGACAATTGGAGATCATCGACTGCAAGAATCTAGAGTCTCTGCCGGAGGGACTCCACAAACTAACGTCCCTCCACTCATTGAAAATAGAAGAATGCCCTGCTCTTGAGTCCTTTCCAGATATGGGGTTACCCATTCCACTTATGGAGTTGTTGATTCAAAAATGTGGGAAGCTGAATTCCTTGCCCAAGGGGCTGCACAAACTCACAAATCTTGTACTTCTGAAGATTGTGGGATGCTCTTTTCTTATGGAGTGCAAGAGTCTTGAACCCCTACAAAAGTTGGGTCTTCATAATTTCACCTCTCTTTATGATCTCACCATCGGTGGATGTGCTGCTCTCTTGTCCTTTCCAAAGGGTCTGCTTCCCACTAATCTTAGGGAATTTTGCATCAAGGACTGCCCAATTCTTGAATCCCTACATGATGGACTCTCTGACCTAACCTCTCTTAAACGTTTGGAGATCCAGAATTGTCCAATGCTAAAACAACGGTACCAAAAGAAGGAAGGAGAAGAGTGGTCCAAGATTGCTCAAATCCATGGGGTATTAATAGATGATGAATGGCAATAAATCCTATCCACCACTTGTGGGCCTGCCCTCTCAAAATCCATGGATTGAGTATGAGAGATGGATTGTGTCTATTATGCAACAAACACAATAAAAGCAAAGATGCATTGCTGTCAATATTAAGTGAGATATTTCTTGAATAATAAAAAAATATATGATTTCTATTTCTACTTTATGTCATGCCATGTGTGAATTTAATTTAATTTTTCTTCATAGGAGAATGATGAGATGTGAAGAGCATGAGTGAATTATTCGACAGACATGCAGAGCAGATTTATTATTATGGACACTTCTCTCATATGGAATGGTTCTCTTTGAAAGTGCTGAAGAACTGATGCAAAGTCCTCCTTGATCTTATGAAATCCTACCTAAATTCCTTCTCTGTAAGCTTAATTCATTGTGCTTTTCCTCTTTATCCGATTGACATGTTCGGTAGCTCTCTGTGGGGTACAATTTTCTTCATTGAGATTTTCTATTATAATAATTGCATAAGTTAAATTAACTATTTTCATTTTTGGTTTTTAATAGAATGTTGATTGTCCATAGGCAGCTGTTCTAGTTATTTTATTCATTAAAATAACAGAGAAGAGAGAGAAGAGGGAGGAGGGGGGAGCCATATTTTCTATATCCTCTTTCCTCTCTCAAGGACACATGCTACACACCTCCCCCCCACCCTAATTTGACTTCTAGGTATTGATGCTTTTAGGGCCTATTTTAGTTTGAATTACAGTAAGTTGCTCTAAGCTAGAAGCTACTCAAGCTCCTCAAAAGCTTCATATAAGCCATGGATCATATCTAATGATCCCAGAGTCAAGACTCTCAGGACTAGAGTAAACCTTGCAAACACCTCCATTCACTTAGAAATTTTTTTTGGGTGTGTGTGTGTGTGTCTATTCCATTGCTCATTTTATAGCTTCCTAATATGACCTCATTTTTTGATTCTATAGTAGGTTTGTTGATGAGTAATGAATTGTATTTATTTTGAGTCAGAACTTTCTGAAATGAAAAGCTAATACTTATTTACTGTTGCTATGTATTGCTCATTTGTGTTTTTTTTTTCTTTCTGGGCATGTATATTTTTAAGACTATACACTTGCTATTATATTATAAGCTGATGGAATAATAATTCTGAACTTTATAAACATCAATTAACATATATGACTTCTTTTATACATGCTTAAGCTCTTTAAGTATTGAATTGAAAAGTATAATGAGATAATAAGGACTAGCTTCAGTATCTCTTTGCAGCCTTTAAATCTGGTTTAAAAAATCTCTCTAGGCAAGAACAATCAACTTGGCTAAGATTTTCTTACATAATGCAGGACTCAAATGGGTTTGTTCTCCATTGTCAACTTTGGACAAGAATTTTGATTGTGGCAATGTCCTCTGAAGTTGTGAGTACCTTTGTACATCTCTCTCTCTCTCCCCCCTATATGCAGAGACAAATCTCCCCTCCCCAAGTCTTTGGACTCAATTTTTTAGACATTTGGATAACTTCGACTTCAACTTGTTGTAGATAGAAACTACTTGAGTAAGGAAATACACAATCATTAAGTCGTGTGTTAGTGGATCCGGTTTCACCCGATCCATGCGTCCACCTGGGGCAACTGCGGACCCAATAGAGTTCGTTTAGAGTTACTTGGAGAAGGGGCCACTTCTAGTCTCCTACTCGTACTCAAACAAGAAAAGGAGTGGAAGTAAGCTGTGGATATGAGAGGCCAACAATCACTTCCCTTGTGTGCATACACAAACTCTCTCCCTCCCTAGAAAACTCTCTCAAGTTTTCTTCTTCCTCATCATCGTATGTGTGTGTGCATCTCAAGAGCTTCCATCACTCTTGGATTTGGAGAGTGGAAGATCGTTTTTGTATGATCACCTATCAATTGCATTGCTGCGAAGAAGACTGTTCGGGTTCTCTCCGTTCGCAAGGTGTTCGTTCGGCTGTCAATCAAGAACTTCCTGATCCATCTCCGCTGTGCTTGCGACATCATTCAGTTAATCCTAAATGTTGTCCGTTAATTAAGATCCTGAAACAGTTTCCTTGTAAGAAACAAACCACTTTTCTTTTTGAGAACTCTGTATTTGTCACGTCCCTGCTACTCCTTACATTAGTTTACATCCTTCTTAATAACTTTGAATATTATTTTTGTTTTGTGGCAGTAACATTTGTGAATACACATTTGGCACAACACATCAGAGGTGGTTGTATTGAAGGTTTGAAGCGTCTACATTGCATCATTAGCAGCTAGGAAGAATTTTTGGTATTGCAGCATGAAGTAGGGCTGCAACAGGGTCGGGTTGGGCCGGGCTTTACAGAACCCTAATCCAACCTTAAGTCCCCTTAGCTGGGCCCAGACCCGACCCTACCCTAACTCAGGGCTAGAAAAATCCAACCCTGACCTGCCCTCAGGGTCGGGTCGGGTCGGGCTGACCCTGATTGGCCCTGATCATGGGGTAGGGGAAAGAAATGCATGGGTTAGAATGGGCCGGGGAGAACATTATCAATTTTACATAAAATAACACTATAATAAAAAGTATTATATCAGTTATTGTCTTCATATATGATATATTATATAAAAAAAATGTAGGTGACATTTAAAGTTTATAATGTATATATTATATCAATATATATTTTATAGTATAACTTAAATCAGGGTCGGGTCGGGCCGGGCCAAGCAGTTGAGGCCTACCACCCCCGACCTTGACTCTCAAATTCCGGCCCCCGGGCCATGAGGCCTGGGCATGCCGAAGGCCAACACCCCTAGCATGAAGCATCAGAAATTCAAATAGTAGAGATGGTTCATCTCACACTTCTGGACTTCAAATTGGCAGAAACAAAAGCCAGACCCACATTGATTGCATTAATTCTCCAAGTGTAGGACAGAAAAATATCTGAGTGAGTATCCAGCATCAAAATCTGACAACAGAAACATTTCTTTCAACCCCTTTAACCTGTCAGAATCTCAATATTTGTTAACAGTCTCATTGGATCTTATGTTGTTCTTCAGGTCGAATTCTACTGTAATAGTTTTGAAGGTTTTCACTGAAGTTTTTTTTTTTTTTTTTTTTTTGGGTAAACACTGAAGTACTTGACCACTTCCTTTTATTGAGTTTATGTTGTTTCTCACCCAATATTCTGAAACCTGTCCTGGCCCACCAAGCCAGACATGTTAACCTATCACAGTGCTCATACAGTGTCCTCTGCAGTGCGGGGGTATGCTGGAAGATGTCTGGCGCACCATCTGAGCTCGACACATGGCCGAGGTGCCCTTTGGATGGCTTGGATGGCTGCACATATCTGACCATGCTGTACATGTGATGGAGAGAATGATTTCCAACTCGGTCATCATCAGATATGCGCATCCATCCGAGCCATTTGAAGGGCACTTCGGCCACATGTCGATCTTGGGTTGTGTGCCGGACATCTTCCAGTGCACCCCCACCCTACAGAGGAGCCCAATTCCTATTACCCTGGTCATTTTCTCAATTGCTATGGCTCTGTGAATTAGTATCAAAGAAAGCATGGGCAAAGTGGGTCTGCAGTGAGTAGGGGGACATGCAATGGCGATGGCGAGGGAAAGATGCTTTCCACCCCATCCCATGGTCAATAAGGTGGAGTGTAGGAGATTCCATTCTATAATGCCAGCTTGGAAAACCTTTTTCCTTGTGTGTGTGAGAGAGCAATATATACAATCATTGGTTTAAAATACTAGGATATTTAAAGCAAAATAGCAAATAAGTAAAGGTCAGCCAGCCTAATATCCTTGCATTAACCATCTGCACAATTCTTGTCTATCTATCCCACGCCTCTCTTCTCCGTGACCTTGTGCCCTTGCTTGGCGCTAACCTTGCAAGATAGCTCTGGCCTTTTGATACCAACAGAGACTTTGTAATACCAGAATTCAATAGAACTCACATTATGAAAAACCATGGAGGCTCATTCACTCTTAAATAAATTAGAATCGAAAATACCATCACATAACAAGGCTAGCTGATTCACATAAGGCACAACAAGGTATTCATGTAGGGACATATGCCCTAGTTTTTGGAGTTGCCATCAGTCCCCCGTTTAGCGTTGCAAAAGAGTAACTACCCTCCTTTAACAAGTAGATGACCCGGACTCGCTAAGGTCTATATAGAGCATTATAGTAGAGCGGCATTCTGGGTACTTTATACAAGTTTGCAGTCATTCAAAGGTCAAAGTCTCCAGTGCTTCCTTGATTTGGTTTTGCTGGTAGTTAGTTCATCAGCTTTATCTGATATAGGTTTTGTGTTCGGTTTAGTTCTGATAGAGCTGAGGTGATTCTAGGTTTCAATCACTCTCGATGTGGAAGGGTTGGTTGTCGTACTCATTCCTTCACAATTTGTGGCCTGAAAAAAATGGCTCCATGGTTAAAAGAATCGGATCGGAATTGACTGACCCCGATTTTGATTACGCTTGATTTCTAAAACTCCTCTTTTGAATCAGATCTTCATTTTTTATCTTCCTTGAAATTAATAGAAATCTTGTAACATATCAAAAACCTCCAAAAAAATGTCACATTGAGAAGGTATGTGTAGCAAAGATGAGGATGTTAGGATGAATGTGTGGAAAAACTAGGAAGGATAAAGTAAGGAATGATCGTATTAGAGTTGATTTGGGAGTGGAGTTGCCCCGATCAATGACAAGCTCTTAGAGAGTTGTTTGAGGTGGTATAGTCATGTTCAACAGAGGCCTAAGGATGCCCCAGTAAAGAGAAGTGATATGATCCCGATTGAATGAGCTAAAAGAACTAAGGGCATACCCGCCCCAGTTGGGAGGAAGGACATGCATAGTCTAGGTCTTGTTCCAAGTAGGATCTCGGATAGAGCCTATTGGAGAGCAAGGATCCATGTAGCAAACCCCATTAGTTGAGATCCTCCCGACATGCTGGGTTGTGCCTCTTTCCTCTTACTTCCACTTTTCATTTTTATTTTTCTCTTTTTATTTCCCATCTTTCATTTTTTTCATTTTTCATCTCTTTCCTATCTCTTCATTCCATTTTTCTTATTTAGACTTCAGTTTTCCCTACCTTGTTTTGTTTGGATCCATGTAGTCGACCCCATTAAGTTGGTATACGACTGAGTTTGTTGTAATTGTTGTTGAAGTTGAGGTTGTCTTTATTACCTTTTCCCAAAACCAGCATTACAAAATGCATGTAAACCAATTCTGAATCGGATAAAGAAAACCAAATAGAAAACAATATAACCACACCGAATGCAAAACAACTCTGATTTTGGTTGATTCATTTTCGGTTCAATTTTGATTTCACCTTGTCAAAATGTAAAACGAATCCAAACCCTATGTATTAGCAATTTGACATAAATTCTTCTAGATGCTCTTTCCCTTCATTTGATATGATTGAACTTGAACCTTCCAATTTCTCCTCTTAGATCAGACACTGGATAACTCTTTGTTCTTACTCTGGTACGAGTATTCTGCAAATGAGTGGGATGCCCCCCCCCCCCCCTCCCTCCCTCCCTCTATAGTTTGGTTTTCAAAACATTTCTGGTACATGATTTGATGAATTATGCTTAAAGAGAGGATGGAGGGGGGAAGGGTTGTTAAAACTGTTCTTCAAAACTAAACTAGTAAACTTTATGGACAACCGAGCAGACCTTGGTTTTGATCCTTTTTTAGTTTCAAGGATGAGACCTTGGCAGAAACTAAGCAACATAATGTTAAAAAATCTCCAAATTTTGTATATCTTAAATGGAAACTCTCACTTATGTTTGGCAGCTACATATAACTTCCATCAGGTAATCCCCAGACTATCAGAGATCAAAACTTGCCCCTGGACCTGGACCTGGACCTGGGAGAATCCCTTGAATCAAATTCTTCTTTCCAAACAAGAGGAGTAGTTTGTCACCAGAAAGATTAGTTCCCCCTTTAGGAAATTCTGTTAAGCTCCTTGACTCCAAAATATTATATTTAGTCGCTTTCAAGCAAACTTTGTGAATTCTCAACAAGTGACTCAAGTCTCTGGCAAGAGGGGAAACAAAAAAGAAAAAGGGAAAAGATTAAATAAGCAAATAAAAAAAAAAAATTGGAACAAGATCAGATCAATTCATATGGAAATCCAGATCCAAACTCATGCTTATCTATTTTTTGGACAAGATTTGTTTAGCATGAGGATCTAAGCTGAATGTTTAAAAACGGGTCTCCCTTTAAGATCCAAACCAGATTAGAGGAGAGTTGCATGGACATTCCAATTTTGACATGGACTCCTGAGTGCACCCAAAACACAAATCTGACTCTTTCGGCATATGAATCTGATGTTCTCACTAATACACTCAAAGTCAACAGTGGAAATTAACTAAAGTCTCCATATTCATATGCAACATTAAACAATTTAGACTTCTGAATATCATCCTGCTTTTAAGAAATACATGATAATAGTTATACACAATCAAGATGGAAATCTTTATTGCCACTCACATAAAGTAAGAAAAATATATTTGCTATTGGTGAGATTTTCACAAGGTAAATATGCTGGGGAAATTGTTTACTGTAGCCATTTGGGATTTTGCCCTTCTAATTGCATATATTAGGAGTTGGAGAGGTGTCAGGTTGAAGCTTTTTCATCCTTAGGGTAAACAGGTTTAAGTTGAGTATTTTAACTAGCATGATCCTTAACTTTCCCCTATAGTTTAAACTTTGTTCACCCCGGGAGATCCTTAACTTTTTCGGATGATTAATCATAGTTGGTTTTCACTAAACTTCCAACAAAGGCCGTACCCAGTGCACAAGGCTCCCGCGTTTAGCAGGGTCTGGGGAGGGTTAAATGTACGCAGCCTTACCCCTGTTTCCAAAGAGGCTGTTTTCAGGACTTGAACCCGTGACGAAGCATTCAGCAAGTATTTTGTCTTTAGGCTATTTTCCCCAAATATTTTGTCTTTATTTACCTGTCATTACAGTCTAAAAATATTAGTTTGGAACACATTAGTCGCTCTACTACCATAGTATTGGTTTTACTTAATCTGTAACGAGCATGGCTCCATACCAAGTAGTAGAAAAATGTTATTTTCTATCTAATTTGTGGAATTGGTGCCAATTGTTTTTGTCCTTTCATTTTTTTAAACCTCTTTAGTATGTATTTGAAAATCTTAACTATATCTTCCCAACATCCCATTAGCCTAGCTTGCCGAGTTAACATATTTTGAATTCTGACTCCTAATTCTGAGAGCATTCAGCACTGAATTAGAGGGAAAATAAATCTCGGTAACGGCAATCACGTCATGCCTAATAATGAAACCCTCAAACTGCATAGATGATGTTGAGTTAGAAAAAGGATAATAATAAGCACCATCACGAGTTCAAGATGCTGGCAGAGACAAAGAACAGAGGAAGTGCACACCTGAACTGATTGCTTAACTTCTTCAAGTTTATTTAGCAACACATCACCAGGTACCACTCCTCTGGGCTCCTGCAAAGCATGGCATATTAAAATGTTAGCTGCATATTATTTGTCTAAATTACAGTAGTTCATATAAGCAAAAGGACAGAGAGGATTACAATAGTAAGCCTATTACCAATCTTTCAAAGTATTTTCAATGAGATTATATTTAGTGTTAGGGACAAATTCATCAAAACATAAGAAATGTCATTACGGGGACTTGAGTCGCCTGCCTAACAATGAAATCAGATAAATTTTGTATCTGCACCAATGAGTTAAATCATGATCTTCTTTCTCCATTATAGACCTCCACCTACAGGATCCTTCAAGATATTCAAAAGTTATACGATCAATTGCACTGCCATGAGAATCAACCACCCACAACATTAACATAAACAGGCCTCCAAGAACTCTAATGCAGTCCCCCCACCCCCCCCATCCCCCACCCCAAAGTTAAAACAAAAGGGTGGATGGGTCAGAGGGGAGAAGGATTACAACAAAGATTTCAGCTATCACAAGCAGCTGGAAGCTCAGAGCTTCAATGTTAGCAGTGGTCACAATCCGGTAAAACCCTTAAATCAAAGTCCCCAAACATCAGCCCAATCAGATCATATCTAGTTAGTTGTTGAATCAAAATGATGGAACCCACCAAAATGGGCTCATCTCTACCCTGAGAATATTCTTCGTAGAGCCCTTAAAGTCCAGAATAGAATGGCCTTTCAAAATGGTGCATGTTCTTCTTAATATGTAAAATGATATCAGTGGACCAAATCCAGTATGAACTTTAGGCAAATTCACCAAAGAACAGGCCAATCAGATGATCTTAGTTATCTTATAAACAGACGTTTTCCGGATCACCATTCTTATTAGTTAGAGAATTAAATTGAATAAAATTGCTCAGATTATCACATTTCCAAAATTGAATTATTCTGCCTGTAAGCGTGGGTGAACATCACTGACCAAAGACCTACAACAACATTCCATGTGCTCATGTTTCTAGAGGAGGGAGGTTACAACTTTGATACTATGAGTCTACGACCAATGCACTATTGCAGCATATTAAGTAAGGAAGTTTCATAAGAAAGTTCACACTCTGTTAAGCTTTAAAGAACTTCTCAATAATTTCAGACAGTGGGTTTTCCCAACAAATTAACAGGAGAATGGGAGAGCATCTCAGATTGCAAGTCTTAAACCATTACCTTCCGAATTTTAGAAGGTGATTTACCCATTGCTGGTGCCTCGGACACAGAACCCATACGAGATGGTGTCCGTGTACCTTCCCCCTCACCAGTGTATGCAACAGGCTTCCAACTAGTACCAAATCCTAATATCATCTTGGAAGCTTCTTCTACAATGACCTGAGTAAATGTAACAATATGTATATAAACCAAAAGACATGAGCCCATCTCAAATTTGCACTCATGAATCATCTAATTTAATGATGATGACATACACACATCAGCAAAATAAAGTAATAAATCCAGTTCTGAGTTACCTTCCTCAAAACTCCTGGGTTAGAGACCCCTTGAACCTGTAGCTCATCCACAGAAGCAGCTTTTCCATGTGGTATACTCTCAACTCTAAATGTATGGATCCCATACATCGATTGCAAGCAACCTAGATGCATCAGAGCAAAAACTTCAATAATATCCAAAATTGAATATTTGTCCTAGACAGTTAATCATGAATTTCAAATAATGTACCAACTCGAGATAAAAGGAGGTTTATATATTCTTAACTGTAATAGCATGTGGAATTTTCATAATCAGATGACTACAATGCATCTAAAAGGATAAAGGCAGCCAAGGGCTCCAATAAATCAGGATAGATGAAACTGGCTAAATAAGTTATGGGTGAAGGCAGAGCTATTAATAAAACAACAAATCTCGTGTATTAAATCAGAAAGTTGATTGCTTATTTTCAGATGATCATAATCATAATATTTTTGCATGAAAGGACTTATTCGATAATTTGATTTTGAGAGACAAGATTAATTGGTGAAAAGGAGTTTCAGGACCATTTCTGTCATCTTATTTTTAGCAATCAAAGACACTATAGAAGAAATTTGAAGAGACTTTACTATGAAGTGATTTGGGGAGTAAAGTTGATGCAGTGGCCATTTTAATAGATTCCGACTTACATTTTGACAGTATTATTATATCCATGCTTATTGAAAAAAAAACTGTTTTACTATTAGCTTTAGTGGCACATCAATTCTTCTCCTCTCCAATCTCCATACTCAGCAGGGGATGTACACCAATATGTTCACTTCCGATTTTTCTTTTTTAATTTAATAGAAAAATTTGAGCCAGTACACTTTTCCATCTCTTTACTAGCAAATACAATTGAGTTTTGATTCAAGGAATAAGTGAAGAAGGTTTTCAATCTTTACTAACACAATACTCAACAAGTTCCTGTGTTTTAGTTACGAAAGTCTACCAAAAACTGCCAAGCATAAAATGTCTCACGTCAAATCAAAATGACTAAGGAAACACAATGTATTCACATCTCTTGGAGCATATTACATACAGAAATTTATCAGGATATATTCTATAGGCCAAATTGGAAATGGAAGGATGTTTTTGCTCTTTAAAATCCACTCATGCACCCATGCTACAAATTTATTACACCTAGGGGCTTCCAGTGCTTTATTTAATGCAACTGAGAATAAAACAGATATTTCATTCTCAAATATTTAATAGAGATAACTAATTAACTACAAGGTGCAAAAACATGATTTTAAAAAGAAAAAAGAAAAAGACAACGTAAAAGTATCCAACATTCTTAAAAAGTACCTTGTTCAGTAATGATGTCGATTACCAGAGCAAGAGGTATGTGCTTCTCAATCTTTGTAACACCCCAGAAAGGCAGAAATGAAGGTCTTGCAACCTTGACAAAATATTTTTAATTAGATTTATCACGTAAAATTAAAAAATAAAACCAGAAACAGAGACTATAAAAGTATAATGAAATTCACCTTGTAAACTATTTCATTAGGGGTAACATAGAGTTTGCGTGAGGAAATATCCTTTCGAAGCACGTATCTTCTAACAGGGAGATATAGAAGCATAATAATTCCAAACCCCCAGGCTAAAACCAGAAGTAATGATATGAGGACCCATATAACTGTGTCATATTGCACATGGCTTCCTGCAAGTTCCTCAAAGGAGGCTTTGTACAGTATCCTCGCAGAAATTTCTCCTTCCTCATCATCAAGCTCAGGCACAGGATCTTCGAGTAACAGCTGATTTGATGAACTACGTTCCCGTAAACCAATGGCATGACCAGTCGTAAACATTGCCGTAAGGTCGAAAACAATAACTAGATACTAAAACACTTCCCAGATAAAAATTCAACTTGATCACTGAAACAATGAGTGAGCATACATTGTCTCAGTAAAGTTACTGTAGGAAGGGTTCATTAGTAACATATGATATAATGGAAGTTCATAATCTGAAACTGAAATGGGTTCCTTTTCCTTTTTGATGATAGAAAACACTAAACAGTAAATAGAATTTTCATATGTTCGGAAATGTTATAGCACATCTCAAATACTACACAGGAGATTATTAGTCTAATCTTTAGTGGGGCAAACGCAAAGCAGGAAACCATCTTAACATCTGCAACTATCTATGGGGTTGCACTGAGGAACGTTTTGTCAAGCAAAGGTATAGTTAACGGCAAGTAAATAAAATTGGGACATTCTAATAAATCGAACACTTGGGGTGTTCTTAAATTGGACAGAGTAAAGGTTCATGAAGACGCGAAACTAAACTAACGCTGAGAATCAGAAAAGTTGCATCAGAATTTGAAGAATTAAAGAGTAGTTAGAACTAAGAACATTTATCAAAAGGAAGAAGGAGACTCGGTGTTGTGATGTTTACCTGAAAATTTTGAGGCTGTCAACAGATTGAGAAGAAATAAAAGGTTACTTCAAAGCATTCAAAGACGGGATCTCTGAGCTCAAGATCGGGTACTAACTACTAACTACTAACTACTAACTAGGGTTTCTTCTATGGAGTGGGATTTGCTGGAATTACGACTGCTTTTTCACTTTTCAGTTTTGTCTATTGGAACAGCGAACAACCAGTCCTGTTTTCGTAACCCCCACCTACCCACCCCAACGTTGAATGGTTGGCGGGAGAAAGATCCCATTCGGACACGGTCGATTGGGTCATGCCATCCGGACTCGGGGTGGACCCCTAGTTTATTGACTTGTAGTTGTAGACCACATCGAGGAGCATTTCCTACCTTTCCCTCATCATCTTCTTCTCCCTCTCTCTCTCGCTCTCTCTCTGATTTCTGGTTCAGCTGTTGTTGTTGAACTCTCTTTCCTCTACATATTTTTCGATCTCTCTCTGAAAGAAGAAGATGTCAGCTCTAGGAAACTCGACCTTCCTTCAGGTGGCCTTCGACAGGTTTGCCTCTCCTGAGTTGGGGGACTTCATACTCCGATGGGACATCGACTTGCATGAAGTGGAGTCACTCAAACCAACATCAGCCATGATTCAAGCCTTATCTGATGAAGCTGAAGTGAAGCAGTTCACCGACGGTACTGCGAAACTGTGGCTCGACCACCTCAAACAACTCCTCTATGATGCGGAGGACATACTGGATGAGTATGCTACTGAACTTCTACGCCTGAAATTGGAATCTGCTCACCAAACCCAACAGGTACGCAATCCTTTTCCTCTCACTCCATCTAGTGAAACTAGTGTTTCTTTTTAATTTGTTGAACTTGAATCTGGCATAGAATTTGCTGTTAAGGGCATCAATGAAACTTTAGATTAGAATAAAAAGCAATAGGCCTAAGGTTTATAACATCGCCGAATATTTCTGCAGGGAATTGAAAGGCCTGGATCAGGAGTAAGGGATTTCAACGAGAGGTTAAAAGGACTGAAATTGGAATCTGAACATCAGACCCACCCTCACCAAACCCAACAGGTATGCAACCCTGTTCCTCTCACTCCATCTAGTGAAACTAGTGTTTCTTCTTAATTTGTTGAATTTAGGCGTAGAATTTTCAGCTTGGGGCATCAATGAAACTTTAGATTTGAATAAAAGGCAATAGGCCTAGGGTTTATAACATTGCAGAATATTTCTGCAGGGAGTTGAAAGGTCTGAATCAAAAGTAAGGGGTGTCAACGAGAGGTTAAAAAGACTGAAATTGGAATCTGAACATCAGAGCCACCCTCACCAAACCCAACAGGTACGCAACCCTGTTCCTCTCGCTCCATGTGAAAGTAGTGTTTCGTCTCTGTTGAAGTCTGGTACAGAATCTGGGGTTCAGGACATCAATGAGAGGTTTGGGTCAAAAATAAGGGAAATCAATGAGAAGTTACAAAGTGTAGCACAAAATGGTGTTGCTCTTGGTTTGAACCCGAGAGTGGGTTCTGGGTCTTCAAGGCCCAGGGTATTCAGTGAAAGGCCACCAACGGGTTCTGTGGTGAATAGATCTAAAGTTTTTGGCAGAGAGGAAGATATGTGGAAGATTATTCGATGGTTGCTATTAGACGACAAAACTCCAAGTTCTAGTAAAAATGATAGTAATTTCTCGGTGTTGCCCATAGTCGGCATGGGTGGAGCTGGAAAGACAACCCTTGCTCAACTTGTTTATAACGATGAGAGAGTTGAGAAGCATTTTGGTCTTAAAGCTTGGGTATGTGTATCGGAAGACTTTGATGTGGTCAGGTTAACCAAAGAAATTCTCGAGTCAGCCACTAAGTCAACCCATAGTTCTAATTCACTAGACAAGTTACAGGTGGAACTTAAAGAAGCATTGAGCAACAAAAGATTCTTATTGGTTTTGGATGACATGTGGAACGAGAATTACGAGAGATGGGATGCTTTAAGCACCGTGTTTGCATTCGGTAGACTACGAAGCAAGATATTGGTTACAACACGGAACAAAAGCGTTTCATCAATCGTGCGCACTGTTCTTAATGATCATGATCTTAAAGGTCTGTCAGATGAGGCTTGTTTTGCAATGGTTAGAAAGCACGCTTTCTTGGATGAAAATTCATATGATGCAAATATAAAGTTGGAATCATTTGGACAAGAAATTGTGAAGAAATGTAAGGGTTCTCCTTTGGTTGTAAAGACACTTGCTGGCCTCTTGCGTGATAAAAAGAAGAACAGTGAGTGGAAAGATATTTTGGAGAATGAAATATGGGATTTAAGAGAGAGTGAGATCCTTCCATCACTCATGTTGAGCTACCATCATCTTCCACCAGTTTTGAAAAGATGCTTCGCTTATTGTGCTTTGTTTCCTAAAGACTACGTATTTAATAAGATTGAATTAGTTCTCTTGTGGATGGCGGAAGGTATTGTTAAACCAAAAGGAAGCAAACAGCTGGAAGATATAGGGGCTGGGTATGTTGATGAACTATTTATGAGATCCTTCTTCGAGTTATCTGATCGTCTTCCTTCTAACTTGGCATTTCCCTTTAGTCTTAAAAGAGACTGGTGTCCTGCACCTTCGAGTTACAGATTCGATGAACTTCACATCAGGTCTTTTTTTGAGTCATCCAGTAACACAGGATTAGGATTTGTGATGCATGATCTGATCCATGATTTAGCACAATTTGTTTCGAGTGGAATGTTTTGTAGGAGAGAGTACGATAAGCCATCCAAAGTTCTTACAACATCCCGTCACTTTTCTTACAAGCTTAAACGCAATCATAATGATGGGGCGACAGAATATAAGGCCATGAAAAGGTTGCGCACCCTTCTAATGCTAACCGAAGAAATTTATTATTCCACGACCCTTTTGCGTACCATTCAATTCCAATTCCAATTCCTGCGTGTGCTATGTTTCAGATATCGTGGCAATGGTGAGTTGCCAGATTCAATTGGCAAGTTGAAACATCTAAGGCTTCTTGATCTATCATATTCTGATATTATGAGATTACCCGACTCAATTTCAAGTCTTTACAATTTACAAACGTTGATCCTAACTCACTGCGAGAACCTTAGAGAGTTGCCCGAAGGTATAAGTAACCTCATAAACCTTCGACATCTCTTTATTCCTTGGGGTTTGGTTATAATGCCATTAGGAATGGACAACTTAACTTGTCTTCAATCATTGAACAGATTTATTATGGGGTCAAAAAATAGTAGTGAGTTGAGGGAGATGTCCCAACTCCGTGGGACTCTAGAGATTATAAATTTGGAAAATGTAGGCAATAGTGGGACAGAAACCATGATGGGTAATTTAAAGAACAAGCCGAACCTTGTTGGCTTGCAACTGAAATGGAGATTTTATGGAAGCATGGTTAATTTTCCTGATTTGGGGAGGGATGAAAAAGTAGAGGAAGATGTACTTGACAAACTACAGCCTCCAACCAATCTTGAAGTGCTATGGATTGAAAACTATGGTGGTACGAATTTCCCAAGTTGGATGGAGCATCCTTCCTTCTCTAATTTAAAGACCGTACATCTCACTGGTTGTCGCAAATGCATGTTCTTGCCTCGTCTTAGTCAACTGCCCTTGCTCGAACACCTAGAGATCAAAGACTGCAGTGCTACAAAAATGGTGGGAAGTGGGTTACATGGGGATGGCTCATCATCAACTAATAAGAAATTTCGATCATTGAAGACACTACATATTGAATGGATGGAAGAGTGGGGGGAGTGGCCCGAAGTGGTTGAAGAAGAAGAAGATGGAGGACAATTCCCTTGCCTCCGTAGGCTGATTATAAACTACTGTCCCAAGCTAAGGAAATTCTCTCACCGCTTTCCTGGCTTGGTGGGAATGGAAATAGTAGAATGTCACGACCTAAGAGAAATACCGCGGCTTCTTCCTTCACTACAATGGCTTAATATTAGTGAGTGTCCAAAATTAGCGGTGCTTCCGAGTCTTCCCTCTGTTAAGAGGTTGGCTTTGAACAGTTGTGACCAGATAACATCATTGTCCAACTCTAATCATCAATCATCATCAGCACCACATGTACATATTTCCTTGCCTTGCCTCCATGTGCTAGAAATTGTATCTTATCCCATGCACTGGTTAAAGTGGAAAATGGATGCATCACATTTGTCCATGCCTATTGATGATGATGTGTCAGATCTCGAATCGCTACACAATGGAGTTATGCAACACTTGACAGCACTTGAAGAATTAAAGATCTATGATTGTAAATTGCTTACAGTTCCTCTTCAGTGTTTGTTACCACAGAGCATGTGTAATCTCCATCGTCTTAAAGAACTAAGAATTGAAGGGGGTAGAGGACTCACATCATTGGTTGAAGTTCTGCACAACCTCACGTCTCTCCGAGATCTTCGAGTATCAAACTGTGAGAATCTGGAGTTGCTGCCCAAGGAGCTACACACTCTAACGTCACTCCAAGAATTTGTAATCGAAAGTTGTCCTACTCTTGTGTCCTTCAAGGAAACAAGGTTACCCACTTCACTTCGAAAATTGAGGATCATGGATTGCAAGAATCTGGAGTCACTACCCAAGGAGCTACACACTGTAACGTCGCTCCAAGCATTTGTAATTGAAAGTTGCTCTGCTCTTGTATCCTTTCCAGATATGGGGTTACCCATCGCACTTCAGGAGTTGTTGATTCAAAAATGTGGGAAGCTGATTTCCTTGCCCAAGGCACTGCACAAGCTCACAAATCTTGAACGACTGGAGATTGTGGGATGCTCTTTTCTTATGGAGTGCAAGAGTCTCGAACCCCTACAGACCTTGGGTCTTCATAATCTCACCTCTCTTTCAGTTCTCACCATCGGTGGATGTCCTGCTCTCGTGTCCATTCCAAAGGGTCTACTTCCCACCAATCTTAGGCAATTTCACATCAATGACTGCCCAATTCTTGAATCCTTGTATGGTGGACTCTCTGACCTAACCTCTCTTAAACTTTTGAAGATCCAGAATTGTCCAATGCTAAAACAACGGTACCAAAAGAAGGAAGGAGAAGAGTGGTCCAAGATTATTGCCCAAATCCATTACGTAGCAATAGACTATGTACCGCTGCATTAAGTGAGGTATTTCTTCTATAATAATAAATGTATGATTTCTATCTCTACTTTACGTTTTGCCATGTGTGAATTTAATTTAATTTTTCTTCATAGGAGAGTGATGAGATGTGAAGAGCATGAGTGAATTATGGAACAGACATGCAGAGCAGATTTTTTATTATGGAAGGAGAAGCGACATGGCAAAGAATTGAAGGGGTACACTTCCACAGGAGGAATCTGTTTTACAATCAGCAGGTTATATTGTGCAGGGATACACTTCCACAGGTGGGTAGATGTAACTGCTCTCTCTCTCTCTCTCTCGTACATGCAAAGACAATTCTCTCCTTCCCAAGTCTTTGGACTCAAATTTTTGAGACATTCGAATAGCTTTGACTTCAACTTGTTACTGATATAAACTAATTGAGAAAGGAAAGACACAATTCATTAAGCCCTAAACAGTTTCTTTGTAAGAAACATATAGCTTTTTAACCCAAAAAAAAACTCTATTTATCTAGTCCCTGCCACTACTTACATTTGCTTGCATCCTTTAAAATAACTTTGAATATTATTTTTGTTTTGCGACAGTAACATCAGGTATGGTTTTATTGAGTGTTTAAAGTGTCTGCATTGCATCATTACCAGTTAAGAAGATGTTATGTGTGTCTCGAATGCTTGTACCTGTTTTGAAGATTGACCCGCTCAGACATTTTTCCGAATGAGATTTTTCTGAGATCTGTGATGGTAGCGGTGGGCTTGGAGGAGTATATATTTGTTTTACTGTCTTGTTGTATAAGTGAAGAGGTGATTTTTGGGATTTTCGTGTTAGGGTTTAGTGAAGAGAATTTTTGCCGCTGTTTTGAGAGATCTCCGTTGTACTTTTCTTCCATTACATAGTGAATCATCTTCAGTTTTGCCCGTGGACGTAGCACATCATATTGGTGTGTGAACCACGTTAAATCTGTGTCATCTTTGCTCTGTTTTGTTTCTAATAGTTTTAAAGGTTTTCAGTTAGCTACTTGAACGCTTCCTTTTACTGAATTTTTGTTGTTTCCCCACCAATGTTCTGAAACTTGTCCTGGCCCAGCAAGTCAAACATGTTAACCTATCACAGTACCCATATAGTGCATTGACAACACTAACCCAAAGAATTGTCTTATTATGGCTGCTGAGGTGATTATGGTTCATTGCCCAGTAACTGAATTAACTGGGATTCTCAAAATGCAGTCAATTGGCTCAACTACAAGGATATCTATCACTAGGCATGGAAGTTATTCTCAATCATGTTTGATATTGAAAACTATAGAAATCAGGTTGATTCTGTACTTATTTTGAAGAAAAAAAGAGGGGGGGGGGGAACAGAGTTAATGTGGAACTTGCTCACCAACTAGCTGTCAATGCTAGGAAGGACACAGCCACATAACTCTTTTTGCTGATCTTTAATACAAAAAATAACTTTTCTTTTTGGATTGAGTTTTCCTTCACTCATGGTTAATGGGGATCCATTCACCGCAGCGTTGCAGATGCGCGTGCGGGTATCGAGAGGGTATTAAGGGGAATATACTAAAACCCTATAGGGGTTTGTGAACCGTAGGATGCCTGGTTGAGAAAAACTTTCTCCTTTCTTTTCCATTGAAAAAATAATAATAATAACTTGTCTGGGTGACCAGACTTAGTTTCGGATTTAAATCCTCTCCAATTCCCAATGTTGCAGCGCAGTGCAGTTCGGATGGAGAGCTCGACACCTGGCAGCTCGGACATCAAACAGTCCGAGTTCATTGACTTGGCCTTTTTTTTTTTTCTTTCTTTCTTCTCGAGCTGGGCACCGTTGGATATCAGAGCTGTCAGGTGTCAACATCTCCACCTTGAACTGCACCGCACTGCACTTTTAGGGAATTGGAGAAGATTTTTTTCCCTTAGTTTCAGACCATTGGACTCCACATGCCAAGTAAATCCAATTACATAGCCAACTACTATTGCCATGATCATTTTCTCAATTGCTATGGATCTCTGTGAATTAGAATTCAATGAAAGTTTTGAGGGCAAAGTAAAACCCTTGATGATATATCATCTAATAAAACTACTCAAATAAAATAGGAAAGATCTCCCAAGGGCCATGGATATCTGTCTCTTTTGGGTCACCTAATTCACCACTTGATGTGCATCAATCCATATCTCTATGGTAAGTTGTCCCATCTTGTGTCCTCTCATTATCTTCACTCGCACAAATAATACATTGTTGCAGTGAAGATCGATAGTGCTCCTGCCCCGTCTTCATCTCACAAACCCAAGATCTTAACTTCTCACTCAGCACTGCCAGCTCTTTAGATAGTGTAATCAGGTCTTATAGGTATTCTTTGAAAAACTTCCAGCTTCCTTTCATTGTCATCTCCGAGACCAGCTCCTCTCATTTCTTTTCTTTCCCTCCCCTCTACCACTTTGTTTTCTCTGTTTATGTTGCTAAGACTTTGATGAGTGTTCAGACTAAATGTTGGTTGAAGAAGCCAAGAATGCAAGTTCATATGGTCATATCTATTCCCCTCTTCTCTTTCCCACATCTGTAACCTTCCTTGATCGATCTTTCTTACTTCTTCCTTCTTCTTCAGTTCCTCTTTTTCTTAGGCCCCATTTGGTTGGCTGGGAGTAAAATCAAGTTTATGGAAAGGTGTTTCCTAGTATCGGAAGATATACAAGCAGACGAGAGCCAATGATGGCCTCTCCTATCTGTTCAATCGAAATAGGGGGCAGAGAAATCATTTCATGGGGAGAGTAGAGACCAAGATTCAACATGTATGGGTGGGACTTTGGGTGGGGAAAGGTAGAGCATGTTCGAAGCAGGTTTGCAAACATCATCGAAGGTAAGTGTGATATCTTCATAACCAGAGCTCAGAGGAAGTGTGGCATTGGATTGGAAGTGAAATCAAGCAAATGCAAAGCTCACTTTAAGTGGACCCCTAATATTAAAGTTCTACCAATGAACGAACACATGGAGATCCTTCACTTTGCGGAGGATCAACTGCAGCAGGCTTATGATTTATGAACATCAGATGCTCTACTGTGGCACACAACACAACTCTGTTAATATATCAATTGTTTGTGCACAAAGGGTTAGAAGTAAATGGTTCAAATTTTCCTTTCACGGTGGAACTTTACATGCTAAATCATATTGATCAAAAAAACATATGCTCTACTACATTTTTTCCATCACTTGTCTGAGTTGAAAAGCCAATGCACTAGAACAGAGATTACAACACATCAGTATCTGTGGATCTGTTTTTCTATA
The DNA here is from genome assembly GCF_018873765.1 of Telopea speciosissima. NCBI lineage: Eukaryota > Viridiplantae > Streptophyta > Magnoliopsida > Proteales > Proteaceae > Telopea > Telopea speciosissima. The sequence continues at coordinate 56,738,821 of NC_057920.1, forward strand.
AACAACCTTCTGTAACAGCTTTCCCTAACAATCCTGGGGAGATGTAAGTGGATAAAGAAGCTAGTAATCAACATCCCTATCTCTATGCACAAAAGAAATTATGCACCTACCTCTATAACTGAGAATAAAGGAGGCAGCCGCAGACTTCCAAATATTGTCAACAAGCATGTACTTGGCCTTTCCATCCATACATCACACAACCTGCCCCGGGTTTTGGGGATTCTGCCTTAGTCTCAGTCCTACATCAGCTTCTTGCTCACGTTGAATTATTCCATCATTACGCAAACTTGTATCTTGAGTTGTAGGGATAATATCAGTCCCACTGACATTCGTTGTTCTATCTTCACCGAAGTTATGAAGTCTCCGACTAATCAAATAGCGGTCATCATGTATGGAATTGTGGAGATTGGTGAACCAAATATGAAATCTCTTAGTACAGAAGAACACCAAACTAATACCTCCTTATTTGAATCCAATAAAATTAGTTAAAAAATAAAATTCCAAAAGGATAAAAAGTCAACCATCCAATTCAAGAACAAAAACTGAATTTTCGGCAGTATGTGAAATTTTCAACTTTCTGATGTTGGGTTTTTTTTCTCATATCTAAAAATTCCATAAATCTGAGTATGGTAAAACATTGCTAAGAACCAAAAGAGCAGTAAAATATTCAGTTCTTTTGATATCTAAAAAAATATTTTCATTCAGAGAGATTTTGACAGCATTCGCACACACAAAATAAGGTTTGACCGGAACATAACTTCTTTAATATAAATCAGATTTAAGCAATCTTGTATTTGTTGGAAAGCTGGTTTTGTGCTCTACCTAATACAAAAAGTCTCATGTAAAATAAAAATCATTAAACCAGTCAAACTTCTTAGAGAACAAGAACCTTTCTCTAAGTTGAGACTTGAGAGTAGTTTAATTACTTAATAGATAAGATCATATTAATTAAGAACGGTATAAACCCAAATGTGAGACGAGGTATACCATGACAATGACCAATTCCGAGAATAGTATAAACCAACTGTATGTTTTGATTGTTTCAAACTTCCAATAACTTGCTTCCTCAGTTCTGTTGTCTTCTAGTTCTATGTTGATTTTTGATGAGCTGATGTGGCTTAATATTGATTTTTTATGATATAATGAATATATTGTAACATACTAAATAATGATAGAAAAGAGGGAAAATAAAAACAACACTCGGGTGCCTTGGTTGCCTAGGCAGGCGTCTTGTCGACTAACCGCTTAGGCACCCCTCCACCGCCTTGGGTCGCCTTGCCACCTTGAAAACTATGATAGTAACCTTGCCGGTTCTTACAAGTTCTCATGCAATGTAGACAGTAGGCCCTGCAGCATGAGAATTTTGAATACTTGACGGTTGTGGTCTTCCAATCCATGGAGCTGATTCTAACCAAGACAAAAGACCCTTATAAAAAATTTTCTTTGATTCTTTTTGCTAAAATGAACTTTATTTCATAAAAGGATCTCTATCTAATAGATTTCCATTTTGGGTGAAGGTTTAGTGACTATGTGACTGCGTTGCTATCCACTAGTTTTGACCATGCATGGGTTTGTTGAGTGATATAGAGAGAGAAGTTTCCTAAGGGCTGGAGTTAGAGAGAAAGAGAGTGGATTAGGGAAGTTAAATGTGTTAGGGGAGGGGAGGGCACAGGGGTAGTTTAGGGATTTGAAATTAACAGGGAAGAAAGAGAGTAGAAGTTTGCTTTTTGGGGGGATCAGAAAAGAAGTTAGGGTAGGGGCATGGTTCAAGATTTTGGTCGAAACAACCAAAATCTCGCAACTTATTTCGGTTTTGGCATATGGGTTGAAGCAAAACAGAGGTGGAATCATTAGGCATGCACAATGTCAATCGAAATGTCAGAATTTCGGCCAAAATTTCAGTATAACTTCAGTTTCGGTATCGTTTCGGTCGAAATGTTACAAAAAACAATGCTTATAAAGGACTATTTCGATCAAAATGGGTCAAATTTTTTTTTTTTAAATTACACCTTTATATTATATATATTATATAGTATGTATCCTATACTGGTGCGTCAAGTAGGCAGTTGGGTACTATATTCTATCTAGCCAATCCCTTTTGCATGGATCCTACTATTTTTTTTTATTATCCCTTACCTTGTCTTATATAATGTATTTCAGTGCTAATCTTGTTCATAAGCATAGGATTAGATTTGCATCCTGGAACATCGGATTTTTTACGAGTAAGAGTATGGAGCTGATAGATGCTATGCGACGAAGAAGGATTAATGTTGCATGCATTCAAAAAACGAGATGGAAGGGTCACAAAGCCAAGGCGTTAGATGACTTCAAACTATGGTACTTGCGAGACGAAAGTGGGAGAGGTGGAGTGGGCATAGTTGTGAACAAAGACCTTAAGAACGAAGTAGTGGATGTTAAAAGATTTGGAGATAGGATCATATCTATCAAGTTAGTGCTAAACAACGAGGTTATCAACATAGTTAGCGCGTACGCACCCAGGCAGGATTGGATGAGAGTGTTAAAATACAATTCTAGGAACACATGGATGGATAGTGTAAGGTTTTGGTTTGGGAGAGAAAATTTTTAACAGACATGTGGGATAGGGATCGTAGAGGCTTCGAAGAGGTTCACGGAGAGTACAGAGTTGGAGAGAGGAATGAAGAGGGGGTCTCAGTGTTAGACTTTGCGATAGCGTTTGACCTATGCATTGCAATTACCTTTTTTAAAAAGAGAGATGAACCTTTAGTTACCTACAAGAGTGGGCAACATGTAAGCCAAATAGATTTTTTCCTAACAAGAAGGTTTGACAGATTTTTATGTAAGGACTGTAAGGTTATACCAGGAGAGAGTTTAACCACTCAACATAGACTAATGGTCTTGGATATGTACCTCAGTACGAGGCAACATAAGAAGGCAAAACAGGTTTGCCCTAAGATAAGATGGGGGCGACTGCAAGGAGTTCTCCTAGAATCATTTACCGGTAAAGTAGTTCTACAAGGAAAGTGGGACTTTAAAGGAGATACCAACGAGATGTGGACTGAGATGACGACTTGTATTAAGAAGGTTGTTAAAGAAGTCCTAGGGATTTCAAAAGGTATATGTCTAGCTCCTAGAGAGACTTGGAGGTGGGATGACGAGGTTCAATCAGCCATTAAGACTAAGAAAGCTCGTTTTAAGACCTGGCAAAGGACTAACGAGGCAGAGGATAAGGTGAGATATTATACGGCCAGAAAAGAAGCTTGGAAGATTGTTGAGAAAGCAAGAGCGAAGAAGTATGATGACCTCTATGAAAAACTTAATACAAAGGAAGGAGGAAATGTAATTCATCGGATAGCCAAAATAAGAGAAAGGAAGAGCAGAGATTTGAACCATGTTAGATGCATTAAGAGTGAGGATGGTAGAGTACTAATACGAGATGAGGACATTATGGAGAGATGGGGTGAATATTTTTACAACCTATTAAATGGACTAACGAGGCAGAGGATAAGGTGAGATATTATACGGCCAGAAAAGAAGCTTGGAAGATTGTTGAGAAAGCAAGAGCGAAGAAGTATGATGACCTCTATGAAAAACTTAATACAAAGGAAGGAGGAAATGTAATTCATCGGATAGCCAAAATAAGAGAAAGGAAGAGCAGAGATTTGAACCATGTTAGATGCATTAAGAGTGAGGATGGTAGAGTACTAATACGAGATGAGGACATTATGGAGAGATGGGGTGAATATTTTTACAACCTATTAAATGGAGTTACCTTGACCGATAGGATGGATTCGGAAGTGGAGAGGAATAGTCTTGAAGCCAACACATGTCATGGACATCTACAACGAGTTGGCGAGGCCAAAGTTAAAGAGGCCCTACAAAAGACAAAGGTAGGTAAATCATCGGGACCGGATGAGATCCCAATTGAAGTGTGGAAGAGCTTAGGAGCACGGGGGATAGCTTGGCTAACTAATTTGTTTAACAAGATTTTGAGTACAAAGAAAATGCCAGATAAGTGGAGGAGAAGCACTATAGTTCCGATTTATAAGAATAAAGGTGATATCCAGAACTGCAATAACTATATAGGCATAAAACTAATGAGTCATACCATGAAACTTTGGGAAAAAATCATTGAAGTCCACTTAAGAAGAGAAATTGCTATATCAGAGAACCAATTTGGTTTTATGCCAAGGAGATCCACGACAGAAGCTATTCACCTTTTAAGGAGGCTTATGGAAATATTTAGAGCTTACAAAATGAACCTCCATATGATCTTTATCGATCTTGAAAAGGCCTATGATAGAGTCCCTAGAGAGCTCATTTGGCATATCCTAGAGAAGAGAAGGAACTCAAGTAACTATGTGGATATAATCAAGGACATGTATGAGGGCGTGGTAACGAGTGTCAAAACTGCAAAGGGCTAAAGTACTGAATTCCTTATTGCAATTGAGTTACACTAAGGATCAGCTCTAAGCCCCTATTTGTTTGCACTCATCATGGCACATCCAAGATGAGGTGCCTTGGTGTATGATTTTTGTTGATGATAATGTTTTGATAGATGAGATAGTGGAAGGGATTAATACAAAGCTGGAGTTATGGAGATCAAGATTGGAATCACGAGGTTTTAAGTTAAGCAGAACAAAGACAGAGTGTATGATGTGTAACTTCAATCAAATTAGGAGAGTTGATGAAGTGAAACTTGAGGAGCAAGAGCTATCACAAATTGAATGCTTTAGATACCTGGGGTCAACCATTAACAAAGCGGGTGATATAGAGGATGACGTTTCCCACAGAATTAAAGTAGGATGGATGAAGTCGAGAGGTGCATCGGGAGTGTCATGTGACAAACGCATGCCTATTAAGCTTAAGGAGAGTTAATGAAGTGGTGAAACTTGAGGAGTGAGAGCCCCCACAAAGTGAATGCTTTAGATACCTGTGGTCAACCATTAACAAGGAGGATGATGTTTCCCACAGAATTAAAGTAAGATGGATGAAGTGGAGAGGTGCATCGGGAGTGTTATGTGACAAATGCATGCCTATTAAGCTTAAGGGGAAATTCTACAGGACAGTAATAAGACCAGTCATGACTTATGGAATTTAATGTTGGGCAGTTAAGAAGAATAATATAGATAAGATGAGTGTAGTAGAGATGAGGATGTTGAGGAGGATGTGTGGCAAGACTAGGAGAGATAGAGTAAAGAATGATTGTATTAGAACCGAATTGGGAGTTGCACCAATCCAGGACAAGCTTCGTGAGAGCCGCTTGAGGTGGTATGGTCATGTCCAACGGAGACCTATGGATGCACCGGTAAGGAAGAGTGACCAGATTCAATTTGATGGAGCTAAAAGAGGTAGGGGCAGCCTAAGATGACTATTGGAGAAGTGGTAAGAAATGATATGCATGTGGTAGGGCTCGATCATAGTATGACCGTAGATAGAGTTGTTTGGAGGACAAGGACCCATGTAGCCGATCCCTTGTAGGGGAATGTTCCTGGGATGCTGCTTTGACTAATGCTTTATATTTTTTCCTTTACTTATTTTCTTTTCTTCTTCCTTTTACTTCTTTTCACTTCTCTTATTTCTTTTACTGTCATAGCCTCTATCGGATCCGTGTAGCTGAACCCATTTGGTTGGGATAAGATTATGGTTGTTGTTGTTGTTGTAGGGAGGTGTTGACAATAATAGAGAAAGTCAACAGTAAGAGGGAGAAGCCCAAAAAACCCAAATTTGGTAATTTTTTCCCAAATCACCAACATTTCTTGGTGCAACAAGGTGTTGGGGACTACTACAATGCATCTACATGCCGCCTTTGTGATACAATTGGAGGCACAGTGAATTACCCAACAGACATGCAGAGCTGAATTGATGGAAATTTCTCTCAGATGGAATGATTCTCTTTGAAAGTGCTCAAGAATTGATGCAAAACAAGATGGCCAAAATTGTGGGGTTAATTAATTCTATTTTCACTTGCGTCCTCCGCTCTTAGTATACAATTCTATCTTATTTCCATGAACTTTCTTCTTGCTTTACTGTATTATGGATGTGAGGCAGAGGTTAAATGCTCAATATATATATATATATATATATATTCCTTCTAACCTTCCTAAATTGAATATAACCTTCCTAAATTTACCATGCTAGTGGTGACCCTCCTTGAGTTAGAATATATGGGAGGTCTGATTATAGTTAGAGAACAATGGTTTGCAGCTCAATAAGGAGGAAGAGAGAAGAAGAAGAAGAAGAAAGATGAAAGAGTCATGAGTTAGAGAGAATACTCTCCTAACTCCTATATTTACTTCACTAATAACTCTTAGAAATTACATATTACTCCCTAAGGAGGTAAAAGATAAAAAGAGAATAAAATGTAAAATTACAACTCTAACAGGCTTATAATAGAAACAAAGACAAATATACCCCTAACAAATAAATTCTAACACTCCCCCTCAAGCTAGAGAATAAATGTCATACATTCCCAGCTTGCATAGAAGAGTACTGAATTGGTTAGGGATAAGGCCCTTAGTGAAAATGTTTGCCAGTTGATCACCAGTCTGCACAAATGGAGTACAAATGCAAACTGAATCCAGCTTCTCTTTGATGAGGTGCCTATCAACTTCAATGTGCTTTGTTCGATCATGTGATAGCAGTCTTGTTATCACAATAGAGCCGCATAGGTCCCTCACTGTCAAACCCCAATTCTTGAACCAATCGCCTCAGCCATAGAAGTTCACACACCCCATGAGCCATGGCTCTAAATTCAGCATCTGCATTGGATCTGGCTACAACTGGTTGTTTCTTACTCCTCCATGTAACAAGGTTACCACCCACAAGGGTACAATAACTGGAAGTAGATCGTCTATCAAAAATAGAACCAGCACAAATTGCATTAGTGTAGCCCTCTATCCTCAGGTGACTATGTCTAGCATATAGAAGGCCTTTTTCCTGGAGAGGATTTTAAGTACCTGATGATGTGACGGACAACATCAAGGTGTCTACTTTTGGAAGCATGCATGAACTAACTCACCACTCCAACTGCATAAGTGATGTTTGGCCGAGTCAAGGAAAGGTAGATCAATTTCCTAACCAACCTCTGGTATTTCCCTGCATCTACAAAAGGAGAACCACAACCTTCACTAAGTTTGTGATTCTGATCAATTGGGGAGTTGGCTGGTTTACATCCTAACATTCCTGTCTCTTTCAATAGATCCAGAACAAACTTCCGCTGGCAAATGTTGATGCCCTTAATCTTGATACTTCAATCCCCAAGAAATATTTCAAAAGTCTAAGATCCTTAACTTCAAACTGTTCGGCTAGGTAAGATTTTAACTTCTTTATCTCATCTTCATCATTCCCTGTCACAACAATATCATCAACATAAACAATAAGAGCAGTGATTGTACCATTACCTCTTCGGATAAACAAGGTGTGGTCAGCCTGACTCTGGGAATATCCGTTCCTTAGAATGGCCTATCGAAACCTCTCAAACCAAGCTTTAGGTAACTGTTTGAGACCATAAAGTGCCTTCTTGAGGAGACACACCTTTCCTTCTGCTGAAGGAGACTTGAAACCAGGTGGAGGTTGCATATACACCTTCTCTTCTAGATCACCATGAAGAAAAGCATTTTTCACATCTAACTGATACAATGGCCATTCTGTGTTGGCTGCCACTGATAGAAGGACTCTGATTGAGTTGTGCTTGGCTACAGGAGCAAAAGTCTCTTGGTAGTCAATACCATAAACTTGACTGTACCCCTTGGCTACCAACCGAGCCTTGTATCGGTCCATTGTACCATCTGATCGGTACTTGATTGTATAGACCCACCTACATCCAACTGGAACTCTCCCCTTGGGGAAATGAACAAGAGTCCATGTACCATTCTTCTCAAGAGCACTCATTTCCTCAGATATAGCTTTCTTCCATTTTGGGTCAGATATAGCCTCAATGAGATTCTTGGGAATAGTTGCAGAGTAGAGAGCAGTGGTAAAAGTAAGACCTATGGGGGAGATAGCATCATAGGAAACAAACTGGGCAATAGGATTAGTGCAAGCTCGTTTTCCCTTTCTAGTAGCAATTGGGAGATCTAAATCAGAAGGAGGATCACTTGACTGAGGAGGATGAAGCTTAGTATCCAGATCCAAAGAGGGCTCTGGGTAGGTCTTCTTTCCTTTAGTCTTCAAGCATTCACCTTTTTTGTTGTGAATGTGGTAATCCTTCTTATGACCAGCACCACTTGCAACAACAACCCCTTGATCACAAGTATCAACGACAACCCCTTCTTTAGGTGTACCAATGTCAAACAAAAATGGGGAAGTAGGCAAAGGTGGGAGGAAAGGGATATCAACATCCTCTTCATTCCTTCTATTCTCCCCCTGAAGAGGATGCTGATGAGAAGGAGTGAAGAAGGGTATAGACTCAAAGAAAGTGACATCTTTGGAGAGGAAGCGCTTTCGGGAAGCAGGATGATAGCACTTATACCCTTTGGTAGAAGCGGAATAACCAAGGAAGAGGCACTTGAGGGCCTTGAGATCAAGCTTAGTCCTAGCCGATTTATTGACATGGATATAGCAGACACATCCAAATGCCTTGAGAGGAAGAAGAAAGGCAGACGTCTGAGGAAGCAGAGTTCCCAGAGGAGATTTGGAGCCAAGTAGCAGAGTTGGCATCCGATTGATGAGAAAGGCAGTAACAAGGAGAGAATCAGCCCAAAAAGTCTTAGGAATATGCATGCTGAAAAGGAGACTTCTAGTGACCTCCAACAGATGGCGGTTTTTCCTTTCAGCCACGCCATTTTGTTGGGGGGTATCAACACATGCAATTTGGTGGATAATACCATGATCACTAAAAAACTGTTGGAGCCCCCCCATACATGTACTCCCCCCTTTATCGGAGCAGATTATCTGGATGCGGGTACCAAATTGAGTAAAAATTAACTGATAGAAATTCTTGAAAGCATCATAAACATCACTCTTTTGTTTCATTAAAAAAGTCCAAGTGGTTCGGGAGTAGTCATGAACAAATGAAACAAAATAGCGGTATCCAGACAAAGAGGTAGTGAGAGTAGGTCTCCAAACATCAGAATGCACGATATGAAAAGGAACAGTGGATCTATTACCATGATAGTTATAAGAAGTGCGATAGTATTTAGCAAAAATACATGGTTCACACTGAAAAACATGCGAAGAAAGAAAAGAAGTAAACAAATGAGGCAATTGTTTCCTCATAACAACAAAAGATGGGTGGCCTAAACATTGATGCCAAAGCATCACAGAGTCCACAGTACTCCTATCAGTCTGGCCATAAACATAGGACTGATTAGCAAGCAAAACAGATGGTTGGGGCTCAAGAAGGTAGAGTCCTTTCTCCTCACGTCCACTGCCAATAACCCTCTTCGTCACCAAATCCTGAAAGACACAATGAGAAGGAAAGAAAGTGACACAACAGTTCAAGGACTTGGTTAAATGACTGACAGACAACAGGTTAGTGGCAAAATTGGGAACATGAAGTACAGAATCAAGAGAAAGAGAAGAAGTGACTCGAACATTGCCCTTACCAGAGATAGAGGAAAGAGAACCATCGACAACTCTAACCTTATCTTTACCGGAGCGAATAGAATAAGAGTCATAACACTGAGACATACCAGTCATATGATCTGTGGCACCAGAATCAACAACCCAAGTGGGGGCGGTGGAGGGGGTAGATGTAGAGGCCTACAAGGCGGAGGCTAAGTCTGACGCTGCAGGGGCAGTAGAAGAGTGGCCAAGTCGGAACATCATCCGACGTAGTGCTGCAATATCCTCTCTGGAGAGAGAATCCGGATCAGTCTGTGGTCCAGGTGACTCAGTATCAGCTGTCACAGAGTGGGCTCTAGCTCCCCCGGTAGCTCCTCCGGTCTTACCTCCTCGGGTACCAAATGATCCACCACGCCCACTAGGAGGCTGCCCATGAAGAGTCCAACACCTGTCCTTAGTGTGCCCAAACTTTCCATAATGGTCACATTTAAATCTGTCTCGACCTCTCCCTCCACCTCTCTCCTTACTCTGCAAGTAGCTACACACCTCATCCAATGATGGGAGAGGAGACCTCCCTAAGATCTGCAAGCGAAGAGGTTCATACTCTGGGTTAAGGCCACCAAGTAGAATAAGGATTCTTTCCTTCTCTTGTTTCCTGTAGACCTTGGCCTCATCTTCAAAATTGGACAGCTGGAGATTACTGTAGTGATCATATTTCTCCCACAAGCTAATAACAGTATTATAGTAGTCAAATATGCTCCGATCACCCTGTTTTATATGGATGATTTTTTTGGAGGATTTGATGCACTTTGGTTGAATCACTTACTCTATCATAAACTCTGGAAACACTGTCCCAAATATCCTTTGCAGTTTCCTTGCTCATAAAACTCCTACCTATCTCAGGTTTCATGGAGAATATTAACTAGGTCATGACAGTGGAGTTCTCAGTCTCCCACTTTAGATAGTTTGAGGCAGTAGGTTCAGGTGCCTTGATGGAGCCAGTAATATATCCCAACTTTCCTCTAATGCTCAGGGACAACTTCACGGAGCGAGACCAATCCAAGTAGTTTGTATTGTCAAGCTTCACAATAGAAAGTTGGGTGTTGGGGTTATCAAGGAAGTTCGTGATGGGGAGAGCACCACCTAAGCTGCCACTAAAAGCTCCCAAAGATCCACTGACAATGGAATCAGTACCAGACATGGTGGACATAATGTCAAACACTTCAAAGAAACTCAATATAGAGTCTTGCACAAATGGGGAGCAACCTCAACCCAACCACACACACAGAAAAAACAGGCAGCAAGCAAACCAAGAGCAAACACTTGCTGAAAAACAGGCTATACACTTCCAATGTCCAAAAAAAACAATCCATAGCATCCAAACACATACCAAAGAGTGAATCTTCCATTCTTAGTAACTAACAATCATTTAACAACATCACACCTCAAGGGTGAGCTTCAACAAAGAAGAAAATCACTGCTGCCAGAATCGAGACCAAACCTGTGCAACATCGAAGATGAGAGCAGTGCTGTCTAATCTGCCCTGATTACCAAATGAGCCCTTGGGGGCTGGAAAGAGGACTTCCAGGCGACTCAAAAGCGCCCAGCCTCAAAGCAAACAAACCTGCCAATTGGCAGAATCGAAACCAAGAGAGGTAAGACTGGCGGTAACGGTGACTGCACATGGGATCGACTTCAAGAGCTTCAAATCATCTTGCCAGGCAGAGAGCTCCCTCCATTCATCAAAGCTTTGATGTTTAGACAACAACCGACCATTCTATGTAGGGTATTCTACATGGTATGGTCTCTATGGAACCCTTTACCTTGCTAGGGTTCCAAAGAGAGGAAAGGAAACAAGAGGAGCTAGGTCGACTCTCAAACCACTCTCTAATACCAAGTTAGAATATGTGGGAGGTCTTAGAGAACAATGGTTTGCAGCTCAACAAGGAGGAAGAGAGGGAGAAGAGAAGAGAGGAGAAGAAGAAGAGAGATGAGAGAATCGTGAGTTAGATACTCTCCTAACTCCTATATTTACTTCACTAATAACTCTTAGGAATTACATAGGACTCCCTAAGGAGGTAAAAGATAAAAAGAGAATAAAATGTAAAATTACAACTCTAACAGGCTTATAATAAAAACAGAGACAAATATACCCCTAACACATAAACTCTAACACCTTGATCTTATGGATTCTACCTAAATTCCTTCTCTGTAAGCTTAATTCATGGTCCTTTTCCTCTATATCTGATTGACATGTTCGGTAGCTCACTATGGGGTTCAATCTTTTTCATTGATATTTTCTAGTATAATTGCATAAGCTAAATAAAACTCTCTCCATTTTAGATTTTTAATAGAATGTAGATTGTAGCATTTATAGGCAGCTGTTCTATTTATTTTGTTCGTTAAAAAATAACAGAGAGGGGGGGGGGGGGCGAAGCCAGATTTCTATACCCTTTCTCTCCTCTCTCAAGGACACATGCTACACTCAGTACACTGCCCCCACCCCAATTTGAGTTCTAGGTATTGATGCTTTAGGGCCTATTTTACTTTTAATTACAGTAAGTTGGTCTAAGCTAATTCACCCAAAAAAAAAAGTTGGTCTAAGCTAGAAGATTCTCAAGCTCCTCAAAAGCTTCATATAAGCCTTGGATCATATCTAATGATTCTAGAACCAAGACTCTCAGGACAGAGTAAACCTTGCAAACACCTCCATCCACCTAGAAATTACTGTGAATCCTATGATATATATCTCTATGTCTGCTGCATGTCAATTTTTTTGCTTCTCCTTCGATATTGTCAACCAGATTTTCCATTGAATCTATTTATTTCTTGCGGTAGAAACATCAGAAGCAGAAGCCTTGTATAGTGTAGAAATACATTGTTGATAACCATCTTTGAAGTTTGAAACTTATATTCTACATAATTATCAGTTGAGGAGAGTTTTGGCTAGTATTTTGACAAGAAGGGGGAAATAAAAGAAAGTAAACAAATGAAATTTTCGCCAAGATACTATTTATTACACTTCCATAAGATTGTCCATTACTTAAACTTTTACAGGTTCCTAGCTCTATTGGACTTTCAATTTCATTTGAGGGGATAAACCAAGCTAACTGTTTTTTTTTTTTTTTTTGTAATTGTAGTACATGATAAAGATGGTGCCTAACTATAAGAATGCTACTTGACACTCTCTCTCTCTCTCTCTCTCTCTTGCAAAGACAATTTCTCTCCTCCTCAAGTCTTTGGAATCAATTTTTGAGACATTCCAGTAGCTTTGACTTCAACTTGTTACAGATAGAAACTACTTGAGAAAGGAAAGAAAAAAACTCTATTTATCAAGTCCCTGCCACTACTTATATTTTCTTACATCCTTAAAAATGACTTTGAATATTATTTTTGTTTTGCGGCAGTAACATCAGTGAGTACACATTTGGCACGACACATTAGGGATGGTTGTATTAAGTGTTTGAAGTGTCTACATTGCATCATTACCAGTTAAGAAGATTTTTGGTATTGCAGAATGACGCAACAGAAATTCAAGTAGTAGAGATGGTTGCAAGATGCCCGATGTAATTCGTTGCGTTCATCTCTCATTTCTAGACTTCAAATTGGCAGAAACAAAATCAGACCCACATTGATTGCATTAATTGTCTAAGAACAGTTGACACAAAAATATCTTATTTTGTAAATGAATGACTATCCAGCATCAAAATCTGACAAAGAAATATTTCTTTCACCATTGATAATGTATTATATATTTGGATCTTATGTTCTTCTTCATGTCAAATTCTACTGTAATGTTATTCAGTGCAAATACTAATAGTTTTGAAGGCTTTTAATGAGGTACTTGAACACTTCCTTTTACCGAGTTTTTGTTGTTTCTCTACAAATGTTCTGAAACCTGTTCTGGCCCAGCATATTAAACTTGTTATCCTATCACAGTATCCATTCTTGGTTTATTATGGGTGCAGAGGTGATTATGGTTCATTGCCCAGTAACTGAATTAACTGGGGACTCTCAAAATGCAGTCAATTGGCTTGACTACAAGGATGTCTTTCACTAGGCATTGGGTTTATTCTCAATCATGTTTGATATTGAAAACTATATAAATCAGGTTGAATCTCTACTTATTTTGAAGAAGAGGGTGGTGGTGGTGGAGATGGGGTGGGGGAAACAGAGTTAATGTGGAACTTGCTCACCAACTAGCTATCAAGGCTAGGAAAGACACAGGCACATAAAACTTTTCTTTTCAGTCCGATTTTTCCTTCACCCAAAGTAAATGGGGATCCATTCATCCCGGTGCTTCAGATGCGCGTGGGGATATATCAAGAGTGTACTCTTGGGAAAATACTAAAACCCTATAGGGGTTTGTGAACCTTAGGATGGTGCGGTGAACCTTGTTGGCCGGTGGAGGAAAACTTTCTTCTTTCTTTTCCAGTGAAAAAAAAAAAAAAAGCTTCCAGCTTCCTTTCATTGTCAACTTTTGAGACCAGCTCCTCTCATTTTCTTTTCTTTCCCTCCCCTCTACTACTCGGTTTCCGCTGTTTATGTGGTTAAGACATGGATGAGTGTTCATACCCATTGTTGGTTGAAGAAGCTAAGATTGCAAGTCCCTATATATGGTCATATCTGTTCTCCTCTTCTCTTTCCCGCACTCTGTGGCTTACCCTTTTGATCGTCTGATCTTCTTCAGTTCCCTTGTTGGTGTTAGAGATAGAGGGTGGGCCCTGGTACAACGGTAAAGATTGCTTCATTATCACCAAGAGGTCACTGGTTCGAGTCTGGAAACAGCCTCTCTGCGAAAGCAGGGGTAAAGGCTGTGTGGTATGCCCTTTTTTTGGTCTTAGAGATAGGCAGGCATGAAACGATTTTCCAAGCATTTCTAAGAAGAAGGGGGGAGCCAAAGGGGGAAAAAGGAAAAAGTAAAGTAGAAATCGTTTGGGTTTCCATTCACTATTATTATGCAAATAAATTAATGATTAATTTCCCATTTGGTCCAAAAGAAGAATAGAAAAGATTTCATTATCCATTTAAATCTATTGCTGGTTTTGTTTCATTACCAAAAAGAAATGAGAAAGCAATCCAACAAAGAAGTAGACAATGTCCCATTATACAAGAAAAGTCTAGTCTTCTTTTCTTTTCTATCATCTACATCTTTAAGAAAGCAAAAGCATCCAAACCTTTAAACAACTTTGGAACCATTATTAATCTTACATTGGTCATTTAAGAACGAGAGATGAGCAATGCTTTGAAGATTTCTCTTTATTTCTTGATTGTTTATTGAGAACCCTTACTCCTCTTGTGGTTGCATTTTCGAATTATTCTTGGGAACATCACTATATTAGATTTTGAGTAAAGTTCTCTGTGAGGGAGTGTACTGTCCCCATGATGTCAATGCATGCGCTCTCATTGGCCCCGTGTGCACGCAGGGGCCAAGCTCCCCCACAAACAACGCTGACCCATTAGATTTATATTATTTCTTCCATGTATATAAGTTTACTTGGACTAAACTTTTACTCATGGATATGAATTGGTAGACATTATCAAAGGCCAAAGTTTGAGCATCAAATATGCTGCCACATGGTAAAAGTTGTACTGTGAATATGTTCACAGGAATGTTCTGAGAAAGCAACCAAATGAGGGTAGATTATAGGCATCTGTTAAGGGCTTTTTCTTTTCTCTCAAACATTGCTTTGGTTTTATAGATCAGTTAGGGAGAAAGGGTTTTTGGAAAAAGGGAAAAAGCTGGGCACACTGCCTGCATTCCACAAGCTAGGGCCCATTATGTCTATCTCTATCTTCCTCCCTTTGAAATGGCCTCTATTTAAGTCAGCCAGAACAAGCATGTGTGATGCCTCGTCCCCTGCTGCCCATTAGCGCACACGATCGGTATGCCTATCCCTCTAAACCCCACCCCCCCACCCCCCCAAAAAAAAAAAAAAAAAACCCAAAACAAAACATGCTGTAGTGACTTCTCTTATTCTCTTTATCTTAAATCTCCTCTTAACATTAGTTTGGCTGTTTAAACAGGTATCAAGAGTTGATTTTTCGAAGAATTTCTAGGAAGAGAGGGAAGAGCAAAAGAATATATATATATTTAAAAAAAAAAAAAAAAAAAGGAAAAAGTAGAAACCGCGTGGATTCTATTCACCCAATATTATGCAAATAAATTAATGGCTAGCATCTTTTAAAAAAAAAAAATTAATGGCTAGCTTTCCATTTGGTCCAAAAGAGAAGGGCAGAAAAGATTCCATTATCCACAAAAATCAATTGTTGGTTTGAAGAAAGTTTTTTTATCAAAAAGAATTGTGGCAGTAATCCAACAAGGGAGTAGAAAAGATATCCCATTAGCCAGATCAGTCTATTTTTGTTTTCTTTTGAGCAAATTACATGTATCTCCTGGTGTTTGAAACAATAACAAAATACTCCTCTAGTTTCACTTTTTACGTGTTCCCCTAGATGATTGGGGGCTTACATATAAGCCCTTACCGTTAAGTTTAAACCGTTAGGTGTAGTTAAACATTTGAAAGTTATATTACCCTTTAATTTTTGTCATGGACAATTTTACCTTTATAGAATATAACCATAGCCCAAACCCTATCCCTTTATTCTCCGGTGAACTGCGAAGTATCTCTATCATCGTCGGTGCTACTGCTGCTGCCATTACGAGCAACCCCATGACCGGCAATAAATTTTATTTTTTTTTCAATGTCAATGGCTCTTTCATTGAGTCATTTTTTTTTTTTAAAAAAAGGTCAGTCGAAGACCACCATGATCGACAACCATGGCTGTCATTTGAAGCACCATAATAGGTGTATATTAAGGCCCACAAAGGTTGTGCAGCCATGGCCACCCAGCCAGCAAAGGGCAGCGAGCTCTCTGCTTACCCACCATTCGTCTTCTGCTCGCTTTTCGATCACCGGTGATGAGTTTTTTCATATCCAGTGACTTGCTGATTATCTAAAAAAAAGGGTTGCAATGGAGGCGGTGGGACACACAGATTTATGGGTGTACTTGAATCAACCAATAAAAGAAGGGGTTTATTAGGGTTTCAATCGGATTAAGGGTTTCCTATGGGCATTAGAACGACGATCAGACACCGGCATCAAGTTCGTCGGAGTCACGTTGTCGTTCGCCAGAATCTTGAAGGCCGAAACCATCGGGAGAAGCCAGAATCGACGGCTGAACCATCATTACTGAATTTGTTTTAAGGGTTTTCACGTTTGGAGAAGAAGAATGGGAATAAGGGTAAAATGGTACTTAAAATAAGTCATCACTAAGCTAAAAAGGTAAAATGGTCTTTTTACTTTAAAAACTAACAGCTCACTAACACCGTGAGTCATCAAGGATTATACGTAAAAGGTGAAACTAGGGGGGTATTTTGTTAGGACCTTTATCCCCTGAGGTTTGTTGATCAGTACAGTTGTGCAGTTCCTCTCATAGGGGAGGCTGAAATGACCATTCCAACCTTGACTGAACACACTGCCCGGGTGGGATCTACTCCCTTTTATTAGAGGCACTAGGGAACCGTACCGGACAGGGGAACCGCAGGTGAAAAAAATTCATTTTGTTATTGTTTCCAACACCAGGGGTTGCATGTAATTTGCTCTTTTATTTTTCTTTCAGGTATATATTTAAGAAAGTGAAAGCATTCATACCTCTACAAACAACTTTGGAAGCTATTATTGATCCTACATGGGTCAGTTTTTAGTAAGGAGAAAGCAATGCTTTGGAGATTTCTCTTTATTATTTATTTCCCCAGAAAGATTAAGATTAAGCACTGAACAAAAGATAAATGAAAAATTGAAACAGGATAAAGTAGATTATAGAAATCCTTTGGTAAATGTTTGTCTTTTTTAAAAAAAAAAAAAAATTTAATATGGTTTTTAAAGCTCAAATTCATTCCGGATTTTTATTCTTAACAGTGAAAAGCGAATAATGGTGTGGGCCTGTGGGGTTGCAAGTGATGCAACACGCATTCCAAATTGCCAATCCCTTTTGTGTCTTCATCTTCTTCCTCTCACTCTTTCTCTCTGATTTCTGGTTCTTCTGTTGTTGTTGAACTCTCTTTCCTCTACATATTTTTCGATCTCTCTCTGAAAGTTGAAGATGTCAGTTGTAGGACACTCGACCTTCCTTCAGGTGGCCTTCGACAGGTTTGCCTCTCCAGAGTTGGGGGACTTCATACTCCGATGGGACATCGACTTGCATGAAGTGGAGTCACTCAAACCAACATCAGCCATGATTCAAGCCTTATTTGATGAAGCTGAAGTGAAGCAGTTCACCGACGGTGCTCCAAAACTGTGGCTCGATCACCTCAAACAACTCCTCTATGATGCGGAGGACATACTGGATGAGTATGCCACTGAACTTTTACGCCTGAAATTGGAATCTGCTCACCAAACCCAACAGGTACGCTACCCTGTTCCTCTCACTCCATCTAGTGAAACTAGTGTATACAGAGCATCAGCAAGAATATTTCTTTTTAATTTGTTGAACTTGAATCCGGAATAGAATATGCTATTAAGGGCATCAATGAAACTTTAGATTGAATAAATTAAAGGCGATAGGCCTAAGGTTTATAACATCACCAAATATTGCTGCAGGGTATTGAAAGGTCTGGATCAAAAGTAAGTGATGTCAACGAGAGGTTAAAAGGACTGAAATTGGAATCTGAACATCAGACCCACCCTCACCAAACCCAACAGGTATGCAACTCTGTTCCTCTCACTCCAGGTGAAAGTAGTTTTTCGTCTCTGTTGAAGTCTGGTATAGAATCTGTGGTTCAGGGCATCAATGAGAGGTTTGGGTCAAAAGTAAGGGAAATCAATGAGAAGTTACATAGTGTAGCACAAAAAGGTGTTGCTCTTGGTTTGAACCCGAGCATGGGATCTGGGTCTTCAAGGCCCAGGGTGTTCAGTGAAAGGCCACCGACTGGTTCTGTACTCAATAGATCTAAAGTTTTTGGCAGAGAGGAAGATATGTGGAAGATTATTGGATGGTTGCTATCAGACGACAAAACTCCAAGTCCCAGTAACAATGATAATAATTTCTCGGTGCTGCCCATAGTCGGTATGGGTGGAGCGGGAAAGACAACCCTTGCTCAACTTGTTTATAATGATGAGAGAGTTGAGAAGCATTTTGGTCTTAAAGCTTGGGTATGTGTATCGGAAGGCTTTGATGTAGTGAGGTTAACCAAAGAAATTCTCGAGTCAGCCACTAAGTCAACCCATACTTCTAATTCACTAGACAAGCTACAAGTGGAACTTAAAGAAGCATTGAGCAACAAAAGATTCTTATTGGTTCTGGATGACATGTGGAATGAGAATTACGAGAGATGGGATGCTTTAAGCACCGTGTTTGCATTTGGTAGACCAGGAAGCAAGATATTGGTTACAACACGGAACAAAAGCGTTTCATCAGTCGTGCGTACTATTCCGAATGATCATGATCTAAAAGGTCTGTCAGATGAGGCTTGTTTTACAATGGTTAAAAAGCATGCTTTCTTTGATGAAAATTCATCTGAAGCAAATATAAAGTTGAAAACATTTGGACAAGAGATTGTGAAGAAATGTAAGGGTTCTCCTTTGGTTGTAAAGACCCTTGCTGGCCTCTTACGAGGTAAAAGGAAGAACAGTGAGTGGAAAGATATTTTGGAGAATGAAATATGGGATTTAAGAGAGAGTGAGATCCTTCCATCGCTCATGTTGAGCTACCATCATCTTCCACCAGTTTTGAAAAGATGCTTCGCTTATTGTGCTTTGTTTCCCAAAAACTACGAATTTAAAAAGATTGAATTAGCCCTCTTATGGATGGCAGAAGGTATTGTTCAACCAAAAGGAAGCAAACGGCTAGAAGACATAGGGGTTGGGTATTTTGATGAACTATTTATGAGGTCCTTCTTTGAGTTATCTGATCCTCTTCTTTTTTACTGGAAATCCCCCATTAGTCTGCCAATCAATGTGTGTCCATTTGATTTGATTGACATATCAAATGAACTTCACATTAGGTCTTTTTTCGAGTCATCCAGTAACACAGGATCAAGATTTGTGATGCATGATCTGATCCATGATTTAGCACAATTTGTTTCGGGTGGAATTTTTTGTAGGAGAGAGTATGATAAGCCATCCAAAATTCTTACGACATCCCGTCACTTGTCTAACAACCCTGACGACAATCGTAATTATGGGACGACAGACTATATGGCCATGAAAAGGTTACGCACCCTTCTAATGCTAAATGATAAAGTTTGTTCTCTGTCGTCCCTTTTGCCTACCATGCAATTCCAATTCCAATTCCTGCATGTGCTATGTTTCAGCTTTTCGGGCGATGATGAGTTGCTAGATTCAATTGGCAGGTTGAAACATCTAAGGCTTCTTGATCTATCATCTTCTGGTATTGTGAGGTTACCCAACTCAATTTCAAGTCTTTACAATCTACAAACGTTAATCCTAACTCTCTGTTTCAACCTGAAAGAGTTGCCTGAAGATATGGGTAACCTCATAAACCTTCGACATCTCTTTCTTCCTATGGATTTAGATATAATGCCATTAGGATTGGGCAACTTAACTTGTCTTCAAACATTGAACAGATATGTTGCGGGGTCAAAAAATAATAGCGAGCTGAGGGACTTGTCCCAACTCCGTGGGACTCTGGAGATTGTAAATTTGGAAAATGTAGACAATAGTGGGACAAAAGCCATGGTGGCCAATTTGAAGAACAAGTTGAACCTTCTTTGCCTACAACTGAAATTGAGATATTATGCAAGCAAGGATAGTTTTCCTGATTTGGGGAAAGATGAAAAAGTAGAGGAGGATGTACTTGACAAACTACAACCTCCTACCAGTCTTGAAGCGCTATGGATTGAAAACTATGGTGGTACGAGGTTCCCCAATTGGACGGAGGATCCTTCCCTGTCTAATTTAAAGACTGTAAATCTCATTGGTTGTCGCAAATGCAGGTTCCTGCCTTGTCTTAGTCAACTACCCTTGCTCGAACACCTAATGATCAGAGACTGTTGTGCTTCAAAAATGGTGGGAAGTTGGTTACATGAGGATGGCTCATCATCAACTAATAAGAATTTTTTATCATTGAAGACACTATATGTTGAAGGGATGAAAGAATGGGAAGAGTGGCCTGAAGTGGTTGAAGAAGAAAAAGGTGGAGGAAAATTCCCTAGCCTCCATAGGTTGGAAATAAGATATTGTCCCAAACTAAGGATGTTCTCTCACCGTTTTCCTGGCTTGGTGGGAATGGAAATAGTAGGATGTCATGACCTAAGAGAATTACCGCGGCTTCTTCCTTCACTGCAATGGCTTAATATCAGTGAATGTCCAAAATTAGTGGTTCTTCCAAGTCTTCCCTCTGTTAAGAGTTTGCTTTTGAACAGTTGTGACCAGATAACAACATTGTCCGACTCAAACTATCCATCATCATCAGCACCACGTATACATAGTTCATTCCCTTGCCTCCGTGTGCTAGAAATAGTATCTTTTCTCACAAGCTTTCAAAAGTGGCAAAAGAATGTACCAACTTTCTCCTTGACTATTGATGATGTGTTAGATCTCGAATCGCCACCCAATGGAGTTATGCAACACTTGACAGCACTTGAAGAATTAAAGATCTATGATTGTAAATTGCTTACAGTTCCTCTGCAGAACGAGATTGGGTTTGATCTCCTTCCTTCAAGCCTTCAGTGTTTGTACATCCGTTTTGATTGTTACAGCCTAGGGAAGCTACCACAGAGCATGTGTAATCTCAATCGTCTTAAAGAACTAACAATTGAAGGGGCTAGAGGACTCACATCATTGGTTGAAGTTCTGCCCAACCTCACGTCTCTCCGATATCTTCGAGTATCAAACTGTGAGAATCTGGAGTTGCTGCCCAAAGAGCTACACACTCTAACATCGCTCCAAGAATTTGTAATCGAAAATTGCCCTGCTCTTGAGCCCTTTCAAGATATGGTTTTGCACAAGCTCACAAATCTTGTACAACTGAAGATTGTGGGATGCTCTTTTCTTATGGAGTGCAAGAGTTTCGAACCCCTACTGGCCTCAGGTCTTCATAATCTCACCTATCTTTCAGATCTCACCATTGGTGGATGTCCTGCTCTCGTGTCCATTCCAAAGGGTCTGCTTCCCACCAATCTTAGGGCATTTTGCATCAAGGACTGCCCAATTCTTGAATCCTTATATGATGGACTCTCTGACCTAACCTCTCTTAAAGTTTTGGATATCCAGAATTGTCCAATGCTAAAACAACGGTTCCTAAAGATGGAAGGAGAAGAGTGGTCCAAGTTTGCCCAATTCCATGTGACAATAGACCATGTGCTACTGACAGGAAGGATGAAAGAGTGGGAGGAGTCGTCCTGGCAATATAAAACCCATGGATTGAGTATCACATATAATTAGTGTCTATTATGCAAAAAGCACAATAAAAGCAGAGATGCATTGCTGCCAATATTAAGTGAGGTATTTCTTCTATAATAAAAAATGTATGATTTCTATCTCTACTTTACGTTTTGCCATGTGTGAATTTAATTTAATTTTTCCTTCATAGGAGAGTGATGAGATGTGAAGAGCATGAGTGAATTACGCAATTGACGTGCAGAGTAGATTTATTATTATGGAAATTTCTCTTTGAAAGTGCTCAAGAATTGATGCCCAGCATTGTAGCTATAAGCATCCCATCTGTTTTACTACTCAGCAGGTTATATTAGGCAGTGGTACACTTCCACATGTGGGTGGATTTAACTGTTCCATCTCTCTCTCTCTCTCTCTCTCTCTCTCTCTCTCTCTCATGCAAAGACAATTCTCTCCTCCCCAAGTCTTTGGACTCAATTTTTGAGACATTCCAATAGCTTTGACTTCAACTTGTTACAGACAGAAACTACTTGGGAAAGGAAAGACGCAAATCATTAAGCCCTGAATAGTTTCCATGTAAGAAACATACCACTTTTTTTTCAATTAAAAAAAAAAAAACTACCTCTGTATTTATCAAGTCCCTTCCACTACTTACATTTACTTACTTCGTTTAAAATAACTTAGATTATTAGTTTTGTTTTGCAGCAGTGAGTACACATTTGGCACAAGACTTCAGGGATGGTTGTATTGAATGTTTGAAGTGTCTACATCTCATCATTACCACTTAAGAAGATTTTATGTGTGTTTCGAATTCTTGTATCCGTTTCGAAGATTGACCAGCTCAGATATTTTTGGTGGTGACCCAAATGGGATTTTTCTGAGGTCTGTGGTGGGAGCGGAGGGCTTGGAGGAGTATATATTTGTTTTACTGTCTTGTTGTATAAGTAAGTGAATAGGCGATTTTTGGGGTTTGTGTTAGGGTTTTGTGAAGAGAGTTCTTGTGGCCGTTTTGAGCGTTCTTGCAATTGAGAGATCTCCATTGTACTTTTCTTCCATTACATAGTAAATCATCTTCAGCTTCACCTGTGGACGTAGCACATCATATTGGTGTGTGAACCACGTTAAATCTCTGTACCATCTGTGCTCTATTTTGTTTCTCGTGTTTCTTGGTGTTTGTTTTAACAGAAAATTATTGGTATTGCAGCATGACGCAACAGAAATTCAAGTAGTAGAGATGGTTGCAAGATGCCCGATGTAATTGGTTGCGTTCATCTCTCACTTTGAGACTTCAAATTGGCAGAAACAAAAGCAGACCCACATTGATTGCATTAATTGTCCAGGAGCAGGAAACAAAAGGTATCTTATTTTGTAAATGAATGACTATTCAGCATCAAAATCTGACAAAGAAATGTCTTTCACCAACACTTTTAACCTGATAGAATCTCAATCATTGATAATGTTATTCGATGCAAATACTAGGTTGTTTTGTAGGTTTTAAATGAGGTACTTGAACACTTCCTTTTACTGAGTTTTTGTTGTTTCTCCACTAATGTTCTGAAACTTGTCCTGACCCAGTAAATCAAACTTGTTTTTTTGGGTACCATTGTGCGCGTGGGGATATCAAGAGGGTACTCTCGCGAAAATACTAAAACCCTATAGTGGTTTATGAATCCTAGGATGGTACGGTGAACCTTCTTGCCTGCTGGAGGAAAACTTTCGCCTTTCTTTTCCAGTGAAAGAAAAAAAACCTCCAACTTCCCTTCATTGTCATCTTCCGAGACCAGCTCCTCTCATTTTCTTTTCTTTCCCTCCCCTTTACTACTCGGTTTCCTGTGTCTATGTTGTTAAGATATGGATGAGTATTCATACCCAGTGTTTGTTGAAGAAGCCAAGAATGCAGAAGTTCTTATATACGGTCATATCTGTTCTCCTCCTCCCTTTCCCACACTCTTACCCTTTGATCGCCGGATCTTCTTCAGTTTCCTTGTTGGTGTTAGAGATAGAGGGTGGCCTTGGTGCAACAGTAAAGATTGCTCCATTGTCACCAAGTAGTCATGGGTTTGAGTCTAGAAACATCCTCTGTGAAAGCAAAGGTAAGGCTGTGTGGGACGCCCTCCTTTTTTTTTTGTTTTTTTTTGGATGTTAGAAATGTGAAAGCAATCCAACAAAGAAGTAGAAAATATCCCATTATACAAGAAAAGTCTAGTCTTCTTTTCTTCTCTATCATCTACATCTTTAACCAAGGAAAAGCATCCACCCTGCCCCTCCTGGGGTTTGGTAATATACTTATTCACCAAACAGATAAAAGCAAAAGCATCCAAACTTTAAATAACTTTGGAACCACTATTAATCTTACAAAGGTCATTTAAGAACGAGAGCTGAGCAATGCTTTGAAGATTTCTCTTTATTTCTTGATTGTTTGTTGAGAACCATACCCTTACTCCTCATTTGGTTGCATTTATGAGTTATTCTTGGGAACATCTCTATATTAGATTTTGAGTAAAGTTCTCTGTGCGGGAATGTACCATCCTCATGTTGCCAACACAAACACTCTCATTAGTCCCGTGTGCGTGCAGGGGCCAAGAGCTACCACAGACAACGCTGACCCATTAGATTTATATCATTTCTTCCATGTATACAAGTTTACTTGCACTAAAATTTTAGTCATGGATATGAATTGGTAGACAATACCAGAGACCAAATTTTGAGCATCAAATATGCTGCCACATGGCAAAAGTAGTACTGGGAATATGTTCACAGGAATGTTCTGAGAAAGCAACCAAATGAGGTTAGATTATAGGCATCCATATTAAGGCTTTTTTTCTTTTCTCTCAAACATTGCTTTGGTTTTATAGAGCAGTTATTGAGAAAGGATTTTTGAAAAAAAGGGTAAAGGCTCGGCACACCACCTGCATACCACAAGCTAGGGCCCGTTATGTGTATCTCTTTCTTTCTCCCTTTGAAATGGCCCCTATTTGAGTCAAGCGAGAACCAAAACAAGCCTGTGTGATGCCTCGTCCCGTGCCCCCATTCCTGCTGCCCATTAGTTTACCACACGCCCACGCCCTCATTCCTGCTGCCCATTAGTTTACCACACGCGGTGGGTGTGCCTATCCCTTCCCCCCTCCCCCTCCAAAAATAAATAGCATGTTTGATTGTTTAAACATGTGTCAATAGTTGATTTTTGGGAGAATTTGTAGGAAGAGAGGGAAGAGCAAAAGAAAAAGTAGAAACCGCGTGGATTCTATTTACCCATATTGTGGAAATAAATTATTGGCTAGCTTTCCATTTGGTCCAAAAGAGAAGGGTAGAAAAGATTCCATTATTGTGCAAATAAATTATTGGCTAGCTTTCCATTTGGTCCAAAAGAGAAGGGTAGAAAAGATTCCATTATCCATATAAATCAATTGTTGGTTTGAAGAAAGTTTCTTTATCAAAAAGAATTGTGAAAGTAACCCAACAAAGGAGTAGAAAAGATATCCCATTATCCAGATCAGACTATTTTTTTTTTTTTTTCTTCTCTTTCAGCTATAGGTTTAAGAAATTGAGAGCATGCATGCCTATAGACAACTTTGGAAACTATTATTGGTCCTACATGGGTCACTTTTAGTAAGGAGAGAGCAATGCTTTGGAGATTTCTCTTTATTCATTGATTTTTTATTGTGAACCACACATGGTTTTAGTGCACGGTATTGGAACGGGTATCGATGACCTACAAAATCAATACGGTATTGACCTGGATCGACTGTATCAGACACAAATACCTCTGAATTTCCTTAGAAAATGAGTTTTCGGATCATTTTACCCTTTTTTTGTACTATGCTACCGATACGGTATCGGTACGATATCGATATCGACAACTAGCAAAACCGATATGGGCGATACGATACCGATACTTAGAACCATGGAACCACACCCTTACTCCTCATCTGGTTAAATTTCCGAATATTTTTGGGAACATCTTTACAATAAAATTTCTCTGTTTTTTCCATACGCATTACTCTATCTTGACTAAAATTTTACATATAGATACAAATTGATTAACACTACTAAAGGCCAAGATTTGAGTGACAAATCATGTGGCAAAAATTGTATTGTGAACATGTTCACAGGGATGTTCTAAGGAAGCAACTAGCTTAGGTAAGATTCAAGGTATCTATCCATATTAAAGCATTAGTTTCCTTGCCCCTAACACTGCTTTTGTTTTTGTAGAATAACAACTCAGGTACCTCTCCGGAGTTCTCAACGTCGTTCTAGACGAAGAACGCCAAAGAACGTTTCTAGTCAAGAACGGGTGTTCTTTGTTCAGACATTTACCAAACGTAGCCTTAGCAAATCAGAACTGGGACCATGTCCTTGTGGGTCAGGTGGTCTCACGCACCGGTCATTTCACGTACAACTGTATTTGGATGCTCTGCGTGACCGATTAACATTCTTTTTCCCATACATTAAATTCAATGGTCGATATCAAAACTAAACAATTCAATGACATTAAAAATGCCAGCATGGAAACTGCGCCAAACACCAGATAGACAACATTCTCTCTCATCAAATTTATAATCAAGTTGATCGAGCCCTTTCAGTTCCAGCCTCTCCTAATTTGTTCTGCCAAGCAAAATGAAGTTGCATCTCATCTGATCAGAATTTTAAGAATCGAGAATTGGATTGATGAATTGGCTGATTTAGATTAGAATCGACTGTGATCAATCCCAATTTTATCTAATCTAATACGATCTAAACGTAAAATTCCCCTGTTTTTGGATTTGATGATCGACTCGATGGTTCTTGGCGACCGATTCAGATTGAAATCGACACTAATCCAATTCCCCAAGTCCGAACGTTTACTTCATCTCCAATTTTTCTTTCAAGGCATTGTTCAACACTAACCAATGTAAGTGTTTAATAATGCTTCGTTTCATGTGTAAATCCTATCAACTTAATTTGAACATTTTACCTCATCTCTAATTTTTCATTCATGGCTTTGTTCAGTGCGTCAGTCCAATCTTTCATGTAAAGCAAAATGCAAAAACGTGTGGGACCCATTGTTTGAGGAATTGATATCAGATCGGGCGGATTGGCTGATTCGTATTGATTTCTGAATTCTGATCAATCCGAATCAGTATCTATCAATTACAATCCCAATCCCAATCCCTGGTGGGACCTAGATTCCGAGATTCCGAGTATCCCATATGACACGGAAGAGCAATTATCATTTGGTCAAATTTGTCGGTTTGGAAAAGGAACTCTAACCACACAAACATTGAGGACCATTTCCTACCTTCCCTCTTCATCTTTTCTCTCTCTCTCTCTCATTTCCGGTTCAGTTGTTGTTTGAACTCTCTGTGCTCTGCTTCTTTTTCTCTCTGAAAGGGAATCTCTCTTTCTTTCATTTCTAGTTCAGTTGTTGTTAAACTCTCTTTGCTCTACTTCTTCTTCTCTCTCTGAGATTTCTGGTTCGGTTGTTGAACTCTGTTTGCTCTACTTCTATTTTCTCTCTCTGAAAGAGGAAGATGTCAAATTTAGGACACTCGACCTTCCTTCAGGCGGTCTTGGACAGGTTTTCCTCTCCTGAGTTGGGGGACTTCTTATTCCGATGGGACATCGACTTGGATGAACTGGAGTCACTGAAAGAGACTTCAGCCGAGATTCAGACCTTATCTGATGAAGCTGAAGGGAAGCAGTTCACCAACGTCCGTGTGAAACTGTGGCTCGATCGCCTCAAGCAACTCCTCTATGATGCGGAGGACATTCTGGATGAGTATGCCACTGAACTTCTACGCCTGAAATTGGAATCTGCTCACCAAACCCAACAGGTACGTAACCCTGTTCCTCTCACTCCATCTAGTGGAAGTAATATTTCTTCTTTGTTGAATTCGGCATAGAATTTTTTGCTGTTAAGGGCATCAATTGAAACTTTAGATTGAATAAAAGGCGATAGTAGGCCTAACTCAGGTTTATAACATCGCCGAATATTTCTGCAGGGAATTGAAAGGTCTGGATCAAAAGAAAGGGATGCCAGCGAGAGGTTAAAAGGACTGAAATTGGAATCTGAATATCAGACCCACACTCATCAAACCCAACAGGTATGTAACCCTATTCCTCTCACTCCAGCTGAAAGTAGTGCTTCGTCTGCTACAGAATCTATGATTCAGGACATCAATGAGAGGTTTGGGTCCAAAGTAAGGGAAATCAATGAGAAATTACAAAGTGTAGCACAAAAAGGTGTTGCTCTTGGTTTGAACCCCAGCATGGGATCTGGGTCTTCAAGGCCCAAGGTATTCAGTGAAAGGCCACCGACGAGTTCTGTGGTGAATAGATCTAAAGTTTTTGGCAGGGAGGAAGATACGTCGAAGATTATTAAATGGCTGCTATCAGACGACAAAACTCCAAGTTCCAGTAAAAATGATAATAATTTCTCGGTGCTGCCCATAGTCGGTATGGGTGGAGCTGGAAAGACAACCCTTGCTCAGCTTGTTTATAACCATGAGACAGTTGAGAAGCATTTTGGTTTGAAAGCCTGGGTATGCGTATCGGAAGACTTTGATGTGGTCAGGTTAACCAAAGAAATTCTCGAGTCAGCCACTAACTCAACCCATACTTCTGATTCACTAGACAAGCTACAGGTGGAACTTAAAAAAGCATTGAGCAACAAAAGATTCTTATTGGTTTTGGATGACATGTGGAACGAGAACTACTTGAGATGGGATGCCTTAAGCACCGTTTTTGCATCCGGAAAACAAGGAAGCAAGATATTGGTTACAACACGGAACAAAAGTGTGTCATCAATCGTGCACACTGTTCCGAATGATCATGATCTTAAAGGTCTATCAGATGAGGTTTATTTTGCAATGGTTAAAAAGCACGCTTTCTTGGATGAAAATTCATCTGATGCAAATATAATGTTGAAATCATTTGGACAAGAAATTGTGAAGAAATGTAAGGGTTCTCTTTTGGCTGTAAAGACACTTGCTGGACTCTTGCGAGATAAAAGGAATAACAGTGAGTGGAAAGATATTTTGGAGAATGAAATATGAGATTTAAGAGAGAGTGAGATCCTTCCATCGCTCATGTTGAGCTACCATCATCTTCTGCCAGTTTTGAAAAGATGCTTCACTTATTGTGCTTTGTTTCCCAAAGACTACGTATTTAATAAGATTGAATTAGTTCTCTTGTGGATGGCGGAAGGTATTGTTCAACCAAAAGGAAACAAACGGCTGGAAGATATAGGGGTTGGGTATTTTGATGAACTATTTATGAGATCCTTCTTTGACTTATCTGATCGTCTTCCTTTTTACCACGAATCCGTTCTTTTTCTGCCAATCAGTTGGCATGCTTCACCAATGAATGACTCATCAAATGAAATTTACATGAGGTCTTTTTTTGAGTCATCCAGTAGCATAAGATCAACATTTGTGATGCATGATCTGATCCATGATTTAGCACAATTTGTTTCGGGTGGAATGTTTTGTAGGAGAGAGTATGATAAGCCATCCAAAGTTCTTACAACATCCCGTCACTTGTGTTACAAACTTAAAGGAAATCGTAATGATGGGGCGATAGAATCTAAGGCCATGAAAAGGTTACGCACTTATCTAATGCTAAATTATGGATTTCATTATAATTCCATGCCCCAGTTTCTTACCATGCTCTAATTCCAATTCCTGCGTGTGCTATGTTTAAGATATCATGGCAATGGTGAGTTGCCAGATTCAATTGGCAGGTTGAAACATCTAAGGCTTCTTGATCTATCATGTTATGATATTGTGAGGTTACCCGACTCAATTTCAAGTCTTTACAATCTACAAACGTTGATCCTAACTCACTGTGAGAACCTTAGAGAGTTGCCCGAAGGTATAAGTAACCTCATAAACCTTTGACATCTCTTTATTCCTGAGGGTTTGGTTATAATGCCATTAGGAATGGACAACTTAACTTGTCTTCAATCATTGAATAGATTTGTTGTGGGGTCAAAAAATAGTAGCAAGTTGAGGGAGATGTCCCAACTCCGTGGGACTCTGGATATTGTAAATTTGGAAAATGTAGGCAATAGTGGGATAGAAACCATGGTGGCCAATTTAAAGAACAAGCTGAATCTTCTTCGTCGACAACTGAAATGGAGAAATTATGAAAGCCATGATAGTTTTCCTGATTTAGGGAGAGATGAAAAAGCAGAGGAGTATGTACTTGAAAAACTACAGCCTCCTACCAATCTTGAAGTGCTATGGATTCAAAACTATGGTGGTACGAATTTCCCAAGTTGGATGGAGCATCCTTCCTTCTCTAATTTAAAGACCGTACATCTCACTGGTTGTCGCAATTGCATGTTCTTGCCTCGTCTTAATCAACTGCCCTTGCTCGAACACCTAGAGATCAAATTCTGCAGTGCTACTAAAATGGTGGGAAGTGGGTTACATGAGGATGGCTCATCATCAACTAATAAGAAATTTCGATCATTGAAGACACTATATATTGAAGGGATGGAAGAGTGGGAGGAGTGGCTTGAAGTGGTTGAAGAAGAAAAAGAAGGTGGAGGACAATTCCCTTGCCTCCGTAAGCTGATTATAAAATATTGTCCCAGGCTAAGGATGTTCTCTCACCGCTTTCCTGGCTTGGTGCGAATGGAAATAGTAAGATGTCACGACCTAAGAGAACTACCGCGGCTTCTTCCTTCATTGCAATGTCTCCGTCTCAGAGAATGTCCAAAATTAGCGGTGATTTCGAGTCTACCCTCCGTTAAGAAGTTGACTTTGAATAGTTGTGGCCAGATAACATCATTGTCCAATTCTAACCGTCAATCATCATCAGCACCACGTGTACATATTTCCTTCCCTTGCCTCCATGTGCTACAAATCGTGTCTTATCCCATGGACTGGATGTGCTGGACTAGGGATGAAGTACATTTGTCCTGGGCTATTGATGATGATGTGTCAGATCTCGAATCGCTACACATTGGAGTTATGCAACACTTGACAGCACTTGAAGAATTAAAGATCTATGATTGTAAATTGCTTACAGTTCCTCTGCAGAACGAGATTGGCGGGTTTGATCTCCTTCCTTCAAGCCTTCAGCTTTTGTACATCTGTTTTGATTGTGACAACCTAGGGAAGCTGGCACAGAGCATGTGTAATCTCCATCGTCTTAAAGAATTAAGAATTGATGGGGCTAGAGGACTCACATCATCGGTTGAAGTCCTACACAACCTCACGTCTCTAACGTCGCTCCAAGAATTTGTAATCGAAAGTTGCCATGCTCTTGTGTCCTTCCAGGAAACAGGATTACCCACTTCGTTTCAAGAATTGAAGATCATCGATTGTGAGAATCTGAAGTCACTACCCAAGGAGCTACACACTTTAACGTCGCTCCAAGAATTTGTAATCGAAAATTGCCCTGCTCTTGTGTCCTTCCAAGAAACAAGGTTACCCACTTCGCTTCGAAAATTGGAGATCATTGATTGCAAGAATCTGGAGTCACTACCCAAGGAGCTACACACTCTAACGTCACTCCAAGAATTTGTAATCAAAAGTTGTCCTGCTCTTGTGTCCTTCCAGGAAATAGCCTTACCCACTTTGCTTCGAAAATTGGAGATCATTGATTGCAAGAATCTGGAGTCACTACCCAAGGAGCTACACACTCTAACGCCACTCCAAGAATTTGTAATCAAAAGTTGCCCTGCTCTTGTGTCCTTCCAGGAAATAGCCTTACCCACTTCGCTTCGAGGATTGGAGATCATCGATTGCAAGAATCTGGAGTCCCTGCCAGGGGGACTTTACAAACTTACATCCCTCAGAACATTGAGAACGGAAGAATGCCCTGCTCTTGAGTCCTTTCCAGATATGGGGTTACCCATCGCACTTCAAAATTTATCGATTCAAAAATGTGGGAAGCTGAATTCCTTGCCCAAGGCGCTGCACAAGCTCACAAATCTTGAACAACTGAAGATTGTGGGATGCTCTTTTCTTATGGAGTGCAAGAGTCTGGAACCCCTACAGACCTCAGGTCTTCATAATCTCACCTCTCTTTCAGATCTCACCGTCGGTGGATGTCCAGCTCTCGTGTCCATTCCAAAGGGTCTGCTTCCCACCAATCTTTGGGAATTTTGCATCAAGGACTGCCCAATTCTTGAATCCTTATATGATGGACTCTCTGACCTAACATCTCTTAAAGGTTTGCACATCCAGAATTGTCCAATGCTGAAACAACGGTACCAAAAGAAGGAAGGAGAAGAGTGGTCCAAGATTATTGCCCAAGTCCATTACGTAGCAATAGACTCTGTACCGCTGCATTAAGTGAGGTATTTCTTCTGTAATAAAAAATGTATGATTTCTGTCTCTACTTTACGTTTTGCCATGTGTGAATTTAATCTAATTTTTCTTCATAGGAGAGTGATGAGATGTGAAGAACATGAGTAAATTACGCAACAGACATGCAAGGGTACAGTTCCACAGGTGGGTAGATTTAACTGTTCCATCTCTCTCTCTCTCTCTCTCTTACATGCAAAGACAATTCTCTCTTCCCCAAGTCATTAGAGTCAATTTTTGAGACATTCCAATAGCTTTGACTTCAACTTGTTACAGATAGAAATTACTTGAGAAAGGAAAGACACAAATACACAATTCATTAAGCCCTAAACAACATACCGCTTTTTAACCCCCAAAAAAAAATCTATTCATCTAGTCCCTGCCACTACTTACATTTGCTTACATCCTTTAAAATAACTTGGAATATTATTTTTGTTTTGCGACAGTAACATCAGGGATGGTTGTATTGAGTGTTTGAAGTGTCTACATTGCATCATTACCAGCTAAGAAGATGTTATGTGTGTCTCGAATTCTCTTGTACCCGTTTTGAAGATTGATCCACTCAGACATTTTTTTTTTATGGTGATCCGAATGAGATTTTTCTGAGGTTTGTGACGGTAGCGGAGGGTTTGGAGGAGTATATATTAATTGTTTTACGGTCTTGTTGTATAAATAAGTGAAGAGGTGATTTTTTGGGTTTTTGTGTCAGGGTTTTGTGAAGAAAATATTTGTTGTTGTTTTGGGTGTTCTTGAGAAATCTCCATTGTACTTTTCTTCTATTACATAGTGAATCATCTTCATCTTTGTCCGTGGACATAGCACATCATATTGGTGTGTGAACCACGTTAAATCTATGTCATCTTTGCTTTGTTTTGTTTCTGATAGTTTTGAAGGTTTTCAATGAGGTACTTGAACGCTTCCTTTTTAAAGAGTTTTTGTTGTTTCACCACCAATGTTCTGAAACTTGTCTTGGCCTAGCAAGTCAAACATGTTAACCTATCACAGTACCCATACAGCGCATTGACAATACTAACCCAAAGAGTTGTCTTATTATGGGTGGTGAGGTGATTATGGTTCATTGCCCAGTAACTGAATTAACTGGGACTCTCACAATGCAGTCAATTGGCTCAACTACAAGGATATCTTTCACTAGGCATGGGTGTTATTCTCAATCATGTTTGATATTCAAAACTATATAAATCAGGTTGAATCTCTACTTATTTTGAAGAAAAAGGGAAGGGGAAGGGGAAGGGGACGGGGAAGGGGGGGGGGGGGGGGGACAGAGTTAATGTGGAAATTGCTCACCAACTACCTATCAATGCTAGGAAAGACACCCACATAACTCTTTTTACTGATCTTTAATAAAAAATAAAAAATAAAACTAACTTTTCTTTTTTGATCGAGTTTTCCTTCACTCATGGTTAATGGGGATCCATTCACTACGGTGTTGCAGATGTGTGCAGGGGTATCGTGAGGGTGTTAAGGGGAATATACTAAAACCCTATAGGGGTTTGTGAACCATAGGATGCTCGGTGGAGGAAAACTTCCTCTGTTCTTTTCCATTTAAAAAAAAACTAACTTGTCTGGGTGACCGGACATAGTTTCGAATATAAATCCTCTCCAATTCCAAATTGTACAGGGCAGTGCAATTCGAGTGGAGAGCTCGACACTTGGCAGCTCGAACATCTAACAGTCCAAGCTCATTGATTTCGTTTTTTTTTCTTTCTTCTCGAGTTGGGCACTATTGAATATCAGAGCTGCCAGCAATTGACATCGCCACCCCAAACTGCACCACACTGTACTTTTAGGGAATTGGAGAAGATTTTTTTTTCCCTTAGTTTCAGACCATTGAACTCCACATGCCAAGTAAATCCAGTTACATAGCCAACTAATATAACCATGATCATTTTCTCAATTGCTATGGATTTCTGTGAATTAGAAATTTCAATGAAAGTTTCAAGGGCAAAGTAAAACCCCTCTTGATATATTATCTAATAAAACTACTCTAATTTTGTGAATAAGTTGACATTGATGTAGTGTCATCAATCTTTTGGTGACAATAGTTGTTGCATGCTCCTGGCCTCAAATGATAATTAACCTCTTTTTTCAATCGGATGTTGAGTTCTTTAGAGTAATTCATTTACATTGATTATTGAAATTGTCTGTCAAATAGGTCAAAGTTAAATTTAACACAAATAAAGGGGAGGGGTTTGCTGTCCAATCATGTGGAGAGGGGCAAGGACATCCAACAGAAGGGGTGGGTCAGTCATTTTGCCCCTTGTGTGTGGGCGCATGGGGATGCAACTGGGAAGTGTTCTATTTCCCGTAAATTATAAACTACATTAAAAACTATTCCCTGTGCAAAGAACGCTACCTAGTCAGGTAACCCGCGTGGCTCCTACACAGAGACACAGAAACGCACAAAAATATCACGCTACCCCGATGGAAAGGCGGAAAAATAGAACTGCCCAATACTTTCTTTTAATTGGACAATCTCATTTGTACCAATGCAAGTCTCCGTAAAATTTGAAACAAACTCCATTTTTCAAAGTAGGTTTGAATTCATCTCTTGCGCCCTATCCAGAGTCTTCAACAAGTAATCCAATATCTCCACTTACTCCATCCTTCAAAAGCTGGAGAAGAAAACACGGTATACCCAAATAAAAGGTTTGATCCAATGATCAAAACATGCTAACTTGAATAATGGCTTTTTTATGGTTAATATAATATCGCTTTAATATCAAATAGACAGTAAATCTATAAAGTTCCCTTCAATAGGCCATGATGAGCTTCTATCTTACGTTTTCGTTTTTTTGGTAAATCACTTCTATCCTACTTTAGCATATTTACAAACTGAAAGCATCCCTTAGTAAAAGGGAGAGGGTTTGCTACACGGACAATGTGCAGCTTCATGCCTTGGAAGAGGGGCATTATAAAAAAACAATAAAAATAGAGGGGTCTATGCAACATTTTACAGGGTGTGCTATAGTAAGCTGGGTCTTATGAGGGGTGCCAACATGCAATTTTAAAATTATGCTGACCTTGTGCAAATGTTTTACCTCTTGATAAAATTACAGAACTCAAATAAAAAAGGAAAGATCTCCCCAAAGACCATCATGGATATCTGCCTCCTAGGGTTACCTAATTTACCACTTGCTGTGCATCAATCCATATCTCTATGGTAAGTTTGCAGTGAAGATCCTTAGTGCTCCTGCTCCATCTTCATCTCGCAAACCCAAGACCTTAACTTCTCACTCTAAGCACTGCCGGCTCTTAAATAGTTTAAATGTGTAATAAGGTCATATACGTATTCTGTGAAAAACTTTCAGCTTCCTTCCACTGTCATCTTCAGAGACCAGCTCCTCTCATTTTCTTTTCTTTCCCTCCCCTCTACCACTCAGTTTCTTCTGTTTATGTTGCTTGGACTTGGATGAGTGTTCAGACTCACTGTTGGATGAAGAAGCCAAGAATGCAGAAGTTCATATGGTCATATCTATTCCCCTCTTCTCTTTCCTGCACCAGTGTGCCTTCCTTTTGATCGATCTTTCTTTGACAATTTTCCTGGGTTTTCAAAAGTTGAGATGCTGGATGCTTGGGAGGGAAGCTCACTTTTGTAACTAATACATTTACAAAGGAAAATGAAGTTTCAAAATACCTCTTTTTGGTTTTCTTACGTCTCCCACAAGTTTTGAACACAAGACCTCCCCATATTACATCTAGTAAAGCAAAGTACTGGGAACTAATCTTTAGTTTGACATTGCTTATGAAAGAGAATAAAATAAATTTTATGGGAAGGTGTTTCCTACCCGATAGCGAAAGATATGCGGGAAGGCGAGAGGAAATGAGGGCTCTCCTATCTGTTCAATACAAACCCCCCCCCCCCTCCCCCTGCACGGTATTGGGTGGGCAGCATGGCAAACAACATTGAAGGTAAGGTGTGACATCTTCATACCCAGAGCTCAGAGGAAGTGTGACATTGGAAGTTAATCAAGCAAATGCAAAGCTCACTTTAAGTGGCCTCTTAATATTAAAGTTCCACCAATGAACAAATGGACATCATTCACTTCGTGGGGGGATCAAATGCCGCAGGCTTATGAACATCAGATGTTCTACTGTGGCATACAACAAAACTCTGTTAATATATCAATTGTTTCTGCACACAGGGTTAGAAGTAAATGGTCCAAATTTTCCTTACACGGAACTTTACATGCTGAAACATAATAATCAAAAAAACACACGATCTACTACATTGTTTCTATCACTCGTCTGAGTTGAAAAGCCATTCCACTAGAACAGAGATTACAACACATCAGCATCCGTAGATCTGCTTTTCTATAAACAACTTTCAGTAACAGCTTCCCCAACAATCATGGGGAGTTGTAGGTGGGTAAAGAAGCTAGTAATCAACATCCCTATCTCTATGCACAAGAGAAAATATGCACGTACCTCTATGACTCTGAATAAAGGAGGCAGCCGCAGACTTCCAAATATTGTCAACAAGCAATGTACTTGGCCTTTCCATCCACACATCACACAACCTGCCCCGGGTTTTGGGGATTCTGCCTTAGTCTCAGTCCTACATCAGCTTCTTGCTCACGTCGAATTATTCCATCATTAATCAAACTTGCATCTTGAGTCGTAGGGACAATATCAGTCCCACTGACATTCGCTGCTCTATCTTCACCGAAGTTATGAAGTCTCCGACCAATCAAATAGCGGTCATCACGTATGGAATTGTGGAGATTGGTGAACCAGACATGGAATCTCTTAGCACAGAAGAACAGCAAGCTAAAGCTCAGGCAGCCTATCCATGCAAACCGGTAGACAGCTGAATTAACTATCAACGGATAACCAAGGGCAGGGAAAACCCCCCTTGCGAACACATAAGGTACACAGAGGGCTGTTAGCAATTTCATCATGATTGGGATAACTATCTCCCGCAATACCCAGAACCCCCGCAGCTGGGAGAAGCCATCCTCTCTTACCCTCTCGAACTTCATTCGCCAGCTTTCATCCACCAGGGGTGTCATGTGATCCAGCATAGCCTGATCCACCAAAAAAGAAAAGAGGTCAACTTGAATACTTGCTATTCAACTTTGTTCTTAAACCACACAAAGAAGCTACGACATTGAAGAGATATAATCAAGTGTTTTTAACTAGAAGATAACGCCCCCCCCCCTCTTCTTCCCGCCAACCCTTCCTCCTCATAACCTATTGAGGATGGTCCCACGCCATTTAATTAGACATGCTTAGAAAACCTGACAGCTTAAAAAAATAATAAAAAGTGTGACTGAATTTAGATCAGATTTAGGATGACCCAGACCAATGTGCAGCCCATTTTAACAGATTACAGTCATCCAAACAAAATTAATGGCAATGTAACAAGGACAGCAACACAAAAAACAAAAAAGACACCAATGAGAATGGTCCAACATACTGATTTTCAATTTTCTTGGAGATGCATTTCTTTGACCAAGAAAAAAAATAGGAGATACATTTCCAATAGAATGTCCTAAAAAATAAATTGATGTACATGAAAAATTATATACATGGTATATGCTTCCATGGCGGCATGTGTATGAATATACGATAATCTTATGCAAGTATATGATCTTTTCTGGCATGTGAATGGTGTCACAGTCAAGTCCGAAAGAAAATATGTCACTGTTCCTGATTTTGCAAGATAGGCATCTCCTAGTTATTAGCCTCAACCGCCTTTTTTATTTTTCGGGGGGGGGGGGAGGGGGGAGGGGGGTGGAAGGAAACAGATATCCCCATACGAACAACGTTAAAGCATACAGGTAGAAAGAAGTAAAGCACCCACCAATCTAGTCCAGATCTTGAGAAAAATAAGTCCCAGCGCCCAGTCCTGGTAGAGAAGGAAAACCGGACTTTCATCTACAGGGACGCGCATTGGCACGATGACCAAGAGCTCAAAAAGAAGACCAATCAACACTGGGATGAGAAAGATCTGGAGAACAATAGCAAATATTAAAAGAATGGGTGAAAAACCATTACGATCAATAACATGAATAATATCCTTAACTGAATTGCTTACCCATAGTGACAATAATGCAGAACTCTTGAGTACAATACCACACCACTTCCAGATTTGGTTCAACAAAACCCTTGCTCTCCGTGTTTTTAGATGCTCAATTGTATACCTGGCTCCAGCTACAATGGTCCACATGACATAGCTTCCAATAATGAACGCGTAAAGATCTACAGGAAGAACTCATAATCACATTTCATTTCAATCCACACAGAAAATTAGAGTTGGAATTTCTTTTCCAGGCAAAGTGCAGTTAAAGTATCAACTACATGTTTCCATACAAATACCTGATACTAGTTAGGAGATTGTGACTAGGGGCCATCAACTAGTACCAACTTGTTAATCAATTGGCCTGTTACCTTTGCATATGCACCTCACGTGAAATAGTAACTTGATATGATGCTCTCCCTAATGTAGTGATCCTGTTGCTCTTTGTACTATGGTCATCAATGTTAATATGCAGGTGCCAGGTAATAACTTGACATTACGCTTCCCATTGTGCATATGCTATTGGTCTTTTTATATGGGTCAAACATTTTGCATATGCTTTTTAACTTGAGGTAGTAAATAAATTCCCCTATTTAAGTACCAAAAATATATTCCCCCAATTTTATGTATGTTGTCATTTGTCAGGTGACGTTTCCAGTCATTTTTCCTTAAAGCACAAGGGTGCTGAGGGAATATAAAAGCCCCCACGTCAAAACAACTAATCATTCACCAGCCACTACCCAAAAGCAAGGGAATGCATAGATCCAAGCAAGCATTTACTCCTAAGCAAGCTTAACCCACAAGCATGAGAAAGCTTAGACTAAAAACAAGAACTTTGTAACCAGCTTACCATTACACTTGATTCCGTGTGTTATGGGGAGAAAAGGAACAGCATTGAATAGTGCACGTCCAAGTGAAATGGGTACAACTATCAAGGCTGAATTGAAAAGAAGCAGGGTCATCCATGCTAAAATCAGCAACAGAACAATGCGAAGGACAAAACCATACCTGCAAGAAGTTTTAATAAGGTAATTACCAGATAGAGAGCATAAAATGGGTAGCATGAAAAATTCATACCAGAATTAATTGAACTACAGAAAATTAGGAGAGGACCTATCAGAAAAGAAACCATATACAAGATTATTGAGCCAAGAAAATAATGTACATGTTCCCAAGAAGTCAAACAACTAAACTCATTTCACCCCAACAAGCCTTATCCCAACTACTTGAAATAGGATACATAAATCCTGTATTAGAAGACAGAAATTAGGAGGATACTTGGTTGGATCGATGAGACCAGCAAAGCCTTTTGTTTATAGAATAAAGTAAAACAGCCAAAAGACAAAAATAACCCTAGTCATAGCTGAAATATGACTAGGAATACATAAAACAGAAAAATAACTAAAGAACTAAATAAAACAGGAAAAAAGACCGAGTGTTTTCCGGATGTCATATACCTGTGCATCATTCCCCAATTGACCATACGTGCCTTTAGCAGCAGCCCAAATTTGTGCAGCAGCATCAAGAAGAAGGTACTGGCTGGAAAGGTCCTGTGGCATGGAGTTCAAGATGAAAGACATAACCATGGCATCATTAGCAGCCCATCGAGTCTTGGCAGGCCCTTCTTCAGTAGGCTGTTTAGAAGTGCCATTAAGATGCCCACTGAGTCCTCTACCAGCCACAGTTAAAGATAGAGATCTGGCCCATATGAGATAATTAGTGCCATCGAGCTTAATGGAGGCAGCATAAGGGAGGAATTCTGTCCGGGACTGAGAATCTCCTCCAGAGTTGGCTGTGGTAACCTCTGAGTCTCCCATATTGGAGAGAAGAGAGCAGCAGCAAAAAAACAGCTATACAAGGCCTGATTAAGCCCTGTGGTAACAAGAACAGAAGCTGGAGGACAGCAACAAACTGCCCTAAAACCAAAATTGAGAAGCAGGGTTTAAGAAAAAAACCCTAAAAGAGGTAATCGATCTGGTGTAGGGGTCTTCAAAGGCTGAGAAAAAATTCTGCAGATATGAGGTCTTCAAAGGCTGAGAAAATTCTGCATAGATGATGCTGATTGTTGATGAAGTAGCTGCTCCAAAAAATCCACACAGAGAACCATAGAAAAAAACGAAAATCGATAAAGTCAGGGTTTTTTTTGAAAAACCCTGAAAGTAGATCGATTGAGGAGATGCTTCAATCTGGAGAAGGGAACCTGTGATAGCAGCTGTCCAATAGAGACTGCAGGAATGGATCCCAATAATCAAACCAGTTTCAAATTGAGAGAGGAGACTGATCTGCAAGAGGGGAGAGCTCCAAACAAAATCGCAGAGGAATGTGCAGCAGCTATCGATCCAAAAAACTTGTTAAAGCATTAAGGGATGAGGTGATTAATTAGGGCAGCATCTAAACAACAGATCACCTCATTAGATCTGCCCTAATCCAGAAGAAGAAACCAAAAAAAGGTGAAGAAGATCGAGTGGAAGAAGGGGGGAGGAAGAAGGGATCGAATGGAAGAAGAAGAAGAGAGAACAATGGAGGGGGGGGTTTTTAATAAGCAGGCTCGATCAGAGATTACTGCTCTGATACCATATTAGAAGACAGAAATTAGGAGAATACCTGGTTGGATCGATGAGACCAGACAAGCCTTTTATTTATAGAATAAAGTAAAACAGCCAAAAGACAAAAATAACCCTAGTCATAGCTGAAATATGACTAGGAATACATAAAACAGAAAAATAAATAAAGAACTAAATAAAACAGGAAAAAAGACCAGAATACCCCTACGGTGGATAT
Source organism: Telopea speciosissima (assembly GCF_018873765.1). Classification (NCBI taxonomy): domain Eukaryota; kingdom Viridiplantae; phylum Streptophyta; class Magnoliopsida; order Proteales; family Proteaceae; genus Telopea; species Telopea speciosissima. The sequence continues at coordinate 56,779,785 of NC_057920.1, forward strand.
TCTGGTATATCTTAGCATCCTGCTTCACTACTCCACTTCATCAGGGTCATATCTTCTGTTAGATTCTAAGCACCAATGGTGCAAGACAGATTAGGTTCAGTGGTGCATGGCAGGTTAAGACAAGAAAGAAAGAGAGGCAAGCCATATCCTAAGGTTTGTGATAACATTAATTCAACTGAATTCTCAATTCTAAAATATCCAAAATAGCAAACCAAGATATAGACCTCAAACTCCCAACTTTTATTATGGCTCTAAATCTCTTACCAAATTCTTGATTGAAATAAAACGCATCAAACGAAACTAATTACAATTTAGCAACTCCCATGAGTTCCCTTAACCCCTTTACCAAACAAATAAAAATATCAACTAACGGACTAGACATTTAAAAAATTGTTATCAAATTAAAATCACCTAAAATAAGTCTTATCAAATTGCGTTAATTGTAAAATCATGTTTAAAAAGGGAACTAAATAAGTATTCGAGCAGCACCAAAAACTTACTATATGGACAAGCTTTGATCTTCTTAGGATATTCCAAGAGAAAAATGACAGAAATTCATCCATATAACAACTCAGGATTCAGCTTGATGCCCCCCCCCCCCCCACCCCCGCGGAAAAAAAAATTGGTCAGATTAGAATTTAAAGACAGAGAAATCAAGTGGGGATCTAGATGTGGTTAATGGAGGAAAAGCCTAGAAATGGAGAATTTGCAGATGAGCAAAGTATATAGGCTATTATTAAAGGGTTTAACTTGTTTGGGGTTGAAATTTTGCGAACAAGAAGACCCCATGGTCTCTTTTCACATGTCAAGTTTCAGTCTAATTGGACTTAGAGCCACATGGCAAAACAAACAGTAAAAATTTTCAGGACTACAAAGAGGGCGCAGAGGACTATGGGGGTGTATGGCCATACATGGGAGAATATAACATCACATGGATGGCAAAAATGATTGAATTTGAGGCTGAAATTTGACGTGTCTAATGCTGACCTTTCCCTAGATATCCAATGGTCAGATTTTCCACATCCCTTTTCCTCGTGGCAGAATCAGAGTCATGATTACAATGCATTTGCCACTAGTGTGGTGACAACACAGTTTTCCCATTATTTAAAGTTGCAGTAATGGAGCTTATATGAAACTTTAATATGAACTAGAGATTCTGGACGAAAATAACAGGAGAAATTAAGTTCAGAATTGATCAGATAAATTATTTTACAGCCACAACAATCTCTAACTTTCACAATTAGAATGGCTGGAAAGCATCGCACAAGGGGTGCAACTCTGGCCAGCCCATGAGTGATTTGGGGCTAAATTTAAACTACATCAGGCCAGGCTTCAGGTTAGACCCTAATCAAAATTCATCACCCAGTAAACGCATCCAGCCTGATTTGCACTCCTAAAATCACACTATCAAGAGATCTGAATGGAAATCAAAATCAGAAGCCTAGTAATAAACAATTAAATATTGACTAAAATAGATAAATCCCATCATATACAGACAACCTTTGGTATCTATTTAACCATGGTTCTCTCATACCTGAATAGGAACTCAACAAGAATATAACCAAAACTAACCACAATCAAATAGGAATCAGATTCAGAATGATTGGAGAACCCTTCGTCCTAATGTCATCAAGCTTAACATTGATGGTAGCAATTAGGCATCTGGAACTGTCTAGGATTGGCACCTGTGCTGGGGGGTGGGGTGGTTGATGCAGACACTACGTAGCAGTAGCAGGGGAAAGAAGACCAGAAATCCTAACAGCCATGACAGCAGATCCACCAGTCCTGACAACACATCTGACAGAATCTGCCTGTCATGACAGCCTCCAGTTTCTGATATCAGTTTCCTGATCACAACAGGAATCTTATCTTTTTTTTCTTTTTGGGTGAGTTTTAGGAATCTAATCTTGGTCTAACAGTCCAATTGTTGGGGTCTTTTAAGCAGTTTTATTTTCCTTTTTAAAGTGCTATTGTTATCCTTAGCTAGCTGTGTTAGATTATTTCATTCTATTCCTGTTTGGTCTGTCTTTTTCTCATTCTTTCCTAGTCAGTTCAGCACTCCTCCTTATCTGGTCAAGTCGATTGGAAGAGATAGAGTAATGCAGACCCGGGTTGGAATAACCCTTATTGGGTTGCTTATGAACCCACCCAAGCAAGGAAACACTCAAATCCAAGATTTAGTGGCAAAATAGTAAATAAATCAATATCTATAAAGGGGTGGCAATTCTGTAAATAAATTGAAGTTCATAAAGGGATGGCAGAATTGTTATTAGTCAGAACTCCCAAACAAAAGCAATGGGTTTGTATCGTACTAGTGGAAAGGGTAAACTAAGACAAAATAAAAAATAAGGACGAGAGAACAAGGGAGAAAGAGAGGGGTATAATGGGAAATAAGGGTTAAATAATCAGAATAAAATTAAAGCAACAAGAATTGTGGGACAAGGGGAAAACTGGATTGTCTTCAACTTTGGGTTAACAGAACCAGACGGAAACAGGGCTTCAATCTTTTGTTGAGTTCTCTCTCGTCTGAAGGTGTTCCATTCTAAAATTCAGGGGTTAGCAACCATACTCTATGGGCTCTCAAAGACACAATTAATCGGCTGGAATAAACTAGCAGAAGAGGAGCAGGAAAGACCTGAAACCAGATCTGGGCAGTAACTTGAGCCAGTCAAAGTTGCAGGTTTCGGTTCTTAAAGCAGGGATCTTCTTTGAAGCTGAAACCTAAGGGGTAAATACGCCTACAGATGGAGAACATATACCCAGAATATGAGGCAGAAGGAAGAGGAGATGCAAGAGAACAATCTTCAATAGTGATGGGCTGTTCCTATGCCAGAACAGCGGATGGGGAGGAAACTAAGTGAACAGAATCTGTAAAAAAAAAAGGCAGCAGTAGAAAAGAGAAGATAATAGCAGAACAGGAAGAAGAAGAAGAATAGAAGAAAATATCAGAGGAGGGGAGAAGAGGTCATACATCCTGATTCATTCGTACCATACGATAACAAACAATTCAAGATTTCATTAATCAAATCTGAAAACTAAACCTGATTACAAGAATATTTAAAGATAAAATATGAGACTCCTAACCCAAATAATCCTAAGCCTTAATTAAAACTCAAACGGGACTCTAACTTGGACTCTAAACTGAATTAAACTTGGACTCAAGTTCTTTTAATACTTAGCCGACTATGACTGAAACTAAAACAAAGATTACAAGAAAAAATCCCAATTAATAAAAACCTTAATAAATAAATAAATTAAATCCTACTGAACACAAAGACCCAGTTGGACCCAGTTCATCTTCGCATGGATACCCAAATGGGTTTGGGTAGGCCCAAGGCAGTGCACCTGCATCATAGAGTCAGGAATTGCTTATGTTTTATTTTTCCTTTTTAGATCTAGAATATCAATTATTATAAATATATGTAAGGCCTTCAGGCCACCCAAGCACCCATCGATTTTAGCAATATACAAGTTCAGTTTTCTGAAATAGGCTCTGCGGATTGTGCTTAGCTCTGTGGATTCAGTGGTCACCTAGTGGATTCTGGGTGAGGCTTAGGTAGATTCCTAGCCTATTATCTATCCTCTTTCTATCTATCTCTCAATTCAGAAGTTTTAGGTCAGATCTATCCAATTTATAACCCTGTGGCTATACTGTTTCTGTCAAAAAATTTCAGTTCTGCTCTCATTACTTATTCCTGCCAATATTGGACTTCATTTGCTCGTTAATTCTCTGATTTTACTTCTCATTGATATTCTAATTAGCAACCGATATGCAGATCTGATCATGTTTTCATTCTCTCCTAGTGGTAGTAGGAGTTCTCAGAAAGCTACTGTTTTGTAATCAGATTCCATTCAAACTTTGCACTTGCTGAATTAACCCTCGACTGCAATTTCAGACAATCAGACCTATCTGATTTGTCTTGCTGAAATTATTTACTTTTCTCTGTTTCTAGTTCTTTTCCTATTTCCTGCAATCCTATTATATCTAATCTTCAATTAGAATAATTCTGCTAGAAGTTTAAGATCCATTAGGAGTCTTTAGAAATCCTGAAGGCAAGGTAATCTTGGTGCTCTTAGGTCCAATTAATCAGGCTGTTTCAGTAACTGCAGAGTTAAAATAAATTGATCAAGGGCTGGAAATACTAAGCTAATGGGTGGACGAATGTGATTGTAGAAAGAGACTCTCCATTATTCGGTGGCTTCAATATCAAGATGGGGGACCCTGAGTTACCTCTTCCTCAATAGGAGGGCTATAGCCCGTGTACCTAAGGGGAGTTTTCTTTTGCATGAGTTGGCCTTTTTTTGAGAGAGAGAGAGGGAGGGGTACAGATAGAATCTTTGTATTTGGGCTCCTTATCCTTTGTTGTAGTCCCTTCTTAGGGTTGACTTGTCCTCTTTGTTATTGGTATTGTACTCCAGCTATTCTTTGCTAACAAAATATGGGGAAATTTTTATCACTCCCCTATACTCTATATTTACTCAAAACTCCCCTACCCCGAACTTCTTTTCTGATTCCCGCCATAAAAGAGAACTCCCACTTCTCTTTCTCTATCTTAATTCAAAATCTCAAAACTACCCCCGGCCCCCTTCACTCTCCTCCCTCCCCACCTCCCCCCAGCAGCCCTCTGCCCCTCACTTCGCCCTCCACATCTCCCCACTCTCACTCAACCCCTTCCTCCGCAACTCCCCTTCCCACCTCCTCACCGTCCTGCTCTTAACCCCCTGCATCTCCTTCCCCTTTAACCCGTTTATTCTCCACTGAGACACCTTCAACTGCTCTGATCCATCATTTTTTGGCCCTAAGACTGAGAGAGCCTTCCTTGCTTCTCAAATCTAGATTGAGGTGAATTGAGCGATGGGGCGTGCAATCCCCACACGGAGGAAGGAAGCATGGTCCCTCTTCAACTTCCACACACCCCAATCCTGACACAGAGCGAGGCCCCCGCTCGCTTCTGTAGCCTCGACTTCAGGGAGTGTAATGCGTATCTGAAGGGGGTTGTGATGGACATCGTTGACAACCCAGGCCAAGGGGGTATCTAAAGGAGTATTTCTTTGCCAAAGGACGACAACGATCAAAATTGATATCTAGATATCTAAAGGGGCCATAGTAGAAGAGAGAGAGAGAGAGAGCAGAAAATGACGAGTTAAAAGGAAAGGCAGGGAACACAGAGAAAACAGAGAACAGCTAGATCGTCAAGAAACTTAGAGAGTGGCTTGTTTGCAGGAAAACACAATTATCTTCAACTAAAAACATTAGATCCCCTATTTTTCTACTGGGGGATAGAGGGGCAGAGGCTGCCTTCATTTTTTCATATCGAAGTAGGACTTATCCCTGCTTGAGAGAGAGAGAGAGAGAGAGAGAGAGATTCGAAGACCTCTCCACCATTGACAATTTACCTAAGAGAAAATAACACTATTAGTGATACACTGATAATGATGTTTAGTTATGGTCGGCTCTATGATTGTTAGTAATGGGTACGATCCTCTGTTGAAGAATCTTTTGCTTCTATCAATTCATTGGTGTCATCATTTAGTCCTCTTGCTAGAACAATAGCATCTAAATTCTCAGGCAACAGAGCTTTGCCTTCCAGATATTGTAGTATTGTACAACAGAAGACATGAGCGGCCTTGCACAGCAGAAATAGGACGTGAACGAAGCAACCCCAGCTTCAACACTTACTCCAGCTCTTTTCTCCCAACACACTCTCACCCAGTCCACCAGCCCTATTTCCTCTAGCTTTCTGTTCCACTGGTCTTCTACCAAAAGAAACCTCTAAAGTGAAGAATAAAAAATCAGTGCATCTAGTAACCATAGTTGTCAAGGCGTCGCCTAGGCATCCAAGCGGATTTTTTGGGTCTAGGCGGCTGTCACCTTAGTGGTATCGAATGCCTGGTCTTTATTTATGCCAAATATCATTTAAATAAATGTTTTTACTTAAGATATTATTCATAAATAAGCAAATACCTCCCTATTTGAATCCAATAAAAATAGTTAAAAATTCACATTCCAAAAGGATAAAAAGTCAACCACCTAATTCAAGAACAAAAACTGGATTTTCGGTGGTAGGTGAAATTTTCAACTTTCTAATGTTGGGGTTTTTTCTCAAATCTAAAAATTCCATTAATCTGAATACGACAAAACATTGCTAAAAACCAAAAGAACAGTACAATATTCATTTGTTTTGATATCTTAAAAAAAATTTCATTCAAAGTGATTTTGACAACATTCGCGCACACCAAATAAGGTTTGATCGGAACATAAATTCTTCAATATAAATTAGATTTAAGCAATCTTGGATTTGTAGGAAAACTGGGTTTGTGCTCTACCTAATACAAAAAATCTCATGTAAAAATAAAATCATTTGACAAGTTAAACTTCTTAGAGAACAAGAACATTTCTCCAAGTTGATGGTAGTTTAATTACTTAAAGATAAGATTCTAAGAACAGTATAAACCAAATGTGAGACTAGGTATACCATGACAATGACCAATTCCAAGAACAATATAAACCAACTGTATGTTTTGATTGTTTCAAACTTCCAATAGCTTGCTTCTTCAGTTCTATTGTCTTCTAGTTCTATGTTGATTTTTGATGACTTGATGTGGCTTAATATTGATTTTTTATGATATAATTAATATATTATAACATACTAAATAATGTTAGAAAAGAGGGGAAATAAAAAATAACACTTGGGCACCTTGGTCGCCTAGGCGGTTGTCGTTGCCTAAGCAGGCACCTTGTCGACTAAGCACTTAGGCACCCCTCCACCACCTTGGGTCGCCTTGCCACCTTGACAACTATGATAGTAACCTTGCCGGTTCTTACAAGCTCTCATGCAATGTAGCCAGTAGGCCCTGCAGCATGAGAATTTTGAATACTTGTCGGTTGTGGTCTTCCAATCCATGGAGCTGATTCTAAACAAGACAAAAGACCGCCATAAAAACTTTTCTTTGATTCTTCTCACTAAAATGAACTTAAATTTCTTAAAAGGATCTCTATCTCATAGATTTACATTTAGGGTGAAGGTTTAGTGACTATGTGACTGCGTTTCTATCCACTAGTTTTGACCATGCATGGGTTTGCTGAGTGATATAGAGAGAGAAGAAGTTTCCTAAGGACTAGTTAGAGAAAAAAAGAGTGGATTAGGGAACTTAAATGTGTTAGGGGAGGGGAGGGGAGGGGAGGGGAGGGGAGGGCACAGGGATTTGAAATTAACAGGGAAGAAAGAGAGTAGAAGTTTGCTTTCCTGGGGGATCAGAAAAGAAGTTGGGGTAGAGGCATGGTTCAAGATTTTGGTCGAAACAGCCAAAATCTTGCAACTTAATTCAGTTTTGGCATATGGGTCGAAACAAAACATAGGTCGAAACATTAGGCATGCACAGTGTCAATCGAAATGTCGACATTTTGGCCAAAATTTCAGTATAGCTTTGGTTTCGGTATCATTTTGGTCGAAATGTTACAAAAACAATGCTGATAAAGCACTATTTCGATCAAAATGGGTAAAATTTACCCATTTCTGGCGTCCAGGGAGGTGTTGACAATAATAGGGAAAAGTCAACAGTAAGAAGGGGAAGCCCAAAAAAACCCAAATTTGGTATTTTTCCCAAATCACCAACATTTTTTGGTGGAACAAGTTGTCAGGGACTACTACAACGCATCTACATGTTGTCTTTGTGATACAATCGGAGGCACAGTTTACCTAGATATCCTTGCATAATCTTCCCGATCCAATGATCTTATATCCTAGGCTGGGTTACCTAGAGTATGTTGATGATGACACCTATCATGTTGTTGCGTTGGACCTTGTACGTTTCTTCAGGCATAGCATGGCATGGCCGACTTTTGTGGTTCGGTTGGAGGAACAATTTCGTCAGCAGCATTAAACTTCTAGGGGTTTTGAGGCCTAAAACTCTCTGTGAAACTAACATAGAGCACTTATCCCAAAAAAAATGTAGATGTTAAATACAACTCAACTCTCTGCACCCTAACCCAAAATACTTCGGCTGGCTACATGAATAATGTGCCACCATCATATTTAAGAGTATTGCTAACTCAATAATATTCGGATTTTTTGCTCAGATGCTTCAACCCAAATCTAGGTTATCTTCAACCTCTACCTCATTCTTTTTCCACCTCTAAATCTCTAATGTGCCCCATATTATTCCTTGTCCAAAAACTTATCAGTGGAATTCTTTGCAGATGTCCAAACCATCTAAGATGACTTTCTCATCCAGTGCTACTCATGAGTTTCATTATACATTGCTTTTTTATTTTATCATTTCTCACTATCCATCCACATCAAAATCTTACCCAGCTGTCCTCAAAATGTATTATTTCTTGATTGCCTAACGTTTAGCTACAGAGTAGATTCTAGGTATCTCCAGAAATATAAATATAATTCGAAGGAATTTTTCACCATCTACCATAGTTTGGCATGAATTAATAAAAATCACTCACACCCAAAGGAGTGAACCATGCCCAACTTGGTAGGAGTTTGAAAATTGACTCCTTTTCCCAGGCAATGGCATGTTTCAGATCCCACATCACTTGTCTCTTCTCTTCAAAGATCCAAGTCTAAAATTGTTCTCAAAAGGTTTTATATTGGCTGTCAATCTCATATAAACCATTTACTATCAGATTTGCAAGAGGCATAGGCAAAAATACCATTTCATTCCAAGGTACCCATCCAACAGTAATTAATACAGAAGACTTCAATGAATGATCTTGAAAAGGGTCAAAATTCCCACTAAGTTCTTTGAAAGAAACCATAAATATTCTTCCAGCACAAAAGCATTGACTCTTGATGCTGAAAATTGTATATTGATCTTCTTTATCTACCCAAGGCTCCTATAACCACAATGGTGAAATGAACCTAAGCTCTTTGACACAATAACTCCACCCAACTAAAGAACTAAAATTACAAACATTTTTCTATCTGTTTCCCAATGTCAGACACATCCATTTGAAACTTATCTGTCATCAGTTCATCGCGTACAAACTCCAAAGTGCTCTCTCAAGGAATAATGAACATCAAGACTTAACTCACATTTCTAAACATTTGATGAAGGATTATTCCAGACATTCAGTTCAGCTACTTGCTTGTCCAAGCCACTTCTATTATGTAAATAAGCTGAAGGAAATCTTATTATAGCCCTTTAATGGGATGAACATGTCAAAGCAAAATAATAAAAAAAAAATGCACAGTTTCATTCATCCACAAATCCTATGTTCCAAAACAAGTTTTTCAGGATGTAGGAAACTCCACACAGGCAGAATTGGTGGGTAAATAAAATAAGGGAGAGGGATAGGCACACCGTCTACATGCGGCAAGCTAGCTGTTCACTACCATTTCACCTAAAAGCTTGAATTGTTAGGGAAGGGCAACATCAATGAATACATCAACACTCCCCTGCACATGCAAGCCAAGATCCCCTGGTCCTTGCACGTAAAGCTCACCCGGCATTTCCTTCGCACATTGAGGGAGAAGAAATGTCAGGAAAATTCTTCCAATGCACTTCCCAGGAGTCGAACAGTCGACCTCCCTGCTCTGATACCATGTTCACTACCGTTTCACCCATAGTTCAAAATCACGCAGAAATCTCGGCAAGATCTATACGAAACGACAAAAAAAAAAAGAAGTAAAAACTCGACCGAGATTTCGAATATTTCGAGAATCTCAAAGAAATCTCGGTGAAATCTAGAATATTTAGAGAATCTCGACCTCCTCAGTACACATAGAGTCATAGTATTGTATTGTTGGGACTTGGGAGTTAAGACGTCGAAGACTAGAGTAGTAAGGTGTCTCCGAGTTATGCATTATTCATTGTACTTAGTTTCGGTGTCTATGTAATATGCATTGTGAACACTTCATTGTATCTTGTGGTTTGTAGTAGAAATTTTAAGTCTTCAACCATTTCTTAAATAATTATTCAATATTATGTGCATAATTTACTTGTTTTACTTGCCAATTATGTCTCATATCATTCAAACAATGTGTAAAATAGGCAATATTACATTAAGGGTTCGGCCTTTGGCCCTTTACTGCCAACCAAGGGTGCAAATCCCAAACACCAAATTAGGTGTTTTTTTTTTCTTTTCAATTTGAACCTTTAAATATGTTTATTAAGCCTAAACAAGCTTAACTTAAAATTTCGGAGGCAACTATGGCCATGTGCCCACCGAAACATAATTCCGAAACATTAAAAATACACAGTCTCGCCAAGATCTCGAGATTTCGGAAAACTCGACCTGGTCGAGACCATGGTCAAGACCGAGTTTTAGAACCTTGGTTTCACCTAAAAGCTCGAACTGTTAGGGAAGGACAGCGTCAACATATACATCAACACTAGCGGGCGGCACCAATGGGGGTGCAGGATGGGCGCATCATATAGAAGGGGCAGGAGGTCATTTCAAAGGGGGTAAGAGAGAGATAGACACAGCAGGCGCTAGGTTGTGGTACGTGGGCGGTGTGCCATACAGGCGGGGCAGGGAGTCATTTCAAAGGGAGGAAGAGAGAGATAGACACAGCGGACGTTAGGTTGTGGTACATGGGCGGTATGCCTAGGCTTTTCCCATTAAATAAATAAACATTGCAACCAGAATTATGATGAAATATGACCCAAAAAAGAAAATTTTAGCTTCTTTTGCAGCAACATTATCAAACTTCAAGGCCTTCAATTATCATACGAGTTACTATCATACGGTACTTACTCAGAATCAGCTTGTTCATCACCATCATAATCTTCAGGAACATACGAGTTCCCAGGCGCATGAATGCCTCTGTTCAGATCGTCAGCAGCAACAAGTGCCACTAGTGCTCGATCTTGCTGCAGAACTCCACCTCTTTGTATATCACGCAATCTATCCTGCCTACCAGGCTCCAAATTTCCATTTTCCTGCCCATCATTATCCTCAGGTCTGGGCAGCAAGAAATCAGTTAATCCAAGTGCCCATCCAACTGCTGTGAACCATTGACGGAGGAGAGCTTTAATAGTTGCCCGCAGCTTAAAATGCTCAATAGCAAATGGTATGCAGATCTGGAACAGCAACATGTCTGCAGGAATTTCAGTGAATGGATCCGACACACTGCAACACACAAAACCCTTCTAAATGTTAGCAGAGACTGGGTAGCATGAAAAGGATTTTTCAAATCAAGATAATAACTTTAGAAGTAAATGGACAGTGCATCTGAAACATTCACAACAACTTACGAAATATCCAGTGGGAAGATAGAAGGTGCCAACCGCATAGCAAGTTTGACTGGTAAAAATACTAACATCACAATCAAGCTTCCGTAAACGGCAACAGACAACAGAACCCGACGAGCATGCTTGTGCACAGGGTCGTCAATGAGATCACGAAATGGATTGTAATTTGGATCAGCTGGGTCCCGAAGGAAATAAAGAACACCATTGCGCAAAACCTATCAGAAGCACATGAAAGGCATCATAAGAAATAAAGAACTCCATTGCGCAAAATCTATCAGAAGCACATGAAAAGGAGGTCCATCATAACAAACAGGAGTCAATGATAGCATAATAAAATATCTGAGCTAGCTAAAATGGGCAGAGGACCTTACCCCACGAAGAAGGCTGACAAAAATGCTAATTTGCAGCATGTACACTATTCCCACAATCCAATGCACCAATGAGCTTGCTAAGGGAGAAATTGAAAAGAACTCAACCCTTTGAACAATCGTTTTCCCAAGCATCCTTATTGTACATACATCCAACCACCAACCACACATCAAGGGGAAAACCCCAAGTTCAATCACCAGAAGGAAAGCAACCTTAACCATAGTCATTAAATGTTTCATTGCCGCCAAGAATTGCCTGACAAGGGAAGGAATTGCTTCAGCCATAGATGCAATACCATAGAACCTCCCCATAGTCAAAGGTTCCCCTCTAGTATAACGAATTAAAGCAACCACCCCAAGGTAGAAGAGTACTAGAGCAAATATAAACATGTATCCAATGGCAAGTGTAGTAACATCAGAAAGGTGGGAGGTTCCAGCTGCCGTCCCTTTGAATATGTCTGATGAAAGTGGTCTGCTAATACTATTTGAGATTTCATCTATTCCCGTCATGTTTGCTTTTAAAGACTCTGCCACCACTTCCACAGCATGACCAACCAGACCATCTTTATGACTTTCAGCAGACAAATTAGTAGCAGCAGTTAATGCATTCTTCAATGTAATATTTGCCAAGGAGAGAGCTGACTCTGTAAGGGGCATGACTGTCGACAAAACTGGATTTGCAGCTGACAAGAAGAACCACGATAGGTAGTGGAGGACAATCCGACCTAATGAAAATGGCACAAAGACTACAACACCAAGGAATATCATATTGCTTGCCAGAACCTGCAGAAAAACATGACCATTTAGAATATCTCATATACATCAACATGCACAGCGTATGGGGCAACCCACTTTCTAGCACACCCACATTATTTTGTCAGAAAGGTATGTCTGTAAGATAATGACCAACTATGCCCACCCAAACTATTAGTTGCTAATATAACTTAACAGCCAATAGCAATGCCTGAAGTAGCAACTGCATTAAAAGCATTGAAGAAGGACAAAATAACACATGGTCAAGCTTTAAGAAAATCTATAAGGCAACAGAATTTTTTTTTTTTTTTAAAAAGCAAATGGTAAATCATATTTTTTCCGTTCTCCCCAAAGCCCCCCTAAACAATTGGAGCAGGTGCCAACTGAGCCAGCAAGTTAATGGTTTTTTCTCTCTTAGCAATTGATGTAAGAAACTAACAGAAATACTACCCCAAACCCAGAAAAAGCACAAAAGTTCATTGATTTTGCCAGTGCTACTGCACTTCGACAACTTACTTGCATTTCAAAAAACCTTAAAGAGCATTAAAACTACTACTCCCCAATATGAAGAACATCATATCATACCATCATGATTTGGCTATTTTCTGTCTGCATTCATCCCTCTTTTGCCATAGCACTTCAACAACTTACTCGCTTTTCAAAAAACCATTAAAGAGCACTAAAACTACTTTTTGGATGAGAAGAACATCATATCATACGATCAAATGATCTAATCTTATCTCACTCTATGGCTATTTTCTGTCAGCATTCATTTTGCAGTGTTATAAACAAAAAGTTCTAAAAAGGGGAAACCGTCCTGCATTTAGCGAATCAAGTACAACAATTCCAAGCTAAGGAACATACTGAGTATAAAATGGAACTTATTGGATCCCCATGGAAAATAGCATCTTAAGCTTTTACAAGTAGCCGAACCCAATTCATCAGAATAGCATGAGCGTGTGGCATTCCTTTGAATTTAACATTTGAACACCAGAGAAGTAAAGGTTTATAAAAATATAACCATCACTGTCATCACAAGAACAGATACAGGACAACAGGACGTCAAGAATTGCAACAGTAAGGGAGTGTAAACGACTCTGCTTGCCAGCAAATCGGGATTAGAACAGATAGAGTCAGACAAATGCCCGTAATAAAATTGCACCAGAAAATTCCAGCAAACCAAGATAAATTGAGAAACACAAGCAATAAAATTTGAGAGAGAAATGTGCAAAGTAAGCGCAGAGAAGGAACAATACTCACTGTAAATGCATTTTCTACCAAATGAAAAACAGGCCCTTGCATGCCAACAAGCTCATCAAAAGGTACGTCTTCTGCACCATCAGCATCATCCAAACCATCAAACATTTGTTCAACATGTGCCTCAAGACGTGCTGCCTGCATTTCCAATCGAGCAGCAACATTTTCTGCATTTCTTCGAATTAATTGGCCGGCTCCACCAAATCCTTGTGCACCACCAGCTTCTTCACCATTCCCATCACCAGCGTGAACCCTATTAGCTGGACCAGGAGGCCTTCTTGCACCACGAGCACCGTTTCTTTCACCTTCATCTTCTCTCTCAGCATCCTGCCCTCCAAGCTCTCGTAGATGTCTAAAGTAATCCCTCAAAGATGTGGCTCCAAGAAATATAAAAACAATGCTCGCAGAGAGAAGAAACCCATGTAGACAATCAGTGAGGATCACTGTGGTGGATAAATGACTCAAGAAGAGTCTTTGAGCTTCACCCAGATTCCTCACAAATGCCAAACGCCATATCCAAAATGTAATAAAAGGTATTATGAGGAGCCACACGGAGAGCACGAAAGCAAGGCGCAAGAAAAATTGCAGAACATGGCAAGCTTTCATTCCCATACCAAACACAAATTCTTGGAAAGGAAGCCTCGCTGGTGCATTCTCAGCATAGACTGGAGAAAATGAAAATGCATGCTTACAGACCTGCAGTGCATCAAATGCATTAATTAAATCCCTGTATGCTTCACACATTGAAATATGTATATCATTGAAAGCCTTAAAACCAGAAAAGGAAACAGTACAAAATGCTCAACAAAGTGGAAATGAGGAAGTAGAAATAAACATATTCCACTAAGAAGAAAAAACGGTTCATGGTCAGTAGCATAAATAAAGGCACACAAAAAAATGCAACCTAGAGTAAGATGGCACATTCATGAGCTATGAAGGAAACAAAATTGAAATCCTAAATATAGTTGGAAGGTGCGACACATATAACTGTTTAGCATTAGATGTCAGTTTTTATATGTTTCAAGAGGCAATCGTTAATAGATATCGGTTTTTATATGTTTCAAGAGTCAAATATCAATTTCTGAGGATCCTATATTGATTCTGTGGGAGGTAACACCACCCAGTGCTCCACCATTTTAAGCAACAGTGAACAATATCCACAAACCATGAGCAGTTTAACTAAAAACCTCACCCAACTTCTAGTTCAAATCCAGAGAGTTAAAGAAGGTCCAAGTGCAACATTTACGAACTCTATTCAGGAGGACTTCGACACCCAACCCAAAATACATAAATAAATAAATATATATAAGGAATTTCAGCTAGTTTTCTCTTTACAAGTAGAGAACCATAACTTGTTCCATATATTGTTCATACTTCATACTCGCATCCGGGCTTAATGGTCCCTTGACGCAGATACATCACCAAAAAGAGGCTTATTTTAATGCGAATAAGTCTAGGGTTAGGTTATATATATGTTGGGCCTTTGATCCCATGGGTTTTCTATGTAACAGTCACTTTTATGGACCTAAAGTATAGGTAATAGAGTTGCATACGGGATTAGTTGTTTTAGTTCCATACTTAGTTTTATTTTGGAGACTATATGAATAAATTGAACTGGTTCAACCAATGATTCAATTTAAGTAATTTCAATATTTTTCTTTCAAGTGTTTAGTGGGGCTGGATTAGGACTTTGTTTTCAGTCTATTTCAGTTTCCTAGTCATTTTAAGTTACCTAATAGGCTAATGATTGGGTTAGGGCTTTCCTTTTTAGTGTAGGAGTCTATTTTTTAGTCTTTTATATAAAGTTGTAAGGGGGGCAAGTATTGAACACGAATTTTGATATTAATGAAAAGCTATTGCCACTCTTATTCTCCATTGAACATTTTTGTCTTGTGTTTGATCAAGCCTGGTGGGATCGGTGTTCGATCCGATTGACACCTTGCGTTGGGAAGGCTGGGTGGTTCGTTAGTGGGATTGTTGTTTGATCCAACTGACACCTAGCAATGTGAAGCCCAGGTGGTTCTTTTGAAGCTCTCCTTCAAATTCTAGTTAACGATTCAATTTTTATTCAAGTTTCTCCATTGAAACAAGTTGTTGCGAAGGAAATTCTGCAACAACAGTGAGTTTGAATCATCCCAATCCCCATCCCCATCCCCTACAATTCTTCTTTAAATCCTCTCACAGCCCAAACCCTAAGATTCCCCCTTTTGTTTTCAATTTTCCCAATACCTAAATTCTGCCCAAACCAAACCAGCCAGCAAAATCCCTCTCTTTTTGATCAAACTCTCCTCTCACCATAAGGAAAACTCGATCCAAGTTGCTCCCTCACCTGACCATCATAAACCCTAAAAATCCATCTTTTCCTCTTTTCAAAAACCCAAAACCCTAACCCTAACCCTAACCCTAACCTTGCTGCCCATTCAATACTTCAATCCATCAAAACATCTCAGGACCTTCACCGATAGACTCCCCTACCTCAATTTGACATAACACATACATCAAACCCTAACTCACCAAGCCCTAACCCTATTTTTAACCTAGCTGAATCACCTGTTCATAACAGATCCTGGTTGATTGGCTCTCAGTTGGTTTCCTACCAATCTAGGATTACATTATCCCAAAGGACTGATCCCGAAAATGAAGTCAATAAATGGACAACTCAAATGAAATTTACAATTGATTCACATCCCTTCAACTATGCATAACTTGAATTGCAAAGCCTTTGATTGACACTCCAGGTGGAGGACTGAACTTTTCAATGGGTAGTTTTATGAAAAGGCCATGGCAACCAACCCTTTGATTTATATATCCACCGCAAAGAGGCCTTTGGGCATTAATTATATTACAAGGAGAGGGAAATAGAGAGAGACAGAGCCCATAATGTCATTTACAGCTAGATCATTACCACATTTTGTGGGCGTTCAAATTGAGTGGAGAACAACCAACCGAAAAAAGAACAATGCAACATTCCTAAAACCCTTATCAAATGTCCAACCATCAATCTTCCTGCGGTGTCCCAATCTCTAAACAATATGTTATTAACCAATTGACTACAAATTCCTAATAATTAAAAAAAAAATGAAAACTACATCGAACACGACAAGGTCGCGGAAACAATACGCTTCATCGAACAGCAAAGGAAAGGAAATATAATTAGAGAGAGAAAGTGAACCTCGCACTGGCGAGCGTTGCTGTGGTTGAGCCACTGAAGAAGACAATCCTGGTGGACAAATTTGATACTCCCGCTACAAGCGCACGGATACCGAAGAGGGTTGTCGGTATCGCCAGGATTGCGGCAAATTCTACAGACGTCCTCTTCATCCTCATCTTCATCATACTTGCTAGCTATTTTTTTGTTGTTATTATCGTTGTTGTCGGTCGGACTAAAAGGTGAAGAAGATGAACCTTCGGAGCTCTCGAACGAGATGCTGCCGTTATCGTCCCTGCCGCCATCGTTGGGGATTGCGGGTACTGCTGCAATCTCCATTGATCACAGCAAAGAACGACGATCGACAAATTAGGGCTTCTTTTTCCCTTTTTCCCCTGCTAAAGGTGGAGGTGGGGGTGGGTGAGAGGGGGAGAAGGAGAGGTGGAAGGAATGGGGTGTTCTTTTGTCCACCTACACGCGTTGGTATATCTGACCCGGCGATAAAACTCTAGAAGTCTAAAAGGGTGTTAATTTCTTCTTTTTTTTAAATTAAAAAAAAAAAAAAACAAAACAAAACAAAAGGGTGTTAATCGGTTGGGTTTCGGGTTTTTCGGTTTGGTTTGGTTTGGTTTTGTTTTGATTCGGTTTCAGTTTCAATACGTACAGACCAAAATCAATAAATTTTCATAATTTTAAGTCAAAATTAATATAATCGATTTGACTTTATTTAATTTTTAGTCGATTTTCTGTATACTATTTCATTTGTTCGGATATGATCGAGGTAATTCGATTTAACTTCTATGATTTTATTTGATTCATTTCTCTGGTTCATATGAGGCTTGATAATGTCTTTTACTGTCTTTGAAGAAGCAAGATACGAAAGAGGAAACAAATATTATTACTAAAAAAAGGAAACAAACATTACTACCAAAAATATAAATGAGAAGAACCAATGGTCAAAGAGCGAGGTGGAAGAGACGAAATGAAAATTGAAATCTTAGAAATCATGTTTTAGTCTTTTGAAGTTTAATATAGTTTAAGTTCAGTTTGGATTCAATTTATATGGATACGGGTGTTAATTCCAGGCCCGGCCCAGCAAGCCCAACAAGTTTAGTAATTGGTCGTTCTCAGTATGGGGTTTTAACCCGTTGCCGTTCGACCGGACTGACCATTTACGAACCCAATTTAGCCTGTTCGGTTAAAGCCCAACTTAGTCCGCCCAATTAAAGCCCGACCTATTTGCTGGTTTTGAAACCTTGTAAATTTTCACCATTTTAGTTACAATATATACGAGATTTTCTCACATTTGATTTTCTCACTATTAAATGTTATTTCTCTGTTGTATGTTATATAGTTAACATCATTAGTAAATATTGAGTAATTGAGATCTGTGATTTAGAGTTTTATTCTAAGGTGTTTTGCAAGTGGGACAAGAGCACCGAACTCTAAACCAATCAAGATGCACCAATCAAGATGCAGAGATCCAGCCTTCACCATTATTTTGTACCATAAATTATTTTTTTTTTTTTTGGATAATAGGGAGCTTTATATTAATAAAGGAATGATAAGAAAAAATTACAATCCAGGGTATTTCTTCCCTGCAGCATCATTCCTTAGGAGATTGGAAAGTGCAACTGGGAAGCTATCTGTACACAAGTGAACCTCCTAGGGGTGGTGCACAAAACTTGCCAAGAAATCTGCACAGGCGTTAATCTCTCTGACGTGATGCGCAAAAACACAACTCCGAAAAGAGTCCCCAAGCCTGTGAATATCCTCCACAATGTCAAGCATCCTCCAAGGGGTCGAGAAGACCCCAGTTACCATCTGGATAGCCAGCAACGAGTCTGATCTCACTTGCACTTGAGCCAAGTTCAGAGATCGTGCTTTCGCAAGTCCACTCTTGATTGCCTGGAGTTCCATTCTAATAACGTCGTTGCTATGCACACAACCAGCCAAGGCAAAGATAGCACGACCATTATAACCCCGTCTGATGGCCCCATAACCCCCCTCTCCTCACAGACTGACCCATCTCAATTAATAGCGACCCATCCCACCAACGGCGGAGGCCAAGCATGAGTGGAGATACTGCTATGAATAAGGAGATCTGGATACCCCACCTTGCAACGAAGCCCCTATTCCTATCATTGTCCAGGATAGACAACTTCAGATCTGAGAACCTACCTCGTGTATCACCAATAACACAATGAAGAATTGATAGCGCAAAACCCCTTTCACCACGAAAGACACGAGCATTCCTCTCCTACCACAGCCGATAAACACTGGCATTGAAACTAAACCTCCCCACACTACTAATGAGGGAGCTCCCCTTAAAGTGCACGGCTAGCCAACTGTAAGTACCGTGGTCCTCGGGACGAGGGTTCCCCAGCCCTTATATATGTGGTGACATGGGTTTTGATATATATATATATGTATATATGTATATGGGTATGGATAATATTGTTAATGTATAATATTGATAAATAGGGGATTGGGATCATGCATTAAAATATGCTAATATAATGTGAAGTAGCCACCTAGGGTTAGGGCCTAGGACCCATTAAGTGTAGCCCTATCCGTTGTGAACGGGATCAGGCTACTTGACTCCATATGATCTGACCAGAGGTTTGGGTAAGGGGTCAGGTTATGAGTGTGGGAAGGTGTTAGGCACCCACCTCGCTCGGCCGAAGCCAGTCTCTCTATAGTAGATGCTACATAGGGACGAATGTTCTCTCTCTTTTATTACGGGGATGGGGGATATTATGAACTACATTCAGATGCTATGAATCGAACTAAAAAAACATAATAAACTACATTACATATATGAAAAATACAGACTAAAACGATGGAATATGAAAGGACTACATCGTATCAACAAGAATGCAGTTATTATACCTGTATGGTTGTATTCCCCTGGCTCAGGGGAGATAGACGAATGGACTGACACCGATTCTTTTCTAGGCAGAGTAACGACTCTTTCAAGTGATTTGGAGAGGAGTAAACAGACAGAATAATGTCTGTAATAAAAGGGTTTTGATTGTTAGCCACACACTGACGGGATAACAATGCCTAGTAGCAAAAGCGCTCTATACTCAGAGGGATAATCAAAGGATCTATCCGCAACCAAGAAAACTTCACTCACTCACACTCTTATGAGAGAAGGAGGAGAAATGAGGGTGAAAAGGGAGAGAAAGAGGGTAGGAATTACTTGGGGAGGGTCTCTCCACCCAAAATTCCTAGGGAAATGTGGGAGAGGACCCTCCTATTTATAGGGAGGGACCCCCTCTCTCTCCTGGCCAGATAAGTCATCCACGGCGCCGTGGAGATGTCCACGGTGCCGTGGGGGACTTTTCCACGGCGCCGTGGGTGACGTCAGCAAGCTGATGTCACACCCCCTCATGGCACCGTGGAGATTCGGTACACATCCCCACGGTGCCATGGGAAGGAGTCCACGGCCCCGTGGGGGCGCAGTGCCATTTTTTCCTTGTTTTTTGGCCTAAAATGGGCCATTTTGTGCTTAGCATGGTTCTTGGTCTTATGGGTCAGGTATCTTGGGTCTAGAAAGAGGGAGAGTGTGTCATCCATCGTCCATGTCCCGTTGTCATCATCGCCAATTAGGGGGTGACAAAAACCAGCGTCTACAGTTTGCCCCTCTTTGGCCAGGCCTGTGCCAACAGTTGAAGGGTAAAGACAAAAGACCGACTAATTTTGTCACCAAGAGCATGTACTGCTGACGTTTTGCTCAAAGGCGACAGAGTTGCTAAAAACTGACGGTTAATCACGATGAAATCTTTCGATAATCCTTAAAAGAAAAACTCGGAAGAATCAAATCTTTATCTTGTGAGCATTGCTCAATCAATTTTTGAGGGTGATAAGGCACCGCTCGACCAAAGATCTAGATAAGGCACCATTCGGCCCACAAGATCGAATATGAGGGACTCCACTGGGGATAGACTTTTGAGGGTGATAAGGCACCACTCAACCGAAGATCTAGATAAGGCACCACTCGGCCCAAAGATCAAATTTGAGGGTGATAAGGCACCGCTCGACCGAAAATCAAACTTTGATTGAAACATCAAGTTTGGAGGGTGATAAGGCACTACTCGATCGAAAGTCAAACTTGGATGGTTATAAGGTGCCACTCGACCTAAACCATCAAGTTTGGAGGGTGATAAGGCACCACTCGATCGAAAATTAAACTTGGATGGTTATAAGGTGCCACTCGACCGAAACCATCAACTTTGGAGGGTGATAAGGCACCACTCGACTGAAAGCCAAACTTGGATGGTTATAAGGTGCCACTCGACTGAAATCATCAAGTTTGGAGGGTGATAAGGCACCACTCGACCGAAAGTCAAACTTGGATGGTTATAAGGTGTCACTCGACCGAAACCATCAAGTTTGGAGGGTGATAAGGCACCACTCGACCGAAGCATTCAGTTTTGAGGGATTTCACTGGGGATTTTTTTTTTTTTCCTTTTCTTCTTTATTTTCTTTCTTCTTTTTTTTTTCTTTTTTTTTTCCCTTCTTTATGTTCTTTCTTCCTTTTTTCTTTTCTTTTCTTCTTCTTTTTTTTTTTTTTCTTTATCTTCTTTCTTCTTTATTTCCTTCTTTTCTCCTCTTTTTTTTTCTTTATTTATTTATATATATATATTCTTTTCTTTTTTTTGTCCATGATGCTGTGTGAGGGTCCGCACGACCCCGTGTATGGGCGGCACCATGCTTGCACGGCCCCGCGTTCACGGCTCTGTGCCAGACTTCACGGCTCCGTGGGGAAAGCTCCACGGCGTCGTGGGTGCGATGGAGAATTCTTATAAATAGAGGGTTCCTCCCTCATTTCTTCACTCTCATTTCTGCTGCAAAGCTCTGCTGTTTTTTATTTTTGACCTCACTCTTTTTTATTCACTCTCATCATGTCTTTCCGCCGACGAGGACGCCAGTCTCATAGGGAGCCATTGCTCGGCACTACTGCTCGCGACGCACAAGCTGCATGGTACCCTTCAGGGGCTACTTTAGTCAACACTGCCCGCCATGGTTGCCGCTCCATATGGGGCCAGGCCAGTAGTCTTACTCTTTCCCTTTCAATTTATGCATTTTATTTATATTATTAGCTTCATACCTCACCGCATAGATTTGAGGTAAAGTCTCTAGATTCTGCCCCAAGCACTTAATGACACGCAAATCAAAGCAAGGCCATCAGACACTACCGTAAGTGTCTTTTGGCATGCAAATCTAGGTAACGCCTCTAAATATCATCCTAGGCACCTAGTGACACACAAATCAAAGCGAGGCCATCAGGCACCATCCTAAGTGTCTTTTGGCACGCAAATCTAGGTAACGCCTCTAGATACCATCCTAGGCACCTAGTGACACACAAATCAAAGCGAGGTCATCAGACACCACCCTAAGTATCTTTTGGCATACAAATCTAGGTAACGCCTCTAGATACCATCCTAGGCACCTAGTGGCACGTAAATCAGAGCGAGGCCATCAAACATTACCCTAAGTGTCTTTTAGCACGTAAATCTAGGTAACACCTCTAGATACCATCCTAGGCACCTAGTGGCATGCAAATCAGAGCGATGCCATCAGATACTACTCTAAGTGTCTTTTAGCACGTAAATCAATGTAACGCCTCTAGATACCATCCTAGGCACCTAGTGACACACAAATCAGAGCAAGGCCATCAGACACCACCCTAAGTATCTTTTGGCATACAAATCTAGGAACGCCTCTAGATACCACCCTAGGCACCTAGTGGCAGGCAAATCAGAGCGATGTCATCAGACACTACTCTAAGTGTCTTTTGGCATGCAAATTGAGGCAATGCCCCCTTTTTTACAGTCTCTCTCTCTCTCTCTCTCTCTCTTTACTATTTATTTAATTGTTGTCCCAACTATTTTGGCCAACCATTTGCCTTATTTTTCTTTGCAGGGCAGTCCCCTTCCTTCGCCCAAGAAGTATTGTGGGCTGGAGGCTGTTTCAGAGTGGTACCGCACACTCTGCCCGACGGTATAGTCGCGGGTAGTTCAGATCAGGTTGGGACACATCGCCTCATCCCTAGCCCGCGAGTTGGACAGCTCGACTGCTAGGGCTCTGATAGAGAGGTGGTGGCCGAGCACCCATACATTTCACCTTCCCTTTGGTGAGGTGACGGTCACCTCCCTAGATTTCTATATGATCACGGGATTACCCTTTGGTGGGGTACCCGTGACACTGACTCCGGAGGACAGGATTATAGCCTCGACGGAGCCATCAGAGCGCCTGGAGTATTACAGGCAGCAGCTGGGGATTGCCGTTATAGGGAGAGAGATCCCCGTGTCGGTCCTGAGGGGTACCTGGGACAAGAGGGTAGTTACAGACCAGTCGTCGTCCGTCCTTCAGGATTAGCAGGCTCGATGCTTCTTCCTCTTCTTGCTGGCGGAGGTGATCTTCAGTGATATGATGAGTACGGTGACAGTCGATGCCTCATATGTTCGCTTTTTTGAGCACTTTGACGTGGCCGCGGGCTACGATTGGGGCGGTTCGGCGTACGCCTACTTCCTAGATATGTTGGACTATCTGGTTGTGGGGTCACCAAACCTGATCGGATGCTGCTACGTCCTATGGGTAAGTTTTCCCAACTTTGCCTTTCTCTCTCTTTTTATACTACTTCTATCTCATTTTTATTTATTTGAGCTCATTTATGACTATCTATTACAGACGTGGAGCTATGAGATCCTTCGGTTCCGGGTCCCCACCTTTAGACCTGGGGATGATCCCGGGACCACCTTTCCTCGGACTACGCGATGGCGTAAGTCCCATTTGCTCAAGAGTGGTCCCGATAAGGACCTTGGGTCCATTCGTGGCCTCCTAAACGAGCTACAGCCTACTAAGGTAAATCTAAACTGATTGTTTATCTTATTTTCTCTTTTCTTCTTTCTTTTTTTTTTGCAATGATCTTGACTTTTACTTGACAGGCTTCTCTCCGCCCTTACTTAGGGGAGATGATCTTAAAGCCGGACCTATTTGATAGGGCTTCAGCTCTCTCCACCCGCAGGGTCCTCTTTGAGGGCCCATGGGGGTTTGCCTTTTACTTGGGAGAGCGAGTGTCCTTGCAGTGGTCGGAGGCTCGCTTGGTGCCCTGCCCTCCTCCTGCTCAGGTCCATCAGCCAGCCTTGATGGATCGGGATGAGATTAAGCACTGGAGGGTTGGTGAACCCGCGACTGGGCTGGTGCTAGCCGAGACGGACTATACCGACTTCCTTCTCTAAGAGACAATCTGCGTCCCCCTCACCCGCGAGGGGCCTCAGGTGATATTTTCTCCATTTTCCCTCTTTTCCTTAGATTGTTAAACTAACCTTTATCTTGATTTGTTTCTTTTCTTGACAGTTTCCAGGTCGCCCCATGATTCCAGGGGTCTATGGTGGTGGGAGCTCTTCTCGCGCCTCCCGAGTAGGGGAGTTGGAGTCAGGTGTTGGGCCTTCTGGAGAGGTTCCAGCCCTACGGATTGCTGGTCCAGATGACCACATTCCAGGGTATCGTTTGCGGTTTATTCGCCACCACGAGCCTGGGATGGTTGAGGTCATCTTACCACCTCCTCGGGCTGCAGACACGGACCTAGGCCTCCCTCTTCCTTATGATGGGGTAAGCACATCCAACTTTCCTCACTTTATCCGTTATTTTTCAACTTCTTGACATCTTGGATGATTATCATGTTTAGGTGGATGCGAGCCGATACGCCAACATGAGGCGTATGATGGCGAGTATGGACGAGACGATCATCTCGCGTGTGGACGTGTAGGATGGTAATGCTTCGTCTCTTTCCCCCCTCCCTTCTCTTTTTTTATTTCATTTTATTTCCATTATTATTTTTTTATTAATGCTTATCTTTTGATTTTCCTCTCTCTCTCTCTCTTTTTTTTTTTTTTTAGAGGGTTGAGCTTGACCATTGCAGGGGAGAGATTGAGAGACTGAGGCTTGTAAATGAGCAGCTACAGCTCAACCTTACAATGGCTGAGGTCGAGAGGGATGCCCTGATGGCATCCCAGAGTGGAGAGGGGGAAGGCTTGGATGTTGACGATTACTCCCCTGAGTCGTGACCGCTCCTCTCCTTTTTTGTTTTGTTCTTTTTTCTTCTTTATTTTTTTGGAAGTATTGTTACAACTATGTACATTTACTCTCCTTCCTTGTTTTTTTTGTTTATACATTTTGGTATGGATACTGGTGCAATTTTTATGTACACTTTTCTTTTCTTTTTTTTTTGTATACATAAACGAATTGTTTATGAATTCATTGGATATTTTCTTCTTTGGAATGCACACAAGACTCCATCCCTTTCTTTAGAAGCACAAGTTCCATTGATAAATTATTTCATTACATGAGAAAGGACATACAAACAAGTAAAGATAGGAACATCAGATTGATATCACTTATTTACAACATTTTTTGGATATCAAAATCACCACTTCTTGTGTCAAAATCTATAGAGTTCTGAAATTCTCCAACTTAGGTTGTTCCTGCCTCGGAGATACTAAGGAAGGGATACAAAAACTGGTGTGAGTTAGACCCATGAATCTCACATAATTGTACCCTGATGTTCCTGGTTTTTCTATCTCGGCCTTCATCCAATGGGCAGTTCCATTGGATTTCTTGGACATCTCTTTCCTCCAAATATTTCTTCCAGTCTTGGACCTTGTGGAATTCTGACTTTTCCCTTTTTTTTTGATAATGCATAGGTCGAAGGTGAGGACACGGAATTGGTGTTACCAATTTTAGTTTTTCCATCAACCACATTTGGAACACCGTCGAAGATCCATGAAGGAAATCTGTTTCGTATTTCTGAGACTGACTCATGGTATCAAACCCTTTGAATGTCTCTGCCAAAATGGTAGGAGTGATGTCGCATCCTTCTTCAATCTACTTAACCACTTCTGCAATCATTGGAGACATGCCTTTTTTCGAAGATGCTAACAAGTACCTCCCAATCATACAGAATAAGTACGCCCACTTTTTGCATCGGATCTGTCTTTCTTCTCCAAATCTATTATTGTTGAAGATCTTCACAACTTTCAACATGTCCACCTTGTTATAATTGAGAACTTGCTTTAACTCCTTCTTATTCATGGCAAAGAAATCTTCCAAATTTTTGAAAAGTTGATCTTTCTTTATAGTTGGGAGGAACAATTTTCCTCAAGGGGTGACATCATGCAATCCCAGAATTCTTCAATGGTCGGAGCCAGTCAGACTTTTTCGAAGCAAAATGCATGCAATCGGGGGTTCTAGCACTTTGACACTTTCCTTAGCAAGTCATGATGGAGCTTGAAGCAACCGATTCTTCCCAATACTGTCAGATGGTGATCCTCTAGAAGTGTAGGCTCATCCACATTCATCCGGAGAGTCCACTGGCGTAACTGTTCGTCGAGTCCTTCTTTCTTTGGTCCCCTCATACTACCTGCGTCAAGGATTGGGTTAGCATTTTACGACATAGAATGAATAAATCCTTCGTTAATAACCAGCTCTAGATGACTCTACTCCTAAGCTAGGTCAAGGAATAGAAGGCTAAATGGCGAGATTTACCCATATGTGCAAGGGACGCCGGTTGGCAGAATTTATGGGAGGAAACTAACACAATGCCCTCTCTTTTTTTTTTATGAGACCGTACCCGAATACATCGAGTTGCCTCCGTATCCCTTTGGAGGAATCAGGTAGAACATAGTTCAAAATTGCTTCACATATCTCAGATAAAATACTTCTTTAGCTGGTCCATATTGAACAATCCCCGAAGATCTTCTCCGTCAAGATTAGAGAGTTGGACCGCTTGCCCTGGCAATATGGTATTGACTTTGTAGGGTCTACTCCAATTGGATCGAAACTTTCCTCTTGGGTCGTGGATTGGTGCTCGCTGCTCTCTAAGGACCAAATCTCCTTCTTCAATGCTTCGAGTGCGGACACCCTTATTGAATGCCTTGATATTTCTTAAGATTGTCCATGGCCTTCATCCTTTTCTCATCCAGGAGATTGAGCTCTTCATATCTGGCCCTTACCCATTCCCCTTCTGGTAATTGACTATCGAGTAAGACTCATTGGATTTGAATTTCTATTGGCAATACAGCTTCCGTCCCGTATACCAGAGAATACAGGGTAGCTCCGGTAGAGGTTCAGATGGATGTCCGATGTGCCCATAAGGCCAGTGGAAGTTTCTTTGCCCAGTCATTGTGTGTGTCTGCCATCTTTTGCAATATGACCTTCATATTTTTTTTGGCTGCTTCTACCGCTCCATTAGTCTGTGGCCGGTAAGTAGTAGACTTATGCCTCTTAATGTCAAATTGGTTACAGAGTTCTTCCACTTTTCCCCTGAAATGCAAGCCTTGATCTGAAATCAACTGCTGCGGCACACCGTATCTGCAAATGAGATTCTCTTTTATGAATTTTGCCACCTTGGCAGAAGTTAAAACTGCATAAGATTGAGCCTCCACCCATTTTATAACATAGTCGATAGCGACTAACACGAATTGATGTCCATTTGAAGCTTTTGGAGTTATTTTACAAACTACATCAATTCCCCAGGTAAAAAATGGCCAAGGGGCATTTAATGAGTGCAACTCTATCGGAGGAATATGAATGATGTTGGCAAATATCTGGCATTTATGATATCACCTCACGAAGGCAACACATTCAGCTTCCATAGTGACCCAATAGTATCCCATCCTGAGAATTTTCTTGGCCAGCATCCTTGCATTCATGTGTGGTCCACATATTCCTTGATGGATTTCTTCCATAATGATTTAAGCCTGATCCTCATCTACACATAATAGTTGGATACCATCATAAGACCTCTTATACAACAAGTTTCCTTGGAGGATGAATTGAGTAGTGTAAGTACCGCGGTCCTCCGGGACGAAGGTTTCCTCAGCCCTTCTTTCTGGTGTCTTGGTGACATAGGATTTTGGGAGATACATGTGTGTGTGTATGGATGTGGATAACATTGTCAATATATGATAAATAGGGGATTGGGATCATGCATTAAAATATGTTAACCTAATGAGAAGTCGCCACCTAGGGTTAGGGCCTAGGACCCATTAAGTGTAGCCCTACCCGTGGTGAACGAAATCGGGCTACGTGACTCCATATGGTCCAACTAAAGGTTCGGGTAAGGGGTCAGGTTACGAGTGTGGGAAGGTGTTAGGCACCCACCTCGCCCGGCCGAAGCCGGTCTCTCTGTGTTAGATGCTACATAAGGACGAATGTTGTTTCTCTCTTATTACGGGGATGGGGGATATTATGAACTACATTCAGGTGCTATGAATTAAACTAAAGTACAATAAACTACATTATATATGTAAAAAGTGCAGATTAAAGCGGTAAAACATGAAAGGACTACATTGGATCGACAAAATGCAATAATTATACCTGTATGGTTGTATGCCCCTGGCTCAGGGGAGATGGACGAATGGACTGACCTGCTTCTTTCTCGGCGGAGTAACGGCTCTTTCGAGTGATTTGGAAAAGAGTAAAGCGACGTAATAGCGTCAGAATAAGGGAGTTTTGATGGTTATCCATGCATAGACGGGATACCAAAGCTAAGGAGCCAAAGCACTCTATACTCAGAGGGACAATCGAAGGATCTGTCCACCCCAGGGAAACCTCACATACTCACACACTCATGAGAGAAGGAGGAGAAATGAGGGTGAAAAGGGGGAAAAGATGCAAGGAATCACTTGGGGAGGGTCTCTCTACCCAAAATTCTTTTTGAAATGTGGGAGGGGACCCTCCTATTTATAGGGAGGGATCTTTTCTCTCTCCTGGCCGAAAAGTCCTCCACGGCGCCGTGGGTGACGTCAGTAGGCTGATGTCACACCCCCTCATGGCGCCGTGGAAATCTGGTAGACCTCCCCACAGTGCCGTGGGAAGGTACCCACGGTGCCGTGGGAAGGCGTCCACGGTGCCGTGGGAATAGTCCACAGCGCCGTGGGCAAGCAGTGCCATTTTTCCTTTTTTTTGGGCCTAAAATGGGTCATTTTGTGCTCAGCATGATTCTTGGTCTTATGGGCCAGGTATCTTTGGGTCTGAAAAGAGGGGGGGGGTGCGTCGTCCATCGTCCATGTCCCGTTGTCATCATCGCCAATTAGGGGGTGACAAAAATTAGTGTCTACAGTTTGCCCCTCTTTGACCGAGGCCTGTGCCAACAGCCGAAGGGTAAAGACAAAAGACCAACTAATTTTGTCACCAAGAGCATGTACTGCTGACGCTTTGCTCAAAGGCGGCAGAGTTGCTAAAAATAGGCGGTTAATCGCGATGAAATCTTTCGATAATCCTCAAACGAAAAACTCGGAAGAACCAAATCTTTATTGCTCAAACAATTTTTGAGGGTGATAAGGCACCGCTCGACCAAAGACCTAGGTAAGGCACCACTCGGCCTACCGGATCGAATATGAGGGACTCCACTGGGATAGAATTTTGAGGGTGATAAGGCACCACTCAATCGACGATCTAAATAAGGCACCACTCGACCCAAAGATCCAATTTGAGGGTGATAAGGCACCACTCGACCGAAGATCTAGATAAGGCACCACTCGGCCCGAAGATCCAATTTGAGGGTGATAAGGCACCACTCGACCAAAAGTCAAACTTGGATGGTTATAAGGTTCCACTCGACCGAAACCATCAAGTCTGGAGGGTGATAAGGCACCACTCGACCGAAAATCTAGATAAGGCACCACTCGGCCCGAAGATCCAATTTGAGGGTGATAAGGCACCACTCGACCAAAAGTCAAACTTGGATGGTTATAAGGTTCCACTGACCGAAACCATCAAGTCCGGAGGGTAATAAGGCACCACTCGACCGAAAATCTAGATAAGGCACCACTCGGCCCGAAGATCCAATTTGAGGGTGATAAGGCACCACTCGACCAAAAGTCAAACTTGGATGGTTATAAGGTTCCACTCGACCGAAACCATCAAGTCTGGAGGGTGATAAGGCACCACTCGACCGAAAATCTAGATAAGGCACCACTCGGCCCGAAGATCCAATTTGAGGGTGATAAGGCACCACTCGACCAAAGATCTAGATAAGGCACCACTCGGCCCGAAGATCCAATTTGAGGGTGATAAGGCACCACTCGACCAAAAGTCAAACTTGGATGGTTATAAGGTTCCACTCGACCGAAACCATCAAGTCTGGAGGGTGATAAGGCACCACTCGACCGAAAATCTAGATAAGGCACCACTTGGCCCGAAGATCCGATTTGAGGGTGATAAGGCACCACTCGACCAAAAGTCAAACTTGGATGGTTATAAGGTTCCACTCGACCGAAACCATCAAGTCTGGAGGGTGATAAGGCACCACTCAACCGAAAATCTAGATAAGGCACCACTCGGCCCGAAGATCCAATTTGAGGGTGATAAGGCACCACTCGACCGAAGATCTAGATAAGGCACCACTCGGCCCGAAGATCCAATTTGAGGGTGATAAGGCACCACTCGACCAAAAGTCAAACTTGGATGGTTATAAGGTTCCACTCGATCGAAACCATCAAGTCTGGAGGGTGATAAGGCACCACTCGACCGAAAATCTAGGTAAGGCACCACTCGGCCCGAAGATCCAATTTGAGGGTGATAAGGCACCACTCGACCAAAAGTCAAACTTGGATGGTTATAAGGTTCCACTCGACCGAAACCATCAAGTCTGGAGGGTGATAAGGCACCACTCGACCGAAAATCTAGATAAGGCACCACTCGGCCCGAAGATCCAATTTGAGGGTGATAAGGCACCACTCGACCAAAAGTCAAACTTGGATGGTTATAAGGTTCCACTCGACCGAAACCATCAAGTCTGGAGGGTGATAAGGCACCACTCGATCGAAAGTTAGTATTGAGGGATTTCACTGGGGATATTTTATATATGATATATATATATATATTTTATTTATTTTTTCTTTTTTTATTATTTTATTTTATATATATATATATATCTTTTTTATTTTTTTATTTTTTTTATTTTTTTTTTATTTTTTTTTTAATTTTTGGGTCCACGGCGCCGTGTGGGGGTCCGCACGGCACCGTGCTTGCACGGCCCCGTGTGCACGGCACCGTGCCAGACTTCACGGCTCCGTGGGCAATCCTCCACGGCGCCGTGGGCCGCTGTTCCACGGGACCGTGGAGAATTCCACGGCGCCGTGGGCGCGATAGAGAATTTATAAATAGAGGGTTCCCTCCCTCATTCCTTCACTCCCATTTCTGCTGCAAAGCTCTGCTGTTTTTTATTTTTGACTTCAAACCCTGTTTATTTGCTCACACCATGTCTTTCCATCGACGAGGACGCCAGTCTCACCGGGAGCCACTACTCGGTACCACTGATCGCGATTGCACGGGCTGCATGGTATCTTTCAGGGGTCACCCTGGCCGACACGGCCCGCCATGGTTGTCGCTCCATATGGGGCCAGGTCAGTATTCTTACTCTTTCCGCTTCAATTTATGCATTTATTTATATTAGCTTCATACTTCATCGCATAGATTAGAGGTAATGCCCCTAGATTCTGCCCCGATGCTCCTAATGGCACGCGAATGTAGGTAATGCCCCCAGATATCATCTTAGGCACCTAGCAGCACACAAACTTAAGCGAGGCCATCAGACAAATATTCTAAGTGTCTATTGGCACGCAAATCTGGGTAATGCCTCTAGATACCCTCCTAGGCACCTAGTGGCACACAAATCCAAGTGAGGCCATCAGACACCACCTTAAGTGTTATTTAGCACGCAAATCTGGGTGACGCCCCCTTTTACAGCCTCTCCCTCTTTCTCTCTTTTTTCTCTTTTTTTTTTTATTTAATTGTTTAATTGTTGTCCTCACTATCTCGGCTAACCATTTGCCTTATTTTTCTTTGCGGGCAACTCCCTTCCTTCGCCCAAGAAATATTGCGCGGGGGAGGTCTGTTTTAGAGTGGTACCGCACACTTTGCCCAGTGCACGATCGCGGGTTGTTCGGACCGGGCTGGGGCACATCGCCTCGTCCCGGCTCACGAGTTGGACGATCCGACTGTGAGAGCTCTGATAGAGAGGTGGTGGCCGAGCACCCATACATTTCACCTTCCCTTTGGTGAGGCGACGGTCACCCCCTTAGATTTCTACATGATCACGGGACTCCCTTTGGTGGATTACCCGTGACACGACTCCGGAGGAGAGGATTATAGCCTCGGTAGAGCCATCGAGCACTGGAGTACTACAGCAGCGAGCTTGGGGATTGCCGTTACGAGGAGAGAGATCCCCGCGTCGGTCCCGAGGGGTAGCCGGGATGAGAGGGTTGTTACTGAGCATCGCCGCCGTCCGTCCTTCGAGATCGCAGGCTCGATCTTGCCTCCTATTCTTGCTGGCGGAGGTGATCTTCAGCGATATGACGGGTACGGTGACAGCCGATGCCGCATATGTTCGCTTCTTTGAGCATTTTGACGTGGCCGCGGGCTACGATTGGGGGCTCGCGTACGCCTACTTCACGGATATGTTAGATTATCCGGTTGTGGGGTCACCGAACGATCGGATCTTGCTATGTCTTATGGGTGAGTTCTCTCAACTTTGCCTTTTCTTCTCCTTTTTTGTTTTCATTTTATTCTTACTTTTTTGAGCTCATTTATGATTGCCTATTGCAGACGTGGAGCTATGAGATCCTTCGGTTTCGGGTCCCTACTTTCAGACCTGGGGATGACCCCGGAACCACCTTTCCTCGGACTATGCGATGGCGTAAGTCCCACTTGCTCAGGAGCGGTCGCCATAAGGACCTTGGGTCCATTCGCGGCCTCCTAAACGAGCTGCAGCCGACCGAGGTAAATTTAAAGTGATTGTTTATCTTATTTTCTCTTTTCTCCTCTTCCTTTTTATTTTTGCATTGATCTGATGTCCCTCTTGACAGGCTTCTCTCCGTCCTTATTTGGGGGAGGTGATTTTAGAGCCGGACATGTTTGACAGGGCCTCGGCTCTCTCCACTCGCGAGGTCCTTTTTGAGGGCCCATGGGGGTTGGCTTTTTACTTAGGAGAGCGAGTGTCCCCGCAGTGGTCCGAGGCTCGCTTGGTGCCCTGCCCTCCTCCTGCTCGGGTCCATCAGCCAGCCTTGATGGATCGAGATGAGATCAGGCACTGGAGGGTTGGTGAGCCCGTGATTGGGTTGGTGCTAGCCGAGACGGACTACACCGACTTCCTTCTTCGAGAGACAGTCTGCATCCCCCTCACCCGCGAGGGTCCTCAGGTAAGATCTTCTCCATTTTCCCCTCTTCTTCTCAGATTGTTAATCTATCTTTTATTCTGATGTGTTTTCTCCTCTTGACAGTTTCCAGGTCGCCCCATGATTCCAGGGGTCTATGGTGGTGGGAGTTCTTCTCGTGCCTCCCGAGTAGGGGAGGTGGAGTCAGGTGTTGGGCCTTCTAGAGAGGTTCCAGCCCTGCGGATTGCTGGTCCAGACGACCACATTCCAGGGTATCGTTCGTGGTTCATTCACCACCACGAGCCTGGGATGGTTGAGGTCATCTTACCACCCCCTCGGGCTGCGGATACGGACCTAGGCCTCCCTCTTCCTTATGACGGGGTAAGCACATCCGACTTTCCTAACTTCATCCATTATTTTTCAAACTCTTGACATCTTGGGTGGTTATCATGTTTAGGTGGATGCGAGCCGATACGCCGATATGAGGCGCATGATGGCGAGCATGGATGAGATGATCATCTCGCGTGTGGACGCAGGCCATAGTATGGTAATACTTTGTCTCTCCCCCCCCCCCCTTTCTTCTTTTCTTTTTTTTTTCTTTTTTTTTTTTTATTTCAATTTTTATTATTGTTATTTCTTGCTTATCTTTTGATTTTCCTCTCTCTCTCTTTCTCTCTCCTTTTTTAGAGGGTTGAGCTCGACCATTGTCGGAGAGAGATTGAGAGACTCAGGCTTGCAAATGATCAGCTGCAGTTCAACCTTACGCGGGCTGAGGTCGAGAGGGATGCCTTGATAGCGTCCCAAAGCGGAGAGGGGGGAGGCTTGGACGTTGACGATTATTCCCCTGAGTCATGACTGCTCTTCTCTTTTTTTTTTTTCTTTTATATTTTTTTATTTGGAGATATTGTTACACTCATGTACATTTATTTTCCTTCCCTTCTCCTTTTTGTTTATACACTTTGGTATGGATACTGGTGTAATTTTTATGTATACTTTTCTTCTCTTTTTTTTTGTACACAAACGAATTGTCTATGAATTCATTGGATATTTCTTTCTTTGAAATGCACATGAGACTCCACCCCTTTCCTTAGAAGCACAAATTCCATTGGTAAATGGTTCCATTACATGAGCAAGGATAGAGAAATTGAGAAAAGAAAGACAGACAAGTAAAGATAGGAACATCCAATTGATATCACTTATTTGTAACATTTTTCGGATAATAGCATCACCACTTCTTGTGTCACATCTCTGAAGTTCTGAAATTTTCCATCTTAGGTTGTTCCTGCCTTGGAGATACTAAGGAAGTGATATAAAAACTGATGTGAGTTAAACCCATGAATCTCACATAATTGTTCCCTGATGTTTCTGGTTTTTCTCTCTCGGCCTTCATCCAAGGGCAGTTCCATTGGATTTCTTGGACATCTCTCTCCTCCAGATATTTCTTCCAGTCTTGGACCTTATGGAATTCTGACTTTTCCCTTTGTATTTGATAATGCATAGGCCGGAGATGAGGACACGGAATTGGTGCGACCAATTTTAGTTTTTCCATCAACCACATTTGGAATACACGCGGAGATCCATGAAGGAAATCAGACCGTATTTCGAGACTCGACTCATGGTATCAAACCCTTTGAATGTTTCGCTAAAACGGTAGGAGCGATGTCGCATCCTTCTTCAATTTGCCTCACCACTTCGCAATTATTGATGGCATGCCTTTTCCTGGAGATGCTAACAATACCTCCCAATCATACAGAATAAGTATGCCCACTTTCTGCGTCGGATCTGTCTTTCTTCTTCAAACCCATTGTTGTTGAAGATCTTCACAACTTTCAACGCATCCACCTTGTCATAATTGAGAACTTGCTTTAACTCCTTCTTATTCATGGCAAAGAAATCTCCCAAATTTTTGAAGAGCTGCTCTTTCTTCATAGTTGGGAGGAACGACTTTTCTCGAGGGGGTGACATCATGCAAGCCCGAAATTCTTCAATGGTCGGAGCCAGCCAGACTTTTCCGAAGTGAAACGCGTGCAATTGGGGGTTCCAACACTTCGACACTTCCCTTAGTAAATCATGATGGAGCTTGAAACAACCGATCCTTCCCAATACTATCAGATGGTGATCCTCTAGGAGTGTAGGCTCGTCCACATTCATCCGGAGAGTCCACTGACACAATCGTTCGTCAAGTCCTTCTTTCTTTGATCCTCTCATGCTACCTGTATCAAGGATGGGGTTAGCATTTTGCGACACAGAATGAATAAATTCTTTGTTAATAACCAGCTCTAGATGACTTTTACTTCTAAGCTAGGTCAAGGAATGGAAGGCCAAATGGCAAGATTTACCCCTATGTGCAAGGGACGCCGGCTGGCGGAATTTATGGGAGGAAACCGATACAATGCCTTTTTTTTTTTTTTTTTTTTTTTTTTTTTTGAGACCGTACCCGAATACATCGAGTTGCCTACGTATCCCTTCGGAGGAATCAGGTCTAACGTAGTTCAAATTGCTTCACATATCTCAGACAAAATACTTCTTTAGTTGGTCCATATTGACCAGACCCCGAAGATCTTCTCCGTCAAGATCAGAGAGTTGGACCGCCTGTCCTGGCAATATGGTCTTGACTTTGTAGGGTCCACTCCAATTGGGTCGGAATTTTCCTCTTGGGTCGTGGATCGGAGCTCGCTGCTCTCTAAGGACCAAATCTCCTTCCTCAATGCTCCGAGTGCGGACACCTTTATTGAATGCCCTAGCCATTCTTTGCCGATATTTCTTGAGATTATCCATGGCCTTCATCCTTTTCTCATCCAAGAGATTGAGCTCTTCGTACCTGGCCCTTACCCATTCTCCTTCTGGCAATTGACTATCGAGTAAGACTCGAAGAGAAGGGACCTGAATTTCCACCGGTAATACGGCTTCCATCCCATATACCAGGGAATACGGGGTAGCTCCGGTAGAGGTTCGGATAGATGTCCGATATGCCCATAAAGCTAGTGGAAGTTTCTCTGCCCAGTCATTGTGTGTATCTGCCATCTTTTGCAATATGACCTTCATATTCTTGTTGGCTGCTTCTACTGCTCCATTAGTCTGTGGTCGGTAAGTAGTAGACTTATGCCTCTTAATGCCAAAGGGGAGCGCATGGGCCATGCGCATGCAGCCAATGAGAGGCACTCACTAGCATCTCGAGGGGGCAGGGCGGTCATTTTGCCCCCACTGTATCTAGGCGTGGCCCATGTGTCCCCCACAGAGAAATTTTCTCCAATAATTTTTTATTTTATAATATATAATCCAATAGTGAGGAGACTGACCTTAATTTGACCACATTTAGAATCTCGGTAGCCCTACTACAATCCTTGGCTCGGCTCTTCCAACTATCCCGATTTGCAGGTGGTAAATGAATAAAGGTGATCTTCTTTAGTGCTACCTCTTTTTTTAAATATATAAAAATATTATAAAAAATTATTTATACACCCGTGTCCCCCTTTGGATAGTCCGTCGTGTTAAAGCTCGTGTATGCTATACATATTGTTTCTTCCTTTTCCTACATGGTCGGCCTTTTAGAGAAAACGATTCCAACAAAAATCCTTAGCATCACTTATTTGGATAAAGAGAAAATTTCAAAGTTGCCCTAAGATGGACTTTTAACGAGACTCCACCATTTTAAGAGATATGTTTTCTTTGAAACCCATTCCAAAATTGTCCTAAGATGAACTTTTCATTCTCTTATAAATGCAATCAAACATCCTAACTTTAGTTCAACCTTTTTTAACTGAATGAGGTTGACTATATGGATTTTTTGTTTAGGTCATAAACCTTTAGAGTCAATCCATTTTTTTTTTTTTTGGGTAAATGAATATATTACCGAACCCCAAATGGGGGTAGGGAAAGAGAAGGGGAGGAGAGAAAGGGAAAATAAAAGGGGGGGGGGAGAAGGGCAGCCCTCCAGCCTACGCAGATGAGGAAGGCCGCAAAAGGGCAATGTCAAGACCCCAAAAAATAACAATATGTCTGTTCTTCAGATTGTCTAAGGAGTGTCTCTGCCGGATGGATCCAAGCTTGGAAGAAACATCGAATGAGATGGCTTTTCAAATCACGTCGAGAGATCTAGAGTTAGAAGTCCATCTCTTGAGATTTCTTTCTAGCCAGATATGGTGAATCGCAGCGCTGAAAACTAACTTCCCAATAGTATCATAAATGGAATTCCCTGAAAAATTCTTGAGCAACCAGAGCCATTCACAGTCAAAACTCAAGGCCCTTCTGTGACGCTGCCAGATGGAAGATAAGGCCTTGGTCCAGATGGTGGAGGTGAAGGGGCAGTCAAAAAGAGGTGGGGCGGTGTCTTCTCGGCCTTTCCAACAGAGGATGCAAGACGGGGGGCGGGGATGGTGCGGTGAATGAGGAAGGCTTGGGTAGGCAGGCAAAGTTTGAGGGCTCTCCAGACAGTGAGGTTATGACGGGGGGATGTGGCCAGTGAACCAGACCTAATTTGTGCCAGGGGATGGAAGGGCTAGGGTCTCTGGTAAGGTTCCAAGCAGAGGAGGTGGTGAAAAGACCATTGGAAGAGGGGAGCCAGATAACCTTGTCCGCGGGATGGGGGAGGGGAGGTTGAAGGGGGGGGAGGGTTGCTCAAATCTGGGAGATGATCCCAGGGTTGAGATGAGGATGGGGGGTCCATGTACCAGAGGAAATAAGGGAGGAGACAGGGGCATACTTAGGGAGACCAGAGCAGTAGATGGCTCTGGGACCAAGGAGGTTGTAAAGGATACCAAGGGGGTGCCAAGGGTCAAGCCAGAG
Organism: Telopea speciosissima; assembly: GCF_018873765.1. Lineage (NCBI taxonomy): Eukaryota > Viridiplantae > Streptophyta > Magnoliopsida > Proteales > Proteaceae > Telopea > Telopea speciosissima. The sequence continues at coordinate 56,817,473 of NC_057920.1, forward strand.
GGAGGTGGAGGTGCCATCAGCAATGGAGGAGGAGATTCCATGAAGGGCAAGGGGTCTAAGAGAGAGGATCTTGTGCCAAATCCAAGAGGAGTCAGCATGGATGGGGATGGTCCAAATGGAGTCAGATTTAAGGAGGTGAGAATAGACCCAAGAGACCCAGATAGAGTTATGCTTGGAAGAAATTTTCCAGAGGAGCTTGAGGATGCCCGCCGTGTTAGAGTGACAGATCCGACGAAGTCCCAAGCCACCTTCAGATTTAGGGAGGCAGGTAGACTTCCAACTGATAGAGTTAATCTATTATTTACAAGTAATGCGTTGGTATGGAAATATTACCTTGTTAATTTATGGCAAACCTATTTTTATATCTAGTCTTAGTCGGGTAGGATCTATATAAACCAATTATCTAATTATTCCCTTAATTTTTTGGGGTTATATTTCGAGTATACAACTACCCGTTGATCTTTTAGATTCGATAATTTGCATCATAATTTGCATCATATACTCCTTACTTGTTCACACAACAACCTTCATTGTATAACGACTCCTAAATCATCTCAATTATTATTATTTTTTTTGCCTCTTACTTTTTCTTTATAATTTTTCCACTCATGCATCAAAGCATCTTCATCTCAATTTACACTTATTATGTTTAGGTTTTCCCTCTTTGCCGCCCAACATTCAGCTTTACATATCATTGGTGATACTTGCAGCTATCTTATAGAAATTTTATCTTAGTGGGAAAAGCCTCCCTATCACACTACACTCTAAAAGCACCTCTCCATCTCAATCATCTCACTCTAATTCTAGGGATTATGTCTTCCTCTATTTATTTATTTATTAATGAACCAAAATAGTAGAAACTATAACTTTGAGGTATCTCCCCTTATCCATCCTAATTAGCTCATAGTTTTTCAAAAATTTGGGAGACTGTTTTCCTTTCTACTTTCTTCAGGAAAAGCAAATAAATGTGGATTACATGTTTTGTGGTTGAAAAAGCTGAAGAGAGGAACACAATTTCATCAGGGCTAGGAAGGGTGGTGGTGGCGAAATAAAGTGATTTTGCTTTCATTTCTTTTTAAACATGTCAAATGACAAATTTACCCCTATTATTAATACATGCTCATTAAAGTGGAGTGCAAAGTAAACTTGAAATTGATTTCAATTTCAATGTTGAACAGGTTCTTGGCTCTTTACCCAAAAAAAAAAAGAACAAGTACTTGGTTGTTTCACTATTTTCAGATGAAATTGATTTCAATTTCTCATAAATAAGGTTAAAAAATCATTCCAACCACCATAATTTTAATTTATGACTCCATGATTGAAATAGAAATCATACTCAAACAGCCCTTAGTTCCCAAATTCAGATACAATACACCCAAGTATTGCAATATATATCTTACATCCAACCAGACGAAACCTAAGTATCTTACACACCACTAACCATAAACAACAAATCTAATCAAACAATTATGTAACCCATAAGTCAATTAATTTATTAAAAGGCAATTTGTATAGCCAACAAATCTCATAAATACGATGTTTTAGAATTAACCGAAATATGTTTCCCAAAAAATTAAAAAAGAATTAACCGAAGGAAAGCAAAGAGAGTGGAAAGCTAGAGACCTTAATAATAATATTAAGGGAAAAGTTTCTTTAAGCCAATTGCGGAGGGTACAATTACATCTTCTCTTTAAATCTCTCTCTCTCTCTCTCTCCTCACATGAAATGACCTCTATGTGCTCTTATATATGAAACCATTTCAATGGTCCTCATTGGTGCGCTCCCTATGCCACTTGCTCTCACAGAACCCTTCCCTTAATACTAAAAGTCCATCCACAATGCAGCAATTATAGTTATCATTATGCGACAAAATAACATTAAAAACAAAAGGAAAAGAACGCTACCTAGTTGCGTGGCCCTTGCGTCTTGACTAGGAGTGTCAATTGGTCTGATTTTGGGCTATCGGTTTGGTTCTGTAGCGGTTTCAGCTCTAAGGTGTCAAAACCATATCTGGACTAATAAGCCCATCGGTTCCAAATCTAAGATCCAGGACCATTAACTAAAGGATGGTCCGGTTCCGGTTCCTAATCGGGTCCAAACATTATTACAATATAGAGCCCAAAACAAGGACAATAGGAGTTTCTCTAGGAAGATGGGAACTTCATCATACATAAATGTAGTCTTTATGTGCATCTGCTTCAAGAAGCAGTTTCACCACCTCACAGTTTACCCCTTTTATAGCCATGTGCAAATCTGTCTGTCCTTTCTTTTCAGTCTTCCGTGCTAACCGTGGATCCTAGTATAGTAATGCTTTTACAATTTCAACATGCCCTTGTCGAGCAGCCAAATGAAGCATTTTTCGCATTGGAATGAGAAATCTCAAGCGGATTACTGGAGGCTCTTGCCATGTGCATCAACTTCCTAGAAGTGGAGTCCGACAATAAGGAAAACATCAAGTTCATATTGGACCCAGGGAGGACGGCGCCTCTGTCTTCCCAACCAGTGATAGAGGATATTCGTCATGTTGCATTGTTCTTTCTTGATTGTAAATTTTCGTTTATTTCTAGAGAGTCAAATGTTGTTGCAGACTCGCTAGCAAGGAAGGCCCTATCTATCAGGTGTATGATAATTTGGCCGAGTTTGACTCCTTGGCTGAAGGAAATGAATATTCCCCCAGCTGAGTGCCACACACCTGTTTCTCAATAGATTATCTCCCCCCCCCCCCCTAAAAAATAAAAATAAAAAAGAAATGTCAAGCAGGCCAGACTCTTTCAAAAGCAATTCATGAACTACTATTGTATGCCTCTATGTGCAACAGATATGAGAGGGGTAGAATTTGAGGAGTCAGTGTCTTGCTAAGTTCTGGGTCATGTTCTAATAACACTTGGACAACAACAGTTTAATAATAGTCATTTTAACTGTATATAAAAATAGCAAGGATCATCTTTTAACATTTTTTTTAGTGGAAATCTTTTAAAATTTTAAAGCAGAAAAAACTGGTGCAAGACAAGTTTAAATATATGCATTTCTTCCAGTTCCATAATAGTTCCTAGACCCAGACCAGATCCAGACCAATAAGCTATTGGGTGGGTCAGTTCCGGTTCCTAGCGGGATGGTTCCAATCCAAAATTGACACTCCTAGTCTTGACATAGGAACAAGTGAATTTACCATCCCGTGCTGGTGCAGGGAATACATACCCAAACGACTATCTCTTGCACAAAACAAAATATGTATAAAGCCAAATGTTCTTTGTGCCGGGGGTGCAATCTGCGCCCAGACACATGGGAATGGGCAAAATGACCACCCTACCCCCCTAATGGCGGGAATACCCAGCCCATGTGTCTGGGCACAGACTGCACTGTGGCATAGCGAACATCAGCCCTATGTGACTTCAACAGTTCCACATAGGTGAATGCCTTGGTTGTCATACACTAGACTTTAGACCAGAATTTTGTAGCTCTCTCTCTCCCATCCTAATTCCTGCTCTGTGGAATGCCAAGTGGACAAATCCGAATTGTTGAATGGGGCGACGACACCATGTATCAAACAGACGGTTGAATTTGAGGTGTGATTCAATTGTTTGACCACCTCCATTTACACATTTTCTTTTCGAATTTCAGTTCCCAAATTTTTTTAAAGATTTGCATCTTTTACCCAGCTTTCTTTGCTTTATTATGATACTTGGCATATAAGAAGGGGAAGATGAGGCCAACCTGTCACTCAAATTTGGCCCCGCCTAACCTCTACTACACGGCAAATATAGTTGGCATAGTTGAACATCCACCAAAGCTGTACCCACTCACCCTGGTTTAACATATCTACTGGTAAAATAATTTAAAAAAAAAATAAATTTGATAGAGAAAACATTTGCTAAGGAATTGTGAGGGTTGAAACTTCTACTTAGATGGCGGGTTTTGGTGCAATGACAAGCTTGTTCATTGTGACCAAGTGGTCATAGATTCGAGGCTGGAAACAGCCTCTCAATGAAAGTAGGGATAAGGCTACGTAGATTATGACCTTCGTTGGACTGGTGGGAGCGTTGTGCATTGAGTATGCCCCCTTTTTTTTAGGGTGGGGGTTGGAAATATAATATATATTTTTTGTTCCAAAATATATATATGGCCAAATGTTCTCTGTGTAGCAGCGCAGGCTGCACCCAAACACATGAGGGTGGGCGAAATGACCACCCTGCCCCCTTGAATGGACAGCCCATGTGTCTGGACGTAGCTTGCACTGCCGCACAGAGAACTTCCACCCTATATATATATATATATATATATATATATATATTAAAGCTGCAATAACTTTTGCATTGGACTTTGCAGGTGAATGATAATTCCTAATCCAATTAGTACATCAGAAATGACAAGAATGGTAATGCTTTTATTACAAAATTTCAACTATAACTATAAAGTTTCCATGGTCTGCATTTCTCTACACATGTCATGGTTTTCTACCACATGTAAGGCTGCCTTGGCCATTGGATAAGCCGACTACACTTTGCATCCACGTTCAAGTTTTGTGGCCTATCTCAACCACATAGGTCACCATGTCTTAAACTTGCACTTGGTATTTTCATATGTTCAACTCTTGTTAAAACTATTGGATTTTCAATCTTTTTTCAAAGTTTTATTGTTCTCCATGATTATGTGTTTTAATTGAAACTTATCACGTGAATAGTAGCTAATGTAGACAACATATCCACAAAGGATCAATGCCAACGTAGAAGTCACATGAGAGAATCATTGCATTATTTTTTAAGAAAGTTCATCTTCTGATGATGGCAGTTCTGACTTTTGTAGAGACATCCACAAATAATTTAAGGCTCGTCAAGACAAGTACCCCAAAGCTCATGTGGGAGGGCCTTGATACCCTAGTTTGATAATCAGGTTCAGCACACAAGCTTTTTGGGTTGAGGTTCAGTTTGTCTCATGAACTGGTTTGTCTCATTTGCATCCTTGGGAACCAGGAAGGCCATATGGATCCTGAAGTAGTATTACTTCCCTAATATGAATCCACAAATCTGAAATGAACAGGTCTCAAATGTGAAAGAGAATCATGATTGACAAATTTGATTTAGAAAACCTAAGGAGATGAGAGTCCAGAAACAAACTGAAGAAATAGGAGCACCTCTATCTATACTATGCCGTATACATCCCTCATCTAACTGTAACTCGAATGCTCCAACAACCTGAAAGCACACACCACCATGGTGAGAAATGAACACATTATTTTTTCTTATAAAATACAAATCAATAATTAACAGCATACTTCTATCTACTTATTCATTCATTTATTTTGATGAGTAGTAACAAACAATACAATTTTTTCCAATTACACAAGTGAAAAATACATCGATAGAAAAGTTGGCAGTAGCAACCAAAGAGTCATCTTTCCCATTTAGATGAGGAAATCTTCTGCCATCTAGCATTGGTAGTGGCATATAGTATCTTGTCATGGCATTATGGCTTGTCTCGAATCAACATCACCAAGTGTACAATGCAACCTGTAACTGTGAAACTGCAGCATTCTAGCAATCATGATATACAATTTTACACAAAGGATCTCATCACAATAATAAAATTATGACAGTGAATTGTCATTCACATATGCTCCTTTGCATAGAAATGGGCAACTACCATAGATATAAGCCCCAATTTGCCACCATCCCCATCCATGTTCTTGCCACTTTGGAGCCGCCCAAGGCTGTCCTAAGAAGAATCTATGGCATTTTTGCTGATTTCCTTTGGGGGAGTTCGGAGTGGGGAAAGCGCGGGCACTGGGTGCATTGGAAGAAGATTTGCAGGCCTCCGGAAGAGGGAGGGCTGGGGGTTAGGCTGTTGGAGGATTTTGGACTCTCTCTAAGGCTCAAAGGTTTATGGAGGGTCCTCGCTGAAAACTCGCTGTGGAGTCCTTTTTTCAGGGCTAAGGTCTTCAAAGGTAATCATGTGACTTTGGCAGAGTCAAGTGGGCTAGGTTCAAAATCTTGGAGAAACGCCCTGGCGCTTAAAGAATTCATGCTAGACAAATCACAATGGCTACTTGGCTCTGGAAATATTGTTTTCTGGTTAGATAACTAAATGGGGGTTGGCCCGTTGATTGATTATGTGGACAACGCCCTATCCATTGACACAACTTTGCGTGTCAGGGATGCTGTGGATGAAGATGGCTCTTGGAGGCAGGGTTTGTTGAATCGGATTGACTCGGAGGAAGTTAGGCAAATTATCCTTCAAAATGGTTTTGCCTTGTCAGAGAAGGATGATGCTATTGTGTGGACTGTCGCTAGTGATGGTTGCTTCACTGCTAAATCGGTCTGGAATGAAGTACGGTCCTGGTCGCCTGAGGTTCCCTACGCTAGATGGGTCTGGAACCAAACTCTACCCACGAAGATAGCCTTTTTTACCTGGCAGCTTCTTAATGGGAAGATTCTCACTGACGACTCCTTAATGCCTGTAGGCATTCCCCTGGCTTCCAAGTGCAGCTGTTGTTAGAATCCTAGGAGGGAAACTACTGACCATTGCCTCGTTGCTGGAGGCACTGCAACAAAGATTTGGAGCTTCTTCTCACGTGTCTTTGATATTGTTTTGTTGTCATCACAAGACATCAGAAGTCGTATGTTTCTATAGCATGGGTCGGCGGGTAGTAACAACCTAAGTGCCTATATTACAGGGCTTTTACCATCTCTGATTGTTTGGGAACTCTGGAAGGAAAGGAATAATAGAAGACATGGGGAAAGAATGCAGTCTGTAGGTGCTATTGTTGAAAGCGTTAAGCTCTGGGTGAGAGGGCTTTCATACCCCTCTAAGATTGGGCGTTCTTCCACTAGAGATGACTTAATTCTGCAGGTTTTTGGTTTATCGCCTCCTCCAACCAGGTTGAGAAGTCCTGTCCCTATTTATTGGTGCCCACCTTTCGTCTCAGTGAAGCTTAATGTGGATGGAGTTTGTAGAGGCAATCCAAGAATTGGTGGGGGTGGAGGTGTTATCAGGGACAGGAAGGGTGTTGTTTTGGCAGCCTTTTCAAGCTTCTATGGTGAGTGCACAAATTCAATGGCAGAGTTGAGAGCTTTGAGGAATGGGTTGAATTTGTGCCAGGAGTTGGGTCTTGCTGATGGGGTGATTAATTCAGACTCTGCTTCCACAGTTAGAATGGTCAATCTCAAGAGATGTAACCTGTGGAGGGGTTGGTACTGCTTCCAGGAAGTCATGGCCTTAATTGGTTCTACTAGGGCTTTGGTTTCTTTTGTTTACAGGGAAAGTAACAGGGCAACTGATTGGATGGCCAACCTTGCTTGTGACACTAGCTCTTCTACTGTTTACCACACTGGCAGTCATCTGCCGGGTGACTTGCAGCGTATTGTTTGGGAGGACAGGGCTGGCCTACCAGTCCTAAGGAAATAGGTTTTTTGTTTAAATTCTTTCCTCATGAATGTATGGGATGGATCCAGAGATTAGGTGAGTGAGTTTGCTCCTTTGGGTTAGGGTAAGGTTGTACGTCCCCCCCTAGCATTCTTTATTTATTTTCTGGATATTAATAAAGTCTTAGGGGCTGGCCCGAGTCCCAGGTAAGTTTCGAGATTTTTTTTTTTTAAAAAAAAAGCCCCAATTTGCTCTTGACTTTTAGTCTTACCATATTCTAGACCCTAAAAAGCTAATAGATTTTTCCCTAGCTCCATTTGTTTCAACATAAAACGGGTGCAATTAAAAAAACGTAAAATTTTGAAATACAGAGATTGTTTCAACCAAAGTAAAATTATTAAGGGACATAGAGGTTTATAGCAAGGCGCACTATTTTGTGCCTGTTGAAGTATATCGGGTCCAGGGAGAAGAGGATATCTCGATATTCTCGAGATTCCTCTCCTCCTCTTGTGACTCCTAGTTTGATTATGAATCTGTCCTAGTCCTAGTTCTAGTCTGAATTATTAGTTCTAGTTCTAGTTTTATTTCTTCCTTATTTTCCTATTGTAACTTGGAATCCTATCATGATTAGGAATTCCTATTGTGATTAGGAATTCTCTTTCTTATTGCAATTTGGTATTATAAATACAAGTATTGTGTGAGAGGCTGTCATATTTGACAGTTCTCTTCTTACCTTTCCATTCTTCTCCTCATCTTCTTCTCTCCCATCTGTCGATTCTGGTTTTCTAACAGGTGTTCTCGCTACATGGTATGAGAGCACAAGCTTTAAACTGGTTGTCCTCATCGATTCTGATTTGAGAGTTTCTTCACTCAGTTTCTCTTAAAGGGGTGCAGCACCCTATGCTGCATATTAATACAGTGTAACCCTAGATGGAGTTTTCAATTGAAAACTAGGGTTCTCTTATATCTAAAGTTAAGATCGATTGGAGAAGATTCTTCTCAGCCTGCAGCAATGTTTTGAAGACCAATTCTGCAATTTCTTCTTGAGGATTTCTATCCATTCCATAGATGCTTTCTGAAAATTGAAGTTTATTTGAAGAAATATAAGTTTTCTACTCTACAGCAACATCGCAGGGTTTTCTCTCTTCTCTAATTGATCCAATCTCTAGGTGAGTTATCAGATTCTGTTGTTATTCTTCAAAAAATACTACTCGGCAAGGTTTAAAGTATTGGTATCAGGTATCGTATAGGCCGGGTGATTTTTAGAGACCTATCGTAGCATAGCGTAGCGTATCATATCAAAGATACGTATCGAATAATACAGATACACATAGAAATGGTCAAGATACACATGGAAATACACTTTTGGAACAAAAATAATATAAATAAGCAATATATAACAAGTGTCATGCATAAACACTAAAATGGTGAATAATGTATAACCAAACAAGTGCATTAAATTGAAATTGTTATAAAAGATGAGTTTTCTTAGATTTTGTAATCGTCTATAGCCATGAAGAGTATTGGATGATGTAAAAGATGATGTTATTGCACTAAGATCTTGGAGTAAATTTTGAAGCTACAATAACTCACAAATGCCTTGGGCCATAACATGGAATTCTGCTTCAGTACTGGATCTTGCCACAACATTTTGGTTTTTTATTATGCCACGTGACAATATTACCTCCTACAAATGTACAATAACCTGAAGTAGATTTCCTGTCAGGATTACTACCCCAGTCAGCATCAGTGTAAGCCTCAATACGAAGATGATCATGCGGAGACAGGAGAATCCCTTTTCCTGGAGCTGACTTCAAGTAATGGAGAATATGAAGAACAACAGCCATATGAGTGGAGTCGAGATCATGCATGAACTGACTGACCAAACTTACTACAAATACAATGTTCGGTCTAGTGTGGGAGAGATAAATCAAATTTCCCACCAACCGTTGATATCGACCTTTATCAACCCGATCACCATCCTTCTCTTGCAGACGAGTAGTAGCTTCCAAAGGAGTTTCACAAGGATGACATCCTAACAAACCAGTCTCTGAGAGTAGGTCTAGAACATACTTTCTTTGGGAGAGAGAAATGCCTTTGGGAGAACGGGAAACTTCAATCCCAAGGAAGTACCTTAGTTGTCCTAGATCTTTTATTTCAAATTCTTGTCCCAAGAAAGTCTTCAAGTGAGAACTTCCTGCATCATTATCAGTCAGAAGTATGTCATTGACATAGACTATAAGAAGGGTGATCTTATCTCCATTTCGCTTGATGAACAAGGTGTGATCAGCATTACTCTGTTTGTATCCTACAAAGATCATTGCTTCATAGAGCCTGCCAAACCAAGCCCGAGGAGATTGCTTCAGCCCATATAACGCCTACTTTAGCCTGCAAACTTTCCCATGAGTCTTGTCACAAGAAAAACCTGGAGGAATCTCCACATAAACTTCCTCTTCCAGCTCTCCATGAAAAAATGCATTTTTTACGTCCAATTGTTGCAAATCTCAGCCTAGATTGAAAGCATATGACAGTAAAACCCGAATAGTATTCAATTTTGCAACTGGGACAAATGTCTCCTGATAGTCGATCCCATAAGTCTGAGTAAAACCCTTGGCCACAAGTCTAGCCTTGTATCTATCTACTGTCCCGTCCACCTTCTGCTTGACAACAAACACCCATTTACAGCCGACTGGTTTCTTGCTCGGAGGAAGAACCACTAGCTCCCACGTCTCATTTTTGGATAAGGCCTTCATCTCTTCCATCATGGTTATTTCCACTTTAAATCTGCAATCGCCTGCTGCCACTTCTGAGGAATAGAAACAGAGGAAAGAGAAGACACAAATGCACGATAGGAAGGAGACAAAAAATCATTGGAAACAACATTGGAGATGGGAAGTTGGGTACAAGACCTAATGCCTTTATGAACAGCAATAGGTAAGTCAAAAGAAGGATCCTTACCAGAAGGTGTAGCAGAGTCTGGATCTGGATCAAGTTCTGACGATTGGAGAAGAGGTACAGCAGTGGTAGTCTCAACTTGCTCCTTATACTTCCGGGTATAGACTATATCAACAAGAATCTGACTGACAGGTCTACGCTCCCCTTAAATAGGAACCAAACTAGGGGCTGACATTGAAGGGTCTGGAGGAGAAGGCTCCCCCTAAATAGGAACCGGTAGAATAGTAGGCACATCTTCAAAACCTAGATCATGCTCCCCCTGAAAAGATGGCTGAGAATAATATGTCAGGGATTCATGGAAGACAATATCCATAGTAACCAGAGTACGCCGATTGGGCGGGTGATAACACTTGTATCCTTACTGGGTGGCGGAGTAGCCTAAAAAAATACACTGAATGTTTTGAGGATCGAGCTTGCCATGAGGATGATGGTTGCGAACATAACAAACACAACCAAATATTTTTGGGGGCACCACATAAGAACAACCCTGGAGAATGTCAATAGGTGCACGACCATCAAGTACACGGGTAGGCATCTGGTTTATGAGGTAGGCAGCAGTAAGGCTAGCATCACTCCAGTATTGAGAAGGGACCTGCCGTGCAAACATAATGGCCCGAGCTACTTCCAGAAGATGCTGATTCTTTCTTTCAGCCACTCCATTCTGGGCCGGAGTGTCAACACAACTGGTCTAATGAATGATTCCATTTTCAGCGAACTAATTTAGGAACTAACCCTCCAAGTATTCTCTGCCATTATCACTCTGCAGAATTTTTAAGATGGCATTGAATTGGGTCTGAACCATATGATGAAACAGCTGAAAACAACGAAAAACCTCACTTTTGTGCTGCATCATGTATATCCAAGTGGTCCGAGTAAAGCAGTCAATAAAAAACAAACCATCTATGGCCAGAAATGGAAACACAACGGGCAGGGCCCCACACATCAGTATGAACTAAAGCAAAGGGAGAAACACTTCTTTTATTCAAAGGAGAATAACTGGAACGAGCCTGTTTGGCCAAAACACAGGCCTCACATAAAAACTCATCCGTTTTACAATCTTTGACTAACTAAGGAAATAAAAAAGCTAAAGTTCTAAGTGGAGGATGGCCAAGTCGACAATGCCATAGATGGAGATCAAGAAAAGTGGCTGAATGTAACTGATGAGCTAGAGATGAAGCTGGCGGAAGAGAAGTCCGACCCGTGTCGAGTAAGTAGAGGCCACCATGTACCTTACCACCCCCAATCGTGTGCCCTTTCACCAGATCCTAAATGACACAATGAGAAGGGAAAAAAGCTATTTTGCCATTTAAATCTTTGGTAAGACTACTAATTGAAAGAAAATTAGTAGAAAAAGAGGGAACATGCAAAACAGAATTAAATGTAAGGGTAAGAGCAACGAATGGAACCCTTTCCATTAATAGGAGAAAGAGAACCATTATCCACTCGAATAGTGTCTTTCCAGAAGAGGGAGAATATTGGTGAAACACATGGGAGGAGCCAGTCATGTGGTCAGTAGCACCGGAGTTGCTAATTCAAGGACTGGAGACAGCCGATGCACAATGACTACCGACTGGAATACCTGAAGCAAACTGAGAATCAGAAGGGGCAGCAGGTGCAGAAGCCATTGTAGGTGCAGCGGAAGAGGCCTGTAGCATGCGACGGAAAGCCAAAAGTTCATCCGGAGTGAGACCAATGTCTGTAGAAGGGGCAGCAGCAGCAGCAGCAGCAAATTTAGTATGATTAGCCTTGGGTTTGGGCTTCCCACGACCACGTTTCGCCTCAAAGTCAACAGGCTTCCATGTAATTTCCAGCATTGAGCCTTAGTGTGATAGGGCTTGTTGCAGTGTTCACACTTTACAGCCCGCTCTTTGGAGGCAGCATTACTACCATCAGTAATGGTAATAGAAGTAGAAGGGGAACCAGCTTGTAAGGCAGACCGATCAACAATAGGATTGTGCAACATAGGAGCCCTACGAGTCTCCTCTGTATGTTGTCGATGTGTTTGCGAAAGGCAGCAATATCAGTAGCAATAGAGGGCTAAAAATCTGAGTAATGATCCAATTGCTGCCATAAATTCTTGAGGGCAGCATAATATTTAGAAACGGACAGCTCCTTTTGAGTAGTGTCATAAACCTTCTTGCGAATCTCATACACCTGAGCATCATTCCCTACCTGCCCATAAGTCTCCTTGGCAGCACTCCATATTTGATGGGCTGTTTCCAGTAATAAGTAGTTGCTGGAGAGGTCAGGTTGCATAGAGTGGATCAAATAGGACATCACCATAGCATCATGGGACACCCATCGGTCTTGGATAGAACCACGTTCAGCTGACATAGGGGTACTCCCAACAATATGTCCAGTAAGCCCTCTACCAGCAGTGGTCAAATAGGTAGACCTAGACCACATGAGGTAATTGGTGCCATCGAGCTTGAAAGGAGCAGCAAGAGGGAGAAATTCAGTCCGGGTCTGTTCATCAATCCCAGAAGTTGCAGAAGAAGAATCTGAGCCTGTCATGGTGGCAGCCAAATAATAAATCGAACAAGCAAGGAATTGATGCAGCCAGCCAGGAAGAACCAGAAACCCTGGAATCGATATTGGGAGAAATCGATCCAAATAAAAGGAAATCTGAAGTTTGCAAAAAAACCCAGAAAACCTTGTTGAGATTAATGTCGAGTGGGCCTTTTGTATGAAGAAAACTCCTCTAAAGAAAAACAGCAACAGTGAACAGCCCTAACCCAAAAATCAATAGGTGTTAGGGTTTTCTAAAGTGGAGATCAATTTAGGTTAGAGGGCTTCAAAAAATTGTAGTAGAGCTGGCATAGATGTTGGTCAAGATTGCAGATAAATCTCCAACAAGAGGAAAATCAACCTTCAAAAGTGATAGAGGCTTGATCTTCAAAACAGGGAGAACTCCAATATCGCAGACAATTGTGGCAACAACTATTGAGCAAAATTAATGGTTAGGTCATGGAAAGAAGAGGTAGGTTTGAGGGTAGCAGCTAGATCATATGATCACCTCATTAGTGCTGCCCTAAGGTGAAGGATGAGAACCAAGAAGAAAAGGAGAGAAAAGATAGAGGGAAAGAGAGGGCAGAAAAAACAATGGGAGGGTGGTGGGATTTGAAAACTTAGATCAGAGAAAAATTTGGCTCTGATGCCATGTTAACAAAACAGAATTTAGTGAATGGCTTGAATGATCAATGTGATCACTAAGCACCTTTATTTATAACTTTCAATGAGAGTGGAAGAATTACAAGTAAATCCCTACATAGCCGACTATACTAGTTATTGGGAAAAAAACAGAAAAAAAAAATACCCAAAATACCCTTATCGGGTTACATAACTCAACAGTAATAAATCAGATCAACATAAAAGACTGCAGAGCGTACATTAAGTCATACTAAGGCATGAATAGGCTCAAATTTGAGATGTGGTGGCCATCAACAACTCAACATGTAAGCAAGAGAAATTGAACACTATTGCAGCTAGGAGGAGCCAAATTTTCTCATGTCACAAAATCAATAATGACATTCCATCAATTAACCAGTCAAGGGGACTGATCACCTCCACCATACAGCGAAGATGTCCTCCCCCTGCCCACTAACTCCACCCCCAGGAAAAACAAAAGAGGCAAACAACATCAAAGATCTTGAACGTTATGTCAGCTAACAGAGAAATATGCCTTTTATCTTCTATCCCTCTTCCTCTTTGCTTTTGTTTATTGGGATACATTTCTGTCAAAGTGTATATAAATCTCTTATATGCTTCCTAATCAATCATATGGACCACCCACGGCCACGTTTGCTATTGTGGTAAGTTATGTTTGATTTCACTCATCATGAACGGGCATTATATCTATCATAAACACCTTACTTTACTAAACCTCAGTGTGAATGGATACACAAATATAGGTGTTGGAATATGTAATCCAGAATACCGTGGGGGTATTCTAGTCTTTTGGGTGTTTTATTTATTTTTTATTTATGTATTTATGAGCAAGGGTAGAAATGTAATTAGGGATGTGACACTGTTCACGTGAACAGTGTCGTGAATACTGTTTTCCCCTTGTTATCTCTTTTATTATTATAAATAGAGAGCTTGACTGATCTCATAGATCATTCAAGCCATTCACCCATTCTCGGTTCAAGTCAACATGGTATCAGAGCTGGTCTGATCTAGGTTAGAAAAAGAGGAAAAAAACCCTACTCCTTCTCTCCAATCAACTTCTTCCTTCTCTCTTTCTCGGCTTCTCCTCCTTCTGGTTTTCTTCTTCTCATCCTTGTAAGGGGGCAGCACTAATGACGTGAAAACCTTAACCAATGATTTAGTTGCTGCCCTCCTCCATTCAATCTCTTTTTTCCATTAAAATTCTGCTGGAACCATCTTTGAGAATTGGAGCTTTCCAGAATTTTTTGGAGATCAACTTCCTATCACTATTGAAGGCTGACCTTCCACTATTGGAGCTCCCTTTGCTCTCTTTTCCAGCACCTTCCTACCCTATTCCATTGACTTCCTTCCCTTTTTTCTATTTCTCCATCTTTCATTAACCTTTCCGGCCCCTACCCTAATCAATCTCAACTCCAATTGATTTTAGGGTTTCCCTTTTCAGATGCAGCTAATTTTTTGGGGCTGATTCCCTACTACTACAAGCCATACTCGACCTAAATTTGGACCCTTTCTGATGGATGGATTTGTTTCTATAGGAAAACTTTCTTAACCTGCTAATTTGGTTACCTACTAAAACCCTGACTCCAATCGAAATAAGGGTTACAGGTTTTAGTTTTTCCTGATTTTTTTTAGGGATGATTATTCCAACTACAAGGACCACTCGACCTCAGTCTTAGCCTCTTTCCAAGTGTTTGAAGACCCCTAACCCCAATCGATCCTCCTTTTCAGGGTTTCACAAAACCCTGACACATCGATTTTAGGGTTAGGGTTGATTGCTGTTGCTGGAGTTTTTTTGGAGGTGTTTCTACCATCAAGAGGGACATTCTACTTCAACTATTCATGGCTTGAAGAAGTTACATTACACAAGATAGTTGTTGCCCTATTTTTCTGCATTTTTTTTATGTTTCTCCCTCTTGAAGATCAAGTCTCAATCAAAAAAAGAGGTTGGTTATTCGTATTGGAGATCCATTCAAGCAGCTCTGGACAGCATCTATTACACACCATCAACAATCTTTGACAAGTCATCATCTCTTTTATGAAGCCCCCTTTCCCTACAATTGATCTCAACTTTCAGGTTTTTTACAAAACCCTGACTATAATCGATCTAAGGGTTAAGGCAGTCCTCTCTTACTGATATTTTGAGGAGAGTTTTATAACCATTAGAGGAGTACTCGACCCAAGTTTCAGCATCATTCATGGATTTATTTTGAAAAAAAATTCAGGTTCACACTTATGGCTCGATTTCAACCTATTCTTTTACTTGTTCCTATGTGGCTGGCTGCTTCAACTACCTATGGATCTGTTGGGTTAATTAATTTATACTTGCTGGTTCTATCAAGCTTTACTACATACCTTGCTTTATTGATTGGCTTCTATAAGCATGACTGGTTTACATGTTACTGCTGCCTTTATGAGGACTACTGCTGTCTTATTATTGAGTCTGAATATCCTACTATTGGAGTTCAAATTTCATTCATTGTTGAAGACTCGAATTTACTACCTTGGAGATCAGCTTATTTGGGATTACAACAGCATTGTTCCATGGTTATTGGTTGCAACTACAAACCTATTCAGTTGTGTGAAGCTCTTCTACTACTTCATATCCGGCTTACTTTGGAGCTTGTTCCTAGCAGTGTTTACTAATTCAGATCTGATCCAAGTTTTTTGTTGAAGTTTATTACATCAATTCTGTCCAGATATCTTCGTCAGTTCTATTTAGCATGAGGGAGTTTATAAATTGGAGTTTTTGCACACTTGTTCTTCCTTGTTTGAAGATTGATCAAGCCTTGAAGATTGGAGCTTTTCCTTACTTCAAATCAGATCTGTATACTTATGAGATGTGAATATTGGAGTTCGGTGTTTCTCCCCTGCAAGAGTTTCCATCTAAGGAGTTTGTTTGATTGTTTGAAGATGGTGGACAATTTCTATGTTGCATTGTTTTTCTCCATAATTCATTATCCCACAACTTTTTTTTTCACTTGACCACCTCCCCTAACATACCTTTGGCATATACCCATAACCACTTTGGACGATAATGGTATTCTCTAAAATGCCATTTCTTCCTTTTCCATTCCTTTAGCACCTTTTGGAAAATTCTGGAATATTATATTTTTGCCTTATCTCTTACATTATCTCTGTTATGTCCGCGTGTACTACTACACATGAGGGGGAGATTATGTACAGTACACCTGCAGACATTGTAGAAGCAAAACTTGCATGAATACTTGGTGCAAAACATAGAAGATCATTGTTTCCACCATTGCTATTGGGAACCCTTCTTTATTGGGTTGAATTTGCCGTAAGGGGGAGATGAAGAGTATTGAAGATGTTTGGTTATTGCCTGCCTATATGAGGTTCTACAGTTGGGTTGATCTTTTCTGTTGCCTGATTCATTTGTTTCCACTGCTTGTTGCCCTAGTTGCTTGTCTTCAAGATTATCAGTCAGAGATTCATCACTGGATAGCTATAGAAGATTGGTGAAAGCTGCCTTTTTTTGCGTCATCAAGTCGCCCAGTTTTTGAAGATCTATATTTAAAGTTCTTGAAGGTTTATTTGGGAGCTGCATTCATCTGTCAAGCTGGATTCTGCCGCAACTTAGTTTCTTCCCATTTTGTTCAAGTTGGGCATTAGTACCTTGTATGCACCAACTTGAGGGGAGTGTTAGCATTATTATGGAGTTATTTTTTTCTTTTTAGTTCAAGCTGGTTTTTCTTTCTTCTCTTATTTGTATAATCCAGCTTGAGGGGGAGTGTTGGAATATGTAATCCAGAATACCGTGGGGGTATTCTGGTCTTTTGGGTGTTTTATTTATTCTTTATTTATGTATTTATGAGCAAGGGTAGAAATGTAATTAGGGATGTGATACTATTCACGTGAACAGTGTAGTGAATAGTGTGTTCCCCTTGTTATCTCTTTTATTATTATAAATAGAGAGTTTGACTGATCTCATAGATCATTCAAGCCATTCACCCATTCTCGGTTCAAGTCAACAATAGGTTATGATCTCCAAGACTTCAAAATAAATCATTTAATCATTGTAATAATAGCTTGCACAATGCTAAGTCCTCTCCACATAAATCTTGGAGCTTCAGGTGGATTTGACATACGTTATTGATGCTGTGAAAAAAATATGTCAATTCTTACCATCCTAGATGGAAACCTTGGAGGGTTCTTGGAGAGAGGCATGTTTTTCAGAGAATGAATCAGGATTGCAGACAGGTGATCTGTCTGACCATTATCAATCCTCCAAGTTGCTCCCCCCCCCCCCCCACCAAGTCACCAACCCTTTGGGTGTGTTTTCTTTTGATTTCTGCAGCTTGGGCATGTAGCTGCACTGAAATACAACCTCACAGCCCCAACTGGGATATTATCCACTATATAAATATCGGCAAGATAGCCTCTCAAAATCTCCAATATTTCAATTATTTAACAAGTGAACTCAATCCTTTATTAAAGCTATAAAAGATTAGTTAAAAAAAAAAGGACTTCCCATCCAAGACAAAGTACCAGTCTGGGCTAGAAGAAAGAAAAGTATCAATCTGGAGTAGAAGAAAGAATTTGGAAATAAACTGCTTATGCTAAAAATTCTAATAACCCGATCACCAAAAAGTCTGCAAACAAAAATCAACTCAATTCAACTCATGGCATAGCATCTACATGATTGACCAGGTATGAAAGCCAATCAACTCTGAATGGGAAGCAATTGATGGGGTCAGATCCCTAGCAACAAAAAACAAATTGCTGAGGTGCATTGTCAATTTGACATGATGTCCAACATAACTCACAGTAGCAGAATAAAATTTATCCCTGGGCAGTTGGGACAGATTTATCCACCCTTCAGATAGGAAATATGATCTGAAAGAAAGAGGATTTATCCGGTTTTGGTTTATGATATGGTGGCATAGCATTCGACTGTTTGGGCTTGGGTCTTCAGTTGTCTCCCCCCCCCCCCCCAATCCAACAAAAAAAAAAAAAATCAAAAATCAAAATTTTTTCAGATGGTGGTGTACTAGGGCCAAAAATGGTACCCTCAGTACTAAACTGGCTGCTAGAGAAATTATTCCTAATTGTGGTCTTAATTTGTTTATCAAATCTTGGTGGAATTTCTTTTGGAAACTCAAAATTCATCCAAAATTTAAACTTTTCTTCTGGCGTTTGCTAAATGCAGGACTTCCAATCAGGGCTACTCTCTCAAAATGGCTTCAGATCGACTCTTCCTGTGCTCTATGTGGAAATTGTATCGAATCCTCCTGGCATTTGTTCTTATCATGTGATTAGGTTAAACACATATGGGTGGCCGGACCTCTGGGCCTGAGAACCGAATCATTGGCTTATGAAAGTCTGATAGATTTCTGCCTAGCATTTTACTTTAACCTGGTTTTTCAGTGTCTTTAATTCTTTATTATTACTTGCTTCTTTATTTGAGCAACTAGAAACAAAGTTGTCAATGGGTCAGGAAAGCCTGATCCAATTTGGATTATGAAACATATCTGCAAATGGTTGGTGGATTTAAAATTATCCCCCCCCCCCCCTCAGTTTCATCCCAGGATGTAATTGTTAGTAATGTGGAGGATTTATTAGTACCTTCTTCCTTTTTCTTACCTGTGCTCAATATTATTGTTTTAATCTGTGCAGGAAACTATATACCTGGACTAAGTCAGGCAGGATGGTCCAATATCTTTTTGAAAGATGGCAAATTTACCTTTTTTGTTGCAGGATATATAAGTACTACTAATGATATGGAACCTGAAATTTTTGGTATTCGAACAGGCCTAGATCATGCTGCTAGCATGGGGTTGAAGGTTAAAAAAGTATGGTGCTCCAATCCACACATCACTGATATTCTTCCATCTCCAACTAAATCTTCTTGGCCCTGGTATTGTATTAAGGATTTAGTGTATATCTCTGACACAGCCCAAGATATAGTGTTTGAAAAGCAAGGAGACCCTTTTTGTATGGCTATAGCCATGAACCTTGCTAAGTATGCTCAATCCAAGAATACTGTATATCTACCTTTGGTTTAGTAATATAACTTTTGTTTTTCCATCAAAAAAAAAAAACACAAGCCTAGCCAAATGTCATTCCTCCAGAGTTTGATTCTGACTGAGGCAGTTGATGCATGTCAGCAGCATAGGTACCTTAAAAAGTACCAAAGAAAAAGAAAAAATGAGAAACAGGCTGACTCACTAGCAACTCAGCCTTGCGGTTCTGAGTTGATTCAGTTGACCAACTTTTGGTTCAGTCTATGGTTCATCAAACCACCATAATCATGGGGCACCTGTTTTTTTAGGCGTTTTATTTGTTTATTTACTTATTTTTAATTACTTGTATTTTGCTTTAGAGTTCTTGTTAGATAGAACTCTTCTTATCTTTTTTACTTGTATTTTGCTTTAGAGTTCTTTTTAGATAGAAATCTTCTCATTCTTCCCCTCCATTAACCCTTCAAGTAAAATACTGTTGATTTATTTTGGTATCCCAATATATTAAAACTCTTCGGTTTCGGGGTCAATATGTCTGAGATTTCAGTCTTGATCTCAGATTCATCAACCAGAGGTCTTTCTCAGTTGAATCTATTGAATCTTTTAGAAAGAGTGGGGGACAGAGGTATCCAAGTGGATTAAGGCAGTGGATTGTGAATCCACCATGCACGGGTTCAATTCCCTTCGTACGCCCATTTCTCCCATCTTACTTCTCCTGCTCACAGTTTCAGTTTTTGGATCAAAGGTCAAGCCCCTAAAAGTCAGCGTTGGAAACGTCACATGTTGGTGATGTTCTTACCAATTGGTATTTCCCCTCCCTTGTTGGGGCGTATGATTACCTTTTGACCTTTAGGGGGGTTGTGAGGCGCTGTCAAGCATCAGCGTCTTCGACCGCTCGAGCCAACCTTGATCATTCCGCCTTCACTTCCTGTAGTCAGGGCACTTCGCGAACAAGCACTAATCAATGCTCAACTCATCTCATTCCCTGTATTTCTCTCAAATTGAGAAAGCGGTGCATTTAACTTGATGATTGATTGAGTCCCAAATTTTTGGAAATCTGTCCAAAAATTTTCTGACCCTGTTAAACCATTAAATCCTTTTTGCCATCTCATATTATTTGTTGTGGTTTATTAGTAGTGTTGTTCACTGCTTATCCCTGATATTACACTTCAAGTCCTATCTGTCATAAGTCTACAGCGTTGTTTAAGCTCGTTCATCAATTGGACATCCTACATCAAGTAAGATAAATTCACAACTCCTAATCTAACCATTGGATATACTTGATGTTTTGATATCATGCTGGATAGCCTAAGAATTGTTGTCCAGAAACTCACCTCTATCAATTCATTATCTGAGTTCCTAATTTTTAGGATCTTAAGTTTCCGTAACTATGCTGGTTCTTGAGATCCAAACATTGGATCGACCCCATCTTTTGAAGAGTTGTTCCTTATTATTTTAATAACTGCATATCAGAATTTCAGAATCATCTAAGTAGCTGATCTATTGCAATTAAGTGTTCTTGAATTCTGGTTATTTGAGTTTCTGAAACCCAACCCTTTAGGCTTTTAGAAACCCATCACTGTTAATGTATAGGAGTCAAGTCACCACAAGTTTCTGAACTCATTCACTCAATCACTCCTAAGATCATACCACTCATAGTGCTGATCAAGTGATCAAAGACCTTAGAGCCTAAAATTAAATTGCAAGAATGACTAACACAACGATGCCACAGGAAGCATTTCTATGGTGATATGATTCAGATTGCAAGAAAGGCCAATATAAATGGCAAGTTTACAATTTAAGTCAGGTTCATGGTCAATCAGAAGCGGGTATAGCGCATCAACATCTACAAGAACCTAACAATTTATCCTCAAGGAGTCAACTTTCCTAAATCCGTTTTGGTCAACAAATTTAGGACTTGTCATCTTTTCATCTTCTCTTTCTTTTCTATTTTGGGCGGTGCTTTGAAGAGGTCCAAGTGGAGGAAGCTACTGCCCATACTGAGTCTGTTTCTGTTTTTGAGCACTTAACTGAGTAGATTCAGGTAGGTGCAGGTTCAATGCCACCTGCTCAGGGTGACCCCTAACAAATGGCCAAGCACCAAAGTAACAGTGCAGTCTCATTAATTATCTCTCATGGCTCCAGGCCCCCCAATCCCCCTTCCCCCCCGGTCTCACTTGGTCTGGGCCTCCCTCCCCCCTCCCCCCTCCCCACCCCTCTGATGCAGACAAAGTAACCTGGCTCCCCTCCCACAATGGTATTTTTAGCTCCCGCTCTGCTTGGGATTTTGTTAGACCCCATGGCCCATATGGCGCAATCTTGTTTGGTTCAAAGGGCCATATTCCTAGACACTCATTCAATGTCTGGAGAACCCTAAACATTTGCCTCCCCACCCAAGCCTTCCTCATTCACCGCCACATCCTTATCTCCCCCTCCTGTATCCTTTGCTGGAACGGTTTTGAGGACGTTGATCACCTTTTCTTTTCTTGCCCCCTAGCCTCCTCTATCTGGAAAAAAGCTCTGCAGTCCATTTGGCCCCGAAGCAGACGGCCCCTTCCCTCAATATGTCCTTTTCTGGTAGCTCTATTTGCGACATTGTTGGCAAGCTTGTGTTCGGGGGCAATCTCACACATCTGGATGGAACGGAATCTTCGTAGATGGACTTCAAACTCTTGGTCCATTGACCTGATTTGGAAAGCCATCTTTTTTTTTTTAATGTTAGCTCTAGACTTCATATGCTTCCCCATAGATTCCTTATAGACTCCCCAAGGAACAGGCACATTGTTGTTACCTGGGGCTTAGATTCTTCTCTTTCGTTCTCCTAGCCAGCCTCCCTAGGCCTGTGGCTTGTGTTTTGTATAGCTCCCCTCCCCCTTCTCTTTCCCCTGTGTATTCCCCCCCCCCTTTCTTCATCCCCTGCCTTTGGGTTTTAGTAATGAATTTTTTATTCTCCAACAAAAAAAACAGTGCAATAAATTAAGCTTCACCTGCGAGAAGATAATCACATAACAAAATTTTGACTAGTCTTCCAAAACTTATTTAGACAAAAAATCAAAGACAAATTCTAATATTCAAATTTGTGATTCATAGGAGTCAAAGCCTATGATAGTAATATCAGAACAGACGAACATATATTTTCCACCAATTTATCCCTCACATACTCGCGTTATCTAAACCCAATGAAATTGTAGCCTGAATTTTGGTTCATCTTATCATATCATATCATACGATAATATAAAAGTACAAACTGCCATTTTTTGGTATACTTTTCACTGAACAAAAATATCCTCCTTAATATTTTTCTTACCAAAAATACCCTCCATAATGTCTACTCTAGCAGTATAGCCCACCTAATATCCATTATCCATGACTCTTGGAATAAGCCTGTCCACTGTCACTCCCTTCGCCTCCTTTCCTTTGCGATCAAACTTCGCAATACTAAAGGAGCCCTAGAAGCTTGGAACTCTTCTACTTTTGGGAACATCTCTTCCCAAGTGTCTTTATGCTGTTCCAGCCTCTCTCTTGTCCAGTCCCGTCTCCAATTGGACATGTTCAATCCCCTCTTGGCGGAAGAAGAGAAAAGGCTCTCCAATGAGCTATCTACTCTCACCTCCCAATCAGAGAGTTTTCTTCGCCAAAAATTGCACATGAAATGGCTTGAGCTTGGTGATTCAAACACGGCTTATTTCCACCGATCCCTGAAAGTCCGCACCAACTCTTAACTCCATTCCCATGCTCCTTGCTCAAGATGGCACTCCTCTGCTTTCCGTCCATGACATCAAGACGGAAGTTGTCTCCTTTTTCTCCTCCCTCTTCTCCCCTCCCTCCTCCTCCTCTTCCCCCCTCCCTCCCGGTCTCCTCAACAAATTTGTTCCCTCCTCTCTCCTTGAGTTGAATCTATTCCCTCTGAGGACGAAATCCTTAAAACCATCCTTTCCCACAAGGCCAATCATGCCCCTGGTCCTAACGGTTTTAGCAAGGGTTTCTTCACTGCTAGTTGGGATATCATCAAGGAGGAGCTTGTCAGAGCTATTCGTAGCTTCTTCAAACCTAGCTAGATCCTTAGGGTTAACCACACTTTTCTTTATCTCATCCCTAAAAAAGAAGGGGCTTCCTCCTTGTCCAACTTTAGACAAATCTCTCTATGCAACCTTCTATACAAATTCATCGCCAAAATTTTGGCCAATCGTCTCCAGTTGGTGGTCCCTTCCCTTGTAAGCCCCAACCAATCGGCTTTCATTTCAGAAAGAAGTATTTCGGACAATATTCTCCTTTGTTCCGAAATTGTTTGGGGTATTGACCGCAAATCTCGATCCCCAGCTGCCCTCCTGAAAATAGACATCCATACAGCTTTTGATTCCCTCAGTTGGGACTTTGTTACTGATGTCTTGACCCAAATGGGTTTCCCGTCTCCATTCATTTACTAGATCCATGCTTGTATAGTTGTATCTCCTCCCCTTACTTCTCTGTCCTTGTCAATGGATCCCCAGCAGGGTTCTTCTCTTCTCAGATTGGCATCCGTCAAGGCTGCCCTCTGTCTCCTTTCCTCTTCTCCCTTTCCCTCAAGATTCTCTCCAGAAGCATTCAGTCCAAAACTGATCAACTTCTTATCTCTCCATTCCCAAATTCAAAGCCATTAAGCTTTCCCACCTTGCTTTGGTTAATGATCTCATGATCTTCTCCAAGGCCTCCCCTGCCTCCATCTCGGCCATCATGTCCTCCCTACACCAATTTGAATGCCTCTTGGGTCTCAAAATCAACCTTTTGAAATCCCACATTTTTCTTTCAGGTGTTTCTGAAGCTGATAAGGCTTCCCTCCTCTGCCTCAGGGGGTTCTCCCTCAGTACCTTCCCTGTTAAGTACCTTGGCCTCCCTCTGATCCCCGCTAGGCTGATTGGCCATCACTGTACCCCCATGCTTGACCTAATTCGCAAGAGGTTTCAACTCTGGAAAGGAAAACTTCTTTCCTATGCGGGGAAGGTGGAGTTGATTAGATCAGTCTCCAATCTTCCTACATCTATTGGTGCAGCATTTATGGGCTTCCTAAATCTACCATCAAAGCCATGGAATCTCTATTTTGTGCCTTCCTCTGGAAAGGAAAAGAGTGTTCCAAATTTCACCACCCCCTTGGTTGTAAATCCATTTGCCTTCCCAAAAGAGAGGTTGGTCTCGGCATTCATAGAATCTGTGATTCTATTATCTCTGGAATTCTCAAGTTGCTTTGGAAAATCTCCACTAAGCATGACTCCATCTGGATCATGGGTTTACTCCTATCTTCTTAAATCTGAGTCAATTTGGATTGTTCCCATTCATGCCGACTCTTCTTGGGACTGGTGCAAAATCCTTCACTTCGACCCCTAGCCCTTAGAGCTACCATCTCCAAGATTGTTGATGTGAATTCAACCTCCCTCTGGCTTGATCATTGGCATCCCTTAGGTGTTCTCCTTTCTATTGTAGGAGCCCGCATGGTTTACTCCTTTGGTATTCCAAAATATTCCGATGTTTCCTCCATTATTTCCCAGGGTTCTTGGTCCTCCTCTCTTCCCCCTCTCCCGAGTCTCTCCTTAGTGTGGGCCTCCCTCCACCCTCCCCACCTCAAGCCTCCAACTCTAACAAGACCCTTTGGCTCCCCTCCCATAATGGCATGTTCAGTACTAGATCCACTTAGAATTTTGTTACACACAATGGTCCCCTTGTCCCTTGGCACAAACTGATGTGGTTCAAAGGTCATATCCCCCACCACAATTCACTGTCTATAGAGTCTTTAACCAATGCCTTCCCACCCAAGCTTTCCTCTTTCACCACCACCTTTCTGTCTCTCCCTCCTGTATCCTTTGTTGGAATGGTATTGAGGACATCGACCACCTTTTCTTCTCTTGCCCCTTTGCCTACTCAGTTTGGAAGAAAGCTTTAGTCTCCTTTGGTCCCGTAGTAGATGGCCTTTATCCTTCTCTAGGGAGTGGCTTTGGATGGATATGGCGTTCTCTAGTAGTACTATTTGTGATCTTGTTGGTAAGCTTGTGTTCGGTGTTGTTATATCTCATATTTGGATGGAGCGGAATCTTCAAAGATGGACTTCCAACTCCCACTCTGTTGACATGATTTGGAAGGCCATCTTTTTTTATGCTAGCTCTAAGATTCACTTGTTACCTCATAGATCTATTGTAGACCCCCCAAGGAATAGGCATATTGTTGTTGCCTGGGGCTTACCTGTTTCTCTTCTTCTTCTTCCCAGCCCTTCCTAAGATCCGCTTTTGCACAATTTCCCCCTCCCTCTTCTTCCCCTGCTCTTCTTTTGGTAATGAATTATTTATTCACCAAAAAAAAAAGTGGGAAAACATTACCTTTCTCCTATCATATTTCCATCTTTAATCTTATCTTTACTTTCCTTAATACAATGTGTTAAATTATGTACACCAGAATACCATGGTCTTTTGGGTGTTTTATTTATTTTTTATTTATGTATTTATGAGCAAGGGTAGAAATGTAATTAGGGCTGTGATACTATTCACGTGAACAATGTCGTGAACAGTGTCGTGAATAGTGTTTTCCCTTGTAATCTCTTTTATTATTATTATAAATAGAGAGCTTGACTGATCTCATTGATCATTAAAGCATTATTCCACAAACCTGTTTTGTTAACATGGCATCAGAGCCAAAATTTCTCTGATCTAAGTTTTCAAAACCCACCCCCTTCCTATCGTTTTTTCTTTCCTCCCCTTCTCTCGATTTCTTTTCTCTCCTTTTTTCCCCTTTGCTTCTCCTCCCTTCCTAAGGGCAGCACTACAGAGGTGATCATATGATCTAGTTGCTGCCCTATTCCCACCTATGTTTTTCCCCTTTATGAGATAATTTATTTGGTTCGATTCTCTTGGTCTTGTCGCGATTTTTGGAGTTTCCAGAATTTTAAAGCCCTAGCCACTACCATTGATCAAGGCTGGTTTTCTGCATATTGGACACTCATCTGCGATCTGGACCAGCTGCCCTCAAGCCTTTTTTGGTTGTTGAAGACCCCTTCTCCCAATCGATTCCTCTTTTTTAGGGTTTTCTAAAACCCTGATCATTATCGATTTTTGGGAATTGGGTTGTTTGCTGCTGTTTTTTTATTGGAGCTTCTTCTCTTCATCAAGGACATCCTCTACAGGTTCCTGGACAGATTCGATCAAGCTTCTTCGTCAATTTTTTTTGGATCCCCATCACCACATCGATCTCCAATTTCGGGTTCTCTTCCAAAACCCTGACATTGTCGATCTCTGTGGAGGGGATCTCTCTGCTGCTGCTGATTTTTTGGGAGCTGTTTTGCCCTTCATATTGGCCCACTCGACCTTGATTTCAGCTCTTGGTTTGGTGTAATTGTTGGTTTTTCATGCTCCATAGCCTTGTTGCAACTATGGGTGACTCTGCTGATTCCACTGCAACTTCTAATCAACCTGGACATGAAAAATCAGATTATCATACTTTTCAGCCCAATCCCATCAAACTTGATGGCAGCAACTACCTATTGTGGTCTCGGTCAGCCTCTTTTGCTATTGCTGGCCGTGGTCTCACTGGCCACATTGATGGCACTGTTCCCATGCTTGCTGCCCCAGGTGCTGCCCTGACTCGCTGGCTTGCCAACAATGGTGTTCTCATGTCTTATTTGATTGGTTCTATGAGTTCGGACATTGCACATGGGTTCCTCCTTTTTGATACACTTCTCAGGTTTGGTCACTGTAAGGAAACGTACGGACAGCTTGGTAATGATGCACAGGTCTATGAACTCAGGAAGAAGGTTCTTCATAGTACTCAGGGGGACTTAACAGTCTCTAAATATTATTCTACTCTGCGCAACCTTTGGCAACAGTTGGACCACTTCTCTGATTACCAACCTGATAATGCTACTAATCTGGCTGCCTATAAGAAACATGTGGATAAAATCAAGGTCTATGACTTCTTGGTTGGGTTGAATGTTGAGTATGACCCAATTCGTGTTCAAGTGTTGGGCCATTCCCCTTTTTCCAAACTTGAGCAGTCTTATGCCTTGGTCTCCTCTGAAGAAAATCGTCGAGCTGCTATGTTGCACCGCTGTCCCCGACAGATCAGCCCTTCGACTCATCTGCATCGGCTCCTTCTACACCAGTTGGCACTCTCTCTGTGGGTGATACTACTATCGGCACTATTACTTGTGAGCATTGTCATAAGCCTTATTACACCAAGGACAAATGTTGGAAACTTCATGGGAAGCCTGCTGACTTTGAGGCTAGACGGGTTGCCAAGCGAAAACCAAAAACCAAGGCCAATCACTCTGAGTCTGTCACTACAGCCCCTACTACTGGCACTGGCCTATCTCAGGAGGATTTACAGGCATTCCTACGTGTGCTAAAGTCTTCCACTGCTGCTGCCTCTACTACACCAGCTACTGCCACTTCGTCTACTCCTTCAGGTTCACACTTTGTTCGGTCAGGTATTTCGTTTAGTGGTCATTGTGCCTCTGTAGCTTTCCATCCTTGGATCATTGATTCTGGAACTACAGATCACATGACCGGGTCCTCTAGCCTCTTCCATCGTTATTCTCCTACCTTTGGGAAAGACAAAGTCAAGGTGGCTGATGGTTCCCTTTCCTCCATTTCTGGAAAAGGAATCATTAACTGCACTCCTTCCCCTCCTTTGTTCAATGTTTTACATATTCCAAATTTTACTACTAACCTTCTTTCTATTAGTAGTATAACTCGTGATCTTAACTGCAAAGTAACCTTTTTTCCTTTCCATTGTGTTTTTCAGGATCTGGACTCTGGGAAGACGATTGGATTGGGTAAAGTGTATGGTGGCCTATACCTTCTTGACGATGGACGTCTCACTCCACCTCCATTACTACCACTACATCAGATTAGTATCTTCTGAAATTTATCAGTGGCACTCTAGATTAGGTCACCCCCCCCCCCCCTTAAGCATCTTAACATCTTTATTTCCTACTTTGGTCAAACATTGTGATAAGACCGATTTCTTTTGTGAGGCTTATGTTCTGGCCAAACAGACACGTTCAACTTATTCTATTTCTAATAAAAGGAGTTCTTCACTTTTTCACTTAGTACATTCTAATGTTTGGGGCCCTAGTCGTAAGACTTCGGTTTCTGGTCACCGTTGGTTTATCTCTTTTATTGATTGTCATTCTAGACACACATGGGTTTATCTTTTACACACCAAAAGTCAAGTTTTTTCTTGTTTTCAGTATTTCCATAACATGGTCAAAACTCAGTTCAATGCTACTCTCAAAATCTTGAGAAGTGATAATGGGACTGAGTATACAGAGACTCAATTTCAGAAATACCTTGCTAATAATGGGATTGTTCATCAGACAAGTTGTGTTGATACCCCAGTCCAAAATGGTGTAGCTAAAAGGAAGAACCGACACTTGTTGGAAGTGGCCAGGGCGTTGATGTTTTCGCACCATGTTCCCTCCCAATATTGGGGGGATGCTATTCTTACTGCAACCTAGCTTATTAATCGGTTGTCTTCCCGTGTTCTTGACTCTCGCAGTCCGGCCAATATTTTACATGGAAATTCCAACTTTGTGGTTCCTCCTAAAGTTTTCGGTTGTGTGAGTTATACCAGAGTCACTAAACCTCATGGCAAATTTGATCCTCGTGGATTAAGGTGTATTTTTTTGGGTTATTCTCCAACCCAGAAAGGTTATAAGTGTTACCACCCTCCTTCTCGTCGTACTTTGGTCAGTATGGATGTGGTCTTTCATGAAAGTCTTGCCTATTATCAGTCTACACATCTTCAAGGGGAGAATTCTGGTTCCACTGAAGATGTGCTTATGTTTCCTCCCCTTGAAATTCCTCCTTTGGCTGCTGCCCAGCCTCCTACCACTGCTGTCCAGCCTTCTTTGGCTGCTGCCCAGCCTCCTTTGGCTGCTGTCCCTTCATCTGTAGGGACTCCTTTACAGGGGGAGTATGTAGGAAATAATGGTAGTAATGATCATTGTCAGGGGGAGTTGACTCCAGTCCAGAGAACCATCAGTGAATTTCAGAAGAAAATTGACAACTCTAATATCATCACCTACAAGAGACACTCCAACAGAGGACAGCATCAATCCACTGTGGCACCAATACCTATCCAATTGCCAACCCATGAGTCAGATCCTCCTCCTCCTTGTGGTGAAACCTCTCCTTCCGATCTACCTATTGCTCATCGAAAAGGTACTAGGACTTGCACCCTGCATCCCATTTCTCGCTTTGTTTCTTATAGTTCTCTTTCTCCATCTTTTCGTGCATTTGTGTCCTCTCTTTCTTCTGTTCCTATTCCTAAAAACTGGCAGGAAGCATATACAGATGGAAAGTGGAAGGCAGCTATGTTGGAAGAAATGAGAGCTTTAGAAAAAAACAACACTTGGGATCTTGTAACCCTCCCTCCAGGAAAAAAACCAATGGGATGTAAGTGGGTGTTTGTGGTCAAACAAAAGATTGATGGGTCTGTGGATCGGTATAAGGCACGTTTGGTTGCAAAGGGCTTCACCCAAACATATGGGATTGACTATCAAGAGACTTTTGCCCCTGTTGCAAAATTGAATACAGTTCGGGTTTTACTATCGTATGCAGTTAATCTTGGATGGGATCTCCAACAGTTGGATGTGAAGAATGCCTTCCTAAATGGGGAACTTTGTGAGGAGGTATACATGGATATTCCACCAGGTTTTTCTTCTGACAATAATGAAGGCAAGGTGTGCAAATTGAAGCGAGCATTGTATGGGCTGAAGCAGTCACCTCGAGCATGGTTTGGTCGGTTCCACAAGGCAATGACATCTGTTGGCTACAAGCAAAGTAATGCTGATCATACTCTCTTTATAAAGAGGGCTGGTGAGAAGCTCACTGTTCTTATAGTGTATGTGGATGACATTGTGGTTACAGGCAATGATGGGGATGAGATCAGCCGGTTGAAGAGGTTTCTTGGGCAGGAATTCGAGATTAAAGATCTAGGGCCGCTACGGTACTTTCTTGGGATTGAGGTTGCCAGATCTTCTAAAGGCATCTTTCTCTCCCAAAGGAAGTATGTCCTAGACTTGTTGGCTGAAACTGGTCTGTTGGGATGTCACCCTTCAGATACTCCTATGGAGGCTAATGTTCGTCTCAAAGAAAAGGAGGATGAATCTGTTGATAAAGGCCGGTACCAACGCCTAGTGGGAAAGCTGATTTATCTCTCACACACTCGCCCGGATATTGTTGTTGCTTGTGAGTACCGTGAGTCGGTTCATGCATGATCCCTCTTCTCACATGGGGGCTGTTCTTCGGATTCTCCACTACTTGAAGTCAGCTCCTGGAAAAGGCATTCTTCTGTCTCCTAATGGTAACCTACGGGTAGAGGCGTATACCGATGCTGACTGGGCTGGTTCTGCAGATCGGAAGTGTATCTCTGGGTCTTGTTCTTTTGTAGGTGGCAATTTGGTCACTGGCGTAGCAAGAGAATGTGGTGGCTCGTTCTAGTCTTGAGCCGAGTTTCGAGGCTATGGCACAAGGCATTTGTGAGTTACTTTGGTTGAAAGGCTTGCTACAAGATCTTGGTGTTCTGTTCATCTTCCCATGATGTTGTACTGTGATAACAAAGCTGCAATCAGCATTGCACACAACCCGGTACAGCATGATCGCACTAAACATGTTGAAGTGGACAGACATTTCATCAAGGAAAAGCTGAAAGAAGGGTTGATTTGTGTTCCCTTTGTGAAGTCTGCTGATCAGGTTGCTGATATCTTCACTAAGGGATTATCTGGGAAATTGTTCCATCCCATTCTAGTCAAGTTGGGCATGATTGATATATTTGCACCAACTTGAGGGGGAGTGTTAAATTATGTACACCAAAATACCATGGTCTTTTGGGTGTTTTATTTATTTTTTATTTATGTATTTATGAGCAAGGGTAGAAATGTAATTAGGCTTGTGACACTGTTCACGTGAACAGTGTCATGAATGGTATCGTGAATAGTGTTTCCCCTTGTAATCTCTTTTATTATTATTATAAATAGAGAGCTTGACTGATCTCAATGATCATTAAAGCATTATTCCACAAACCTGTTTTGTTAACACAATGAATCACTCCTATCTCTGTTTCTCTTCATCAAAAGTTATCCTGGAAAAGGAAGGGGAGGAAGACAAGGACAAGACCTCTCTTTTGGCCCACCAACATAGGCTCCCACTTGGACATTAGGGTTTGGTCCTTTCCTTCCATACTAGTTACGGTACTCTTGTGTACAACCTATGAATTTTTTGTTATTTTTCTGTTCGATAAAATCGATGACCCTCAACCTAAACCCTATCGATTTCCTCTAATTATGAAAATTGAAATCTGAACCATAGTTGTCAAGGCGTCGCCTAGGCATGGCATCTAGGTTCCTTGGTTGCCTTGGTCGCCTAGGCGGGGAGCCTTGTTTGCCTTATTGGTATTGCCTTGCATCTAGGCCCCCCCAACACCTTGGGTCACCTAGACGCCGGTGACAGCTATGATCTGAACATTGCTCTAGTGGTCATTATCAATCTCTTGCCACTATCCTGTAGCCATATAATATTCGACTTTTTTATGAAGCATATAATATTCAATTTACTTGTTGATGGAGGAATCTAAATATGCCTACAACAGTTCTTTACAACAATAGAACCACATTCCCCTAAAAGAAACAAGAGGAGATTTAGATGAAGTGAAAATACCTCATCTATCATTTAGAATAAAATTGTCTTAGTTGCATGGTTTTAAAAATCATAAAAGAATTGGTCGCTGATTCTGATTAACTCTGATTCTCAAGAACCAAGTTCTGACCGGGTCTGATTGAGTCTGGTCGAGATTGGCCAATTCCAAGTTGAATTAAATTGGAATCGATGGAAACTGATCCCATTCCTGATTCCATTTTTTTAAGACCTTGCTTAGTCGTTATGATTTTAATGTCAGCTATCCTCTTTATCCCTTTGGAGTCTAGATGTTAACTATTGATTTCAGCATAAAGTTTTTCAGAACCGCAACATATTGAATTGTGTCAAATGGGTATTTAAGGAGCGAGTAAACTTACCCACGGCTGGTCAAGTAGAAGAGGACCAACCATGATGGATGGGTGTTCCCAAGACAAAAATGTCGTAAATTCCCTTTTGTTGTGGGACTTAAGGCAAACAGAGTTCTAGTGGTACAATGTTCTTAGTAAGCCAGCTAATCATAGTTATCAAGGCGTTGCCTAGGAGCCAAAACACCTCACAGTATAGACCGCTCCAAGGTATAGAGGTACACCCTTTTTAACACTCCCCTCAAACTGGAGTATAATTATATATCGAAAGAAGGCTCTAGCTTGGACCAAAAAAAACAGATATTAAAGTCAGCACTAGTCTTGAATAATAGTTGTTGACGCCAGTGAGCACAGAGAAAACTTCATTCAGGTAGCAACATTAGCTCAAGCACACAAATCATCAGTAGCATCAATAGATAATAATCTTCGTGTCAAAAATATCTAGTCAACAACAAGCAAAATAAGAGGTAGTGAACACTAACTGCAATCCACAATATCATTGCAGCAACAATAATATCAAAAGCATTTCTCAAAGAAGGCAAGTAGTAAATTGGAATCTTCCCAAAGAAAGATAAAAGTGCAACATCAAATAACTACATCATAAGTGGCAGATAGTAGGAAGAAAGAAAAAGTGCAGCATCCCACAGTTACATCATAAGTCTTCTCAATAAAGGCAAGTAGAAAATAGTAACTTGCTCAAACAACAACAGATAAAAGTGCAACATCCAATAGCTATGCATTAGCCCTTATCAAGGAAGGTACTCTAACAATTGGGTAACACCAATGTGATTAGTAAATATCACATGATTAGCAATTTGATTAGTAAGGATTAGACTCACTCCTGAGCCCCAAATGGAGGTCTCAAATAAAAATTCCATTGATAAACATGCAGTATAGGATACTGTGAACCAAGTAGCAGCATCAGTATATTGTGAACCAGACAGCATAAGGTTGTTGTAGACCAAATAATTCAGCATCAAATTGCTAGGAACCATACAACATCAAGTAGTTGTAGACCAAATAAATATGTTTTGTTGTTGAACACCATCTTTACATATAAAATTGTTGTTAAAGACACAAACAAATAAATAATAATAATCTTAAACTGATGAACAGATGACACAGACAGATAAATCTTCAACTAATGACTTGAACAAATAAGAATAATAATCTTCAATCTCCTCCTCACTTGTAGCTTTACACGTAGACAAATATTGACCAATAATCAGCATCTCAAAGGATGAGCATCACAAAAAAATCCAATGATCAATAGTAGCTGCAAATAATCTCCAATCTCCCCCTCGCTATAGCAAATGATCTCCATACAAGTACCAGTCTTTAAAAAATTTAAAATCCTAAACTGATGCGAACTAGGGCCCACCAAGCAATAAATTTGCAAATATACTAGGCCAATGACAATTCTGTAAACTCTAGCCTCACTTATGTGTCATCAAAGCAAGATAATGGCAAATTTGGAATTAATCCATGCAATCCCAAGTTTAAACCCAATTACTGGTCCACCCAAGAGAGGAAAAACACAATTACAATGAAACCAGTGGCAATCTGATAATTAACCATAATGTTCAAGAGGCTCTTGGGTAAACAACAGGAAAGGAATGGTAGAACTGCAAATATCTCAATTAAAAAGGGGATGGCCTTGGTGCAATAGTAAGGTTGCTCCATTGTGACCAATTGTCACGGGTTCGAGTCTGGAAACAACCTCTCTGCGAAAGTAAGGCTGCGTACATTATGACCCACCCCAAACCTCGTAGTGGTGGGAGCCTAGTGCACTGGATATGCCCCTTTTGTTTAAAAGGTGATGGCATGGTAAACTTGGAATGGTAAAGAAAATGGGATACAAAGGAGATTAGTAATTATTGTTTGGGGACAAACTAGGAAGGAATATCAATTAACGACATGAAGGCATTAGAGACAGAGACGGGCAGCAGTGGAAATTAAATAGATAAAATAAGAAAACCCAGTGATGGGAGTAACGTATAGCCAAAGGGTAAACTATGAAGCAAAACAAATTTATGGGACATGAGGGAATAAGGGATAAAAGAAGGGGTATTTGTGGAACTAAAATAAAAGATAAGTAATTGTTAAGATATGTAACACAATAGGGGGAGTCCCCCTATCGTGGTTGGTTTCTTTTATTGTTTTATGTCTTTAGTTGTTAGTTTCCTAGTCTAAGTAAGTTTCCTGTTTAGGCTTTAGACTTAATTAGGTAAGAGTTATATTCTTTTTGTAATTCTGTTTTGGCTTTAATATAAATATAAGTTGGCTGGTACGATAGAACATACATTCTATCGCACAACCCTTTTATTCCATTGTTCTCTCTTGTTCTCCATCTTTTTCTATCTTCTCTCTTCTCTTTGCCATGCACTGGTTACAGGTTCTGGGATTCTTAACAGTAATGAAGGAAACAAGAAGTCGTTTTCTTCTTCCTAAACAGAACAACAACAATGAGAGACTAGTTCCTGCAGTAATAGCGTTCTCTCAAGAGACTCATTCGAAGCAAGGCTTTAGGGCAATGGATAACAACAAATAATCGATTCAACATCAACAATTAATTGCATCAAATAGCAGCAATCAGCGGCAGATATCATCTTCAGTTGATAACAGCAAATAATCAAAGGATACCAACAGAAATCATTAGCCAACAACAGCAAATAGCAGCCATCAACTCACTAAATCGTAGCAGTAGCATGCCAAGAACCAGAAATCGGCAGCAAGGAGAAGAAGCCTCACGTTACCAGATAAACATGTATGATTTTCATACTAAATCTTCATCAAAACCCACACTAAACCCTAGTTCTTCTTCGTCTTCTATGAACTAGGGTTTCTTTCTTAAAACCAGAAACTCAAAACGACTCTCAAAACAGCTATCAAGGAGAGAATCAGGTACTAGTTACAGCTCTGATACCATGTGACAATCCAGGATCTGTAACCATAACTGGAACAAAGGAGAGAGAAGAGAAGAGGATGGAGAAAAGGACATATGAGAGAAGAAGGAGATAGAGGGCTAGATGATATAGTGAATAGTTCTACCACCAACCACCACATCTTATTTATAATGCTCAGGTTACAATTATAACAAAAACCAAACTCTTACTTAACCGACTCTAACTAATCCTAACTATAATAGATTCCTACTCCTAGATATAATAGGAAAGTCTAACTTAACAACGTAGATTAAAACCAAAACACCTCACAGTATAGACCACTCCACAGTATAGAGGTACTCCCTCTTTAACACATATCCTATGATTTGTCTATTATATGTTCGTTTTCTCATATTAGCCTATTAGATCATTACTAGCAGAATTATATCATATTGCATTGATATGGCTTCTATGTTGCATATAAGCATACTTCTCTAAAATTACCATTGCTCTGTTACATATAGTCATATATTGCATGCCTAGGCGTGTGCATTGTTGCCTAGGTGCCCCTCCAACGCCTTGGGTAACCTAGCTGTTGTGACAATTATGCAGCTAATAAAGCTAACCCCAACCTTTTCCCCTTATTCAAACTAACAGCGCTGCTATCACACAACAATTACCATCTTCTCTCATCCACCACCAAAAGCATACTTTCTTAAGAACACTTGCAACTGTAAGAGATGCCTTAGAACAGTTGAAATAACTCAATCATTTCCAGGAGGGAAGAGGATGAAAGATTGAACATTTGCAATTTTGTGGTGAAACTTAATTCTTCTACTGTATGAATTCGGCAATTCCTTGCTTTGGTGGCTTCATTTTTTTCTTTTTTCTTCTTTATTGTGGTTATATGTTTGATCTAGAGTGATGGTGGAGAATGGTATTGTTTACTCTTCTTTGGTACTTTGTTAAACCTTTCTTATTGAGATGTATTAGTTACATGAGCTGGTAACAAAATCTAAAAGCTTTTGCGGAGCAGGAGTTCGCTCCGAAACATGTTCTTAGTAAGTCACATTCAGCGGTGGAATAGCTCCATGGTATAGATCATGGCAAGATTAATCATTACAGAAAGTACTTTTAAAGGCGCGTCCAATTGTCTAATACTACATGAGAGCTTATTTACCTGTGGGTCTCTTTTGTATGTAGTGCTGTTTGGATCTTTTTCATCACTATTTTTTTTTTTTTTTGGCAGGATCCATATTCTTTATGAAGGAGACCTGCAACTCTGGCCATACTGGTTGGGCAGTTGATGAATTCTGAGCAAGGCTGAGACCAAGACCAAACCCAATGTTATTCAAACTTAAGCCTGAATTTCTCATAGGCTGGCCCAAGTTCTAACTCTAGCCCTAAAGCCTGGATGTCACTTTTTAAGGAAATTGATATCTATTTTTCAAGTGAATTATTAAACACATGGACAAATTTCTTTTATTTGCTTAAAATAAGATCATTCTAACGTGTACACATTCAGTTCTATTTTGCACACGCATAGAGACATAGTGAAGAAACTTATTATTTGGAAATATAAAACCTTGAAATGGCTCCTAATTTGGTACATATGTTAAAATAGTTCCTTCGTGTGATTTCAAGAATTGGATCAGAATTGGTGGAATCGGCCGACCCTGATTCAGATTAATGACAATTCCTACACCCTATTTTGGAATCAGCTATGAATGCTCATTAATCTTCATTTTTTTCCATTTTTTATTTCTTTTAGTCAATGAAATAGCAGAAAATCAATGATGCATACCTCTTATAGCTAGATCTACAAAACTTTTGAATAAAAAACACCAAAAAAGCAGAAATCTGTGGAAATATTTGCTTCTTCTTCTAGATTCCAATTTCTTGGGTTTCGGCCAGTTCTCTCTGATTTCAAGTTTTTAAACCTTGATCCTCTCTCTCTCTTGATTGATTGAGAATATTCAAGAAAACAAATAGTCTTTTTTCCCCTTTTGTCATTGTTGGAGATGGGAGGAATGAAGCTTCAACGCATCATTAGAATTAAGGTATCTAATTTGCTTACTTTTTTGTTCATTTGTTAGAGATGGAAGAAATGAAGCTTTCAAGGAATAAGAAATTACCCCTAACAAAAGTAAATGTGCTAG
Organism: Telopea speciosissima; assembly: GCF_018873765.1. Classification (NCBI taxonomy): domain Eukaryota; kingdom Viridiplantae; phylum Streptophyta; class Magnoliopsida; order Proteales; family Proteaceae; genus Telopea; species Telopea speciosissima. The sequence goes on from NC_057920.1 coordinate 56,854,998, forward strand.
CTAATTTTCTAGTTCCAGAAAGTTTAGATCTTGAGATCATAGTCCATCTTTCCTTTGTTAATAGATATTCATTATGGCACTCTCTCTCGATCCCCCCATCCAACCCAGAGTGGAGAGGGAGTATAATATTATGCATAGACTTCGTATGCAAACACCATGAACATACTCATCACATCCACGTAGAATGATCTAAAACATCCACATTCACCATACCAAAGAGAGGAAGAGAGCATCACGATTAATCTTAGTTCAGGAGGAAACCAGATGCCAAACAATACCAAAATTAACTCTACCCGAAAAAGGAAATAGAATAGAAATGTATCAGAAGTCCACAACACCAACAACTGATCTTAAGAATTAAGATACCACAATTAATATAAAACTCAGCACAAGAAAAATGAAATTAAAAAAAAAGATGCTTTCCAGGGGGAAAAAAAATAAGACTCATCCTCAAATGAAACATACCTGAGCTAACATTTGGCTACTTGCCATCTTCAGGCTCTCTCGACCACTATCTAACCCCTTGATCCGATAACTCCAGCTAGCATGTCTTAACCTCCCACTAGCATTCTGAACTCTAAAAGTAATGTAATAACATAACAGAAGCCTATAATAGGAGAGAAGCTTGACAGCCATCTACTCCCTAATATCCATGGGTAATCAGTTATAATAACAACAACAATGCTATTAATGAAAAGTAGACCAGATTGAGAACCAAGAAATCTGATGATTGAGCAGTTCCACTTTGAAACTGAACATATCCAGAAACAATGCCCCCAGTACTGCCTGTAAGAGAAGGAGTTCTATTAGGTCCAACATCCTTGCAAGATCCCATCTTCGCTCCAGCCTGTCAAATTCCATATGGAAAGACCTTTATAAGACTTTGTGAATAGAGTAATATTCATGGCATCACTGGAAATAGGAAGTTCTCTCCCACCAAAGATATCTTATGGACCCATATCAACCCAAAAGTAGACATCTACATATTGGATGGAAACAATCATCAAATCAAGTTGATGCTTTGACCAAGATGTGCCCCATACATTGGCACAGGAAAGAGATAAGGCAATTTCCTGTACCCTCACACCATAAACCACAGGAGGGAATGGGATCCTACAAAATGGCACTTAAACAGAAATCATTCAAGTATTAAGGATACCTGACAAGCAGTGACAGAGCTACAACCACATAATGTCTGGCCATTCATTCTGTCTAAAGCATCAAAAACACCTCCACCGTCACTTCTCTGCAGAACCACATGTACTGTTAGGATTCTTAATTAGCATGTATTTAACATAAACTTCCCTTCTCTAAGAAAAAGTTTTGATACCATGTAAAAGTTAACAGCCACAAAATTAGGCATCACATTTCCAGCTGCCTTATAACAAGTAGCAAGCATCTCCATCAGAGAAGTTGAATGTTCTTTGCAGGTTTCAGCCTCAACTGGGAATGTAGGGAAGTAGTTCTGTAGAAACAGAGATGCACTTCTCCAATTGAGTGCCTGTGATTCCTTTCGGTGTGGACATGAACCTTGTACAACACCCGCATCTCCAGCTGAAATGCATTATAATACAACAAGTCACCATGAAAAGCTATACGCATCAATGTTTTTAACCCATAAAGCGATGGTACTTACGTTCATTTTCCACCATGTACCTCCATTGGTAAGCAATTCCTTCATAAACTTCCTTTGAAGGATCAGAGGTAAAAACCAGAAGCCGGTGATTCTCAGCAACCATGTCAGTCACAGTGGGCCAGTCCTCACCTTTTGCAGGCATTTTTGAGACAGGAAACCAATAATTGACCAACCCGGCATCAGTAAACAGCTTTGTCAACCCTTTGGGAGTATGCACGTAGTCTTCAATAAAAATAGTAACAATCTCTGATGGGTTCTCACTCAAGAATGCCTCCACTTCCTTCAAAGTGTTGATTGCAGGTTCCTGAACAAACAACTCAGCAAGGCAATAGTAAGAGCAGTTAAAAACAAACAACCCAATCATAGATAATTCTACACAATAAAGTGGGAAAGGAGGAGGAGTTTTAGATTACAAAGGCAGTGAAATTGTAGCATTGTCCTCGCATTGAATGGCAGAGCCAGATATCATTCTCGAAGTCGTACATGTCTAACATCAACCCTCTCACCCCATTCTAAAGAAGACCAAGTATATGAATGAATTTCTAGTCAATTACTAGAGAAAATGAGTATTAAAATTTTTAAATAGAGAGATAAGAACACACGCAAAGAAGGGGTAGGGAACAGAGAAAAACCCACTCAGTGGACCTTGAACTTCAGCAAGAAGGATATACTAACTGATATAACATACCCTCAACTGATTAGTAACAGAGTCTTCTTGATTATAAAACGTAATCCGCTGGACACCAAGCAGCGGTGGAGCATCAACTATGGAGAACGAATTGTGGGTCACCAGCCACGTATACTTGTTAAATGGCATCCCCTTAATCTGCCGCACACCCAGCACGAATAATTAAGATTCGAAGCCAATTAAAATTTAAAACACAAAGCAAGAATTCAGGTAAGAAACTGAAAACCATAATTGAGAATCGAGAACTCAAAAAACATAAAACTTACAAAAGATGTGGGTTGTATAGCTTGGCCTCTGGTGCAGACGGGCTGATTCTTCCCCAAAGCAGGACAATTGCCGCAGTAAAGACCCGAACCACAGTCGGTGGGCAACGAACACGAGTCGAGAAGCTGAGAATTTGAGTTTTAGTCGTATTACAACCCAAAAATTAGTTATAACGGATGTTGAAGTAAGAATTAAGCTTTCTTTTAAGTCTTTTTGAAATAACAAACCTGGCAATTTCCATTAGAGCAAGCATTAGAACTGATGAGGAAGGTTAAGATCAGGAACAGAAGCAGAAACCCTCCTGCTGGAGCTCCGCATTTCTCTTTACAAATTAACATAGGACGAGATGATGCAGAGCCCAGAGGCTCAAGGCCTGAGATGAAATCTGAAAAAAACGAAAAATTAAAGCTGCAAGGAGAAGTGTTTTTTGTACTCTGTAGGCGGGCTTTAACTTTTTTATTTTCTTGCCTCTTCACTTTTTTTTCTTTTTGGTAAAAGCATTTTAGTATTAATTCTTCTATTGCTTTTCACGTGGGTGGGGTATCGTAGGTTAGCTAGTTTGGCGGGAAGGAAATGGTTCTAAGTATCGGTATCGGATCCGGCGATCCGTACCTGTTTTACACTTTGTTGATTCCGACATTGTGTCGATACGGTATCGGTGACACGGTATGGAAAAGGGTATATCGATCAAAAATATATTTTTAAAAGAAGATTAGAGGCAAGTTTGTCCTATACGGCCAATCTTTGCCTATATCGTATCGGGTCGATTTGATGATTTGCATGAATAGATAATGGGCCTAAAGTACCATATGAGGCCCAAAGTAAGAATGTATGATGGTCTCCAACAAATCTAAGTTTAGGCCCACCCAAGTTACCCTACTAGCCCGTTTTAATTAAATAAATGGGAAAGAGAATGCTGCCTGGGCCTCTAGATCCTGCATGTGTGCTGGCCGATGGGAGGCCACATGTAAGTATCGCCCTGTATGGTATTTCTGTCTTTTCATGGAGACAGCATGGTACTTTCTACACGGGTCAGGTGATCAGGTGGCATTCTTTTCCCCTAAATAGATATAAAACATTAATGGCCTAACTGGAGGCCCATAATGTTTTACTAGCTGGATCAGGCCCAGCCAGAACTAATTTGCAAAACGAGGAAACTTTGTAAATGGCCCACCTTGGACCAGCTTGAACCCACCCGGCTTAGACTTTGATGTTCCTCTCATTATTTCCTAACAATTTGAGAATTTAGACTTTAGACGAACCAACTAAAGTTGAATCATAGAGCTTTTCTTTATTTCTTACAAAAAATGAAGAGGAAACCAAAAAAAAAGTATTATTGCCATGTAACTCTCTTTATATAGTAGACATGTTACATTTTTTGGGAAAAAGAACTTTGCCTGGCAGCATGGTGCTGCACCAAGACACAAAGAGAGGCAAAATGACCACCCTAACCTCGTGAATGCAAAAAACGTCACTCCTATTGATGCTCTTGTGTTTATTGTGATTGGCTCTACTCTAGTGTAGGGGCCACACTGTTAGGCAGAGAACCCTCTTCCTACATTCTTTTTAACACAAAAATCGTGCTTGGCGCGTTGGTCAAGTGCTCACTTGCTGAACGCTTGGTTACGGGTTCAAGTCCTGGAAATAGCCTCTTTGGAAACAGGGGTAAGGTTGCGTACATTTGACCCTCCCTAGACCTTGTTAAACACAAGAGCCTTGTGCACTGGGTACGGCCTTTTTATGGTAAAGCTAAAAAATAAAAGATTTTTTTTATGAGTCCTTTGGTGGTGCTCCAAATTTGGGGAAATTTTTTTTGGTTATACATGCATGTGATTGGATTAAAAATAAAGGACATAGATTTCTTTATATATAAATATAAATATGGAAAATTTCTTAGATCCACCATATAAGAATGGAAATTACAAGATAGGTAGGTTTCAAATTTGTTTTACAGCCACTATTTTCTATTTTAAAAAAAATAAAAAAGTTCTCTGTCTGGGAGTGTGCCCTACGCCAGCACTCCCATGAATCTATCTCTCTCCTCCCCATGTGAAAATACATCTCTGCCTCCTTGTTTTAAGGAGGAGAGAGATCGACACATGAGAGTGCTGGCGTAGGCCACACTCCCGTGCAGAAAACTACTTCCCTTTAAAAAATATTTACTTATCCCCAAAATTGGTTAATACTCATGCCACACAAGAATAAAATAAAAACAAACTTTAAAAATTGCCCAAACCTCATTTAACTGTTTTAAAAATCGTGACATCCGATGAAACTGCAGCTTAATTGTAGGAGTAGAAATCAAAGCTCCTATTACCCCTCCAAAAAATATGAAAAACAGTTATAGTGTCCAATTCAAAAGGAAGTACACCTTAATTGTTGGAATAGAAAATAATAGAAAAATATTAAACAAAAAAAAGATGATGGTTCATCCACCATCCTAGGGTTCATAAACCTCTCCTAGGGTTTTAGTATGTTCGAAAATACCCTCCCGATACCTATTCCCTCCCTCTTCAGCTCCATGGTGAATGATCTCATTCACAGTGGATGGAAGGAAACTTGGTTGAAAAAAAAAACAAAAAACGAGAGTGAGAGGAAAAAAAAAAAAAAGGTAGAGAAAGTTGTGCGCCCCTTCGCTCCTATTTTTCTCATTGTGATTTAAAACAAATTTTTGGGTCAATTTTGCAAGTTTGAGTTTATTTTATTCTTACATAGCATGAGTACTAACTTTGGAGATTAAGTAAATCTTTTCAAAATGGAAAGTAGTGGATGTAAAAAAAAAATTTTGAAACCCACATATCTTGTAATTTCCATTCTTATCTAATACATCTAAGAAATTTTTCCTATATAAGAAAAATATAGGGAAGTAGTTTTCTTTTCCAAAAGTTGTCCTACATCAACACTCTCATGTGTCTATCTCTCTTCTCCTCAAAACAAGGGGGCATAAGGCATAAGAGTCTTTTCATATGAGGAGGATAGAGATAGACTTATAGGAGTGGTAGCATAGACCACACTCCCGGGCAGAGTTCTTTTTTCCATATATATAATAAGGGAGAAGGATTCCACGTTGTCAGCGTGAACAGGAATCTGCACACTAACATCACTTAGTGGTCTTTGAAAAGGTATCAATCTATATGATTCCACACTTTAAAAATAGATAAAATAAAAATAAAATAAAAACATGTGTGGGGCCCTCACCTTTTGTGAGAGAGCATGAGAAAGGATCCACACACGGACCCCTAAAAATAATGTAAAATTTACTAGGGAATGTAATCATCTAAAAATAGTAATTATGTGAGAATTTTTTCTTCTACCCTCTACCCAAGTATAAAAAGTTTGGTCAAACAACAAAAATGGTATAATAATAGGGATGTAAGCAGAGTGAATTCAAAGTAGTTATACCGGTATCTGAATTCATATCCAATTATCATAGTTGCTATCCAAATTTGATCTAGCATCTGACAAACATTTTAATTGAGTATCCAAATTTGTATTCGCCAAGGAGTCGGATATCCGAATTTGAATATGATAATATGTGATTCACATTTTATTTATAAATATAAATAAAAATATTATAAAAATAATACATAATTATTTATAGTTAATGAGAATATAATAATCATACAATATATAATACTTATAAAGCCTAAGTTCTTAAATAGATATAGATAATATAAGTTATAATCGGAGTAGATATTATCGAAGCTGATACATCAATATTTGAATTGGTATCCGATTATCATCCATATATCAAAGCTATCTGAATTCGTATCTAACATATGATTATCTGAATAAATATATAAATAAATGGATATGAATTCGAATTGAATCCGGATATTTGCCTATCTATTTACATCTCTATATGACAATAGACCGACTTGCACTGAAGCTTGACATCCTTAATAGAATTAGAGATCTTGACATATGTAATTTTTTTATTTTCATGAATTTTAATGAAGACTTTGAATGTCGTCCTCTTAATTTATCTCGTTATTTTTATTTTTTAAATCTAAATCACTTGCTTATGTGATGAACCTATTCATTATTGGTTTGGCCTAAGTTTAGTTTTGTAGATATCTAAGACTAGTAATATTGTATGCTATTGAATTTTGGACAAGAAATAGATAATATATAAATTTGTTGGAAAAAAAAGCAATTTATAAATAGGGATTAAGTTTTTCCCCCACCACCCGATGAATGGAAAGCCACCATCCTAAGGTTCACAAATCCCTCATAGGTTTTAACATCTTTCCCAAATACCCTCCTGATAGGCTTTCCCACCCTCTCCCGCCCCGCGGTAAATGAGATCCCATTCACTGTGGCTGAAGGGAAACTTAAACCTATAAATAAATTAAAAACAAATGAAATGAAAAATATGTTGGAATGTGTCTATCAAATCCGTAATATTTTGGAATCAATAAATTTAATTTTGATCATTGCATAAATTTATTTACGGACTTATAAGTTTGTTTCATGGGTTTTCACCTAAAACAATTCTCGACTAGGGATAGGACCGGACATCCTGTTCATATGGTTGTTACATTGTATGTCACTAGAAAAGTTGTTTTCAAGGCATAAATATAAGTACACATTATTTGTGTGTATAGAAAAAAATTTGCTGCATTACGGAGAGATGCGTACCCATCACCAATAACCTTTTAACCTAAGAGATCCTTATTGTTGCGGTGTTACATTACAAATTTTGTTACACTAATAGTTGATGTCATGTGGACTATATATTGGTGTATTGGATTTGTGATGGTACATCTTAAACTACAGAGAAGAGATGCTCAACATAGAATCCACTACCCTTGATTGGAGAATATCAAGTAGAGATACTACATGTGATCAATCAAACTGGAATCTGGATCCAGTGGAATTTTTATAAATTTTTTACAAAAATTATTTAAGTATATTATTTTAAATAATTTTAAATGCATTTTTATCGTCCGATTGTGATCACATGATCGCTGATTAAAAAGATGTACGATGGGTTGGTGTTTGACAGTATTTAATTATATATATCATATAATTCATCATAAGATATTGTTTAGTGGAAGGTCCTATGCGCAAAATAAAGAGTTTAATTATGTGCGACGATTTTATTGAAAATTTAAAATAGATTGTTGGTCTCTAAATTATAGTATTATTTATTTGATAAAATATTGATTATAATTAAAGAGACCACAAAATCCCTTTAGTCCCGTTTGTTTAGAAGGGACGGTGGGGTGGGATTATTGGAAAGATGAGGCCCATATGTTGGTGGGATTTTGTTGGGATGGAAATATTGAGGTAAAGTTTTTTTTCCCATAAAGAGTAACTAAAGACTTTGGATAGCAAATGGGTGAGATTTTGAAATGCCACATCAACAGACAATATAATTAATGATGTCCCCTGAGCTTTTGTAAGTTCACCACCCTAAATTAATCAAACAAGGTTGGGGTGGGATTTTGAAGTGTCACATCAGTATTTTTTCACCCCAATTATCTCATCCCACCTAAGTCCCCTCTAAATAAAGGGGCTTTTAAGATTCTACTTCTTTCCTCTTTAGAGGCAAGTTGAATTGTAGGTCAAGTTACTTTAATAAATAAGTTTTCTATTCACATTAGGAAAGTGAATAAGAGAATCAAATCTCAACCCTAAGGGGTTAAGAAGTTATAAAAGCACACCACTGGGGGGATCGGCCAAACTAGCATAGCTGAACTTGTCTGGTCCTCCCTTTGCCGAATTCTCTCTCCTTTCTCTTACTATTTTTAAGTGCTGGTGTGGTTAGGGTTTTGCAACCCTAGATCGTTGATGAGTTATCATATTGACTTTGTTTTGATTTTGGGGATTCAAGATTTTTTTTTATAAGTACCTATTCTATGGGGGGAGGGAGGGAAGATGAGAAACATGAGGCTTAAACCCAAGACCTCCTGGTAAGGTGGGCTCTTTCGTTCCACACTTCTACCAACTGCACTACACAATTGTTCTCGAGATTCAAGAGTTGAACATATTCAAATCATTTCATTGCTCGAATGTGGAAGAACTATTATCTAGACGAGGAACTACATTTGTGATTCTCAGGTAATTTATGTTTTCCATTTAATTTTTGTTATGGATAGATATCTCAAAATGCGTGTTTGGATAACAAGATTTATGTTAAAATCCCAACAAAACATTGATATAAAAAATAAAAATTTTCTTTAATAGATTTAGGAATAATCTCATTTAAGTAATAATTAAAGGAGCATTATTTCATGTAATATTGATATTTTTAACAGAAGTCATGTAATGCAATATAGTAATATTTATGTATTAGAGAAGTAAAAATGACCAATGAATAAAATTTAGAATCTTACCTCAAAGATGAAAGAGATCTTACTCACAAAGATAAATCATTAGTAAAAGAGATAGAGAATATGACTCTGATACCAAGGGATACAAGAGATCTTTGTTAAGAACAAACCAACTCAAGAAATCAGATTCAATTTGCTAGGGCTTTAACTTTTAATAAAAATTCATGTATAGATAAAAAAATTGTCCTATTGTAGACATATGGGCAGACTTAATATTCTTTCAAGCACACTGATTCAAGACACTCACAAATCCATAAAAAAACACAATACAAGACACGTACAAGAGAACCGTCAAATTTATAAACATGTAGACGAACTTAACATTCGTTCAAACTCACGGTCTCGAGACACTTACAAATCCATAAATCACATAACATAAGACATATACACACCTTCTAGAAAAAAAAGTAAATATAGAGATAAGAGAGAATATTGTCATCCGTCACCGCATAATTATACGGAAGAATCTTACTTTAATCAATGTCTCACTTTGTGTTACTATCACTTTCTCTTTGTATCAGAGAAGGGAACAAAGCTAGGTATTCATTGTAATGTTCAATGATTTTTTTTTATAGAAAAAATAAAATTTTAAACATTAAAGCAAAGATAAAATATTGTTTGTAGAATTACTGTCCGAAATTCCCCTTTCAAGTTTGCTTGCTTTGATGACAAGTTTGTTAAACAGAGAAATAACTCTTGAATCCCCATCAATACAAAAAGAAATTATTTGAGAATATAAGAGTAGAAGCTCAAATATATAAAAAGAGTTTCACATATTTGGAGAAGTGAAAGGTTCCTGTGATTAACTTCTGCAATTCCTTAGATGCATTCCAAATCTGTATGTTAGTTCATCCAAAAGTAATCACAAAATGCAACCCTTATAGAAGGACCTTAATTGCTGCCTCTGTACAATTATTTGTCAGAATAGTGTTATGTTGAACCAAAACAAATGACCTATTATACAAAACATCAAAAACCCATCTGAATTTGTTTAAAAATCCGTTAAAGTAACCTGTATTTATTAAAACAGGTTATGTTAGATTTGTGATGGTTGAAATGGAGTAAAGGAGTGGATACATTACCCTTCTCATCTTCAGATTGAGTCAAATCTTGTAAGGAGATTGGGAATAGTCATAGATCAGCAATGCAACGATTTATGTGATTGCTATAGCCTTTGCGCAACGTCGATTGGGGGCCGACGATGGGGTCGAGAAGATGTAAAGGTACCAAATTGCTGTGAGAGGAAGTGGATGGGTTCTTCTCGCAATGGTGACATTTCGGTTGCTTGGAGCTCGCACAACCCATTATTGAATAGAAAGATTCCGAAGATGGTTGATAAAAATCCCAGTCAAAATAGAGTTGTAGGTTCTTCCAAACCATCAAGTGAAAAGTGGGAGGTGTGTGTATAGTCCAACGATTATATGAGTTTTTATCAGGCACAATTTTATAATTTTCAACCAAAAAACGACAGAACATGTCCAACATGTTCTGTCAAAGGTCTTCCATGTCACATAAATTTTGATTTATACTTTCAAGAACACATTCTATGAAACACCATTTACCAAGCTCTTTTTAGGGTGTTTTCCTATTTCTCAGAATGGGAAAACAGTAGAAACTGTTTCTCGTAAGGTTATCAAGCGAGCACTATAAAGCTATGTGTTAATCGGTCAGTTCGGTCAGGTTGAATTGTTTTTTGTCTGCTGATAGGCCAACCCCAAACCAAACTATTATAGGAGTTTCAGTTTCGGTTCAATTTGATCCGGTATCTTATAACTTTTTTTAATCATCGTTTTGTAATCGGGCTACTATTGGGTTTGTTTTGGTCTAAGTTTGCTTTTACATGTGTACATAAGAAAATCAATGGAAAAATTTATGGTTTTTTTGGTTTTCGATTTCTTATCGGTCGGTATAAGTTTTTTATTGGGTTGGATCCATCTTTTAGTTCAGTATATTCAATCAATCCATTATGGTTGCAATTTCTACCAGTTTCATAAAGCCCAATCCAAAACCAAACCAATAAAAAATCGATTCAATTTGATTTGGTTCGATATGAACCGAACCAATCGATTTCAATCAATCCGGCGGATTCGATTCAGGTTGCATTTTCAGACAGTCACGCCCTTATGTAATTACCAATTTACTATTGTCTCATTACGAATCAAATTCCACACCTAATCTCTGAAGGTCTCAATTCCTAGTGGTTGTTCTGTCAAACTTCCAGCTGATCTAAACTAAGCCCAAAAAGATTTGGTCAAAGCGTGAATGTGAGAAAAAACCAGCACAAGATCCTTTTCTCTTTACTGCAATTGGACCTTCTCTCCTAGTTAGACTAGGACAAAGTCCAAGGCTTCACAGAAGAATAGGCTGTGATAAGTTAGCCGGGCTTATATCTGACCAGCCCAATAGCCTATTAAGATCCCTAATAACACCTCACAGGGACCCTTCTCCGCCTGTGTTATATTCCGTCATCGTTTATTGCAGGTCATTTCTTCGTTTTTCAGAGTTTCGATTCTTACAGGATTAGCTGATAGTTCAAATACGACTGGAGCTGTTACCTAATAATTGCAGATATTTCATCAGTTCAAACTTCAAAATAACCTAAATCTAAGCAAATCTCGTTGTCGTCTTCTCGAATTATCGAAGCATCAGAGGTGTGTTGCTTTTGTATTTTCTATTTCATCGCATTGGTTTTTGTTGGCGGCGAATATTTTTTGGTATTATACCTTCACCATATCTGTAATTTTTTCTTCTTCTTCTGTGAATTCGGTTCTTTTAATTGGAGATGCGATCGGTTTCGAAGATAATTCTTGTAATATATCTGTCTGGTTATTGTTCTCTTATCTTCAAATGAGAGATCTATATGTTCTGGTTACGTTTCTCTTTTTCTGTTTCTGTTTTTAGGTTTTTAGGTATTCACTTACCGTTATTGAATGTGTTGTTAATTCTGCAGGTTCAAAATTCGATTTTTTGTAGTTGAAATAATCGTGTAACGTTATCAATGGGTAGAAAGAAGCCAACTGTTCGGGACGAGGAGAATCCTGTTGCGTCTCAGGGTGGGAATAAATCTAAGAAGAAAGGGCGTGTTATAGATGACGATGAATACGCCATTGAATTGACTGAGGATCAACCGAATATTGATCCTGAGAAACAGAATAATGAGGATGCAGAGATGCCGGTTGCTGGGAAGAAGGGAAAGAAGGGCAGCTCCAAGTCGGTTCAACCTAGGGTTGAAGGGCAAGACAAGCCCATTGGAGAAGAGGAAGATGATGCTCCAGCAATTGCCTTCACGGGTAAAAAGAAGTCCAAATCAAAGAAGGGTGGTAATAATAATTTATTTGCTGCTTCTAATTTTGATGTCCTTGAAGATGAGGATGTTAAGGAAATAGATCAGCATGAAGAGAATGGTGATGGTGTTGGAGAGGATGAGCTAGTGGTAGCTTTCTCTGGTAAAAAGAAGTCTTCTAAATCTAAGAAGAATAACAGTTTGTTTGCTGCATCTGCTTTTGATGCTCTTGATGAAGGCGATGGTACCGTGATTAATGAATCTGACCAGCAACCGACAGATGGAGATAAAATGGATGATGATGATGTACCTGTAATTTCTTTCTCTGGTAAGAAGAAATCTTCAAAATCTTCGAAGAAGAGTGATAGTTTGTTTGCTTCCTCTGCTTTTGGTGACCTAGATGAAGGGGATGGTATGAAAGATGAAAATAAAGAAGAGGATGATGATGCTCCTCTTGTTACTTTTTCTAGTAAGAAGAAGTCTTCAAAATCTTCCAAGAATGATGATGACACCAAGGATGAAAATGAAGAAGATGATGATGCTCCTGTTATTACATTCTCTGGTAAGAAGAAGAAGTCAAAATCTTCCAAAAAGAGCAGTAGCTTGTTTGCCACCACACTTCTTGATGAAGAGGATGGCAATGATGTGTCTACATCTGAACAGCAGATGGATGAAAACATAGTGGAGAATGAAGACATCCCTACAATTTCTTTATCTGGTAAGAAGAAGTCTTCAAAATCCAAGAAGAATAATAGTCTCTTCACTGCCTCCAGTTTTGACATGGGCCTTGGTAACGAAGAACCTGAAGAACCTTCTGTGAGTAGTAGTAATCTGGGTCATGGTAAGAATGCCACTGATGCCAAAGTAAATAAAGAAGGCAGTGAGGATGTAATGGAGTCATCTAAGAACAAAAAGAAGAAGAAGAAAAGTGGAAGGACAGCCCAGGAGGAGGATGACTTGGATAAAATTCTTGCTGAACTTGGTGCAGCTCCTCCTCTCCCTAAACCTACTGCTCCTCCTCCTGAGACGAAGGTTTCTCCTCCTCTAGAAGAGGCAAAGATTTACACTCAGCCAGAAGAAGTTGGCCCAGTGGATTCCAAGGGTGAGGAAAAGGAAGCTGATGAAGTTGGTGAATCTGCTGCTGCAAAGAAGAAGAAAAAGAAGAAAGAAAAGGAAAAAGAAAAGAAAGCAGCAGCTGCTGCGGCTGCTTCCTCTGTGGTGGAGGTAAAGGAAGAAAAACAGGAAGAAACAAAGACCAAAGTTTCCGATAAAAAAATCCCAAAGCATGTTAGAGAAATGCAGGAGGCACTGGCAAGGCGTAAAGAAGCTGAAGAGAGGAAGAAGAGAGAAGAAGAAGAGAAGTTGAGGAAGGAAGAAGAGGAACGCCGTCGGCAAGAGGAACTTGAGAGGCAGGCTGAGGAAGCCAGGCGAAGGAAAAAGGAGAGAGAAAAAGAGAAACTTCTGAAGAAAAAACAGGAGGGCAAGCTTTTGACAGGTAAACAAAAGGAAGAAGCCCGTAGATTGGAGGCAATGAGGAATCAATTTCTTGCTCAAGGTGCTGGTATACTCCCCTCTGGAGACACTGCTATTGCGCCATCAAAAAGGCCAATATATAAGACGAAGAAGGCAAAGCCAGCTCATGCACAAGCTAATGATTTGGCTCATGTGAAGGATGTGGAAAAAACAGAGTTTAAAGAAAACCAAGAGACTGCTGCTGAAGTGACAGAGGCTGATGAAGTGGAAGAAGTTGAGCCACAGAAAATTGAAGAGAAAGTGGAAGCTCCGCAAGTTGTTGAAGAGAATGGAATAGAAGAGGAAGATGATGATGAAGATGAATGGGATGCAAAGAGCTGGGATGATGCTGCGGTGAATTTGCCTGTTAAGAGTGCATTTGATGAGGAGGAGTCTGAGCCTGTGGTGAAAAGAGAGACCAAGCGTACCACACCACCAGTTTCTGGGGATGTAGGAGCCCCTGCTGCTGCAACCAAAACTACGATTTCTACCAAGAAAGCTAAGAATCTTGAAAGTAAGGCGGACCACCTTGAAGTTCAAGTTAGGGACAGTAATCGGAGAAAAGAATCTGCAGCAAAGAAAGAAGCACCGCATGAAGAAGGTGTCTCTAACCGGAAACCTGACAATCTTCGTTCCCCAATATGCTGTATTATGGGCCATGTTGATACTGGTAAGACCAAGCTTTTAGATTGCATCCGAGGTACTAATGTTCAGCTTGGTGAGGCTGGAGGTATTACACAGCAGATTGGTGCAACCTATTTCCCAGCAGAAAACATAAGGGAGAGAACCAAAGAACTAAAAGCTGATGCGAACCTCCGGGTCCCAGGTCTTCTGGTCATTGATACACCGGGGCATGAGTCATTCACGAATTTACGGTCACGGGGTTCAGGTTTATGTGATATTGCAATTTTAGTTGTTGATATTATGCATGGCCTAGAACCACAGACAATTGAATCCCTCAACCTTCTGAAAATGAGGAATACAGAATTCATTGTTGCATTGAATAAGGTATGTGCAGCTAGTTAATTTCACTTGCTTAGTTTCTTTGGTAAAACTGTGATAGTCATTTTTGGGGGTTGTTTCTTTAATCCTTTCCCAATTGTTTTTTTCTCTCTACCCCTCAATTATAAGGTGGATAGATTATATGGGTGGAAGACATGCCCCAATGCACCTATTCAGAAAGCTTTGAAGCAACAATCAAATGATGTGCAAAATGAGTTCAAAATGAGGCTAACACAGGTAAATAAATATCTAGGCTTGTATGCTACTGGGGAGGTTTTCAGTTATGCTAACTGGACTAATTCTTTCTGTTATTCTATTTCTGTATGTTTTCTTTATTCAGATTATCACACAGTTCAAGGAGCAGGCCATGAATACTGAGTTGTATTACAAAAACAAAGAAATGGGGGAAACTTGCAGTATTGTCCCCACAAGTGCAATCAGGTACGTGCTGTGGATATTTGTTCAATTTGACTGGGTACTCTAAGAAAACACTTCTTGTGTTGATTCTCTTCTTAATGTGTCAATATTATAGTGGAGAGGGCATACCAGATCTTTTATTGTTATTGGTGCAATGGACTTCAAAAACTATGGTGGAAAAGCTAACATTTAGCGATGAAGTGCAGGTTTGTTCTTGCTGTTTCGTTAATTGTGTGCTTATCATAATTGAAGAAACTTGTGGTTCTAATTTCAGTTTGTGACTGTTCACCAGTGCACGGTTTTAGAAGTTAAAGTTATTGAAGGCCTGGGAACAACCATTGATGTTGTATTAGTCAATGGTGTTCTTCATGAAGGGGATCAAATAGTTGTTTGTGGCATGCAGGTAAGTCTTATGAAATATATCATATATGCATCATTAGTCCTGTTTACAAAATGTTTCAAGTGTCTGATTTGTCCTTTTTCAATGTTAGGGGTCTATTGTTACCACAATCCGTGCTTTACTGACTCCTCATCCAATGAAGGAGATCCGAGTAAAGGTGATGAGTTTTTGGCATTATTCTACGTTTTTGCCAGCATTTTGATTAGTTTATTTCATATTATGAGGACTCAGTAAAGAATTGATAATCATTGAACCTAGGAAGATGATAATGGCATTGATATATGTGAAAATAAGAGGAATTGAATGCATGCAACTTTGATGAAGTCGATGATTGGATGCTCTCTGCTAACTATTCATTCTTACCATTCTATCTCTTCTTTTAATGACTAGCAATTTATTAATGGATAAAGAAAAGAAAATTATATGACATCCCAAGCAGCAGAGGAAAAGCAAAACCCACAACTAATAGTACAACAGACAATGGGATACAGGGAGGACTATATCTTACAAACTATGAAACTAAGACTACTTCCAAAACCTTGCTCTGGGAGGGGTCTCTGAGATGCGAGCAATGTGGCTGGTTTAACATGACCTGATAGGCACCTTCAAATTCCAGCCTAGCCAGTCCCTTCACACCTCTCAAATCATGGACTCCTGGAGCAGTCAAAATTCTGGCAGATTCTTTTGTGCCTTTTCATATTCGAAGGCAGCATTAAGTGTCTTCCCATTATCAGTTTTCATTATTTTGATTGTAGTTTCAATGTCTTGGGAACAGTTTTCAATGTCTTTGGGATAATATTCTATGTCTAGGAATTGTTATCTATGTATGGGAAATTCCAAAGGGGCCTTGGAATTCTAAGAGTACTTTAATGCTACTTGATGTGCTCAAGGCTTTTAAAGCCTTCCCCCCCCCCCCCCTATATGATGCAAACCATGGGCTGCTCTCAAAGGCACCCAACGAATTTTTACAGAAAACCATCTGAATATTTTCTTGTGTGACAAGAGGGCTTAGGTATGATTCCTACAGTGGGGCTAGGACTCCTATGGCTGGGCAACTAGTGGGACTCTAGCTTGCCAAAGTTATCTTACTATCTTCAACATTCATCATTCATCATCCATCACCATTTGCACCATTACCACCTTCATAATTGAAACACCAACACAGCAGGATCAGAACTAAACCAAATCTGACCCAAGCTGTCCAACGCCTACTCCCTATTCTCTTCCAGATTCGATCTTGGCATGCTCACCCTTTCGGGTTTGCATCACTCTCAACCTGATCCAATACTCATTTTCAAGTATACATTAGGCTACAGCTTTATTGCTTGACTTAACTTACTGGACTGATGGAACACAGGGAGGACTATATCTTGCAAACTATGAAACTACGACTACACTTCCAAAACCTAATGTACTAATGTAAGAGACTAGAATCAACAAATCCCCAACTTGCCCAATTTCAGCCATCTCATTAGTGATCCTGGGATTCCATTTAAACAAAAATTCAAGAAAGCTGCTAAATGTTGATTGAATCGAATAAGGTGCAAGAACCTCCATGACTCTCTGCATAGTTAAGCATCCAAACAATAACATTTGCAGAATTATCCTCCACTATTACTTACTCACTTGCACTAAAAACTAATAGAATGTAAACCTGCATTAAGAACTTAAAGTTCAGCCTGAGTGGAATCTCCTTTCCAAAATGGACCATATCCACATGCTACACTGAGCCACAAGGCATCCTAATTGAGCTTCCAATCCCTGAAGGGCTTGTCTTCCTAGAGAACATCGACCAATTTGATCTTTGCAACCCCCAACAGAGGTGGTTGCCAACTGTGACCATCTTATCAGCCCTTACCTCTTGCAAGAAAAAGACGGGGGGGGGGGGGTGGTGGATCAAAGCCTCTCCCAATTGGGATGAATATCCCCATAGATTCCTTAACTTCGGCCCAATGTTCCACTTCGTCATTGTTGCCATTCTCTCTATAAAGTCCCACCCTCACACCCAGCCAACTTTGTCTTAATTCTTTTTGATGTAGAGGCTATGGCCTGGTTGGACTAACGACCCACTTTGGAGCCGCAAACCAAGAACCGGTCCTAAACCAGTTCTCTGGTCTGGCAAGGGCTGGTAGACGTTGATAGTTGACATAATATGTAATCTTTAGTTTATTTCATCATTTTTGGATGGGTAGATTAAGTAGTTCTTTTGGAAGTTTCTACATTTGATATATTGCCTAGATTATTTATTTCCCTTTTTAGTTGGGTTTCTATTATCATGTAAGGGAGTTTTTCTTTATATTGCCTATGTAATACGTTGAAGAGCAGAATGAGATTAGAATGAATTGAAAGTTGGAGTTGCTGAGTGGCCTGCTGGCTGATTGCATATTCTTCCCGTTCCCTATACCCTCTCCCTTCCCCATTCCCAGGTACGACATCTTTCCTTTCTCTGTTTCTTCCTTCTTGTTGGTAAACCTTCTATTTCTGGGTACACCTGCTGTACGTGCCTGAACCCATCGTCTCCTGTTCTTTTTTTTCCTTCTGTTATTCTTCTTCCTCCGCCTTTTCTGTTTCACCTTTTACCATACTCTGTTCTGCATATAAAAGTACCTTTGATTGTGAACTAATCTCCTTCGCCCCTTCTTCTTTTCCCCCCATCTTCTAGGCGTAGGACCACCTGCCCTGGGCAACCTTAGCCTCTGAATCTCAGACCCAAAATCCTTCTATGTCGTGGAATATCAAACTGAGACAAATGCTGATCTCTATTCTACCGCCAGGAACAACTTTAGGTGGTTTTATTTGACGGCTCACGTGCTGTTTCTCTGTACTGTTACTTGAGCTTCATAGGACTGAGGTTGGAAGACGTTATCCCAAAATCTCGGTTTCATTGTAGTACTGTTGAGAGAGATTCAACCCTCATAGGGTTCTGTTTTTCCATCCTGTTTCGAAATCCTGAGGTAGAAGACGATCTATTCTTCCCCTCTTTCTCTATTGTCTTTTCCTTCTTTTATTGTTACTCCCTAAATACCCCCATCCTTTGCTTTATTACGTTACTTCTTTTCTTTTTATAACAGATTCCAGATTTAACCCTATACGTAACACTTGACTTTAATTCATTTCTTAAACCAAAAGGGTTCTATGTTGTTCATGATATTTACAATTCTGCCACTCTATTATTGGTTTGAGCTATGTGGTGATTGGGTGGGTGCATAGCGAATTCAGTAGGGTTTCCGAACTCCGGGATTGCACCATTTTTTCACAGGTTTGGACTCCCCCCTCCTTTCTGGTTGATAACTAAGTATTTTTATTATGTCAAAATAACTTAAACAAGTGGAAACGTGGGGATTCACAGGATTTGCATCGCAATCAGTACATAGGAAGGAAATTTCCCATTGAGAAGAATATGAAGCTCCCCATTCTATTGTTAGTTATATTTTCCAATTATCTCATTGGCTTTGTGTAGAAACCTTTGGGCAAATAGTTACCCAATCAATTAGCTAGGAGCTCATACTACTTTATGTATCCCATAAGGATTGTTGTCCATGTAGAAAATTTTAAATTCTTCTCCTTCCAAGCCTCATCATACACCATGGATTACTAGTACCGACATCTTCCAGTTTTATGCAAACAGAGTTCTTGCCATGAAAGAATTGCATCCTTAAGATGTGTTGTCCAAGTATATTGAAAACAAGGTTTGGAGGCTCTTCATGACCTTCTCTAAGCAACAATGGATGACACCAGATGGCTTATCTATGGTCTTCTTTCAAGAAGGCTACAACTTATAAAGGGAGAATCTCATTAGCCTGTTCTGGAAGTTGCATGAAAGAACGGTTGTTAACATGAATTCCACAGTTTTTTTTTTTGTTCCTGAAGAAGGATAATTCTTTGACCTCAGAAATTATACCTATAATTCCACAGTTATCTGTATTCTGTAAAACCCTTGCTGAAGTCCCGGCGATGAAGTTGAATGAAAGCTCTTGATGGTACAGTACCCTGATCCCAAGGTGCTTCTTTGGGGATAAACAAATGACTGAGTTGAAGATTTGAAGAGGCCCCAAAGAAAAGGTTGTGTGCTGATTGATTTAAAGAAGGCCAGTGATAATGTTTGATGTTATCTCATCCATGCTCTCAAATGCAAAGGGATTTTGGTCTAGATGGAAAAATTCAAATGAGAGGATAAATTTATGTGTTCCACTACTTGATCCTCATTATGGGATTCCCTCGATTATTATTTTGAGCAAAAAGAGGTGTTAGACTTGGTGGCTATCTCCCTGTTCTGGTTCATTCATAGTTGTCATGGCGTCTTGGTGGTCCTAGGCGTTGTGGGGTGGGGTGGGGGGGTTTGAAATCAATGTGTGATGCAGGTTCATCATAGATATAGGCTTATTTCTTTAGAAATAGGCCTAGGGTTGGGTTATATACATGTTGGGCCTTTGTTCCCAAGGGTTTTCTATGCATTAGGCTACTTTAATGAGCCTAAACTAGGGGTACATAGAGTGCATACGGGATTAGCCCAATACATAGTTTATTTTTATGTTTTCTAATTGAACTGGTTCAAATTGGTTGCATCCAATTGGTTCAATTTAAGTGATCATGTGACTTGGTTAAGTGGTCATGTGACAACTTAAGTGGTCATGTGACAACTTAAGTGGTCATGTGATGTAAGTTGGGCTGGATTAGGACTCTATAAGTCCAGCCATGTTTTGAGTCTATTTCCTTTAGTATTTTAGTTTCCTAGTCAATTTAAATTACCTAATAGGTTAGGGATAGGATTAGGCCATTCCTTTTTAGTGTCTAAGTCTATTTTTGAGTTTTCTATATAAGTTTGTAAGGGAGGCCAGCATTGTACACGAATTTGATTAATGAAAAAAGCTTTTGCTTGTTGGCTGCCATTGTTGCTGCTCCTGTGCTCCTTGTGAGTGTGCATCCTTGTAATGTAGTCCTAGGTAGGTAGGAGACCTACTAGGAGCCAAACAACAGGATTAAATAACAAAAGAGGTTGCTGGTTCGAATGGACAACACTAGAATTTAGGTCAATTCCTAGGGTTTGGGTTGGATATTGGGAAAGGGATTTATAGGGTATTAATGGGCAGGTCTAGGGGGTCAATATGGTATAAAAGGTTAGGGTTTGGATGAGTTTTGAAATTCTGCAATTTAGGGCAGAATTGGATTTAGGGTTATGGGTTTGGGTTTTAATGGCGTGGAGGAATGGAGGGAATAGAGTGGGAGTTATGAGCTGGATTTTGGATCGAATGTAGGGAGAGGTGTGGGGGATATAGGCTAGAAGTTTGGTTTGGAATTGATGGACAGATTCAAAATTATGGAGGTTTCCTAGTAGAAGTAGGAGAGAGGGGTAAAATTGTAATTTCAGACAATCGGCTGGGTGGATGGTGCTGAAATTTGAATAGAGTCTCTCTTAGGGTTTGAGGAAGACTTGATCAAATTTTTAGCAGGTTCTAATGGTTAGATTTGGTTGGGCAGAATTCTCACGAAAATCACCTTGTATGTGACCTTCTAGAAGGAAGAAGAATAGTTGTAGAATTTCTTACTTGTTGCAGGTCTTCAATGGCAACAGCTTTGAAGAACTAGAAGAAGTACCTCCCGATCTACAAGATGCAAGGAGTCGATCGGAGTCCACCAATCCCTCAACTTGATATTACTCACAAGGCAACCTTGATATTACTCACAAGGCACACTCACGATGGAGCAAAGGCAGCAACAAAGGCAGTAAGCATAAAGCTGAGTTTTTATTAATCAAATTCGTGTACCATGCTGGCCTCCCTTACAAACTTATATAGAAGACTCAAAAATAGACTTAGACACTAAAAAGAAATGGCCTAACCTTATCCCTAACCTATTAGGCAACTTAAACTGACTAGGAAACTCAAATACACTCAAAATAGAGTCCTAATGACTTAAAACAACTTAAACTACTTAAAATAAAGAAGATTCCCTAGTAGTCAATAGGATATAAGAACCTCTTAGCCAATAGGATCACTTCACTTAAATTAGAGCAATTGAACCAATTGGATGCAACCAATTTAAACCGGTTCAATTAAAAACACAAAATAAAAACTAAGTATTGGGCTAATCCCGTATGCAACCTATATACCCCTATTACAGGCCCACTAAAGTGGCCTAATACATAGAAAACCCTTGGGAACAAAGGCCCAACATATATATATCCCAACCCTACACTTATTCCCAATGAAACAAGCCCTATTTGATGATGAATCTGCATCACCTTGTGGTTCTATCAAGGTGGAAAGGGACTGGTGGAATCCGGTTGAATCCTTACGCCGTGACGGCTGGGAGGATCTTCTTCAAATTCGAAGGTGGCTTTATCCTTCACAACTGTCGAAGCTTGCTGCCAGTGGAATCTTGAGTTAGTTTGAAGCCAAAATTCTCCTTCTAATCCTCTAATCCTTTTCCCCAATTGATCCCCTTTATTTTTGGTTTGAATCCCATAAACCCTAACTCCATTAAAGCCCAAAACCTGCAACTCAATTCTGTCCAGAATTGCAGAATTTCAAAACTCATCCAAATCCTAACTTTTTTATACCATTATAGCCCTCTAGACCTGCCCATTAATACCCTATAAACCCCTTTCCCAATATCCAACCCTAACCCTAGGAATTGACCTAAATCCTAGTGCTGTCCATTCGAACCAGCAGCCCCTTTCGTTATTTGATCCTTTTGTTTGGCTCCTAGTAGGTCTCCTACCTATCTAGGACTACATTAATGTGACACCAACAAGACTTCAAGGCAACCAAGGCACCTTTCTAGCAAAGGGCGTTTGGACGCCTTGACAACTACGGGTTCAATGTTATAGTGGAAACTGTTTGTATACTTTCTGGGGAAGTGGGGAAGAGTATATTATAGGGAAGGTCTCTACTCTGCAATTGATGGATTACGATTGTTTTTTTAGGAGTATCAATAGGATTATTTCTATAACTTGAGGTGTCTTTAAATGTCTTAGATGATTCAAGCATAGTTTTAAAGATGTCAAGGCAACCCAAGGCGGTGAAGGGGCGCCCAAGTGTTACTTTTAATACACCACTAGCAAGAAAGGAAGTAAGCACTAAGAAGATAAAAAAAACAGGCCTCAAAAGAATAGTATGAAACAATAAGTAATGTAATTTCACATTATTCAACTCCCCACCAAAATTAAAGAAGGTTGGGGGGGGGGGGAAATAAACTTGACAGAGAAGGATGGGGAAGAAGAAACAAGGAAGAGGAAGAACCCGAGAAGAAGAAGAGGAAGAGTAAGAACTGGAGAATAAGAGAAGAGGAGGAATGGGAAGAACCAAAGAAGAGAAGTAGGGGGAAAAAAAAAAATCCTGTCCAACAAGGAAGGGAAGTAAAGGGGAAAAGGGAAAAAAAGGAGGCGAAGAGGAACAGGAAGAAGAAGAAGAACAAAGAAGTTGTTAGGTGTCAAACTGGAAGAAGGGATGGAGGCTAACTTTACAAACATTTTGGGTTTTTGGCTAAGAATTAGAAGTATGGGCTAGGGATTATAGCAGATATCATCTTATTCGATTGGCCCAACAAGTTATAGGTCTAAGGAAAGGTGTTCTAGTCTGTACGACGTCTGTGAGAGGAATTATCTTTGTTTTATTCCACCCACTTGGCTTGTCTCTGGCTTACTGTTTTTCTAGAGTGTAGATTCTTCAATGCTTCATGGTCAGTAAACAAGATGAATTCTTGCCAATCATGTAATGTGACCAATGTTTCAACGCTTGTACCACTGCTTAAATTCCAGATCGTAAGTAGAGCAACGCTTCTTGGCATCATTCAGTTTCTCACTATAGAAGGCTATAGGATGGCCTCCCTGCTTGAGAACACTGCCGATGCCAATGTGAGAAGCGTTTGGTGCCTTTGTCAATTGTCATTCACCACTTGATAAGAGTAAAGGCTTTGGTGGCTGCAGTTGTCCACTCGAATTTTCCCTTGCTTTTAATGCGTTCGGTGATAGGTGCCATAATGGTGTTGAAACATTTGATGAAGCGCCTATAGAAAGATGCCAACCCCTTGAAAACTGCACACCTCTGTAATTGTTTGTGGAGTAGGCCAATCAACAATACTTCAAACCTTCTCCAGATCATCTTCGACACCCTTTGATGATATTATAAAACCAAGGAAGATGACTCTGGGCATCATGAAGGAGCACTTCTTCAAGTTGATTTTAGAGTTTCTTAGATCGTTGTACTTGCATCACATGTCGCAAATGATCGAGGTGGTCAGACTTATCCTTGTTGTTAATCAGGATATCATCAAAGTAGACAACAAGAAACTTGTTGATGAAGGGGCGTAGTACATGTGTCATCACCCTCATAAAAGTGCTAAGGGCGTTGGTGAATCCGAATGGCATGACCTTCCATTCATATAAATCATCTTTTGTCATGAATATTGTCTTCCATTCGTCACTGAGACGAATGCTGATCTGGTGATATCTACTCTTTAGACTGATCTTCGAGAAGATATTGCACCATATAATGTGTTGAGCCTATCATTTAGGTGAGGAATTGATTACTTGTACTTCGTTGTCATTTTGTTGATGGCTTGATTGTTGACACATACACCACGAACCATCCTTTGGTGTGAGGAGGGTTGGTATGGCGTATGAGCTCGTGCTCTCTTGAATGAAGCCCTTGGCTCGATTGTTGCTACCATCCAGGCGGATTTGTAGGTGCCTAGGCGGCTGCCGCCTCGCATTGGTTTAATTGGTATCAAATCAGGTTCTGGCACTTAGTTATGCAAATACCCCCTATTTGAATCCAATAAAAATAGTTAAAAAATCAAATTCCAAAAGGATAAAAAGTCAACCCCCTAGTTCAAGAACAAAATTGGATTTTTGGTGGTAGGTGAAAAGTGAAATTTCCAACTTTCTCTAATATTGGGTTTTTTTTCTCAAATATAAAAATTCCGTAAATCTTAATATGGTAAAACATTGCTAAAACCAAAAGTGCGGGAAAATATTCATTTGTTTTGTTATCTAAAAAAATATTTTCATTCAGAGCGATTTTGACAGCATTCGCGCACACCAAATAAGGTTTGACCGGAACATAACTCCTTCAATATAAATTAGATTTAAACAATCTTAGATTTTTTGGAAAGCTGGTTTTGTGCTCTACCTAATACAAAAAGTCTCATGTAATAATAAATCATTTGATCTATCAAATATCTTAGAGAACAAGAACATTTCTCTAAATCGAGAGCAGGTTAATTACTTATTGATAACAACATATTTACTAAGAATAGTATAAACCAAATGTGAGGCTAGGTATACCTGAAAATGACCATTTCCAAGAACATATAAACCAAATGTGTGTTTTGATTGTTTCACACATAAAACTGATATATTAAAAAAATAATATTGGAAAGTGATTTAGGCCGCCTAGGTGCCGCCTAAGCGCACAAGCGCTTCGGGAGGACCTCGAATGCCTTGGATTGCCTAGCGCCTTGACAAATATGGTTGATACACATACACGACAAACTGTCCTTTGGCGTGAGGAGTGTTGGAGCGGCGTTCAGGCTTGTGCTCTTTTGATGAAGCCCTTTTTCAGTAACTCATCCACTTGTTGTTTTAACTCAGTATACTCTGTGGGACTGAGATGATATTGATTACATGTTGGATGTCTCGCATCAGGGGCAATTCATCTGGGGGCTCCTCATGTATTAGATTCGCAAAATCAGATAACAATTCATGAACGGGCTTTGTAAAAGTTAGCTCAGGTGGAGGAGTGACTTCCCCTTTGGGACTAAGGCCAAGACAAGGCTGGTCTCTTTACTGGTTTGTAAGAACTCTTGTGGTAGTGATAATAGCTTAGTTCCATTGGGCTCGCCTTTCTTTATCTTTCTTTCTTACCTCTTCATAGGCTTGGTGCTGGCTTTAGTATCATGCAGTGCTTTCTCTGCTAGGACATTTACAGGGTTGACACTATACATATACCCTTGGTTCATCTTGCCTCCAAGCATCACATCTTTGTCGTAAATCCAAGGCCTACCAAGGAGAATGTCTGTCAACTGCATGGGTATAACGTCACACCAGACTTCTTCATTGTAGGAACCCAATTTGAGTGGAGCTGAACACCTTTTGTGGACTTTTAAGGTGTTTCCATTTAGGAGAGAAACCATGTAAGGCTGTTGGTGCTTCTCTTTTTGAAGATTTGCTCTCTGGGCAAAGATATGTGAAACTATGTTCACACAACTACAGCTGTCCACTATTGCTTGTGCTAGCTTGGGTCCGCTGGCCATTCTACTGTAGAAGATGCAATGTCACCTCTAGTCTTCTCCATAAGATTCAGCAACGAGAAATTGATGGCATCAACTTCATATGTTGCCATGCAATCATTATCCTCGATTTCTGGTTCTTCTTCAGTGTCATCCTCTAGAGGAAGCCCATCATTAACCTCTGTCTTCATCATTTTCAAGGGCAGCAACCATGGCAAATGTAGAACGTGGTTTCTGATGACAAATTTTGCAGTGTCCATATTTGTTGCAGTGATAGCACTTAGTCTCGCTGCTTGCATTCATAGGAGCTTTAAAGTAATGGTCAAAACAGTATAATATCAAATCCAAAATTGAGATTTTAGGAAAATTTTTTGTAACAACAGATCAGAAGACCTGATCTGATTCAAAACCTGGTCAAAGGTCACTAGGGATGGCTCTTAAATGCTCCAAAGTGAGCAGAGGATCTGCTGGTCCGATCTCTAACAATTGCATATATTGATCTCAGACAGAAACAGAGCTGCCACCAGTGCTTTGGTGGAGGACCTTTGACTGTGTTTTAATTTCCAGCAATAACAGAATATACACAGCAAATAAAATTGATGGTGAACCCTACCAAACCCTAGTTAGATCAATCTCAGCAAACACCAATAACAGTAGAAGAGATACAACTTACTTGAGAGGAGAAAACAGAAAATAGAAAAGGGTATATGCGACCTTTGATTTCCCACCAATAGGCTTAGATCAGAATCCCTCCAATCCCATGAGTTTCTCACTCTTTACTGAGTTTCACAGCAGCAACAAAGGCAATAGCCATTCTCATTGATAATATCGTTGGGTACCTAGAATAGGCTACAATCTTTGATATAAAAAGAAAAAGAGTCCCTAGATATGTAAGAAAGCTATAGCCAATAGGAAGCATAACACAAGAAGGAAAACCACTGTACTAGGCAACGAGTTTTTAAGTGAAACAAAAACAACTTAAAATAAAGAAAAAATAACAAAAACTAAAACCCACAACATGAACTGGAAGGCAGGCTAACTAATGGGCTTAAAGGCCCATGTCGGCAGGACTTAAAAAGAAGCTGGGCTTCTTTTAAGTCTTGGCCACTAAGGCCTGTTTGTTTTTCTTCGTTCTTGGGGATTAAGTTATAAAATCCCCTACATTTGCATAAACTGACTAGAAAACTAAAACAATTAAGAAAACTGACTCAAAACAGGACTGGACTTATTGAATCTTAATCCAGCCTTACTAAACCACTTAATAACAATTAAAATAAAGAAATAAAGACACTTAACTAATTTTGTAGGCGTAGCTTCTACCCATATTATAGGCTCATTAAAGTGGCCCATTACAATGAAAACACATTGGATCAAAGACCCAACACATACAACTAAACCTGAAACATATTTCAATTAAAATAAGCCCAGTTGTATTTTATCTTCATAATCTTTGTTTCTGATTTTTTTATGTTGTATGAAATGTTCTTCATTATTCTTTTAGTTTTTGAGTTCTGTTAGTGTAGTTCAAACCACTCTCAGTTCATTTAGAACCAACGCCTTCAATTATGACAAGATTTCTCAATTTAAATCCAATGCAATGTGTTTTTGCTTTGTTTCAGGGACAATATCTGCAACATAAAGAGTTGAAGGCTGCACAGGGTGTAAAGATCGCAGCACAGGTGATGCCAGCTTTCCAAATGATCTTAGCTTGTGGATTTCGATAAATATTCATTTTGTAATATGCATGTGAAGTGCATTTTTTAAAAAGAGAAACATACTTTACAGCATATTTTTAAAAGATATGTGGAGTGCCACTTATTTTATACATACACATTATTTCTGTATTGTTCCTTTATGTGATATTTTATTTTTAAATTAAAAGTTAATGTACCTGACTTATTAAACTACATATAAAGGGCCATTATCCGGTGTTGATCCCGCCTATGTGGGGTCTTGGGAAAGGTGAGTTTGGAGTCGGTTGTAGCCTTGGGCTTTTTGCACAAAGTGGCCACCCTCAATATTAGAAACTGGGCATTTGCCTTGGCATCTGAAACCTTTTACTAGAGCAATGACCCTAATTATTAAACTATACACACACACACACACACACACACAAGTATAAGTACACATTTCTGTTAGTTTTTAACTGAATTATACACCAAGTGGCCATTTTTTCCCCATCCTCTACTTTGCTAATTAGTGAATGTTTTCCAAAATTCAGATAAGTGCTTATTTGAGCAGTCCGTTTGTTTTTACAATGCTGGATTTTATGCATACAGTTCACACGTACATCTTGCGTGGGCTTCTGAGGACACTTGTATTTTCTGTTACTTGCAGGGCCTTGAACATGCCATTGCAGGCACTGGTTTGTATGTAGTGGGTCCTGATGATGATCTGGAAGACATCAAAGAAGCAGCATCACAAGACATGAAGTCAGTCATGAGCAGAATCGACAAGAGTGGGGAGGGTGTTTATGTGCAAGCTTCTACTCTTGGCTCACTGGAAGCGTTGTTGGAGTTCTTGAAGAGCCCAGCAGTGAAAATACCAGTCAGTGAGATAAGCATAGGCCCTGTACACAAGAGGGATGTCATGAAGGCCAGTGTCATGCTTGAGAAAAAGAAGGAATATGCCACCATCTTGGCATTTGATGTCAAAGTGACACCTGAGGCTCGTGAGCTGGCGGAAGAGACTGGTGTTAAGATATTTATTGCTGATATCATTTATCACTTGTTTGACCAGTTCAAGCACTACATTGAGAATCTCAAGGAAGAAAAGAAGAAGGAAGTTGCAGAAGAAGCAGTATTTCCTTGTGTTTTGCAGATTATGCCAAAAAACATTTTCAACAAGAAGGACCCTATCGTTTTGGGGGTTGAAGTTGTTGAAGGCATTGCTAAGGTATGTGTTGGTTCAGTTTGTTTACCCTCTTTGATGGCAATATCTGGTCTGGTTTCATATTTTGCCCAGTTCAAGCTGTGTGAACCATTATTTTGTAGACCCAACTCACTTCTGAGTTTGAGTGTACTACTGTACTCTCATTTACGCTTTTTGAATTCTGACTGCAAGTCTTAGGCTGTAGGTGTTGTAAAATCAGTAAGTTCGATTTCACAGCTGACTACTGACCATAGATTTGGCACGAATTCCCTGGATAAAATGTGTTTCTCAATGACTGATATTTAGTGTAATGAGACTCATTTTTGTCTGTGCCCCAGGTATCATTTTACTGTCGAAGTCCTGGGGCCTTAACTGTGGGATTTTAGAGTGATGGTACTTTTGTTCTTTTCCTCATCGTTTCCATCCTGGGTGTATAGAATATGTTTTGGGTTGTGTAAAGGCCACAATATTTAGGAATGTGAATTGTAATTAGGAATCTTATTATGAATCTTATTATGATACCATTGATGGGAAAGGTGCTTAAACCTTTTCTAGGGAATGATACAACCTGGGAGTTGTGTTTGACAAATAGCTGTTTCTAACAGACTTTAACCTTTTTGTATTTTTCTCAAGTTAAGTTTGTCTGTTTATTAATCTGCACATATTGGTAAAATAGATTAATTTGATTTGAATATGCACATTAAACGGTAATTATTATGTATGTACAATCGAAATTGTGTTTTCCAGTAGGAAAATTGGGGGTTAGGTTGGCTAGAAATTGAGATGAATCTGGGAGAAGGGTCAGCTGCCAGAGGGCTTCCCTTCTTATGTATGCTAACCTTGTTCTTGATGAGTCTGGGAGAAGGGTCGGCTGCCAGAGGGCCTCCCTTTTTATGTATGCTAAATTGCTAACCTCGTTCTTTCCTCCTCTCTTCCCTAAACAGCCCTCCTTCTCTATTTTGATCTGATAAGGCATCTATTTAACATGTTTCATATAACAATTGCTTTTAGGTTGGTACACCAATATGTATTCCTTCGAGGGATTTCATTAATATTGGACGAATAGCATCCATTGAAAGTAACCACAAACAAGTTGATGTGGCTAAGAAAGGGTCAGAGGTGGCTATTAAGGTAAGGGTTGTCTTAAGGGAATTGTTGGTTTTCAAGAATTTGTCTTTTATTCTTATAGGAGTCAGTTTCATTGGTTCAAATTTAATCTGTGTTGCAGATTGCTAGTACCAATCCTGAGGAGCAACAGAAGATGTTTGGAAGGCATTTTGATGAGGATGATGAGCTTGTTAGCCACATCACTAGGAGGTCCATAGATGTGCTAAAAGATAATTATCGGGTAATTTCCATGCACCCTCTTGTAGGTTTTTTCTTCTACTATCATGGCCTTTTAAGCGTTGACCTAATTTTTCTTTTTAACTTTCCTAACTAAATATGGCACAGGATGAGCTGTCTATCGAGGAGTGGAGGCTGGTAGTGAAGCTAAAGACTCTTTTCAAGATACAATGAATTGTAGCAATCACACTGTGGCTGTGCTTTTGGGAGATATGTAATTGTAATTGGTCTCTTCTCTGGCTCAAGAAACAGGTTCTTCTCCTGCTCCAAGAAAAAAAAAAAAAAATCTGACCTTGAGCCATCTGCTTAAGCGCATGGGTGTGGTAATGTTGGATTTCTTGGGGGGTTTGGAACACATTAGGAACTGGGGGAAGAGAAAAGCTCTTAAGAAGAGCAAAATTTCAAGGATGACCCCCACGTCCACCATCCAGTGTAGCCTAAAGGAGAGCAAAAACTTTAGTCCAAATTTGACTGGAAATTTTCCCTCTTCTGGGTTTCTACCCCTGTTACTGACTATTGGAGCTTGTACGTTTAAATGTCTTCATTGCAGGGAGGGGTATAGGCCAGATGATTTTTGTTCGGAAGCAAATGACAGACTTGTAAAGAGCTTTTCGGAATTTTATCTTGAGATTAGTTTTCTACCTAGTAATAATAGCTGAGGGATGGAATTGTACTCTTAGAGTCCAAGTAGATCTTTACTTTTCTGTACTCTTTTTCAGTTGCCACTATTAAACCCCTTTTCAGCTGCCACTATTAGACCCCTTCTTATACCTTAAAGCCCCAACCAAACAACAGATTTTGATTGCTCAACACCTCCTGCCAAAGCAAAAATAGGCTTTTTGTTATGAACTTATGATCTCGACCAATGACTCCGAAATCAGCTCCGGCTGGTCTCTTAGAGCCATTTGGATTGAGAACAGTCCACCCACTAGGCGGGGCCTCCCATTTCACCCATTTACTGTTAGCCGTAAGGTAACATGGATGAATATCCCATGAAGCATAAAACTCCCTGGACCAAGCACTATCTGTAGCCTTGTTCGTGTAATGCAGAAATTAAACAGTGCGAATTATTTGGAATGCTAGAGCTGGTTCACCTTGAAATATTCTATAATCTCTCAACCCAAATGTGATAAATTGATGAGGTGAATGAAAGCTTGATTACTTGAGTCACTAGGGAGTTACCTTGGAAATGAGTGGTCATCCATTCCACCTCTTCGTTCCAATTTGAAGGCCATTAAGTTTCCTGATGGTGTAGCAGTCCAAATAATTCTGTTTTCCACCTGTGAGTTTAGACACTTCACTTCCTTAATCTCGTGCCAGTGGATCACATGTTTTGGTGATAAATATAAATACTGGAGAACCAAGAGAAGAAATACGGAGAAAGAGGACATCCCTGTCTCAAACCACGTATTCGACGAAATGTTCGACATTTCTCACCATTAATCAGTACATTGAATGAATGAGGTATTTGTGATAAGTTTCATGACACAACAAAACATTGTCTGATAAGTTTCTACCTTTAATGAAAGCTGCTTGAGAGGGGCTGACTAGCTTGTAGAGATGACCTTGCAAGCGATTAGAAATTATTTTGGCAATGAATCTATAGAGGAGTTTGCAAACCGAAATAACTCTGAAATCTGAGAATATTTCTGGACTCTCACTCTTTGGGATCAAATTAATTGATGTGGCATTGATCTCCTTCAACAAATTAGAGTGAAGATAAAAGTTTTGGATGACATTGATCACTTCTGCACCAACAAATAGACCAACAATATTGAAAAAAGTAAACATTAAACCAATCTAATCCTGAAGCAAATTCTCCATCAGTATTAAATATGACTCTCTTTATTTCCTCAGCATCCACTGCCTTGGTTACCTTATTTGCTTCTTGGCTAGTTAAAACTCTCTCATTAAGAGCTTCAAAGTTAGGACATTGGTGCTGGCCTGGAGGGCCAAGAAGGTTAGCAGAGTATGTAATGGGCTGTTAAGAGAACAACGCCCAGAATAACGATTTGTAGAAGAAAAACGAAAGGTAGAGAAGACACACAACACACAACACCAGAGATTTACGTGGTTCACCCCCAAGATGGGAAGCTACATCCATGCCTGAGTAATAGAACATATTTCACTATTCTTTGGAAATGTTACAAAACCTCTCATACAACCCTCCCAAAGATAAGAACATTATATAGAAAAGCTCTAACCTGAGAAAGTACAGCAATGCCCCCAGACCCAAAAATGCCAAACCGGATAGGATCGGACCAAAACATAACATATATCCCAAAAATATATCGTTTCGAAGATCTCGACAAGCCCAACAACGCATCGCCTTTGGCGGTGACATACGCCATTTTTCGACAATTCAAGGTCGTTTTGAGGCCGAAACGGCCCTTTGAAGATCCCAAATGCACTTTCTAGACCAAAATCAGGCTTCACCAATAACATGGGCAACCTCTTTGATATCCTCTTCGTCAGTGAGCATAATTTCATTGTTTTTTATAGAGACAATTCTATTTCTTCTGCTCCTGCTTGCCATGGCCCTGTAAAAAAGTAGCTAGTATTACTCTCTCTTAGCTTGATCATTTTTTCTTGAGACCATTGTCTTAATTTTGCTTCTTCCATAAAATTGAAGATTATTAGCTACCTCCTCCTCCTTGTCTTGGAGATTGATATCTGTTGGGTTTCATTGCAATGCTTCTTGGATTTGATCAAGTTCAGCTTTTAAACTTCGAATTTTCGTCGGAATATTCCCGATACTGCATTTGCTCCAAGCTTTCAGCCTTCTTTGAGCTTCTTAGCCACTCTTAATGTTATACCCGTACCCCGGGATATAATTAAATATCATTTCTTCTCGTGACGTGTAGATACCGCTGCCATGTATTGGTGACCTGTTCTCCATGATGGTCAAACCTAGCTACAAAATCGTTGACCACAAGACGGGTTTGCTGTGGAGGAAAGATTCCTCAACCGCCGGGGAAAGTTCGTTGTGGCGACTTTCGACTACCCTCCAAGTACCAGCCCGGGAAGCGAGGAGTTCGGAGAGAGCATCCGGACCGTCACCTCGGTTGGATAATTCGTTCGGTGATGAGCTTAGCATTGCCGTGGCGAAGTGTTGGGT
This sequence comes from Telopea speciosissima, assembly GCF_018873765.1. NCBI lineage: Eukaryota > Viridiplantae > Streptophyta > Magnoliopsida > Proteales > Proteaceae > Telopea > Telopea speciosissima. Next base: position 56,888,101 of record NC_057920.1, read on the forward strand.
CATGGGTAATAAACCATGACGGGGAAAAGTAAGTTCTAGCCTCAAGACTTATTAATTATTCTTCCCTTGGTAACCTCGAAGTGCGGGTCCGGGCTTGAACCACTCGAGCTATTTCATGAGAGAAGGAATAATTTAAGTTCGGGTCCCGCGTACCTTTAGGAAGTACATTGGGGACTTATACCCATCTCTTATGAACCCATCTAAGAATGGGCTTTTCCCTAATTAAGGTTGTGGGCAGGCCCATTTAACCTATTGACCCAATGATGGGTTATTCCATCCACTTACCCACATAGGGCTAATGGGTTGACCCATTAGGCCTCATGACCCATTTGTCTAGAGGTACCCAAATACCCATTTATTATAAATGAGTCCATGAGGGAGAGAGAGAACATTACTTCTCCTTCATCATTCTCTTCTACCCTAAATCGTGGAGGAGAGAAAGAGGAGAGAAAGAGGAAGAGGAAGGTGAAGAGGCTTGGAGGAAGGTGGAGACCCCATCTCTTGGGCCATAAATCGTGGAGCTCTCTCATCTTGGGGGTAGGTAAGCTATTGAAGCTTCTTCCTTCTTCTATTTTGGATTTTAAAAGGGGTTGGGTAATGGGAGAGATTGACCTAGATCTCTCTTGGAACCTAGGGAGTCGATGGAGCATTAAAGCCCAAGCTATGGTGGAGTTATTTCACTCCATTATGAGCTCTAATGTAAGGGTTCTCATTGCCATTTGAGAGATTTAAGGTTGGACCCTAATGAGCTTGGAGTTCCCTAGAAGTTCTTGTGCTTTAAAACCACTTGAAAATGGGGTCCTTGGAGGAAAATCCTTCGGATTTTGGACTGAAGGTGTGAGGGTTTACATGTGGTTTCGGACTGCAAGAAACCACCCGAAATTACCTTCCGAGAAGGATTCGTGAAGGTCGGATTTACACTCGGTTTCGGTTTTACGAACCACACGCATCCGACCTTGACCAAAATTGTCCGAGCCCCTGTGAAGGTCGAATTTACACTCGGTTTGATTTTCGAAACCACATCCGCATCCGACCTTGACTAAAATTGTCACGAGCCCCTGTGAAGCTCGGATTTACACTCGGTTTCAGTTTTCGAAACCACACATCGCATCCGACCTTGACTAAAGCTGTCCCGAACCCCGGTTTCCTAGGATTTACATGTGGTTGCAGAATTTTGGCATGAAACCACTCCCGCAACCACTTTGTTTACGAAACCTTATACTTAAGTGTTTATGGGAGACCTCTTGGGGATCCTTTCCCTTCGCTCGTTTAACCTTATTTCACTCTTTGTATAGGTTAATATATTCACTTTTGTGGCTTATTGCTTGATCGAGGCGACAGCGATAATCTTGGTGCTTGGCGTATACGTTGTGAGTGGGTTTGGTCGTTTGGGCTTGTTATTATTATTGCATTATATATTATGTAATCATTATAATTAATAAGCATGTTTGCGCATATTGCATACTCTTATATACAATTGTTATAATGTTGATTGGTAATGTGGTACCTTGATGGGTCTCGGTGCGGTGGGTACGTCTCGGAACCCGAACACTATATACATTTATGAAGAAATTTTGTTGAATGTCATGTTGAATCGTATGCGCGTGCGTTTGTGGTAAGGGCACTAAACCGGATGAAAAGTTGATGCGCCGGATTACCTCTCGGGACGATAGGACTTGCATGTAGTATATTGTGGATAGGATTTCACACCCTTATGCTACGACCCTTACCAACGAGGGTTTAGGTGTTGGGTAATCAGACACCGGATTACGTGGAGGTGGGAGAGGCCATCATGGTAGTATTGGTTATCTGAGGGTCCCGCCTGAGTGGTCTTGGAGGCTTCGATCGGCGTAGGTCCCACGTGACAATTGAGGTTTCATTGTGACGATAAGTTAAGTGACCCACAGTGTCTCCCGAGTTGTCACGATAGCATATGCCATTGACTTAGTTGTTTGTTAGGTGGAAAAATGGACTTAACATGTGCATGCATCATTGGACTATGTGAATTGCGTGTTTGTGCATCCCCATCCCCTCACTGGCTCGGTGGAGCTAACCCCTCGTGCGCACACTTTTTGATTATGATGCGGTGACGGATATCTCGCGGGACTTGGAGTGCAGCCCTCGGAGTGCGATGAGATTGGTGAGGAGGCCGGAGGCCGTGTTTGAGGAACATGGCGGCAGGTGTCCTTGCGATGATTGTGCCTACGGGCGTGAGGATATTCGGGACTCGATCCCTTTTGATTTACTTTTGAGGCTAAGGCCTATGTTGAAATATTTACTATTATACCGTTTTTGATAGTTATTAGATGGTCATTGGAAATGTAACTAATTCTTGTATTTATCATCTAGCCTTTGAACATCTTGTAACTATTCGATTTATACGCTTCGCAATACTCGATCCTTGGAATGTAATATTCCTCTTTTACGCATTCTAATATTATATTGTGTTAATATTGGTTATGGTATGCGTTGGGACACTGTGTCGTGATCCGGGCGGTTTAGTAGGATGACACGCGTCGTCTAGTCACCCTTTATATGATATTATATTCTTTATGCGGAATAGGGCGTGGCGCGTGGTATCGGAGCGAGATGCTCTGCACAACGACCAGCTCGGATTTGTGATTTACTCTCCACAATAGGTTGCTCGATTAAAAGCTTCCAACTTGCATAATTGGAATGTGTGTGAATGCTAGGGAGAAGACTAGTTTAGGGTGAAAGCGAAGACAATAGCAAATGATAGGCACAACAGTGGAAGGAAAGACATGTGTATATATTTATAGATATATTCCTTCGTTTAATTGTGAATACATTTTCCATAAGCCAAATGAGTGATTACAAAAATTCGAATGAAACTTCAAATTCTTACAACCAAGAAAAAGAAAAAAATTTACTACATGGTAAGATAAATAGCTAGGAGTCCATAAAGAGCATGGTGGGAATGGACGGGAGGTCTCTTGCTCCATCTCATCATCACTCCTGGGCTCATCCTCTGTGCCCTCATTATGGAGGTAGGAGTGCAAGTCCTCCATCTCGCGCTCGAAGCTCTCCATGCGTGCGTCCGTCGATGCATCGAGCCTAGTGTTCACTCCTTCAAACCCCGAGCCATCTTGGTGCTCATCGCCCAAAGCGCAAGAATCCTATCGATGTCGACCCACTAGGAGCGATGCGGATGAAGAGGCCGCATGCACCCGGCGAGGAGGAGGCTCATGTACACGAGGCTCAGGCCCGTGGCCCTCTCTGGGACCAATGGCTCCCCATCACTATATGCATCCATCGCATTCGCATCCTCGCTCTTCGCATTACGATCTAGAGGTGGATCTTCGGTTAAGTCTTGATCCTCCTCACTCAAGTCAACTCCAAAATGCTTGGAAAATAGTGGTGAGCAACCTCCCATAGGGTAAATCTAAGTTCTTCACGGGATTTAGCCTGCATGATCCATGGTCCGCATGATAATGTAGGGCAGGCAGATGGGAATGCCTTTGTAGAGGTGATAGGCCGCATAGCCTACGAAGATGGAAGGCATGGTGCGGTGACTGCTATAGGCACGATGTTGTCTGCCACAATCCGGCTCAATATCCTGGGAGAATTAGCAAAAGAAGTCTCGAGGCACTTTCTTCTCGAATGCCCCACGTGTAAGCTCCTGTATAATTCCCTGTATGCCTCTCTCCGAGAAAGGAGTAGGGATTCTTCCATGGTCTGTGATGAGGTCTTCTCTCCCCGAGATAGTTACATTGAGGATGCTTGCCAACCGTGCCCTCGTGAAGGATATGGTAACTCCTTGACATAAGAGATGATCCAGGTAATCTCGCGTGCCTAGGTTCTCGGTGTGCGAGTTGGCGTAGAAGTGACGAATGAGCTTGGGATAGAATGGCTCGGAAGGTTGAGGAGGTTGGACCACCCCGAGTGCTTCAAATCTCGGCCCTACTTTGTAGGCCTTGAGGTCTTCGAGACTACATCTCTTCCCTCCAAGATACTCTTAAAGCGAAAGTGGTCTTGGTACATCTCTTGTTTCTCTAGGTCTTGGAACCATAGTGCATCCAAAGCAGCTAGGGCAGCCTGTTCGGCCCGTGCACGCCTTGTTCTAGGAGCCATTTACTTCCCTAACCTGCAACCAAAGAAGGCCAAGGATATAGAAACATATTAAGTCAATGCTTGGATATTAAGGCCTAGCGGATATACAATGAAAAGAGACAAGGAATTAGAACCTAGACCTTGATTCCTACAACAGATTAACCAAATTACGATGAGGAAATGTACTAGGACAATTTTGTTGTGAATGGTCTAAGGAGTTAGGGAAAAGGGAATGCATGGCCAACATGTAGATGCAATCATAGAGGATAAATGTACATGGCCACATTATGCTTGGAGAGCATTATATTATGCAAGCAATTAGTTCAAACAAAAATTGGACTGAATTGATAAGAAATATACTAAGAAAACCAAAGAGGAAATTTTCAGAATTTGGTTGGAAGTTGAATGGCATAGTAAACAATATACATACATGGCCATATTATACCTAGAACAAGGAGTTTATACCAAATACCTAGTTCAAGCAATATATGGAGCTAACTTGTCGTAAATCATTCTTAGAACTTCAAAGAAAGGAAAATTCAGATATGGTACATGGATTTTAACTCATAGGGACAATTATTCATAGCCATGTTATGCTTGGGATTAAGCCCTCTTATGAAATGATAAATGCAAGCAAACAAGGGGTGCATTCGATCATGAGGCATGCTTGAAACTTTAAAAGAAAAAAAAAAAAAAATTCAGATGTGGTTCTTGGAGTTCAAATTGCAAGAAATAAATAGGTAATGGCTTGAGACAACCCCAAATTACATACACCAAGCCTACCTACCAAAACCGAACTTGATTTGGGCAAAAAGGAAAATAGAATTTTCGGTTAGGGTTTTGGGATTTCTCCAAAATCCAACCCAAACCCATGGTGATGGTGCAAAATTGGGGTAAATGCCTCAACTAGGTTGCATATGATGGGAAACGAAGGAGGGATGGACAAAAATCCATCTATATAGCTAGGAGAAAATAAAAAAACTCAAACCTAGTAAACCCGAAATGGGTTTTGGGGTTTCTCCATAAGAGAAGTCGAAGGGAGAAAGAGATAGATCGATAGAGAGGGAAGAGGTCATACGAACTCGATCGGATTCTCGTGGAGGTGGGTTGGAGTGCCAAAAATCCACCTAGAAGGGAAATGGAGCAAGAACGAGTGCGGTTTTGGGTTCTCCGGAGCGTAGGGTGTGTTTAGAAATAGGAATTTGGGTTTTGAAAAAGAGTTTCGAGTTAGAAATTCTATTTTTGGGCCATGCGATTTTACACTCGGGTGCAAAACTTTGAAACCGATCGTGAATCCAGCGGTTTCCGAGACCAAACTTTGGTCTGTGAATCTCGGATTTACACTCGGATGCGACCTAGTGAAACCGCACGTAAATCCGACCCGGCGAGAAGGGTTTTTGACCTGTTTTGCTTAACCAACTTGTTTCTAATGCTTATTACCCTCATTATTGCTTCCCTTACCCCTCGTGTAACCTGTGTTTACCTTTGTAAATCGATTTTTGATTGGTTTGCTTAATATTGCTATTGTGCCTATAACTATGGGTGTTGTTGTAACCAGGAGTGAACCATGGTTAATACACGGTCAAATGCCAACCGTTCTCTGCTAGGGAAGAGGCCGGTGAGGCTTGAATACGGTTTTACCGGTAGCACCGCTAGTTAGTAATAATGCGGATGTCGCCGCGTTGTTGAGCAATAGGTTGCAATCCATGGAACGAGAGCATAGGGAGGCGCAACAAGAGCAGCGCCAATTTATGCAAAACATGATTGCTATGTTCCAAGACTTTGTTAGGGAAAGGCAGCCGAGTGCCTCCTCTGTGCAAGTCAATCCTCCCCACCCCCTGTGGGTTCTGCTGTACCTAGTGTTCCTCTGGCTCAAGCTATTGCCGGAATTCCTTTGACACAAGAGGTGCCAGACCTACTCTACCTCCCACTTCGGTGGCTTCTCGATCCAAGCGGTGGCTCGGCTGGGTGGATCTTTGCTAGGTTATCGGAAAGATTTCGAAACATCGTCCTCCAACCTTCTACAAGATGGCCCATGATTCCTTTTTCCGGCAACATTTATAAGGGATCTTGAGAGGATCTTTGAAGTGATACGAGGCAATGACACGGACAAGATCCGGTGTGCTACCTACCGACTCCGGGTGATTCGATGCGTGGTGGCTCTCCTCTAAAGACCATTTTTGGGCAACTCACCCAGAGGCAACTTGGGCTCAATTCAAGGAAGTCTTCTTCAAAATTTCTTCCCTCGAACTTCCGTGATAGGAAGGAGTCCGAGTTTATGAGCTTCTTTCAAGGATCCAAATCGGTCCTTGAGTACCAGCAAGCTTTTGAGGAGCTGTTTTACTTCGCCCGGTACACATGAAGGCCGAGAATGTGAAGGCTAGGAAGTTTGAGAAGGGGCTTAGACCTAGCATTAGTACTTCTGGTGCTACACAAGTACCCTACTTATCTTGAGACGGTCCAGCTGCTAAGGTGATTGAGGACAGCAGAGAGAGAATTACAGGCCATTCAGGTGGTAAAAGGCCTATGACCTCTCATGAACCTAGGGGATCCACAAAATTCCAAAAGAGAGGATCCTACACTCTCGCTTTTCGGTCCAGTCCGGAGGTCGGATGCGGTGCAAGCACCCGAGCCTACATCAACTCCTCACTATGGTTCCCGAGACTCTTATATGTTACAATTGCAAGGAGTCCGGGCATATGGTTCGAGACTGTCCTCATCCTCGGATGATAGGTCCTCCAGTGCGGCTACACAAAGGCACCCCAAGCCAAGCGGTTGTGCGTTCTCTTCTTCCTGCTCGGCCCATAGATCTCAAGGTCGGGTGTATTCGTGACAAATGAAGAGGCCGGCCGATCCAAGTGTTAATTACGGTAATGCACTCTACTCTTAAGATGTGCATATTATAGCTTTTGTTTCTATGATTGGTTGTCCGTTGCTTGTCGGTGTCGTTCTTGTTTGCTCTCGGCCTACTTATGCTTTATTTGATTCGGGGCATCACACTCTTTTGTGTCCCCTAGTTTTGCTAAGAAGATGTCCATTGAACCAAAGCTAATGGCCCAGAAATTGATAGTCGAGACACCAACGGTAGCAAGGTTGAACTTAACTCGGTTTATGATCCTTGCCCGGTATGTGTGGGTGGTCACGGACTCAAGCAAGCTTATCTTACTGGATATGAAAGACTTTGATGCGATTTTGGGAATGGATTGGCTATCAACTCACAAAGCCAGCCTAATCTTCAGAGAGGAAGGTTCTATTCAAACCAGTGAAGGTGAAGAGTTTGTGTTTATGGGTACTAGGCGGGAGAGACCCAAGAAGGTTATCATCTCGCCCTCCAAGTACGAGTTGTTGGCAGAGGGATGTCGGTGTTATCTAGCATCCGTGATAGACACGAAGCCAAAGGCAGGCCTTTGGAAGAGTTGTGCGTGGTGAAAGACTTTCCAGATGTCTTTCACGAGGATCTAACGCGGTTGCCACCGGATCGCGAGACAGAGTTCATGATAGATCTGATTCTGGTGCAGCCCCAGATATCAAGGCACCTTACGGGATGGCCCCAACCGAGCTAAAGGAGCTACAAGAGCGGTTGAATGACTGTTGAAGAAGGGTTTCATTAGACCCAGTGTATCTCCTGGGGAGCACTGTGTTGTTTGTGAAAAAGAAGGACGGTAGTATGCGTCGTGCATTGACTACCGTGAGCTCAACAAATTGACAATCAAGAACCGGTATCCTTTGCCTAGGATCGATGACCTATTCGATCAACTACGGGTGCTAAGGTGTTCTCGAAAATTGATCTCCGGTCGGGGTACCATCGATTGAAGATCGAAATGGTGATATCGGCAAGACAGCATTCAGATCTCGCTATGGTCATTATGAGTTCTTGGTCATGTCCTTGGGCTGACCAATGCCCCGGCCGCCTTTATGGAGTTGATGAACCGGGTGTTCCACGATGTTCTAGACAAGTATGTCATTGTCTTCATTGATGACATCTTGGTCTATTCCAAGAGCGAGGAGGAGCATGCGGACCATCTCCGCCTAGTATTGCAATGCCTAAGGGAGAAGCGGTTGTACGCCAAATTCGGTAAGTGTGAGTTTTGGCTACAACAGTGGCATTCGGGACACCTTGTTTCTGGTAAGGGTATAGAGGTTGACCCTGGCAAGGTGAAGTCGATAGTTGGAGGCGATACCCAAGAATGTGGCGGACATTCGTAGTTTCCTGGGACTAGTGGCTATTACGGAGATTTATTGAGAACTTCTCAAGGCTCTCCACTCCTATGACACGGCCGACCGAAAGGGAGTGAAGTTCGAGTGGTCGATAGTGTGAAAAGAGCTTCCAAGAGCTCAAGCAGAGGTTGGTTTCCGCTCCGATGCTTACCATTCCTAATGGTGCTGGAGGGATGGTAGTCTGATGATGCATCTAAAATGGGCTTGGGCTGTGTTCTAATGCAAGATGGGAAGGTAGTGGCCTATGCTTCTCGGCAATTGAAGGACTATGAGAAAAACTACCCGACCCATGATTTGGAGCTTACGCGTGGTTTTCGCCCAAGATCCGGAGACATTATTTATATGGTGAGAAGAGCGAAATATACGGTGATCACAAGAGCCTCAAATACTTCTTTACGAAGGAGCTCAATATGAGGCAGACGGTGGTTGGAGTTGTTGAAAGATTATGATTGTACTATCCATTACCACCCAGGCAAGGCAAATGTAGTAGCGGATGCGCGAGCCGTAAATCTCGTCCTTGTCGCATCACTAGCGATCGTGAGAAACTCATTGAGGAAGCTAGAAGGATGGACCGAATTCTGGTTGATGGTGTTACCTTATCTCTATCGGCTTTATCAGTACAATCCACACTGGTAGGGCGAATTCAATCAGCCCAGGCTTGATGAGGAGATTCAAAAGGTTATTGAGGCTATCAAGGGGACACGCAGCGGGCTGGATTTTACTTTAACGAGAGTGGTGTTCTCATGTTCGAGACAACGACTATGTGTTGCTAGTAACCTCGATTGAGGAAGGAAGTGTTAGCGAGGCCCATGACTCTCCCTATTCTATTCATCCAGTAGTACGAAGATGTATAGAGATCGAAGGAATATTACTGGTGGAGTGGAATGAAGAGGGATGTGGCTGAGTATGTGGCAAAATGTCTTACTTGTCCAGTGAAGGCGGACGGCAGCGACCTCATGGCCTCTTACGTCATTGCACTGTTCCGAGTGGAAGTGGGAGCATGTTACCATGGATTTTGTCACCGGGTTGCCCCGCACGCCTAGAGGTGTCGATACCATATGGGTTGTCGTTGATGATTGACAAAGACGGCTCACTTCATCCCCATGAAGATTACCTATTCGATGGACAAGTGGCTCGCTTGTACATTGATAATGTAGTTCGTCTACACGGAGTTCTGTCAACATCATCTCGATCGGGATCCCGATTTACATCTAAGTTCGGGGGTTTTAAGGCAATGGGTACACTTGTTGAGTTTTAGTACAGCCTTCCACCCTCAAACCGACGGACGATGGAGAGGACTATTCGGACATTGGAAGATATGCTCCGAGCTTGTGCCATTGATATGCGGGCGTGGGACGAGCATCTCTCACTTATTGAGTTTGCTTACAATAACGATTACCAGGCTACTATAGGCATGGCACCGTTTGAGGCTCAGATGGGAAGAAGTGTCGGACACCGTTATATTGGGACGAAGTAGGTGAACGGCGTATTCTTGGACCCGAGTTGATTCAGGCAACATGCGAGAAGGTGGACTTGATTCGTGAGCGGATCAAGGCGGCTCGACCCAGCAGAAGGGTTATGCGAGACTTGAGGCGGAAAGACCTTGAGTTCACTATCGGAGATAAAGTGTTCCTTAAGGTATCACCCTCCAAAGGGGTGATGCGTTTCAGCAAGAAGGGCAAGCTGAGTCCGAGATTTATAGGGCCTTTTGAGATCCTTGCACGGATTGGACCGGTGGCATATCGGTTAGCACTCCCTCCATCTTTAGCAGTGTGCACGACGCCTTCCACGTGTCCATGTTGAGGAAGTATGTCCATGATCCAAGCCATGTATTGACGCATGAACCACGAACTTGCGGCCGACATGTCCTATAAAGAGTCACTCTGAAAAGATTTTGGACACAAGGTTGTTCATCTTCGCAATCGGCCCATTCATTATGTGAAGATAAAATGGTGCAACCATCCGGAAGAGGAAGCTTCTTGGGAGGCAGAGGTAGAGATGCGGGCGAAATACCCTTTTCTTGCCTATCTACAAGGTACGTCAAATTTCGAGGACGAAATTTCTTATAAGGTGGGGGGATGTTATACCCATTCCGGGATATAATTAAATATCATTTCTTCTCGTGACGTGTAGATACCGCCATGTATCTGGTGACTGTTCTCCATGATGGTCAAACCTAGCTACAAAATCGTTGACCACAAGACGGGTTTGCCTGTGGAGGAAAGATTCCTCAACCGCCGTGGGGAAAGTTCGTTGACGGCGACTTCGCCGACTACCCTCCAAGTACCAGCCCGGGAAGCGAGGAGTTCAGGAGAGAGCATCCTGGACCGTCACCTCGTTGGATAATTCGCTCGGTGATGAGCTTAGCATTGCCGTGGCGAATTTGTGGGTCATGGGTAATAAACCATGACAGGGAAAAAGTAAGTTCTAGCCTCAAGACTTATTAATTATTCTTCCCTTGGTAACCTCAAGTACGGTCCGGGCTTGAACCGCTCGAGCTATTTCATGAGAGAAGGGAATAATTTAAGTTCGGGTCCCGCGTACCTTTAGGAAGTACATTGGGGACTTATACCCATCTCTTATGAACCCATCTAAGAATGGGCTTTTCCCTAATTAAGGTTGTGGGCAGGCCCATTTAACCTATTGACCCAATGATGGGTTATTCCATCCACTTACCCACATAGGGCTAATGGGTTGACCCATTAGGCCTCATGACCCATTTGTCTAGAGGTACCCAAATACCCATTTATTATAAATGAGTCCATGAGGGAGAGAGAGAACATTACTTCTCCTTCATCATTCTCTTCTACCCTAAATCGTGGAGGAGAGAAAGAGGAGAGAAAGAGGAAGAGGAAGGTGGAGACCCCATCTCTTGGGCCATAAATCGTGGAGCTCTCTCATCTTGGGGGTAGGTAAGCTATTGAAGCTTCTTCCTTCTTCTTTTTGGATTTTAAAAGGGGTTGGGTAATGGGAGAGATTGACCTAGATCTCTCTTGGAACCTAGGGAGTCGATGGAGCATTAAAGCCCAAGCTATGGTGGAGTTATTTCACTCCATTATGAGCTCTAATGTAAGGGTTCTCATTGCCATTTGAGAGATTTAAGGTTGGACCCTAATGAGCTTGGAGTTCCCTAGAAGTTCTTGTGCTTTAAAACCACTTGAAAATGGGGTCCTTGGAGGAAATCCTTCGGATTTTGGACCGAAGGTGTGAGGGTTTACATGTGGTTTCGGCACTGCAAGAAACCACCCTGAAATTACCTTCCAGAAGGATTCTGTGAAGGTCGGATTTACACTCGGTTATTTTCGAAACCACATCCGCATCCGACCTTGACCAAAATTGTCCCGAGCCCCTGTGAAGGTCGAATTTACACTCGGTTTGAGTTTTCAAACCACATCCGCATCCGACCTTGACTAAAATTGTCACGAACCCTGTGAAGCTCGGATTTACACTCGGTTTCAGTTTTACGAAACCACATCCGCATCCGACCTTGACTAAAGCTGTCCCGAACCCCGGTTTCCTAGGATTTACATGTGGTTGCGAGAATTTTGGCATGAAACCACTCCCGCAACCACTTTGTTTCGAAACCTTATACTTAAGTGTTTATGGGAGACCTTTTGGGGATCCTTTCCCTTCGCTCGTTTAACCTTATTTCACTCTTTGTATAGGCTAATATATTCACTTTTGTGGCTTATTGCTTGATCGAGGCGACAACGATAATCTTGGTGCTCAGCGTATACGTTGTGAGTGGGTTTGGTCGTTTGGGCTTGTTATTATTATTGCATTATATATTATGTAATCATTATAATTAATAAGCATGTTTTGCGCATATTGCATACTCTTATATACAATTGTTATAATGTTGATTGATAATGTGGTACCTTGATGGGTCTCGGTGCGGTGGGTGCAGTCCGGAACCCCGAACACTATATACATTTATGAAGAAATTTTGTTGAATGTCATGTTGAATCAGATGCGCCGTGCGTCGTCGGTAACCGGGCACTAAACCGATGAAAAGTTGATGCGCCGGATTACCTCTCGGGACGATAGGACTTGCATGTAGTATATTGTGGCTAGGATTTCACACCCTTATGCTACGACCCTTACCAACAGGGGTTTAGGTGTTGGGTAATCACACCGGATTCTGTGGAGGTGGGAGAGGCCATCATGGTAGTATTGGTTATCGTGGGTCCGCCACCGAGTGGTCTTGGAGGCTTCGATCGGCGTAGGTCCCACGTGACAATTGAGGTTTCATTGTGGCGATAAGTTAAGTGACCCATGATGTCTCCCGAGTTGTCACAGTAGCATATGCCATTGACTTAGTTGTTTGTTAGGTGGAAAATGGACTTAACATGTGCATGCATCATTGACTATGTGAATTGCGTGTTTGTGCATCCCCATCCCCTCACGGCTCGGTGGAGCTAACCCCTCGTGCGCACACTTTTTAGATTATGATGCGGTGACGGATATCTCGCGGGACTTGGAGTGCAGCCTCGGGTACGATGAGATTGGTGAGGAGGAACCGGAGGCCGTGTTTGAGGAACATGGCGACGGTGTCCTTGCGATGATTGTGCCTACGGGCCGTGAGGATATTCGGGACTCGATCCCTTTTGATTTACTTTTGAGGCTAAGGCCTATGTTGAAATACTTACTAATATACCATTTTTGATAGTTATTAGATGGTCATTGGAAATGTAACTAATTCTGTATTTATCATCTAGCCTTTGAACATCTTGTAACTATTCGATTTATACGCTCGCAATACTACGATCCTTGGAATGTAATATTCCTCTTTTCTGCATTCTAATATTATATTGTGTTAATATTGGTTATGACTGTGCGTTGGGACACTGTGTCAGTGATCCGGGCGGTTTAGGAGGATGACACGCGTCGTCCTAGTCACCCTTTATATGATATTATATTCCTTGTCTGGAATAGGGGCGTGACACTTAACATAGGATAACCAGTCATAGTAATGCTCCAAGATTTTTTTTATAATCTCATCCATAAACCCCTTCTTTTTATGGCCAATGGTTTTGGAATCTGAAAAGTTTAGGCTTTTTAGTATGAGATCTCGCTTGAATAACAATTACTATCAGGGAATGATCAGATTCTCTATGAGGCAAAAATATGACCTCAAAAGCTGGGAAATGATAGCTCCAATTGTGGTTGACCATCACTCTATCAAGTTTACACATTATTAATCTCTTGAGACCTTACCCTTTGTTTGTCCAAGTAAATCTACACACTCTATGGTGAACATCAACCGAGCCCGCGCTTTCCACCATGTTACAAAGATCCCTTATGTCATAAGGGTGCAAAAGGTTTTCCTCCAATGTTATCCTCAAAAAATTAAGGATTACCTCTAGTTTGAGCAAGATAGAGCAATGGATAAGCTGGTCAGTTTTAAGGATTACCCCTGATATTCCACACTGCTATTCTAAACATCAAGATGAGGAGTTTTAGGGGCGAGATTACTAGTGACCCCCAAAGTCTCCTTGCTCTTACCTTTACCCTTGGAACTCATTTGGATTTTTTGTGGTAGCCCTTATATTCTACTATGCATGTCAATGATGCAAAGCATAAATGAGGGAAAATTATCACCTCCAATTCTCTCAGTGCCCGTAATAAGGGGAGGGGGGGGGGGTTGGACCCTAACCGGACAGGGGTAGGGTGGCCATTGCCCCTCCCCCCTATTAGTGGCATTGGGGCACTGGGCCATACAGGGAACTATTGGGGACAAAGATTAGTGAGCCCATGACTGACGAGTTAAAAATAAAATAAAGGAAATCAAGTCATAGTGGTGTAAATGTCATGGTGGAGGGATTTTTGTTTTGTTTTTTTCTTCTTCTTCTTCTTTAATCCAGGTGAGCTGTTGAGTACATTGTTTCAAAAGTCAGAATTGGATCGATTGAATTGGAATCGGTTAAATCGGTACCGGTAGTGACCGATCCCGATTTTGGACATTCTAAAGTGGGATTAGATCACTGAGTATTTGTATTTGAGGGGCTGATTTTAGGGTTTGTGAGACCGATTTTGGTTGATTTTGATTTAATTCAGATTGGGATGGAGGGACCGATCCCTGATTTGGAGTTTAAAATCCATGGTCAAAGTACAGTAGTTTTGGTAATCCTTGATCAAAATAGTGCTCTCATCCAAGTACTTATTTGGTTAACCTTTTAAGGATTAAGGGTTTAAATTATGCTTTTTTAAGTATTGCTCCCTCGTGGGAAGGGGCTTCAAATGGGCCCCACATTTGATGGAAATAGTGACAGAGAGAGTTGAGAGAATTATTTTATTTAGTCTGAACAGTTATTATAGATTTATTTATTTATTTGTAATGGGTTTAAATTTAAATTACACTGGGATTATAGGTGAGAAAGCACAGAATCCCATGTTGGATGCAAATTGGATTCTGTCCGGCACCCTGCCCGGGCTGCATGTGCAGCACCGGACTTGGTGAGGCGTGAAAAGATTGCTTCACCCCTGCTCGGGCAAGGCGCTCGAGTATGGGTGAGGTGATCTTTTCACGCCTCATTGTGTACGATGTTGCACACGCAATACCTTGGCCAAGAGCTGAGTATTTTCAAAAAATAGGGGGTACCCTAAAAAAATGGATTTTGTTGGATCGGTACCTATATCGGCTAGTATTGGTAAAAAAATATTAAAAAAATTATGAAAAGTAAAAGTAAATTGTAAAATCACGATCGATACCAGTCCGATCCAGCCAAATCGATCGATCTGATCATGAGATTATGAACCACTTTGGAATTGTAATGACTAATACCGACCGTTCCGATACCAAGATACGGGTAATCCAACTGTGTTAACCAATCCAGGGAACGATCCACTAATACCGAGCATGATTGGTCATTATTCGGTATCGTCGTCCTAGACCGATACTAAATCGATGAGATCCGAGATTATGAACCACGGTGAAAGTTTTAATTACTTTTTAAAAATCGGAATGGGATCTGTTGAATCGGTTGATTCAGATCTCAATCGATGATGATTGATCTCCTGAGTCACTGATTCTAGGGTTTTGGGATCAAATAGTTGGGTTTACAAATAGAAAGGATTGATTCTAGGGCTTTTGGAATTGATTCCTATTAATTCCAATTCGGAAATTGGAATCAATAGGAGTCAATTCAACCTTGATACTGAGTTTATGAACCTTGGATCTAAGGGGTCGATTTTATGATTTTTGGGACTGATTTCAATCTGTGATCGAGTCAACCCAAGGGGGTTGTTCAATTGGCAAAGACCAACACCTCAAAAGTAAGAGGTCATAAGATCAACTCTCTGGTATATCCCCCCCCCCCTAAAAAAAGAGAGTAAATAAAACTCTTTTACCCAAAAAAATAAAATAAAATAAATCTAAGGATGTCAATGGATATTTGAAATTCATATTTGATCAATGTTCGTATCCATTTAGGAGA
The DNA here is from genome assembly GCF_018873765.1 of Telopea speciosissima. Classification (NCBI taxonomy): domain Eukaryota; kingdom Viridiplantae; phylum Streptophyta; class Magnoliopsida; order Proteales; family Proteaceae; genus Telopea; species Telopea speciosissima. The sequence goes on from NC_057920.1 coordinate 56,903,826, forward strand.
ATCTGAATCCATTCAAAAAACAAATCGGATACGAATATGATAATCTTCCTATCTGATCGATTATTATCCGATTTGTTTAGCAATCCGACAATGATAAAATGTCTGAAATATATATGTGCCCGTCTATCCGATTAAGTTACCTTATTGAATTTTGTTTTCTTATTTTTATAGTTTTATAAGTTAAGATAATGTAATTCTTTTTTTAGATTTTCTATTGGTTTATATATATTGTTTTACGCAAAGGGATACATAGAATCACATATCTATTAAAATAAATATAAAATAAATATAAAATAAAATAAAAAGTAAAAAACACAAGAAAATCAGAGGCTAAGAAGAGTAGAAGAAAGAGTAGTTGCTAAACTCTCAATTCTCAATCCTAACCCTCATCAACAAAATAGACAAGATATTATCCAAATCCGTCCAAAAACTAATAGGATATTATTCAAATCCGTCCGAATATAATTCCATACAAATATGATAACGCCACTATCCGACAATCCGTTTACATCCTTATCAAAAACCACAACGTCCAATTTGACCCCGATTCCAAATTTAAAATGACGTGAAGAGATTCCTACTCATGGTCATATTCTCTCCCCTTGAGGTATGATGGTGAGTTAAAACTTAAAAGAGGCAAAGAGGTTTGGTCGAAATAATTCCGACAAAATTGTTTCAGAAATAAATTTTATCTCCTTACATAAACCTTTTTTATTGGATATACAGATCTTTATTCTGAATTTATTTCAAAATAACTTTAAAAAGATCTTTTATTTTTCATGGTTAAATAAATTAATCTTCTTATTGCAGAAATCATTTTTTTTAATTGAATTAAAACATCCACTTCACATGTTTGTAGGGTTTCACCGATCAAACAAGTTTTAAATAAGAATCTTCTAACATCACGCATTGGATACCCAGAAATTTATAGTAAAAAAGTTCAAATTAATTAAATGGGGATAGGGAAGCTTGTGGATTAATACAATTGACGGAGATGGAGGAGACTTTCGTGAATTTGAAATCTATGGAAACAATCAATTCTAATTTAATAGCGACAAATCTAACGATTTTCACATGGATGCAATAAAACCCAGAATTTTTTTTTTTCTTTTCTGATAAATAAAAGCTTCTCCCAAGTACCGAATCTGGAATAGTCTGTATTGGAGAGTTGAAGCAGAGAAATTTGCAATGGAGAAAGAAGTTGGAGCTCGCAGAGAAGACGACGAACCTCTAACACCTGTGGGAAGATTCTTCCTTCAACCAGAAATGAATCAAGTGATCAGTTGTGTGGTTGGGATGAAGAATTCAATCGATCTGGAAGCCCTGAAAGACGCAATCAAGGATTCACTCATGCTTCAACACCCAAGGTTTAATAGTGTCTTGGTGAGAGACAGGCAAGGGAGAGAGCACTGGAGAAGAACTAAGCTTGACCTAGACAAGCATGTTTTCCTCCGAGAAATCGGTAGCGAAGAAAACGATGACGATGAGACTGTGGTGAACGATTACTTGGCAGATCTGGCTGTATCATCGCCGCTGAGTACGGAGAAGCCGCTTTGGGAGTTTCATGTGGTAAGGGAACGAAAGTGTTGTGTATTGAGAATCCATCACGCTTTGGGGGATGGAATTTCGTTGATGTCTCTGTTCATTGCTTGTTGTCGGAAAGTCGATCAACCTGATCAGATGGCTACAATCCCTAATAATCCTTCTTCTTCAGCAAATTCGATTTCGAGGAGAAGTGAAGAGATTGGAATTGGTGGGAGATTGAAGTGGATATGGAAGATGTTGTTGAGATTGGTGATGGTTGCTTGGTTTACTTTGGTTTATGCGACGGAGTTCATGCTTAGAAGTCTTTGGGTGAAAGATGAGAAGACGGCCATTACCGGAGGTGAAGGAGTGGAGCTGTGGCCAAGGAAGATCGCTACCGCTAAGTTCAGTATCGACGACATGAAAGCCGTCAAGAAAGCTCTCGTTGACGCGGTAAGAACTTCTTCTTTCATACTCTCTCTCTCTCTTTCGATTTTGGTTCATGCCTTCGTTATGAAATTCATGAATTTTAAAAGGGCCAGAAAAATAATTCCACTAAATATTGGGGTTATTTTTGTGAAATCGAGTTTAAATGGAAAATAGCCACCATAACTCCCCAATTATTGGGTTACTTATTCTGGGCCCCATGTTCGTTTTATGGGGCCCAGAAAACTCTACTTCAAAAAATAAAAAAATAAAAAAATAAAAAAATAAAAAAATAAAAAAATAAAAAAAATAAAAAAAATAAAAAAGCTCTACTCTGGGGTGGGGTGCATAAAAATTGTAGTTAACCAAAGCATAGTTCAAGTTATTGGTATCGTATCAAGTTATTGGTATCGTATTGGTTATATTGGCTGATACATATAGGTATCGTTGGTACCCGATATTGATATGATATCATCAAAGCGGTGGTATTTTACCAAAAAAAAAATAAAATCATAACGGTGGTATTAATGTATCATTATAAGAGAGGATAAAATGGTCCAAAAAATCAAGGTATTAGACTTTAAGTACTTTAAAGGGCAAAAGGGTCCAATCTGATTCCATATAGCCGATATGTGTTAGTATTAGTATCATTAGGTATTGGTATTGTTCAAGACCAATATGAGTACCAATACCAACAATACCTAAGACCTTGAGCTAAATGGTGGACCGTGGGATCTTCAAAAAATGGGAAAGTACTTCCCTCTCACTCTCACTGTCTCTTTCGGATCTTTATCCCCTCAATTTCCTCAATTCCATCTAATAGGAGGATAGAAATGACCATCTTATCCCTTGCCCGAACGCACCCCCGGAGTGGGGTCCACCTCACTTTATTAGAGGGAACTGAGAAAATTAACGGGCAGACAAATTGAGGTGATATTTGTCCGTCTCTTTCAAGGATTCAAAACATAAATTGGGGATTGGATCGGTTCTAAAATAACCCTAGAATTAGCCCTCAAATTTGCCTCGACAGTGTCGAATTGGATGGAATTGAGATCAATCACAGCCTACTTGACTGATTCAACTCCGATTATTGAAACGGTCTCTCTCCTGGAAATAAATCCTCTCCAGTGCGCCAGCCCCTCCAATGTGGATCCAACGGTTGGAGGAACTCGGGGTGCGTGCTCAGGTGCTTCCAACCATTGGATCCACATTGGATGGCTGGCGCACTGGAAAGGATCCGAGTCCCTCTCTTCTCTTTCCTCATTAAATATATTTTGTGGGTTCTTTGAAAAACTAGGGAGGTTTTCGTACACTGCCTTATAAAGTTAACCCACGACGATCCAAAAAATAAGAGGGGTTTTGGTCATTTCGACCCCATTAGTGCAATCCAAAGATATTGTATGTAACTATGGATCTTACATAGCCGTGCACGAAACCTTTTCTGGTCAGTTTTTTTCTTGTCATTTCTCTATTTTCATTAATTTTACTATTTAATTGTTTGTTTTTATTTAATATAATTAAATAATAATTTTCCACGTGGAAGATGATAGAGGCTCAAATCTTAAAGAAGAGGGAAAAGACAAAGAAGCCGGGTAACTGTCCTATTCACGCACCTTAAAGGGAAATGATCTAACCGCTTCCACATATAAATGTGAGGTTTTCAAACACCCACCCCCACAAACAAAAAGAACCAAAAGGAGTGAAGCTTGTACCATTCTGGCCATTAAATTTTGGTAAGAGTTAGACAACCAAGGAGTAGATAACAGAAAAATAAAAGTGAGGTTTTGATTGTTAATTGTTACCACCTTTTTGCTTTTATATGCTGAGGTAAGGGTGTCAATTTGGGACCAGACTTTGGAATCGATCTTTTAAACCATTGGGATCTGATTTTGGTATCAAATAATAAATGAGACAGGAATCAAAACACTGGTTAGGTAGCAGATGGAACCAGAGCTATCAGTACCCTTTAAGAAAAAAGAGTATATTTCATGTACTTGTGGATTAGCTTTATGGCTATAGTTTTTGATATATTTAGGTGGTATTTTTTCTTTTGGAGGTTTCAGCTAATGCGTGTTTATTTCTACTCTTATAAAATTGTTTAGTGATGGCACTAAAACCATATATGGACTTGTTTATTTTATCCTAATTAATTCTTAATCGTCGTTTTGAGAAGCTTACATGTGATCTCAGGTAGTTTAAAGAAGTAAAACAATGAAATTCACCATGTCTTGATATTCGAGTTGCTTTCTTAAGTAAGGAATACCTTAGATCTCATAATAGTGAAAAGATCCACAACACTTTATAATGGAAACGGTACTGTCCCATCTGGATTAGGACCAAGGTTTGGTTCACATTGCTGAATGGGACAGTATTGGGATTGGCATCCTTGGTGCTAGTACCGATTCGGACCCATTCCAAATTCTGGGATCCGTCCTAATTGACTGACACCCTTATGCTGAGGACTTCTTTCAATGTGTTTGGAGTGGACAGAGCAACAACTGCTGGAGACAGAGAACTCCATTTCTTGGTAATCAAGGTTAGGATGGTTGCAGATAAAGCCATTGTCATGCAGACACTGAATACAGGGAGATAATATTCAATAAATCAGTCTTTATCAATCAATTATAAACGATATGTAGTGGCTTGGATGAAAGAAACATTAATAGTTCATACTGAAATTGACTTTCAATGATCTTACCAATATTTGCAGATTACTAATTGTTTTTCAATCAATTTAGTGTATGGGCACTAGATTGGGCCATCCTAGTTATGGGATAGGTTAAAGGGTTTGATTTAACGTGCTTCATCAGATCTGGAGCTTTTGGCGTATTGGTCAAGTACCACGTCACGGGCTAGCCTAGTAAGGTATAAATTAAAGTGCTTGATTTAACGTGTTCCATCAACTTTGGAGATTTTGGGATATTGATCAAGTACCTAACAGTTTACCATCATTTGGCTAAATTTAAACAATACAAGTCAAGAGTAGCTTTCATGTCAGTAATCTTTATTGCTAACTCACTGTGACTCTTATAGTCAGTTTTGTAGTTAATTCTATTTGGGTTTACAAGTTAGATGACATTCTTTTGATGATTAGTTGAATTAACAATACAAGTCCTATGCAGACCATCAATGATGTTCTTTTTGGTGTGATATCATCCGGACTATCAAGATACTTGGATTTGAAGACTTCAAAGAGTTTAAGTCTTTCCCAGAACTACTATTTTGGAATTAAGTTTGATATAGTATTATATCCTGACTTCATATGATTCAATTTCTTCCAGCAGAACCACGCGAAGGGACTCAAATCTCAGGTTTATCAATGGTTAACATAAGAAAACAGCCAGGATTGCAGGTTTCAATTCAAGCATTTGTTCTTTCAATTTTTTCCTTCAAGATTTCAGTATCTTTAATATATAATTAGTATATCTAACATATCCAATGAACTGAATCAATATGAAAATACTGATCAGGAACTGTCAAAGCTGGTGAAGAGTAGTAAGTCAGGAGGATCAAGGTGGGGTAACCAATTTGGGTATATGATTCTTCCTGTTTATTATCATAGAGAAGTCAATGATCCTCTTCAGTATGTAAAGAGAGCTAAAGCTATGATTGACAAGAAGAAGCTTTCTTTGGAAGCACACTTCTCATACAGGCTTGGAGCATTAGCATTGTCCCTTTTGGGCCCAAAGGTAAACATCTTTCTAATTTCTAATCAACATCAGAAGACCAAACCTGCATTGTTAAGACTCATAGACCCAAATCACAAGATGAAAGAAACACCATAAACTTCCAATTTTGTTCAGTTTTATTTTACTTTCTCTGGTTGCTATTTCTGGTAGGTAGCGGTGTATCTCAACTACAGGATTATCTGTAATACTACATTCACAATGTCGAATGTTCTTGGGCCACAAGAGGAGATTATGGTGGCTGGGAATCCTATCACTTACATTCGGGTGAATACGGCTGCCTTGGCTCATGTAAAGCTTCCGACATGTTTGCTCTTCTTTACATTCTTTCTGTTTTACAAATTTATATAGACATCCCCCCTCCCCCGCGACACACACACACACACACACACACATAGAGAGAGAGAGAGAGAGAGAGAGAGAGAGAGAGAGAGAGAGTATTTTGAAGGGGAAGCTGAGATTACTATCATATCAATGCTGCAGGCAATTACAATGCACATGGTGAGTTATGCAGGAAAGGCAGAGATGCAAATCCTTGTGGCAAAAGACATCATTCCTGATCCTAAGCTTCTGGCCAAATGTTTTGAAGATGCATTGCTTGAAATGAAGGATGCTGCTGTCAACTCCACCAAAGTCTAAGAGGTCTCTTGAATTATTTACCATAAACTGAGGAGGGGAAGATCTTCAATTACCTGTTCTAATTGTTATAGAAAAGTTCAAAATGATCTGGTTATTAATTAACCAAAGTTAGCTCACCCCACTCCCCCAATCTGAGGATTCCAAACCCACATGGGATAATGTACAATGGAAATCTTGTAAAATTGGGGATTAGAAAAAAGATAAATATGATTATTACCTTTTGTGTGAGGTTTCCATTTCTGAAAATTTAATGGCTAGCTTACAGCCCCATCACAAACTGGAAGCATATACCAAAGCTACCTCTGTTATTCTACTAGTGTTGTTAATGGATGTGATCAGTAGGGTCTGATACCTGATCAGTGATCCGGCTAAAATATGTTACTACCACCTGAAAATTTCACTTTTTTAAAAATTTCTTTTTTGTTGGGACACTCAATAACACCACATTTCACCATGGAACAAACAAATCCAGCTCATCTAGTAGAAAAGGAATGTTTCACAGTAGAATGTCAATAGGTTAACAGTTTTTTAGAGTTCAATAGAATCAAACCTTGGTTATTAAAGGTAGATGCTTTCCAAATTCTTCTCTTATTGATCCATCTATCATTAGTAGGAAAGGATCCTTAGTTTTGGGATACCCTAGCTCAAGTTATTCCATTGCTTAACAAATTGTTTGTAGGAGAGTTTGCATTGGTACCTTCTATTTACTGTGTTAATACTGTCTCTGTTAATGATTTGGTGATTGGTGATTGTTGGAACTCTGAAGTATTATGTCACCTATTTCTACCATTCATTGTAAGGGCCATTGGTTTTGTTTTTTTTGGTAAGAGTGAGGGCCATTGTTAAAACCCTAATCTCTACCACTTTACCTTTTAATGATGGTTGGTATTGTCCTTTAGCTTGGAATGGAAACCTAAATACTCGGGTTATTGTTAATTTTCTTCTTAAAATTGAATGTCATGGTAATCCTAGATTTAAACTCTGTTTGTTTTTTTTTTTTTTGGAAAGTTGTAAATAGAGGAATTACTACTAAAGATGAATTGATTAAATTCCCCTCAATTGATCCTCTTTGCCCTCTTTGTGAACTTGTTAATGAGTCTGTTTGGCACCTTTTTCTGTCTTGTAATGTTTTGAAGCAGATTTGGTGGTTGGCCCAATTGGAATTTGCACAGAGTACTTCTGCTCATCCTCTATTATTAATTTCTTTGAATCTGTTCTTAAATCCACCTCCCTATCTCATGTTGAAAAAATTAGGTTCCTATTTGTTTCTACACTAACTATGTATTATAGCCAGCTTTTCCGAAATAAGATTATCTTCCTCAATGATAATGATGTTCCATCGCCTGTTGTGATCTTTCGCACCATATGCAAGTGAGCTATTGATCGTAAAGCATCGTGAGAGTTATAATTTACGTAGCTTTGAAGTGTTACAGTCCACGGTAGATCCTACATGCCACAATACTGTCCGCTTTGGCTAAGGTTTGCCACATGGCTTTAAAGCATGTCATATTATGTGAAGATTGATCGTAGCACAACCGATGTGGGACTAAATTCTACGGGGATATTCCATAGCCTAAGTACAGTCGATGTAAGACTAAATTCTGTGATACAACATCCACACTTTCACTGCAGAATCATACCAACAACATTCCTCCACACCCTGGCTCTGATACCAATAAAATGTCACAATCCACAACTGGCTCCACATGCCACGATACTATCGGCTTTGGCTAATGTTCACCGCATGACTTTAAAATGTGAAGGTTTTTTTTTTGGTAAAAATAATATATAAAGGTTGATCGTCATTTATATAGACATTCCATAACCTAAACACAACCGATATAAGACTAAATTCTATGGCACACAGTCCTTACCCCTGCTTTGTAGAGAGGCTATTTCCAGAGACTCAAACAAACCCATGACCACTTGGTCATAATGGAACAACCTAACCGTTGCACCAAGGTCCAACCTCTCATAGCATATGATTATGTATCAAGAAAAAATATGAGATAGGTCATTTCAGGTTTCGACTTATCAATTGGGGTCCATTTCAGTGTCACACATCGACAGCCACCTCATTTGACTAGCATCATATTTCTGTATGGCCACCATAACAAGCTACTAAACACTCTTTCAGGATCTCATTTGTTTTTCCACGCCAAATTGATCAACCTTACAGACGACTCTACCACATTCCGAAAGTAGAATGGGTCAAAGATTGACTATCGAATTGGATAGTCTAATACGGCAATTGACCCTTACAAGGTGTAGCCAGGGAAGTAACGACTAACGAGTACTACCAAGCAAGTCAATTCAAATTACTCTTCTAATCAGAGGAGAATTTGATGAGACCACAACTAAGTAGCAAACTACCCTTCCCATCCAAACCAGACTAGATTGTTTTATAAATTTCCAAACCTAGATAACCAGAATGAATTGGACGATATACCAATCATTGTTCGCAATCTTGGGATTGGATTGGTTTCGGCCAAGACCAATTCCAAATATTGACCGATCCGATACCGATCCACTGGTATGACCCAAGGATTACAAAAAAAGTAATAGAAGCCAATTTTTATTAAAAAAACAGGGGCAATTCAATCCAATCTGGACCAATTCAGGGCGATCCGGATTGATATTGGCGGAGACCAATCCCGATCCAAATTCTGATAACTTAAAATGAAACTGAAAATCACATCCAAACCAAAGACTTGGTGCACACTTTCAAGGGTTACAACGCTGATGCAGAAGCTACACAACCGGTTTGCATTCTCTTGCCAGCCTCAAAAAACAGTGCCATCAAATGTCCTTTCTATCATATCAGGAAGGCTTGAATTGTCCTCGGAAAAAAGAACAGAAAAAGTTGCTTAGAGTTTTGTAATGGAATCAATTTCACCAAGCCTTTTAAAAAATTAATGAAATCTTTTATAAAGATGAAATTGCAGATCTAAAACAGGGTCAACGAGGGTATACCTTTCATCGACATCAATGGCTATGATACTTCAAATGTTAAAGAATGAGATGAAAAGATATAAAGGGAATGAAAAAAATGGATAAGCATTTGAGGAAAGGATTTAAATCAAGCAAGCTTCTTTGCACGGCCACTCGAAGGAACTGATTCCTCTTTTTTCAACCCTGCAGCTTCAGGCTTCCTTGCCCAGGGAGGAGCTCGATCTGGCTCATAGCGATAGTCGTAAAAGAGTTCCTCTCCTGCGTTTATCCGTTCCTTTGCAAATATACCCACCCTATGATCCCCAGCTACCATGATGACCTGCCACAGCAATATTAATTGCAGAGTACAAATGATGCCAAAATGCACTATGGTATTTCTAGTCATAAATTTATAGGCACATAACATTCAAAACTTGACCTGAAATAGTGAAGTCACAACCAGGCATTGGATATGCTAGTGTGTGTGTGCATCTACATGTGTGTGTGTGTGTGTGTGAGAGAGAGTGAGAGAGAGAGAGAGATAGAGAGACCACCTTGGCGTAGCAATTTGGATCAGGAGAATGGTTGGCGAATTTCAATTTGTCTCCCTTCCGATAAGCATCAAGAACAAACTGCCAAAAGAAAAACCTTCTAATGAGAGTAACACAAAAATGAGGGATCATTGAAGCAAAAGGTGCAACTCAGTCATGCCTGATCATTCAGATTGAAAAGAAACGATGAATTTTCACGGTCATAAATCTTTCCACGCTTATCAGCTTCTCGGTGTGATATCAATTCTCCAGTGTACTCCCCCAGGTACTCATGTTTGCCAACGCTATTCTGGAGAGTCATTCAAGACTTACTTCACAACAGAAAAAAAAAAATAAAATTTCAAGGGCAAGAAGCACAAAAAGTTAAACTCACCTTCAGGAATGCTCCCCAGCCAGATACATCAGACCCTCCAAGCAAGACCTGTTCATGATGTGGACCAGGAACCGAGCATGAATCCTAATTAAAAATATAAGAGAGCTATGGATCCAACTTGGATCTTATGATTCTTAAATCTCGAGTAGCCCATCTGGCTTTTCTTTTGCACTCATTTCTTTGCAGGTAAAATCAATAAATTAGCCTTATAACAAATTGTCAAAATAATAGTCTAAAGTGAAAGTGAGAATTTCACAAAAATTTAGGGGAAGTTAATATTAAAATAATAAATCGAATGGCTTGCTAAGGCTAGAATTAAAAATTTCCGTCAACAGATCTGCCCATAATATACAATGGAGTGTGTTATCTGGTTGGACTGCCAAGGTAATGTTACATGGGTGCCACATATTAGCACCACAGGGAGAATGCAAGGACATACACGGAAAGGGATGACAATATGGGGGGGGGGAGGGGGGTACATTATTGAATTTGAGTCAGAACAAGTGACCAATCCAGACGATTCTCTAGACATTTTCAATGATCCAAATTCCCACATCATCCTTCTCTGGGGCACAATTAGGTGTGCTACTCATCTGACATCAGGTGGTTCACCCAACCAGGAAACTTTTGCCTATGAAAATAAGCAGAAACTATTGCAATTTACAGAAAAACTTTCATGCTTTTCCCTTCTCCCCAGAATCAGATCCATGGAATGAAATTTAGGCAAATCTTGCTAAATTTTATGTTGAAATTTCTCATTTAATTGTGGACCAAAATATCTATTAAAAAAATTTGACTGGAGAAAGAAATTTGAGCCAAAATAATTGATCCAACAGTTATACCAGAAACTAAATGTAGGGAAAAGGAACTGCATGATGCCATCATGCGGATTCCTTTATATGCCACCTCCCAAACAACTGGGGCCCCACACTCTCTCTCCTCTATTAAACCCCCCTATTTGACGGTTCAAAATCCTCCTCTCCTATTTAACCCAAATTGCACATGGGTGTCGGAGGAAACCCTTGCCCTTAAATGTAAACAGTAATACACCACTTAGATCACAAGGCCAATACTAAAGATATCCAATTTGGCAAGCCATACCACTACATACTGTCAACACCACTACATTGAGTCCTTCCCTGCAGAGACCACAACATCTTTATATTTACGTAATATCCTAATGTTTAGGTAGTAGTGTATTAAACCATCCCCTGCACATTTTGTCATCTTATGTGTGCCACCACTTGATGAAACTCAGTCAACTTTGAGTTATTAAGTACGAAGAAGCGTATGGAGAACTCATGAAAAAAGTACTTTCCTTTTCTCCTTGAGAGAATAGAGAAGATACCTAATTTTGCAATGATATGCCATATATTGGAACTAAGAAATAAGAAAGCATTCTTTGGAATCTTCTTTGCTTTGTTCTTCGAAATACGTATTTCCAAGCTCAGCAAATTACTTCTGCTAATATATACTATTGCAGCTATAATAAATATCACAAAAGAAAAAAAAAACACCATCAGAAATTTTATTGCAAGTGCACATACACAAAATGGTGAATCGATATTACCCTTTGTTGTTGTTTGAGAAGGAGCTTCATATTACGGCATTCATAATTGTCACCTCTTTGGGAAGGGACACCGAGAGTACCATCACCACAACTGTGAAAGTTCAAACAGCACAGGCAAAAGACAATTAGGGGATAGAAGAAAATACTAGCCATAAGACCTCTAAAGTATGGGAAATGGCAAGAACACAAGTGAGCAACATGAGTCCTCGAAGCAGCTGGGAACCGAAATTAGACTGGACCCACCCACGTATGGATGTAGAGCCTAATATATACAGGCAAGATCCCCACCATTTGTGTTGTTGATCATTTAATACCTGTGTTCCTAGCATTCCCCCCAAGTATATAATGTACACAGAGACATTTTCTGAGTCTAACACCACCAACATTTTCTTAAAACGGATTTTCTTATTGACACCTCTCAATGTGTCTAATAACTTGTAACCTTATTTTTTTTGCCCTTTTAGTATGATACACTATTTTTTTCTAATGAGGGTAATAGCATCATTTCCCATGTATACTCGAAAAATGTGCATGACAATGACACCTTTTGATAATGACATAATGATGTCACATTCAAATTATTTTTGAAAACTCTTTTATACCCCTATCTTAAAGAACTTTTGGGAATAAGACAAGGGTCAATTAAGAAAAGGTGTCAAGTTCTAAATACACAGATAGAGGTGTCATTTAGACATTCCCTTCCTAAAAACATCAATATGATAATATGACAACAAATGTATGGCACCCGAAAGTACCAAAAAGGGGTGGGGAGGGAGAGAGCAAGAGCAAGAGTTAAAAAAATTCCTGCAATTCTGCACTGACAGAATTTGGACACCTTCATGTATATGTGTGTGTGTGTGTCCCTGCCATGATTGTTTTCCTCCACATTCCTTGACTCCAACCCTACCATGATTCAAACCAAGAACTTGCCTACCAAAACCAACTAGCTCCAAAATTCCTCTCCACTCATTATAACAAAACTTTAAGTTGCAGCATACAAATCTAAGTATGAAATTTCACCCACAACGAGTCAATAAATGCAAAATTATGATACTGGATGCAGATGAGGGTGCCAAAGTCAAACATCAAGGTGTCAAACTCACACAAACCCCAAGAAAACAGTTCAGGACTCAGTGATATATATACACACACACAATTTTTCTTTACTAATTTATTATTATTTATTTTATATCACAAAATTATTTTACTAAGTGCTATTAGATAGATCAAATGAGATATAAAAGCAGCTAAGCACAAAACGTAATTTTAATTTCTATATGAAAAAGGGTTTTTCAATCAAGAAACATAATTTTGGCTCCGGAATGGGTCTATTGTATCATCCCCTGTATTAGTGAAAAGAGAGAAAGGTGCAGGTTTGGCGTTCTATCGATATGGAGGGCATAAGAAGGTATGCTTCTGCGCTGATGGACACAAGATTCAGCATGGAGAGGACAAATTGTCCCAACATGGAGCAAATCAACATCCAGTAAGAACATGAAAATCGGCAGGGCACACAATCTGGGTTACATAGATGCAAGTTTATTTTACATCAGGTTTGTCTTGCCTCAGATGTAGCCTTAAAAAATTGTCATGATTAGGCAAGAGACTGATCCAGATCATATCCCATGGAAGAAGAATTTTCAAATTTGGGTTTGGTTCAATTTTTTTGGGTCAAATTGAACCCATGGTTCAATAAGGTATGCCCAAATTTAAATCCCCAATAGGTTATGGGCCAAGTAATTTTGAGTTTTCAATGGTCCCGGGACCATTCTAAAGCCCAACTATTAGGGATTTAAGGCCTATACGGGATTAAGTAGTTAATTTCTATTATATAATAATTTCAAAGTTGCAATGGTAGTTACGTCTAGGCTAAGTAAGTATTTCTACTTAGTTGTTTCCTTTTTCTTAGACTTACCTCATTTTTGAGAGTTGCCATATTGTAAAGGATCTATTTAGAAGAGTTTCCTATTAATATGATGTAGCTATCAGCTACAATAGATAAAGGAGGGGGAGGGGCATGCTGCCCACAGATTTTTGGCTATTGTTCAACTGAATGTTTCTCTTCGGTGTGATGCTGAGAGTAGCTCTTGTTGGGAAGCAAGTGCAACCCAAGGTGGTGAATCCTTGGTTTGAGACTGGTGGTGAAACCTTTCACACAGGTTGTGAAGCCTATTTGTAATATCTTCTTTTCAATTCTGTTTTCTTCTGCCCTTCCAACAACAACAATCCTTGCATGGATGACCATTGAAGGTGATTTAAAATTCAGTTTGGTGGTTAATTCTGAATTATTTCTCTCTTTATTATTGCTGCAATCTCAGTTATTACTCACTTTTATTCTGTTCAAGTCCGTTCTCAGTTACAGTGGTCTGCAATTCTAGCAAGCTTTCAATTTTGGTCTCAAACTTCAGTCATTGTTTTAGGGCAATCCAGCCATTGGATGAACCCCATCTTTTGACTGTTTCCTCACCCCTATTAGGCCTCCCTTTGACCAGGATTTGGAGATCATCTGACCTCCAGATCCGAAGTTTTCTCAGTTCAACTTTACTTTCTGTTGTCTCACTTTCTAATTCTCACTGTGAGTTTTTGGCAGTTCTGTCCATTAGGTCAATCCTGTCTTTGGTGTACATAATCAACAGATTAAACGCCTTGAATTCCAGCCACATCCATGTGCTGGATATTAAGTTCTTTGCCTTAGTTGTATTCTGCCCTGCCTATCCTTATTTCCATGGTCTTCTCATCACTGTGATCCTAACCTGTAGTTAGCATCTGAAACCGATAATCAGGTTATATCAAAAAGCATCAGAGACCTCCCAGCCCCTCAAGCCCATTTCATCCGCCTCGGGTTGTGCAAACCTTTCCAAAAGCTGTGTCAGGAATTGGAGTTGGAGCTGGTTGAGATCTGTCCCTGGAATGAAATCAAGGATTTCCATGCCTATTTACCAAGAAGGATCTCCTGTTCAAAACTGAAATTGTCAACTCTCATTTCCAACTTGAGGATCACCCCCAATAGCAGTCACCAGCACCAGATCAGGAACTAATATCCCCCCAATTAGATGGCAGATAAGAGCATCAACAATTTGCTCTACAATTCACATAAGCAGTTTCAAATCCCATCACAGTTGGGCCTGAACACTTGGCAATAGAATAGATGCTGACCCAATGGAGGGAACTGCTGACTCACTGAGCACTCACACACGCACCCCAAAGGCTCCAAGCTCACGCCATTCACATGTTTGTGGCCACCAATTTCTTAGAAGCTCTACATTATGGTGCAAGACAAATTACATAGTTTTTGTGGCCATCAATTTCTTAGAAGAATATGATTATGGGAGACCATATGATACAAGACAAACCGAGGGCATACTGGAAACAAGTCCAAAAATAAAAGGACATACCCGGTGCACAAGGCCCCCACCACTGTGGGGTCTGGGGAGGGTCATAATATATGCAGCCTTACCCCTGCTTTCGCAGAGAGGTTGTTTCCAACTGTAGCGAAGTATAACCCTAACTACCAGTCACAGAGAAGATCGAGAGAAGAGAGGAGAGAAGAGAGAGGAGAGAAGGAGAGAAGGAGAGAAGGAGAGAAGAAAGATAATAGGAGGAAGAAGAAGAAGAAGAACCAGCGATAGGTTCAGTGCAGTTTCTATAGCTGGGGATTGTATTTATTTATAATCCAATAAGCAATCACAATTACGGTAGGAAACAATAAGGAAAATAAAATAGGAATAGGACTCTTAACTCTAAATCACTAATCCTACTAAATTACTAATTTTACTAACCACTAACTTACTAACACATATTCACGGTGGGACATTCCCCCCAACCAAGAGTCATCAACACTTTAAAACTCCCCCCCCCTCTGAAGCTGGAGCATATAAGTCACCTATGCCCAACTTGGAACAACACTTCTAAAAGGCAGGATGAAAAAGAGCCTTGGTGAAAAGATCAGCTAACTGAGCAATCGAAGATACGAATGAAGTAACAATTAGCTTCTTTAAAACAGCATCTCACACAAAATGGCAATCAACCTCAATATGTTTTGTCCATCCATGAAAAACAGGATTACTAGTGATGTATATCGTAGCTTGATTATCACATAACATCTTAATGGGTTTAGAACCAAGAAAGCCTAGTACTTGAAGAGATCGTAACCACATCAATTCAGCGGCAGTATGAGCCATAGCATGCTATTCCGCTTCAGCACTAGAACAAGCAACAGCAGTTTGCTTTATGCTGCGCCAAGAAACAAGGTTACCACACACAAAGGTACAGTAACCAGTGGTAGATCTCCCATCCCCATCAGCACCAGCCCAATCCGCATCAGAAAACCCAACAATATCAACATTCTAATGAGGTCTATAATTCAGCCCCATTCCTGGAGCACCATTGAGATACCGCAGAATACGACAAGCTGCTTCCCAGTGGATTTGCTTAGGGGGGGCTTACATAAACTGGCTGACAACACCCACTGCAAAGGAAAAGTCAGGATGGGTAACAGTTAAATATATTAGCTTTCCAACAAGTCAACGGTATCGATAAGGATCCTCAAACAATTCACCCTCATTTGTACCAAACATTTTATGCAGAACCATAGGAGTATCCAAAGGTTTAAATCAAAGCATACCACTCTTTGTCAAAAGACCCAACACATACTTGCATTGAGATAGACTAACTCCTTTCTTACTACGAAGAACTTCAATGCTAAGAAAATAGCTGAGAACCCAAAATCTTTCATTTGAAAATGCTTATGGAGAAGAGCATTTACTTTTGCAATACCAGATATATCATTGTCAGATGCAATAATATCATCAACATGAAAAACTAGGACCACCATCTTCGAACCACGACAACGAAAAAAAATGGAGTGATCAGAGTAACACTGGGAAAACCCACATTGAGTAACTATGGAGCTAAACATCTCAAACCATGCTCGAGGAGATTGTTTCAATCATAGGTGGATTTGTGCAACTTACAAACCTTGTGGGAATTACTCCCCCTAAGCAACATAACCGGGAGGTTGCTCCATATAGACCTCCTATAAATCATCATAAAAGAAAGCATTTTTGATATCCAATTGGTAGAGTGGCCAATCCAAGTTCAATACCAAAGAGATGATAACAAAAATTGAGTTGAGACGAGCAACAGCGGAAAACGTCTCAAAGTAATCGACCCCATAATTTTGAGTGAAGCCCTTGGCAACCAAACGAGCTTTCAAACATTCAATAGAAATATCGGGATGATAATAGGTTATGTATATCCAACGACAACGAACAAGATCCTTACCACAAGGTAAGGGAACTAGGGTCCATGTCTGACGGGAGATTAAGGCATCCAACGAACAAGATCCTTACCAAGAGATAAGGGACCTAGGGTCCATGTCTGGCGGGAGATTAAGGCATCCATTTCTGTTTCCATTGCCACTTTCCATTCACGCAGAATGAGAAAGAGCTTCATGATGATTTTGAGGAATAGGGTTAGACAAAGCAAGATTATGCAAAGGAGGGGGAAAATAAGAAATAGAAACATATCGGTCAATAGGGTAGGCAACCAAGGACTTTTGAGTACAGGAGCAAGTACCTTTACGAATAGCAATTGGTAAGTCGGAAGGATCGGGGGTAGGCGCTTCACTCTGAGGGATAGACATAGTGGTAGGCAGAGCAAGAATGGCAGGCACTGGTTTTGAATACCGTTAATATACCTACAAGGGAGGACTATCAAAAGGAACAAAAACAGTAAGGTAGGGGGCAAGTATTATCATATGGTGGAGGGAACGAGGCACCAGAGGGGCAAAATATAGAGTGGTTTCGAAAAAGGTAACATCAACACTAACAAAGTAACGTTGAGTGATCGGGACATAACATCGATACCATTTCTGCGTGCGGGAATACCCAAGAAAAACACATTGTACCACCAGGGAAAACAATTTGTCGACCTGAGTATGGAGAACATGAGCAAAACAAACACAACCAAACGAACGCGGTGGAAAAGAAAATAAGAATAAGTTGGGAAAAATGGTAAAGGGTGAATGGTTATCTAAAATAGAGGAGGGGATCCGATTAATCAGAGAACCGGCCATGAGGACAGAGTCACACCAAAAATGCTTGGGGACATTCATGTGAATCATTAGAGATCGAGCAATCTCTAATAGGTGTCTGTTTTTCTGTTCAACCTCCCCATACAATAGGAAGGAAAAAAGGTGCAAAGCAATTAACAAATTCAGTAAGTTGACAAACAAAAAGTAAACTTAATGGTAACTGTGGTACACGAAGAACAAAAGATTATCATAGATGCAGTTGGGGAAACTGTACCATGACCTACCACAGTGGTAGAGGATCCATTAGCTAAAATAACAAGAGAAGAATGAGATGTCATGGAGAAGGAAGAAAATAACTCTGACTTACTAGTCATATGAATTGATGCACCAGAGTCGATAATCCACAGAGTAGGTAAAGGTGGATGTAAGGAATGCTGAAGTACTTGTGTGGGCCAAAGATGTATTGAATGAAGTAGCTGAAATGGATGGCTGGAGATTCTATACGAGCTTCAAGAGGTGATTATAATTATCCTGAGATGCAAACCCTGATGAGGAACCTCCAGATGAAGACCTAATGGTTTCATCACTAGATGCTTTAGCAGGGGTATCATCTGTGACAACAAAATTGGCTGAATTTTGAGTCCAATATGGACGAACATTCTTGGCCCAACATAATGTAGTTCTAGATTGGTAGGAGTCCAACTAGAAGCCAATAACCAGGATCTGCTATGAACTGGGTAATTCGGCTAGGTCAAAATAGATGTAAATTGTGAAATTAGAGCTAGGGTTTGATGGTAGGTTTAGGTTAAGTTGATGTAGGGCAGTCTATCAGTGAAGGTCTTGTTAAGTTTTAAAGGTTGGAAGTGAGCTAGAATGGAATCGCAACAATTTAGGGTTAGGGTTTTAGGTTTTTGAAAAGGGAATAATGGTGGAATCTAGGGTTTAGGATGGGAAATTAGGGCAAGGGTTTGGATCGAGTTCTCCTTAGGGTGAGGGAAATTCGATCCAAATATGGTGGTCTTTTGATGGCTGATTTGATCTGGGAAGGATTTGGGTTATGGGAACAATGTTCAAACTCATTGTTGTTGCAAAATTCCCTTGGCAGCAGCTTGTTTGATTGAGAAACTTGAATAAAAATTGAATCTTTAACTAGAACTTAAAGGAGAGCTTCCAAAAGAACCACTCGGGCTTCACACCGCAAGGTGGCGATTGGATCAAACACCAATCCCACCAACCATGATCAAACACAAGACAAACCTTCAATGATGAAGAAGAGCAGCAAAATCTTTTCATTAATCAAAATTCGTGTACCATACTTGCCCCCCTTACAACCTTATATAAAAGACTAAAAATAGACTCCTACACTAAAAAGGAAAGGCCTAACCCAATCCTTAACCTATTAGGTAATCTAAACTGACTAGGAAAGTGAAATAACAAAGGAAATAGATTCAAACATGGCTGGACTTATAGAGTCCTAATCCAACCCAACTTAAATAGTCACATGACCACTTAACCAAGTCATATGATCACTTATCTGGTCACATGCCCACTAATTACATAAAAATAAAACTAAGGAATCCCGTATGCAACTAATTACCCATATTTTAGGTCCATAAAAGTGACCTATTACATTGAAAGCCCATGGGATCAAAGGCCTAACATGCATATAACCCAACCCTAGACTTATTCCTAAGTAAACAAGCCCTATTTGGTGATGAATCTGCATCACAACATGTTTCAATAGTGTGATTGGATTTTCCACAGTAAGTACAATGTCTGAGAGGACGATCATTCTGCTTACCACCTATACTTTACCACCACAACCACGACCACCCCTTGAACCATGTCCCCTTCGGCCCTTCTAGAGCCATGGCCAGTAATAAAGGTTGAGTTCTCCTTAGGAGAAGGGTTGTCTATCTGTGAAGTAATAGTAATAAATTGCAGGCGAGCAGAGGATTCATTGAGTGTTGGGAAAAGCGATAACCTTTTCCTACCTGTGTAAAGAAAAACGGCAGTACTTGATAGTATTGCTATGAATAGTATCAAGTGAATAGTAACCATGTGTGAGACCCACGTGAGCACAAAGTGATAACGCACAAAATGATAAAAACTCATAGACACAAGTATTTACATGGTTCGGCTATGCCAACATCCTCGGGCGTAATTGGGAATTCTTCACTATGAGAGAATGAAGAGAATAACAGTACAAGTAATAACACTTGGATTTGAACCCAAACCTAACCATGTAACCAAAACTGGATACCCATTGTATACTCTCTCTTTACTCACACTCTCAATCCTTGAAGAGATTCCAACCCAATACTCCATACAACTCTCACACTTCTACTTTGAACTTGTATTGTTCGATGATCTTAGAACTCTTCCCCTCCACCTATTTATAGATGTTCAAGGAGGAGGGGATTTAAATGCACACCAAACCCTTGAATTGCAAGTGTTGAAAAATGGACGAGCAAGTACAACCCCCTGCCCATTTTTCTTCTTCCAATTTAATGGTTGAAGTCCATTTTGGATAGTTGTTCATTATTCTCTCCCTTACTCTCCTCTCTTTCTTTCTTTTCTTTGTTTTTTATTAACTTTCTGTGCAACACTTCACCACCATCCTTGTTTGTCAAGGTCGGTGTTGGCCCTCTTTAATGAGGAGAACCTCAACAAACTCCCCCTCCGACTCGTAAGGAGTGACCAATCATGTTTGCCATGCTTTTGTAAAAGTTGTGCTTTACTTTGGGTAAAGCTTTTGTCATCATATCTGCTCCGTTCTTATCAGTATGAATTTTCTCAAGCTGCAAAAGTTTCTACTCTAGTACATCTCGTATCCAGTGATACCTTACATTAATGTGCTTGGTTTTGTAATGAAAACTTGGATTCTTACTCATGTGGATGGCACTTTAACCATCGCAATGAACAACGTACTCGTCTTGCTTCAGACCGAGTTCTTGAGTGAACTGCTTCATCCATAACATCTCTTTACAAGCTTCTACAGCAACTATGTACTCAACTTTTGTGGTATAAGGCTACAAATTTTTGCAACTTGGATTGCCATGAGTCTGCTCCCATTCAAAATTAAATAGGTATCCTAATGTGGACTTCCCAGAGTCGACGCCACCTGCCATATCAGCATCTATATAGCCCTACAACACAGGTTTACCACCTCCAAAGCACAAACAAGAATTAGTTGTACCTGTAAGATACCTCATAATCCATTTCACTGCTTCCCAATGCTCTTTGCCTGGGTTAGCAAGAAATCTACTTACAACTCCAACTGCATGTGCAATGCCAGGTCTTGTACATACCATGACATAAATCAAACTTCCCATTGCTGATGAATATAGAATATTCTTCATTTCAGTTCTTCCTTCCTCAGTTGAGGGGTTATGCTCACTACTCAACTTGAAATGACATGCAAGTGGGGAACTTATTGGCTTTGATTTGTCCATATTGAACCTTTCAAATACCTTTTGTGTGTACCTCTCCTATGATAACCATAATTTTCTGGTTTTTCGATCACGAGAAATCTTCATACCTAAGATTTGTCGTGTAGGCCCCAAGTCCTTCATGGCAAAGGACTTTCTCAATTCTCGCTTTAACATGTCAATTTTAATGACATCCTGGCCAACAATCAACATGTCATCAATATAGACCAAAAGAATAAGAAAATCATTCTCTGAAAAATTCTTAACAAATACATAATGGTCTGATGTTGTTCCCGTATACCCATGATCCATTATGAATGAATCAAATTTCTTGTACCACTGTCTTAGTGCTTGTTTCAAGCCATAAAAGCTCTTTCTTAATCTGCAGACCATATGTTCTTTACCTTTGACTTGGAAACCTTTTGGTTGCTCCATGCAAATCTCTTCCTCCAGATCACCATAGAGAAAGGTTGTCTTTACATCAAGTTGATGAACTTCCAAGTTCAAATTTGCAGCCAGACTTAACATAACCCACATGGACGACATTTTCGCTACGGGTGAAAAAATTTCATCAAAGTCAATACCTTTTTTTTGCCCAAATCCCTTCACAACCAGCCGTGCCTAGTACCTTGGTTGTGAGTTGTTCTCTTGGCTCTTCAGCCTGAACACCCATTTGTTGTTGATTTATAGAATCCTAATCCATCTCTTTCATCTCCCTTTGAGAAGACCATGTGTTCTTTACCCAAAGTAAAGATTCATACTGACAAGAACGAAGCAGATATGATGACAAAAGCTTTACCCAAAGTAAAGCACAATTTTTGCACAAGCATAGCTAGCATGACAGGTCCCTCCTTATGAGTCGGAGGGTGAGTTTGTTGAGATCCTCCTCATTAAAGAGGGCCAATACCGGCCTTGACAAACAAGGATGGCGGTGAAGTATTGTATAAAAAGTCAATAAAAAACAAAGAAAAGAAAGAGAAGAGAAGATAGTAAGGGAGAGAATAATGAACTGTTCAAAATGGACTTCAACCATTAAATAGGAAGAAGAAAAATGGGCAGGGGGTTGTACCTGCTCGTCCATTTTTCAACACTTGCAGTTCAAGGGTTTGGTGTGCCTTTAAATCCCCTCCCATTTGAACATCTATAAATAGGTGGAGGAGAGGAGTTCTAAGATCATGGTACAATACAAGTTCAAAGTAAAAGTGTGAGTGTGTGAGAGTTGTGTAGAATATTGTGTTTGGAATATCTCTTCAGGGATTGAGAGTGTAAGTAGAAAGAGGTGTACAAGGGGTATCCGATTTTGGATACAGGGTTGGGTTTGGGTTCAAATCCAAGTGTAATTACTTTTACTGTTATTCTCTTCATTCTCTCATAATGAAGAAGTACCAATTACGCCCGTGGATGTAGGCATAGCCGAACCATGTAAATACTTGTGTCTGTGAGTTTTTATCATTTTGTGTGTTATCAGTTTGTGCTCAAGTGGGTCCCATACAGTCACTATTCATGTGACACTATTCACAGTGATATTGTCAAATATTGCCCTTTTTCTTTACACAGGGGTAGGAAAAGGTTATCGCTTTTCCCAACAGGGGTGTCTATCTGTGAAGTAGTAGTAATATGTTGAAGGCGAGCAAAGGATTCATTAAGAGATGGTACCATATCACCAGCAAGAAGTTGGCTTTTGACTGAGTGATAATCAAGGTTCAGGCCTGCCATAAACTTAGCCACAAAAAATTCCTCCTTCTAAAGTTGAAGTGGTTCCAATTTTGAACTTCGAGGCTGATGGATGTTGAATTCTTAGCGAATGCCCATAAAAGTATTAAAATACTTGTTCAAAGATTTATCTCCTTGCTTGAAAGAAAATAATTTGTCATAGAGATCATAGAGGCGAGAAATGTTCTTCTCATGGGAGAAGGTGCACTTCAAATCTTCTCAAACGCCTTTAGCAATTGGATGAAACATGACATTGGCAGCAATGGATTGATCCAAGTTGTTTCATGACCAAATAAGTATTGTATCATTCTCCCGCATCTAGTCCTCATAAGCCTGAATGTCAGATGGGTCCTTAAAATCAGCAGTGGGAGGATCAGATATGAGATACTTCAATTTGCCCTTGGCATTAATGTAGACCTTGACAGCCTGAGCCCAGAAAAGGCAATTACCTACTCCATTAAGTTTAATAGTTGTGATTTGAAAATTCACATTGTCAGAATGTGGCTTCGAATCAGCCATCATATAACCAACTCAAGAATAGCAGATGAGGAAAGCTGAGAGAGTACCAATCAATCCACACAAATGAAATCCAATCAATCAATGACCTAAGTTATGAATTAACTCAACCAGAATTATAGAAGGTGGCAACTGAAAAAAAATACCAAGATCAGGTTACTGCTAGCCTATGTGTAGCAGAGATGAGAATGTTAAGATGGATGTGTGAAAAAACACATTTAAGGTGGTATGGTCATATTCAAAGGAGACCTAGTAACGCCCCAGTGAGGAGTGATATGATCCCGATTGAAGGAGCTAAAAGAGCTAGGGGCAAACCTAAATTGACCATAGGAGAAGTGGTGAAGAAGGACATGTATAGGTTAGGGCTTGCTACAAGTATGACCTCGGACAGAGCCTACTGGAGGTCAAGGATCCACGTCGCAGACCTCATTTAGCTGAGATTTTCCTGAAGAGTTGGACTATGCCTCTTTCCTCCTATTACTATCCTTTTCCTTTTTCATCTCTCTTTTCCCATCTTTTTATCTATTTTTATTTTTTTTTTGGTTAAATCTATGTTTTTCATATTTTGTTTTTTTTGTTTTTTGTTTGTTTTTTTTTTTGGATCCATGTAGCCGACCCCATTAGGTTGGGATAAGGCTGAGTTTGTTGTTGTTGTTGTTGTTGTAGGTTACCGCCAGCCTGAATTTGAGAATTCCAATTAAGATATTGCTGCTGATCTGATGAGCCCCCAGGAATAATTTCCCAAACTTGTAGTCTGATCAGTAGGGTCAGAAAGAAATAATTACAGATTCAAAATTTCTGGAAAATTCCATGAAAACAGGGTACTGCCAGCTTGAGGAGGAAGGAGAGCCCTTTGTAAAGCTTCAGAAAGACATGAATGCAATCAGCTAACAAAGAGGGAACTCTAGTTGTTATTCATCATCATAACTAAGGTCCAGCCTTCAAATATTGCAGCATAGGTTGCTGCAGAACCTTAAAAAAATCGAACCAAGTGTAGACTCTCAAACCAGAGATCGATTAGATAACTTGATGACTAATCACACTCTGATACCATGTAGCAAAGTATAACCCAAACTACCAGACACACAGAAGATTGAGAGAAGAGTGAAGAAAGAGGAAAGATATTAGGAGGAAGAAGAAGAAGAAGAACCAGCGATAGGTTCAGTGCAGTTTCTATCGCTGAGGATTGTTTTATTTATGTTGAGAGCATAGTACTAAATCTCGCGAAATCTCGGTCGAGATTTCGAATATTTCGAAAATCTCGACCAGGGCGAAACGAAATGGTACCTCGAATAAAAAAAATACCAAATCTCGGTCGAGATTTCGATTATCTCGTGATATCTCGAGATATTGGTACATATCTTGCGAGATATCGAGATTATCTTTTCAAAACATCTAGTACAAAAGGCAGAAACTCATTAGTCTCGGTCGAAATTTCGACCAAGACTAACAAGGCTGCTCGTTTGTGGTTTGTTTCTTCTGTGTTCTTCATTCTTCAAACTCTCTTTGCTGATTTGTGTACCGACCTTCGAATCTATGCCGGAACCACTTGGAGAACACAAGATTCAAACTTCTTAAGTTGTTAACTTGTTATTGACTTAATGTACTAAATATTATGACTTAAGTTATGACTTATGAGTCATTCACTTTATGTTTCCAACTTCCAAGTCAATTTACGTGTTTAAATTGCTTATTAATCATTAATTTATTATGTCCTTTAGTACTTAAAGTTTTAAACAATGTGTATGTGTAATTAACTATGTTACACATTAAGGTTCGACCGTACATTACCAATCAATGGTCCAAAACACCACTTTGGGTGACTATTTTTGCAATTTGAACATTTAAATGTGTTTATATAGCCTAAAATAGGGTTTCCATGAAGTTTAAGGCCTTAACTTGGCCTAAAACCCACCGAAACATACCAGAAAAATGCAAAATTTCGACCAAAATATCCAAAATTTCGGATATTGCGGATATTTCGGTCAGCCCGAAACATCGAAACGAAACGAGTTTTCGAACTATGGTTGAGAGTTGAGGGAAATCTGACTTGTGTCTCTTAGACACCAACTACCTTTATTTATAAGAAAAGATAGAAGGTACAAGTACATTAATGCCCCTAGGGCAACACACTAGAAACCCTAATGACATAAATACCCTTATACCCATATTACAACAATTTATAATCCAATAAGCAATCTCAACTACAATAGGAAACAATAAGGAAAATAAAATAGGAATAGGACTCTTAACTATAAATCACTAATCCTACTAAATTACTAATTCTACTAACCACTAACTTACTAACACACACTCACGATGGGACATTCCCCCCAACCGAGAGTCACCAACACTAACACCAACTAGAACTATAAACAAATTTGTAGAAATTTAAAGATCTATCAAAGAGAACTTGTTAAAAATTATAGAAATAGAAAGAGATAAGGGACCTATTCAGAAGGACCCACGATATAATGTAGATCATCAAAACACTATTAGAACTTAACTATGACCAATGGAATATATGACTTACAAAGTTCAACTTCTTTTCATCTATTCATGTTTTCAATTGTAAACAGAAACGGCTTATGCCTCAGACCTATACACTAAGACTCATGCCTCCAAGTAATCATTTCTCTCTCATTGGAATATATTAAGCTTCTGACCATGTCCTACTTAATCTGATGCAGATCAGAAGTACTTTGATGCAGTTGCATTAGACTAATTGAACCGGAAGGACCCACTTTGGAGACCCAAGCCGGGACACAACCAGACCAACCCCAGTTTTTTGGTCCAAAGGGGGCTAGCACCTTGCATAGGATTCAATCATTTATTTTAGGTTAAATTACATGACACCCCCTGTAAGTTTACCCATATTCAACTCACCCCCTCTTATTTGAAAATACACATCAGTCTCCCTCTATTAGAGGACATTACAAGTTAGTCCTCACCATTAGTTTTTTCCTTCTCTTTGGGATCAAACATCCATTGCAACGATTCGATAGATGGTTCATTGGGATAGATATAGATGAACAATGCCCCCCCCTAGAACCGTATAGGAGGTTTTCTCCCCTTACAGCTCGAGAAAGAATGATTCAATTTATGTATTTTAGTGTCAATATGATTTGAGTCCTTTTTTTATTCTTCCTTCCCGAAAAAGAAAAATCATACGTACTCATAACTCAAGTTGGATAATTCTCAAAGAGCTGAAAAGAAAATCCTTAGGCATTTCATTTATTGATTATACGGTTAAGTGATGAAGTCAGCAGTTAATTTTTTTTTAATCCCTAAACTACCCTTGACCATTGTAGAGTTACTTTTTTACCCTTGGATCTAAAAACCCCAAAATCGATCCTCTTCCTCACATGAACTGCAACTCAATCTCCGCCAGAGCCATGCGTCGGAGAAGAAATGTTGGGTTTATTTTGTAATGCCCCGCATAACGATAACATTACTTAATATTAACCTAATATGGTACTGGTAAGTACAGTACATGATTTTGTAGGAATACCAACACTATTGGGTATTGTTCAGATTCTTAGGTAAATATAATAGCCCTTAAATTAATATTATAGTGTTATTTGAATTGTTTATTAAGCATGATTTCTATGTTGAATTATTATAATATTATTCTAGTATTGTTCATGTCAACAATAAGAGAAAAGGAAGAAGAAGGAGGAGAAACGAGAGAAGAAGAGGAGAAAGAAGAATGCAACTTGGGAGTCACACGTAATGTGTGATCTCCCACAAAACTCAATTAAATAAGCCCTTAAGGGCATAACAGTAAAAGAGCACAAAACATAACTAATACCAAAACTCCCTAAACTACCCTCTAACTATTCTCGGTATTAGCAGGCACTAATACCAAGATTACATAATCTCGATAACACTCCCCCTCAAGCTGGAGCATAGATGTTAATCATGCCCAGCTTGTTACAAATATAATCCACTCTTGCACTCCCCAAAAACTTCGTAAAGACATCTGCAAGTTGTTCTCCAGTACGAACATGACAAGAAGAAATCAGCCCTTGTTGCAGCTTTTCTCGAACAAAATGGCAGTCAACTTCAATGTGTTTCGTCTTTTCATGAAACACAGGATTTGAAGCAATATGGACCATAGTTCAAAATCTCGTGAAATTTCGGTGATATTTCTTCAAATTTCATATATCTCGAGCTGTCCGAGATACGATACCAATCCGAAATGAAAAAATACCATATTTCGACGATATCTCGTGAGATATCGACGAAATATCGTGGACTCACGATATATCGCGAGATATTGAAAAAATCACTAAAAGTGTCACATGCAATATTACGAATATTTCGGTCATCTCGTTTCGAAAATTTCGAAAATGTCGGTCATTTTGGCATTTTACACCCACAAAAAAATACCATATTTCGACGAAATTTCGATATCTCGGAAATTTCGATATCTCAGAAATTTCGGTCAGACCGAAACACCGAAACGAAACGAGATTTAGTACCATGATATGGACAACAGCTTGGTTATCACACCACAGCTGCATAGGAGAATCATCAACTAGCCCAAGCTCAGCCAACAACTGTTTTATCCACATCAATTTACAGGTAGTAAGTGCCATAGCCCTATACTCTGACTTTGTACTAGACCGAGTAACTACTGTCTGTTTCTTGCTCTTCCAGGACACCAAATTACCTCCAACAAACATACAATAGCCTGTAGTAGACCTGTCAACGGGAGACCCTGCCCAATCAACATCTGAAAAACCCTCTATCCGTCTATGTCCATGATCACTGTATAGAAGACCACGTCCAGGAGCCTTTTTAAGATAGCGTAAGATATGCACAATTGCCTCCCAATGAGATATCCGTGGGGCAGACAAAAACTGACTCACCACACTAACAGGAAAGGCTACATCCGACCTAGTTACTGTTAGGTAATTTAACTTCCCAACTAGCCTCCGATACTTCTCAGGATCAGGCAAAATATCACCATCATCAGCAGTAAGTTTCAAATTGGGATCCATAGGAGTATCTAGAGATTTAGCACCCAACATTCTTGTCTCTGAAAGAAGATCAAGTACATATTTTCGTTGTGAGAGCGAAATTCCTTTCTTTGACTGAGCAACTTCCACACCCAAAAAATATTTCAATTTACCCAGATCCTTGGTCTGAAAGTTTTGCTGCAAGTGTACCTTCAAATCTTCAATACCAGAAACATCATCTCCTGTAATGACTATATCATCTACATAAACCACAAGAAATATTTTCCCTGCACCAGAGCGGCGGAAGAACACAGAATGATCACTACCACAGCGTGCCAGCCCAAACTCTAACATAACCTCAGTAAACCTGCAAAACCAGGCCCTAGGAGACTGTTTCAACCCATACAGAGACTTCATCAACTTACACACTAAGCCAGACTCCCCCTGAGCAACAAACCCAAGAGGTTGCTCTATATAAACTTCCTCAAACAAATCCCCATGTAAAAAAGCATTCTTGACATCTAACTGATACAAAGGCCAATGGTAAGTAGCAGCAAGAGAAATCAAAATGCAAATAGAAGTAAGCTTCGCTACAGGAGAGAGAGTATCCAAGTAATCAAAACCATATACTTGGGCATAGCCCTTCGCAACAAGATGGGCCTTCAAACGAGCCAAGGATCCATCAAGATTCACCTTCACCACATACACCCACCAACAACCAATAGCAGATTTACCTGAGGGTAAGGGCACAAAATCCTAAGTCTGATTCTCTTCCAATGCCAACAATTCCTCATTCATAACAACCTTCCAACCAGGACTAGACAATGCCTCTACAACAGACTTAGGAACAAGATGATTTCCAACAGTTTGTAAACAAGATTGAAAGGTGGAAGACAAACCAGCATAGGAAACAACGTTAGAAATGGGGTGTTAAGTACAAGCTTGAACACCCTTACTATGAGCAATAGGAATATCAAGATCAGAAGGAGGTTCCAAAGGAGGAGGAGTACCTGTCTCAGGATCTGCCGGCGAAGAAGTAGATGTGGCCAAACTCACAGGAGCGGGGGTCCAAGTACATACTTTCCATTGATGACGTTTAAACACAATAGGTGGAGGTGACGGTGATGAGGCAGCCTGCGGAACAGAGTGAACAATAGACTGAACAATGGAAACGAGAAGATCATCATCCAAGTCAGACACAGTAAAAGATGAACTATCATAGGGAGTAGACTCAAAGAAAGAAAAATCAACAGTAACAAAATATTTCCGCAACTCAAAAGAATAACAACGATAACCCATTTGAGTGCGAGAATAACCAACAAACATACACTTGAGAGATTTAGGATCCAACTTGGAGACACTTGGACGATGATCACGAACAAAACAAACACTTCCAAATACTCGTGGTGGTAAAACAAATAATGGCATAGAAGGAAACAACAAAGAAAAGGAAATACCACCATGCAAAACAGAAGAAGGCATGCGATTAATGAGATAACAGGAAGTCAAAATAGCATCTACCCAAAAAGATTTAGGTACTTTCATCTCAAATAATAGAGAACAAGTAACTTCCATTAAATGTCTATTCTTCCTCTCAGCTACACCATTTGTTGTGGGGTGTAAGCACAAGAGAACTGATGAATAATGCCACGTTGAACCATAAATTCAAAAAAGGGGGCAGAAAAATATTCCTTAGCGTTATCACTTATCACTACGAAGAATACGCAAAGGAGTCTGAAATTGATTATTGACTTCATTCACAAATGCACAAAAAGTTGAGAATAATTCAAAACGACATTTCATTAAATAAAGCCAGGTAACCCTGGAATAGTCATCAACAAAGGTTACAAAGTAACGATAACCCAAAGTAGACACGAGAAGACATGGACCCCATACATCTAAATGAACTAAAGAAAAAGGTTGGTCAGACCGTTAATTGACTCTAGGAGGGTAACTCACACGATGAAGTTTCCCAAACTGACAGGACTCACAATTCAAACTAGGAAGAGACCGAAACCAACTATCCAGAAGCTTTAAACTCTCCAACGAAGGATGACCCAAACGACAATGAATCTGGTGGAGTGACGCCACACCGGTACACGCCATAGATGAAGTGTCCTCAAGTGTGTAAAGTCCCCCCGACTCAGGACTTCTACCAATCATCTTCTTCGTCATAAGATCCTGAAATACATAAGAATCCGAGAAAAATGTTACAGAACAGTTATGAGATTTAGTAAAACGATTAACATAGAAAAAGTTGAATGGGAAATCAGGCAAGTAGAGAACAGAAGATAAGGACAAAGAAGGTGTAACATGTGCAGTACCAGTACCAATTACGTTAGCTAAGGAACCATTAGCTAAAGTAACACTAGACGAAGATTTTTTGAAGGAAGAAAGAATAACTGAAACACCAGTCATGTGATCCGATGCCCCTGAATTAATGATCTAGGGACGAGGAGTAGCAGTTGACATACAGGCAGTAGCATTACCTGTCTGAACAAAAGTGGCTGTTGGAGACTGGGTTGACTGAGAAATCTGAAATTGTGTAAAACGGGCATATTCTTTATCAGACATCTTTACGGTCTTACCCTCAGGCTGTGGAGATGCAGAAACTGTAGACTCAGTAGTGGTAGCTGAATTGGCAAACTGTTGCTGAGGTGGTTTGCCATGATGTTTCCAACAAAAGCGTTGGATATGTCCTGGACGACCACAATGATGATAAGTCATCACTTGCCCCGAACCATCAGGAACACTCTGAGTACCCAAGGTAGTTGGTTTACTAGAACCAGCCCCACCACCACGACCACGACCAGCACCACTATTACCATTACCACCAGTACCAGCCCCACCATTGGGGCCACGGTTCTGGGGAAAAGAAGCCAAGGCCGAATTATCAACAGTAGTAGTAGTCTCACGGGAGACACGTAGAACCCTAGAAAAAGTCTCAGACAATGTGGCTACCTTGTCACCACCAAGAATTTGGGAATGGACTGAATCGAACTCCTTCCCAAGTCCTCCCAAAAATCCCATAACAGCAAGCTGCTCCTGCTGACTTTGCATTGCTTCCACATTAGAAGTAATGGGAAGAAGTGAATTAAGCTCCTTATACATCCTTTTAAAATCAGCAAAGTATTGGGTCAAAGGACGACCCTTTTGATCAATTCTATAGAACTCCTGGGACAATTCATAAATGCGAGAAAGGTTGTCTTATCCAGAGTACAAAACATTGAGATACTCCCAAAGCTCCTTAACCGTATCAATATGTATTACCAAATCAACAATTTGGTGCTCCATAGAATTCAGCATTTGTCCCAAGATTCGAGCATCAACTGTATCCCACAATGGGTCATCATCAGGCTTGAGCTTAAATAGGTGATCCTGCTGATCACGTCCCGTCAATACCAACTTAGCAATTTTCTTCCATTGTTGAAAGTTGGTGATTCCCTCCAATTTCTTTTCAGTGATTCGATTAGAGGAAGAAGAGAAAACTTCAGTCATCACAAACCTGGAACCATCACCCATAATTTACTACCGAATTGATGAAGTGAAGGAATAAAAAATTCTGGAAAAATCGAACCTCCAAAATCCTTGGCAAAAATTGATTTCATCATAAACCCTGACAAAAATTGATTTTATCAGAAACCCTGACAATAATCGATTATAAGAGATGATGGTCAAAACCAAGAAATTCTGATATACTCTCTGAAGTACCATCACTGGAGAAAGATCAGACCAGAACCATAGCTTGCAGTTCTGATTTGGACCACTTTGGGCCAGTTTTAACAGGCTTATGGTTCAGGTTTCTGGTTCACCCAAAGAACCAGGTCATGGGGTCTATTTAGGACTTGTCCTTTATTAATTATTGCTTTATAGTTTCCTTGTGAAGCTTAGAATTTCACTTATTAATTCCAGACATGTTATATGTCTATTTTAAAAAGTCCTCGACTCCTAGTCAGGATATGATTTCTCCTATAGCTTGAGTATAGGAGTTTGTCCTATTTAGGCCTGATTTGGTATGATTTCTATTTCAATTTGGGATTGATTTCTTGAAATAGTCAACAAACAGATTTTTGGTCAAAAAATTGAAATTGTTTTGGTTGTATCAATGTGAAATATTTCAAGAATAAAAAGATCCATTTGATAGTTCAAATTCTAAGAATAGATTCTCTATATTTCTTTGGGAAGGATGGTGGTGGTGGCGGCGGGGTAGTGGTGGTGGTGACGGTGGTGGCAGGGTAGTGGTGACGTGGAAGTAGTGGGGGTGGTGGTGGTGGCGGCGGTAGCAGTGGCAGTGGTGGTGATGGCAGGGTAGTGGTGGTGGTGGTGGTAGCGGGGTAGCAGTGGTTGTAGTGGTGGTGGTGGTGGTGGCGGTGGCAATGATGGGAGTGGGGTGGTGATGGTGAGACCATTAAGAGAAGAAGGGTGGTGTTTTATTTTTAACACGAAATTACTATTTTGCCCATGAAATTAACCATGTGTTCATTCAAGAGCAAGAGTGCTAAATAAAATGAAATAGAAATTCTGAAACAGCTCCTTAGCTATTTCAGAATTTCTATTTCACTGAAATAAGGTGCAGAAATCAAACCAAACAATTTCAGAAATAGAAATCACCCCCTGAAATTGAAATAGAAATCATACCAAATCAGGCCTTAGTTTTGTCTTTTTCTTTCATGTCATGTGTAGGTTTGAATCCTATTGGCTGTTAGCTTTGCCTTAGGCCAGTATGTCTCAATCTAGTTAAAATATATATAGTGATGTAAGGCTGTAACCTCCCCACGATTTTTAGTTTAAAGAAATTGGTCGTTTGCCTGGTGATACAAAATTGAGCTGCTGTGGTGATTCAATAGTAGTGCTGGTGGTGATACCAGTCTAGGATCAGGTGGTGATTCCTGATTCATTCTAGTCTCTTCTTCCTTCTTATTATTCTACTTGAAGAACCACGTGAGTTCTGAACTTTCTAATTCCAGCGCACCACTTTTCTCTTCTAGTCTCTGGTTCTTTCCTAAATCCATTGTTGTTCAGTCATAACGATTATGTTCTTCTATTTCTATTCTGAATTTCTGATTACTAGGTCTAAAATTGGATTACAATTCTAGTTTCAAAATCAAACCTTTCCATCGAACTAGAAGATTCCTATCTCAAGTCTATTTGCTTTAAATCTCCGTTCCTGCTTTCATTTCTGCATTCTGATTTCAGTTTCATATTCTGCTTTGATTACTGATCATTACTGTTTATAAATTATATTCTGATTTCTGTTTTACGATCAAATTTTTTCTGATATCGAATACTGGTTCTGAATTTGTTCTCGAGTACTCTACCATCTTCTCAGAATCTGACCATTGGATTAATCTGAAGTTTTCCAATTCTGTTCCTTCTTATTAAAAAAGCCTTCAACCAGAATTTAAACTCTATCTGCTTTGTTGATTTTGTGTTATTGGATTGCTCTTGAATCTGGAAATTTCTCCTAATCCGCGATTCTGGTTTTCTGAAACCTATCCATAAGGTGACCTAGATCCACATTATAGTCATACTGATGAGGACATCACTTAGGGATTTAGGATATATCAGAGGAGACACAGACGTACACACCCACACATCACTTCATTGTGGCTAGATTTCCCTTATAACTTGTGTGGATGCATATTTCTGTTTACTTATGTGTAATTTGTTTGTTTTATTTTATTTGGTATCAAACTTGCTATGTACTCATGTGTAATGCTAAGTGGAGTAGTTATTAGGAAGTTATGGCAGGAGAAGTAGTTATTAGGGAGTAGTATTTGCTAGAAAAGTAGTTATTACTATGCTATTTCTCTTTTTTCTCTTTTGGGTTTTAAAAGATTGTATTTTGGGATGGAAGACAATGAAAAATGTTAGAATTTGTGAGATTTCTCCCATTCTCTACAGCATGAGTGATTCCTGCAAACCTTGGAATGAAGCCAAGCCCCCTTTCTCTTCCCTAATTCTTCTCTCATAGGCTACCACCCTTTCCCTCTACCCCATTCCTTTTCTTCCAGTCCCAGTTGTCCCACTTTTGGCTTAAATTATAGCCTCAAACATTATGGGCATTCATCAATTAATAGCAAGGAAGCACTGAGGACCATAGTTCAATATCTCGCGATATATCGGTATCTCGGGCCTACCGAGATATCCGAAATTTCGCCGAAATATGGTATTTTTTCTGCCATATTTCGGCACTCTATCTCGATGGGTTTTTGGCCATATTAAGGCCCGATACTTCATGTACACCCTTATTTAAGCTAAATAAACACATTTAAACCTTCATATTGCAAAAAAAATGAACTCAAAGTGGTGTTTTGGGTTTGCACCCTTGATTGACTGTATATGGTCGGACCCTGATGTATAAAATAGTTAAATACATATTGTTTAAGTACTAAAAGACATAATAAGAAATTTAAACAAAGTAATGAAACAAAAATAAAGTCAAATGTAGCCTTTAGTTTAAACTTTAAAAT
This sequence comes from Telopea speciosissima, assembly GCF_018873765.1. NCBI lineage: Eukaryota > Viridiplantae > Streptophyta > Magnoliopsida > Proteales > Proteaceae > Telopea > Telopea speciosissima. The sequence continues at coordinate 56,938,657 of NC_057920.1, forward strand.
TTAAACTCATAAAGTCATAAATACATAAGTCATAACTCATAAACTTCATAATAGTCAATAGTTCAATACTCAATACACAAAGTATTTCTACGAAATTTACTGAAATATACCGAAATGTACCAAAATTGACCGAAATATACTGCTCAATACACAGTATTTCTACAAAATATACCGAAATATACCGAAATTTCTACGAAATTTGAACTTTTTTCATTTCGGAAGCCCATCTCGTTTCGGTTGTGCCGAAATTACCGAAATTTACCGAAATTTCGGCGATATATCGCGAAATTTTGTACCATGCTGAGGACACATTCTTTGGAGTTTGGTAGAGACTTAGCACTTGATCACAACACTCCAACATGTGGGACAGCAAAGGAAGGTACCTATCATGTATCCTTAATTAAATTTCCATGAATCCAAGAATGAATTTTCGGCACTTGTATTTGGGAATTTTCATCATTTATGGCTACTGTTAGATCTGATTTTCTGCATGTACGTTGTGAGTTTTGTGTTAGCAGATCTTTCCAAACCCAAATTCACTTAATCCTTAAACTTGCATTAGATTTCCCAAACCAGTCCTGCACCACATACACACACTCAACTAGATTTTACTCACTTGCCAAAAGAATAAAGTACCAGATTTTAGTCAACTATCATATGTAAATTGATAGAAAGACAGGAAAAATAATCATCAATGACATAAATTCTAGGACTTCTATAAGATATCCAAATTAAACTACTCAAATGACGCAAGAATTTGAAAACTGCAATAATCATGAGATTACCAGTCCAACTTTTTTTTGGAGGGGAATCAGCAACTTAAAAACTCACCCAACCCAGCAATTTCTACAAACATCTGGATCGCATTCCCTATTGGCAGCAAAGCATGGGCACTGACGACTTCGACATTGACTTTTGGCACAATGGCAGCCTCTAAAACGATTCTTGCAACTTTTAGGACATCTAGAAAGAGAAGTAAGAATCAGTAATGGTTGACTTGCTCAACCCATTCAAGCCAGTAGTGAGAGTAACACAGAACTTCAAAAAATAAAACTGCTCAAAGTAGTAAAAGATGTGACAACTGTAAACAATATCCAAACATCAGCTTTTTCCACAACTCACTCCAGGGTGATGATAAGAAACATTGAAGGTTCATTGGTCACACATTGCAAAAGATGGCTTATTGCATTTATCAGTTTAAAACCAGGATTGCATTTTGAAGCTTATGACCCATCCCTAAGAATTTAACTCACATCCTGTCCTGTAAATCATAACCATCTGCACCAATTTGGGAGGAGGGAAAAAAACAGAGATTCCAGTGACCTCGAGCACATAATTCAGAAGGGAGAAGGAAGTCCTACCCACAATACTTTTCGCAGCAGGTTCCATTTAAAAGGCAAGTGCACTCCTTTCCGCAAGCTGATTGGCAGCTACATGGGTTAAACTGCCGGCATGGTTGATCCTTCCTCTCACTAATCCTCTTCCTGATTGAATGGTAACCAACAGACTTCCAAGTATACTTTAAGCGACGAACCCTCCCCCTCCTGCGCAAGAACCTTGATCTTCGTGGTTTAGCATCCTGAAAAGCATTTCAGAAGAGCATTCCCTTGTTTGAGAAAGAGGCGCCCAATGCTAGATGCACACAAGCATACAAAGAATACTAACCATAGAATCAGTATAGTCAACCTTTGAATGGCCTTCAACCAGAGAATTTTTACCATCACCAGATCCAGAAAATAGTTTATTTTCAGTGAAACTCATATACTGAAAAACCTCAGCACATGTCTTCATTCCATTCAAAAGGTTCCTAGCAATTAAGCAGCTGTACAGAATAATAAAAGAGCCATTGTTAAAAGTACTGTATCAACGAATGAATTACACTATTTCCCGGATACATATGTATACGGCAGCTGAAAAAATAAATATTCTGTAAGTTAAGAGAGATATAAAGATGTAAAACGTACATGAATAGTAAACCTTAGAACATTGATATTTCATAGAACTAGAGCAATCTAAAGTATTCAAAAGTTGCACAGAAAACCAAGTAGAAAAGGCACTAGTTGACAAATTTGCATTTATTTGGGGCTACAGCAATAGGTTTGAACAATAGTTTGAAAATTCGGCAAAATCTCGCCAAAATTTCAAAAATTTCGGAGATTTGGAAGAGGGCAAGTCGAAATACCATACAAATTAGAGAATTGACAATATCTCAGTTGAAATTTTGATGTTTCGCTGAAATTTCGACCGTATATCGTGTCGTTTCTGCTATATGGTTCAACAGGGTATTATAAATACCCATTTCGAATGTGCTGGTCGACATTTCGACCAAACTCGAGCTATTTCGCCTGTTTAGCCCCTTTTCTCTGTGGGAAGATGGAAAACCCACATTTTGGACTGATTTTTGCCACCTCACCTCTAAACACTGCTGAAATACAGTGTTGGAGGTTGCCACATCGCTCCAACAACATCACTTGTTGCATATTGATGAAAATTTGGCCACATTCAACAGTTCAAGGTATGAATTTCTTCCCAAAATTGAATTTTTGCACACAATATGATAAATACCCGAAAGTTGTGTGACTTTTCTAGCAATATATTTTCCCTGAAGTATCGGAGCTTAATATGGCCGTTTACCAACCCCCTCCCCCCTCAAAAGGGCCAACCAAAACTCACTAGCAAAAAATGCACTGTTTCGGCGAGACCAAAACCCGAGTTTTCGAACTATGGTTTGAAGACTATGCAGAAAGCAAAATAACAGAAAAGAGCACTTGCAAGAAAATCACATTTCATGGGCTGTAGATTCATCATATTAGGAGTCACAAAATGATATTCCAGTGCAAAAAGAACACTTGAAGGAGGTATCAGACAGAAACTTGTCTGCCTTGAAAAAGGTAAATGTTATCTGACAGATAATTTCACTAAAAAACTCAACAAAACAATAGCAATATGTCCTTAGCAGCATATTTAGAACAATATGGAGGAGCCAAAGGAGAAGCTCTTTACATCAAAATGTTTAGTTGAAGGTGATTGGAGTCACGATGTCAGACACAAAGCTCACAGCCTTAACAAAGTTGGTATTCAGAATACCTACTACTGCCCCAGGTTTGCACATGGAACATGAACTGGACCCAAAAACTGAGCAGATGTTAAACTTAATTTGGTTTGCGAGAATGCTGTCAAAATCGCTCCGAATGAAATATTTTTTTGGCATCAAAACAAATGAATATTTTACCACACTTTTGGTTTTTATCAATATTTTACCATATTAAGATTTATGAAATTTTTAGATTTGAGAAAAACCCCAACATTAAAAAGTTGCAAATTGCACCTACCGCCGAAAATCCAATTTTTGTTCTTGAACTAGGGGGTTGACTTTTTATCCTTTTGGAATTTGATTTTTTTAACTATTTTTATTGGATTCAAATATTGGGGCATTTGATTATTTATGAATAATATCTTAAGTAAATGAAATACAAATACAAATCATTTACTTTAATGTTAGGCATAAATAAGTATAAATAAATGTATGTATACCAAGGTTTGCATAAATAGGTGTCTATATACCAAGATTTCCCACCGAGATGACCAAAACCACAAGATCTCGCCAGACTCTGGAACTAATATGCTTGATTTCATGGTACAAAATTTCGCGATATGTCGCCGAAATTTCGGTAATTTCGACACAACCGAGACGAGATGGGCTTCCGAAATGAAAAAAGTTCAAATTTCGTAGAAATTTCGGTATATTTCGGTATATTTCGTAAAAATACTGTGTATTGAGCAATATATTTCGGTCAATTTTGGTACATTTCGGTATATTTCAGTAAATTTCGTAGAAATACTTTGTGTATTGAGTATTGAACTATTGACCATTATGAAGTTTATGAGTTATGACTTATGCACTTATGACTTTATGAGTTTAAATTTTAAAGTTTAAACTAAAGGCTACATTTGACTTTATTTTTGTTTCATTACTTTGTTTAAATTTCTTATTATGTCTTTTAGTACTTAAACAATATGTATTTAACTATTTTATACATCAGGGTCCGACCGTATACAGTCAATCAAGGGTGCAAACCCAAAACACCACTTTGAGTTCATTTTTTTTGCAATATGAAGGTTTAAATGTGTTTATTTAGCTTAAATAAGGGTGTACATGAAGTATCAGGCCTTAATATGGCCAAAAACCCATCGAGATGGAGTGCCGAAATATGGCAGAAAAAATACCATATTTCGGCGAAATTTCGGTATATTTCGGATATTTCAGATATCTCGGTAGGCCCGAGATACCGATATATCACGAGATATTTAACTATGCTTGATTTAGGGTTGGGTTGAGATCTCGAGTCGAGTTCTCGACTCGACCCGAGATCTCACCGAGATGGGGTAATATTGGGTATCGCCTGAGATCTCGTCTCGAGCTCTCAAAATAGCGAGATATTCATTGAGATCTCGAGAGTTTTTAATCTACGGTTGGGACATCATCCTGCGGAATGCTGTAATATCCTCTCTAGTAAGGAAATCACGATCTGCTTGAAATTCAGATGAGTACCCCATAGGCTCAGTCTTAGTCGTAACAGTGTGGGCTCTAGCTCCCCCTCTCCTGCCACCACGCATACTAGTGGATCCACCATGCATGCCAGGGAGACGGTCATGAAGTACCCAACACCTCTCTCCAGTGTGCCTAGATTTTCCACAATGATCACATTTTGGTTTATCTTTGTCATCTCTACAAGGTGGCCCTACGCCTCTCCTCCCACCTCGCCAGTCTCTGTGGGAGCTAGAGGCAACTGCAGATCTCTCCAGGGTTGGGGCAATGTCCATGGCAACTCTTCTAGTCTCCTTACTCTGTAAGTAGCTACATACCTCATCTAAAGAATGGAAGTGGTGTCCTTCCTAAAATCTGCAGCCGAATTAGCTCATATTCTAGATTCAACCCACCAAGTAAAATAAGAACACATTCCTTCTCAAGTATTTTATAAACCTTTGCCTCATCCTCGGGGTTGGACAGCTAGAGGTCCCTATAATGATCATACTCCTCCCAGAGACCAATAACAATGTTGTAGTACTCATAAATATTCCTATCACCTTGCTTCATTGTGATGACTTTTTGAAGGAGTTGATAAACCTTTGCCGAGTCACCCACTCGGTCAAATGTCTTGGAGACACTGGCCCAAATATCCTTAGCAGTCTCCTTCCTTATAAACCTTCTACCACTCTCAAGTTTCATAGAGAAAATCAACCAAGTCATAACGGTTGAGTTCTCAGTCTCTCAGTTTAGGTACGTAGGATCTGTTGACTCAGGAGCCTTAATGGAACCAGTAATGTACCCCGGTTTCCCTCGACTTCGCAGAGACAACTTCACAGAATGAGCTCAGTCCAAATAGTTGGTGTTGACCAACTTCACAATGGATATCTGGGTATTGGGGTTCTTAAAGACAGTCATACTAGGGTTGGTACCACCCAAACCACTAGTCAAAACTTCCACAGGTCCACTGACTTCAGCACAGACATTGGTGAATCAGTGTGCTACTTAATCAAACAGGGAGTACACTCTACCCAAAAAACAAATGCAGCAAGTGTGTCGAACACACATCACAAAAAATCCAGCTCAAATGCACTCTTCAAGGTGCAACATCTCATGGTAACTCAAGAGGTACAAAAAAATAGAGTTCACAACACAAGGCAGCTGAGACCCATCATAAACAACCTTTTGAAATTCGAAAGCAAAAAAAAAAGAACCAGAAAGCTGGCGGTACCTTTACAACAGTAGAGAACTGAGTTGTGACTCCACAGCCCTTCTCTTTAAGAACCGAGGGCTTGTGGAAGTGACAGAGGGGCCTAGGCCGATTCAAATGAGCCCTACCCCAGCTTCATCAACAGCCAGATGTGTGTGTGAGAGAGAGAGAGAGAGAGAGATTCCAACACCGAAATCACTGTTCATGTGAACAGTGTCATGAACAGTATTTTGGGCTCCTATTTCTTCACATACCTCCTTTTAATGTTCCTATGACCCTCTTCCAAGCTTATCTCATGGTTCCTTTGAGTTTTTCACATAATGGTCTCTTCCTTCTGAACCACTTTGTAACCTAGGGTTCCAAAGAGAAAAAATGGAAGCGGAGTACCAGTAGGACATCTCTCAAACCAAAGAACTGCTCTGATACCAAGTTGGAAATCAAGCAAGGATCGATTTAAGTGAACAAACAAGAAAGTAAGGGCTGAGAAGAGAAGAGAAAGAAGCAAAAAAGGAAAAGATGTGCAACCCTGGAAGAGAGAATTGAATTTTCTCCCCTATATACATTACTAACATACTCCTTAAGAATTACATACACCTCCCTAGGGAGGTAAAAGATAAAAAAGGTAAAAAAGAGAACAATTACAACTTAAGCTGACAATACAATAAACTAGTGACTAAAGTACCCCTATTAATATAAACTCTAACAGAGACGTGTGCAATTGTCAATAAATGTAATGAACCAACGAAAACCAATACGATCAACATTCCGAGAGGGACCCCATATACCAAAGTGAATAATAGAAAAGGGAACATCATTTTTATCATCACTAATAGGATAAGAATTTCTAGTTTGTCTAGCAAATTCACACACATCACAATGAAGTTGTTCCAAACCACAAATTTTAACTAAGTCCGGAAACACAGAACATAAAATATGAAAAGAAGGGTGTCCCAAACAGTGGTGCCAGTGATGAAGCTTTGTCAATGCGCTATCAGAATGAAGGGTGTGAGCTGAAGATGGGAGTGGTAGTGTTGGTGTAGATTCCAAGTAATAGTATTCACTGTGTTGCAGTTCTGTTGACTGTATTCTGCTACTTTCAAATTCTAGCTGTAACAAGTAACTTGGTAATTTGAGTAATCCAGCCCTTGGATGGACACCATCTTCTAGTATGTTGTTCTTCAATGTTAGCACTTAATAGTGCTTAAAATTTGATATCCATCAGATAAGGAAGTCATGCCAGTTTCTTTAATTACTTTCTAATTCTGTTGAGTGCCATTACAGCAGATCCCACCCTTGGATCTGTTTGAATTTCGGAGGGACTGAACACCTTGGTACAGGGTTATCAACAAATTTCAGATCCATCTAACCGTTAGATTCTGTTTTAATAATTTCCATATTCTGCCAGATGGTCTTTGCTTTGGATCATTGTGATTCTGTCCTTGTGGGTTTGTGTTCTATTAACCTTATCTTTCCTACCTTAGAACACATCAAGTGGCTTTGAGAACTGAGGTGTAGTACATATCATGATAGGAAAAGGACGATCCGACAAGACTGACCCCCCCCCCCCCCCAAAAAAAAAAAAGTAACAATATATATTTCTACTTCCAAAGCTGTAGCCGTTTGGCAAATTTCTCCATCACAGGATCCAAAAACTCTAGAATGACATTCCTAAAAAATGTGAAGGAAAACTTTGCCACAAGACCAAAAGTATTAACAAGTAATAGAATATTTCCTCTCTTCCATACTAATCCCAGTGGTGCTATTCCCAATCAACATCAATTTAAGGGTGAAACAGGGCCGGGTTGGGGAGGGTTTTTTAAAACCCCAACCCAACCCTAAGTCCTCTTAGCTCAGTCCAACCCAAACCCCAACCCAGCACTGAGGTCGGGCTGAGATATCTCAGCCCAGGCCCAACCCTACCGGGCTCAGCCCAGCCCAACCCAGCCAGACCCTAATTGACCCTGATCGGGCCAGGTCGGCCCTGATTGACCCTGATTTTTGTCAGGACCAAGTTGGCCTTGATTGACCCTAATTCTATGCATTAAAAAAAGAGAGACACATGATTGGCATCACATCTTGAACACATACAGATTTGCGTCACAATTCTACAAAAAATGAAAGCCTCTGGTGAGATGTTAAACACTTTTGTCAAACTTTCATTCAAATTACAATCTAAACAAAAATAATTAAGGTAAAGCATAATCTAACATAGGATCGGGCCGGACTGGGCTCAATCTGAGGCCTCCAAGGTTCGAAAATTCGGGTCTCGGTGGCATCTCGGCCAGGCCAGAAACCGAGTCGAGCCGAGATCTCGCCGAGATCTCGGCGAGTTGCTGCATTTTTTTTTTTTTTGGACTCGGACCCCCAACTCGGTGGGTTGTACACATATTTTGGGTCTGAAACTTGGTATCCAGCCTATTTCAGGCCATTTAAACACAATGGCATGCCCAGATTTGCCAAAAAACAAGTCCAAATATGAGTTTCACTTTGGACCATAGGTTGGTAGGCGACGAGTCGTACTAAAACAACATAATCTATATATAATTTAGTAAAACATAGCAAATTAGCAATCAAAACATTCTAATTAGCACACATCAATCAAAACATTCAAATAAAATGTACATTACATCAATGTTCACTTAATTTGTTACATAAAATGAGATTGAACAAGAAATTCATCCCTATATCGATCCACATAGAATTCCCATGTCATGGAATTGCTATAGTGTTGCGAGATAGTGTGACACGACTTCCATATAAGTCTTCGATCAACATATACCAATCTCCCTATCTTAGGGTACATGGGAGGCTATTGGTATGAGGTGTAAGATCCTGCTCTTGTCATATTGAGTTTGAGGCATGTATAACTGGTTTGGGACTAGGAATGTATACCCAACACCGACCCGAGCTTTGTGTCATACTCGACTCGATCGCCCATCTCGACCATAGGCACTATAATCGAACCGGTGCTCTGCTGGCCATAGTCATAGCCATGATGATCTTGAGATGATTGCCATGATCGATGCTCACTAGTAGTATCTATACTCATGCTTCGAAACTTGTAAGCATGGTGTTCATATGCCGTTGTTCTCCTCCTCGAGCATAGGTCGATGTGAGTGTTTGCGACCCTTCTTTTCGTTGTATGTTTTAGGGTGGCCACCATGGTCTTGATCTTGAGTGGCATGCGTAACCGAGACTCACCGGTGAAACGCAAGGGTCCTCCTGCGTTCCAACTTCTTGCTCGATCGCTCGCGCATCCCCTCATGACGATCATCATAATAACCGCCACCTCCGCATGCCACTAGCGCAGCAGCCTTACCACCACCACCACCACCAAGATCACCATCAACATCACCATCACTAGCATCATCGGTGTCATCACCACCACCACCATCATCATCATCGCCAGGACTTCCTACAAGAGCTCAAAAGGTTTCGGTGACTCGCATGTGCACGCCCCTCTTGCATCGACATATATTCATCAACATCGCACGGTTCAGGACGCAATGGTGGGGTCAGGCCTACCCCAGATTGATCCATATCAGGTGTACCACGATCCCTCACCCACCTGGAATAAGGGATCCTCATCCATCGAGTCCTCTTGAAAAATGTTGGACAGTTCAATGGGTTCTTTATCATTGGCCTCAATTCCTTCACGTATGTGCCTCATCCTTAATCTCATATTGTAGTGCACATACACAAGCTGCTCTAGTCGTTCGCTACCCAACTTGTTCCGCCTCTTTGAATGTATCAATGAGAATGTACTCCAGTTGCGCTCACATCCGGAGGATGAACAAGTTTGTGAGAACACTCTCACTGCTACCTTCCTCAGGTTGGGTGAACTTGTACCATAAAGCCACCACACTTGCATTACAAATATAGAATAGTAAGAATATGTACATTCTAAAGAGATAAAATTATAATTCATAAAACGTAATATCATGCCACTTACCAGGGTCTGACTTTTGTCTACCCTCCACTGCAGCTAGTCGACCGAAACTTGTTGAGGCCTCTCTGAAGTATTTGATCTATTTTCAATTTGAGGCATTAGTATTTCCTATTTAGTAATTACATTCATAAACTAACTACCATAGTGCCAAAGTCCCATACTCTCACCTCATCATTCAAGGCTTGTGTCTTTGGATGGGGCTCCAACTTACGAGTAACGACTTGAGCGCCTCTAACAATTCTATGTCTAGCCTAAGATCATTGGAGTAGTGATACTTTGGATTCAAATAGTATCTTTGGTAAAGTAAACACCACAAATATGATTTGTTAGTGACTTAATCGCTTTAATGCCTTTAGGGTTTTGAATATGTAAATGTAAAAAAGTTATAACATTTAAAGTATAAAGTATGTTGAACTCACCTGACCTTATGCGATGGATGACTCAAGTGCTTCTCCACCGCTCATCAATGATGTTAGTGTAGGACTTTGCACTTCGAGGTATAGCGACTCTAACCATTTCCTTCATTTTTGGATGGCGGATAAATGTGGCCCAAAGTAGGCTTCTTCTCTGTATCAACCATCCTCGATCATCGCCACCACCGGCTCTAATATGCCAACCACTTTCCCAAGTCCTTCCAAAATCCATCATTTGCAATGGTCTGCATTTGTCTACCTTTGCTTCTTCCGACTTAGAACCTGCCAACCAAACCATTCGCGACTTGCAAACATACACCTTGGCCTATCGCCTTACTCGAAAGCTCTTCAATGCAATGTAATTGGTGGCAAATCGAGCGACACCAGGCCTCACTAAATCTCCATTGCATTTCTCCCTCATCAAGGCTAAAGCATAAGAATGGTTGTACACAAAAGTTGTCACTTGTCTTGCCCTATTTACCACACCCGCCACCAAAGTCTTTTTCCCCATGTCCTTCAACATTAAATCAATAGAATGGGCTGCACATGGGGTCCAAAAGAGCCGGATCCTCTTACTCTTCTTATTCATCAACTTCTCTCCGGCCTTTTTATAGTTGGAACCGTTATCCGTCACAATTTGGATAACGTTCCTTGGTCCTACCTCCTCCCCACTTGCTTCAACTCCTTATACAAGTATGATGCATCCTTTATATGCTTTGATGCATCGATAGACTTCAAGAATATAGTCATTCCATTGCAACTCACCATGAAATTTATGATGGACAGCCTAGTAGGTCCAGTCCAACCATCACCATAAGAGTAACCCCATATGTCTCCCACATTGGCTTCAAACCATCAATGTATTCTTTTAGCTCCTCTACCTCCTAAGGCAAATATACATTGTATAATTCAAATGGTGAAGGTCCTTCCATCTGCATGCCCTCTCTGCACATCAAGGAATGCATTATAGTATGTTCCTTGTGCTACATTGGCTGGAATGCCATGGTAAAGCATGAACTTCTGAAGGCTTTTCGTGCTTTCTCTTGTTTACCACCAAATACTTGTGGGATGGTTGGCTGGTAGGCATCTTGTTGCCTAAAAGTGGTGGGATCCTACTCAAAAATGGGTTCTAGACCTTGTACTCGTGGTCGGGTTTGGGGTCGTGGTATATTTCTTGTCCCAGTGCTTCTCCTCCTCTTATCTTCTTGCATCAGTGCAATGAGCAGATCCACCAGCTCCTCTTGCTTGCTCATATGCTCTTATATTATCAAAATGAAAACTTTGTCTACTCTCACCAAAGTCTGCTGGTAAATTCTCCATTCAGCCTTTGATTGAAACTCACCAGGTGGAGGCCCAATGTCAGTATCATCTCCGCCACGGACCTCTGCACCAGCCCTCTCTAGTATTGCCTCATTAAACTCTTGTTGCATTCTTTCCCTCTCATATTTTTTTAATCTTCCTCCTTTCAAATGTTGTGTCATTGCCACTTTCACTTGGATAGGAACATTTGGGCATGATGAAACATCCTTGCCTGTACCAGACAAGTGTTGCTTTAACCTAGTGGCTCCTCCAGCTAGCAACTTCCCACAATAATTGCATTTGGACTTCTTTTTGTCTGCGGACATGGGAACCCCATGTTGCCATGCTATATCAAACATTGTATACAAAATGTCTTATGTTTTACACTGTTACATAAAAAAGCATGTATTAATAACCATGGATCACTTAAAGTAAGGTATTCAAGACTTAAAGTATGCAATTCATAACTCTTAAACGTAATGTCAAGTTACTAGAACTATGAAATAACTATCTCTTATTTATCCCCTAACCCTAGTATTTATTTGTTAATTAAAAATAATATTTTGAATTTTTTTTAAAACTATTTATTCCTTAAAGTATAAGAAAAATATAATGTAATGATGAATTTGACACCATCTGAAGTTGAATATTATGTACATATGTTGTACATAATTTTCCATAAGCAATAAGTATTTTTCCTTAATATTATATATATATTTTTAATTTTTATAAGATATTTATTAAATCTGAAAAATAAAATAATTTTTTTAATGGGTGAAAATAAAAAATTAAGCCATGGGGTTGTAGAGCATCCCAAGTAGTTTAACATATATCAAAATCATTTTCAAACAATCACTATTCATCCCTTTTTTTCATTTTCTTTTTTCAAATAAATCATTTATTTTTTCAGAAATTATAATAAATAATTTATTAACTGAAAAAAAAATCCAACTCCATGAAGTGATAGATCGGGCAAAGATGTTCAACATATATTAAAACCACATGAATCTAACAAGGATTACAAAAAAAAATTTTGGAAAAAATAGATTTGGGGAAGAAATAGAAAACACCTTTGAAATCTTGCAAATAGGTGATGATGCTCTAAATTGGCACTTGAATCTTCACTTTGGCACTTCAATCTAACTCCAAACAGTGCATTCCATCCAACAATCGAAAGAAAGAAGAAGAAATTTGAAGGAGAGGTGTTTTTCCCCTTGGTTTTGAGCCTATCGAGTTCTGTTCCTGCTCTCTCTTATGTTGGAAATGGGTTTTTGGGTGAAAATTGGGCTGAATACAAGTAAATAGCACCTTTGGGCCCAACCGAGCTATCGCCGAGATATTGTTTTTTTTGTATTGAAAATATCTTGATTTTAACCTTCAAGATATCACCGAGATATCGCCGAGATCTCGGCCGAGAAATTGCACTTTTAGGAACCGATTAGTAACTCGACTCGGTATTGCCCAAAACCGAGAAACTCGGCGAGATCTTGCGAGTTCTCGAACCTTGGAGACCTCAACCCCGGCCTGGCCCAACCCTTACCCAAGGCCTAGAAATTTCAACCCTAACCTGCCCTCAGGGTTGAAAAATCCAGCCCAGTTCCTGTTCGGGCTCAGGGCGGGCCAGGATGGACTCGGGCTGACAGGGCCAAACTTACACCCCTAGGTCATCAATCCAAAGTCCAAGGATCTATTAAGAAAATATAAGAATATTTGGCAGTGATGAATCTAATGTATCGTATTTAACACAAAGCATCTAACATTCATACATACAAATGCTTAGCAGCATTAAATGCATAAAGACACATGCTTGAACCAATCACCTACATTCAGCATAGATAGATGCTACAAATAATTGCATCTACATTTCAAAACAAGATGGTCCCTCCGTTACAAATATAAAAACAACAGCAGGGGCAATGGTTTTTCCCTTGTTTCCTTTCTTATAATCATATATTGTCTCTTCTGCAATCTCTTACCACAAGGCACAATTCTACCATAACCAACTACTTTGCCATTGTAATCAAACCCAATTCCTTGCATTGCCAGCAAGCTCACACATTGACTTACAATCCCAATATTCGGGAATCTGAGTCATGGTGATGAATCCATGTAGTGGATGACTCATTCAAGCCAAGTGTTTTACTTCAGTGACTCCTTAAACTCCCACCAAGTCATTTTCACTCGGCAAAGATCTTTAATTAATTAAAAAACAGCAAAATTGAACAATTAAGTTAAATACGCCCATCCAGAGAAGCAGTTTTGTCTTGGACCCCTTTTGATTGCTACACCCAATGCTAGCTTTTGAAATAGCTACAAAAAACATTGTTCTAGCTTTTGAAATTCATTATACAACTTGCAGAAAGACTCTGGTTTTGAGGTACTTGTTTACAGGTTTTAAGGGAGTACTGTCAGTTTGCACATTTTGCATGGGCATGTGCCATATAGTACATGCACAGATGTAGGATGTAAAATAATGTGCTCTTAAGTTGACTGCAATCCCAGGCCTCTGCAATTGAAAAGCTAAGCACCATAGTTATCAAGGTGTCGCCTTGATTTTAGACCCTCTCCAACGTCATGGTCGCCTTCCTGCCTTGATAACTATGCTATTGCTAAGCACACAAATTATTTTTCATCAAAATTATTCACCTTATTCTCCTATTCTAAAAGGTCCAATTTATTTAAGATGAAAACATAGACTTTCTAGAACTTCCTGAATACATAAATTGAGACTAGTGTTTCCAGTGAATACTACGAAATACTCTTGCTGCTTTGGGATCCAGCCCAGTCAATGTCTTGACATTTATTGCGCATTTTGACAGGGGAAAAAACAACTTAGCTACATATATCATGAATCCTTTCTATTCTCTGCTCTTTCACCAAACTTTTGATATCATGGAAACAATAAAAGTCAACAACCAATGTATTCCATCACTTTATCTGTTCCTAGCATTAAAAAATTATCATCAATAGAAGAAGTAACAAAGAATAATAACCAATCTGAATTCTGCAAGGACCAGCATCAGCATGAACTTGATGCTGATAGATTAGCTATGACAATGGACACATAATAAATATACTATCAGGAATAGGACAGATTAACATACAGAACATAAAGTATCAGACACCTCTCCTCCTCTCATCAGCACATTTGAGAAGTCTTGAAGATTAAACATGTTTTCATTTCAGCCAATCACATTATGGGGAATAACATCAATCTGAATATAAAAGGATCAAAACTAAAATGCATCACAAAAATATTTCTAACCCAACTAAAACATGGATGAAATGCACTTACCTATTCCTTCCGAATATCTCTACACCTTTCGCAAAGAGGCTTTTCTCAATAGTTTTCCAAGATTTATCACTCACTAGTTCTTGTTTATAGATGTTTTTATCAACAAACTCCCCTTTCCTCAAGACATCCTCACTAATAATCATAAGTGAATCCTTACTATCTTTGGATGGTCCATCATGAGCTTTAGCTGACGATAACTCTTGACTGGCCTTTACTGGTGATCCCTTCCTTCTAGACTTTCTTGTAACTAGAGAGTTTACTTTTTGTTGTGAAAAAGAACTAGCATCTTCATTTTCTTTACAAGAATTAGATCTAAGTTTCATGTCTCTTGCCCTAAGACATGCCACCACATCAGAATCAGAATGAGAAGCAACCATTTTCTTCTGCCTCTTGCGCATGCAAATAAGAACACGCTCAGCAACTCTCTTGCTATTCCTCTTACGAACTCCACATTTCCCCACAAGCTTTATCTTAGGGGGTGTTGGAGAGTGGTTGACAGAAGGGTTGTCCCCCCTAGGTATTATCTCTGACTCACTGCTTTCCAACATATTTCTTCCATTGGATGAAGCACTTTCACTCTGGTCAGACTTCTGCCTCTTACCAACAGATGAACCACAGATTTTCTTCCTTGGTGATATACAAGTCTCAGCACTAACAGAAGAATCAATAGGTTTTTCTTCAAAACCATTATGGATAGGAGAGCTAGCAGGAGCAGTATTTGGATGCTTCAAGGCCTGAGACATCAATTCGAAATGAAATAAGAATTCATGTTTAAAGGAAACCTTTTAGGAGCAGTAAAATAAAAGGTAAACTGGAGCTATCAGGACCAGCATATTTATATACATACTAGTCGATAACAATTAATGCCACATGGAACATTTTCCTCATCTGAACAGCTCCATGCAGGTTGCTTTTCAGCCTAATAATGGGAACAAACAAAACACGTAAGTATTGGAAACATTAAGACACCAATGCTCTATAGAAGATCAACTTACGGGGAAAACAAGATCCTGAGAACATCCATGTAATCTACAATCGAACACCTGCCAGAGTTCATTTATGGAGTGCATTCAGAAAGTTACTACTAAAATAACATAGGTACACACCACATTGATAAAGGAACATGCAACAAAAAGAACAATGAGAAAAGTTCTTACGAGACATCGTCGACAAAATAGGTTGTCAAAAGAATCCAAAGCTGCATCTAGATCTTTATTGAGAAAAGAATCATCTGTGTTTGGATGATCTTCACAGTCCCTCTCCTTAGAACACTGCACATCTTTTTCTCTCTTCAAAAGAATTTCATATCTTGCCTGTATAAGATGTGCGATGTTGTTTCATACCTCTGTAAAGCCAGCACAAAATGATTGGGAAACAGCTGGACCAGAGTTCACACTTTGACCAGTTCTTATTAGACAGATAGTAGAGAAAGTAAAATCAAATAGAAATAAAGAAGAACAAAGACAATGTCCTTCATGACCGTGACTTATCACAACACTTTGCAAACTAGTATCATGGATCCCATTGTAAGAATCATACCCTGATATCACTAGGCTTTCTAGAAAGGCATTCAGACAGTGAATCCAGCACAGCATCAGATAAACCAACTTCTTGGATTGTCGTTCTGGCATTAAAAAAAATGAAAAAAGACCTCATAATGTTATATCTTGGACAAAGGATATGAATGCAAATGTTTCAGATAACACCATAACAATTTCTAGATAAATCAAATATAGTTAAAAGAGAGAGACCCTAGAAATTTCAGAATGAGAAGCAGAGAACCTACAATGGTTTCAAATTATGTTGTTATCAGCAGGGAAAAAGTGCAGACCAAATACAATGTTTTTAAAGATTGGAATTGGATCAATCAGATCACCTGACAATAGCAGTGTTGGATAGAACAATCCAATCCATCAATACATAACCAATGGATTGGCTGATCCAGCACTCTTTTTAAGCTTTTGCTCAATGGATCTGCCCATCTTATGATTGGATTGTCCAATCTGGACAAGTATCATGGTTCAAGAAGTCGGTGGAATTGATCAAAATTTACTGCAAAATTTTGGTTTCAACCTGGCCCGAGACGAAACCATGTGCAAAATACTAGGCATTCCAAGTTTCAACCGAAACTTGAAATCTTTTTATTAAGTTTGGATCGTGCCGTTTCATTTTGCCAGAACGATACAACCACCTAAGATAAAAACACTAAGTCATCGAAATGGGTACTGTTTCAATTTCAACTTGTGGTCTTGACCGAAACCTGTTGTTAGCCTACAAAAATTCATTATTACCTTGATTTTGGTCATTCAATTTCCAACTCTTGGTGGAACAAGTTGTTAGAAGCTTGAACAAGTCATACATAGCTAACATTTGGTGGATTTGAGGGAGATTGCTTGAAGATTCACCAATTTGAGGTAATACCTTTTTTTACGAAAGTAATTTTTTGGCAAAAAAATAAGGTAAATATGTAGTGGTCAAAGTTGTCACGGCAACAAGGCGATCCAAGACAATTGTGGAGGACAAAAACCAAGGCGCCCACCCTTCCAACAAAAGGAGCCTGGACGCCTAGGCGAGCAGGCGATGCCTTGACAAGTATGGTAGTAGCGAGGCTTCAATTCTTTATATGTTAGATAATATTAGCCAATCTACGACTTCACAGAGTCAGATTTAATTTTATGTTTTTATTTTTTAACTTTTGTGGTTTAAATTTTGATTTTCTTGCAAATTTTTTTTTTTTATAATAGGGTTAATGCTTAGTGGTTGAAGTTCAATTTTATATGTTAGTCACTGTTAGCCGATCTACGGCATCACGGTGTCTCCTTTTTTCTACTAAAAATATTTAAATTTTTTTAAAACTAGAAAAATATCTTTAAATTTCAAAAAATATATATGGGAAAATATTCTGCTTTTGTTTGAAAAATAGTGACAAATTTTTAAAATATTGTGGTTGTCTTGTCAAACTCAAAATGATGTTTTATGTATTGTTTCATACTTACATATTGGTTAATTAAGTTCTATTATTTAAAAAAAAAATCAAGCAAGGAAAAAATATAAGACTTTGGTAGAAATTAGGAAATAGCTTTCTCATTGTCATAGGATTTTTAATTGATGTAGAAAATTTAATGATGTGACACTTTTTGTTGCAATAGTTGTAAGAAGAGCACATCATGGCTTCTCAGGGAGGAGATGGGGCTGACATAGCATGGAGGTGAGGTAACACAACCCAAACCCATAAGGGAAGATTAGTGATCTCATACCCTAAACCAATATCTCACCAATTTCCATGAAAATAAATTCCGTACAATCCCCAAATTAACGAAACACAGATAAAAACTTTCAAAATGGGAAATCTAAATCAAAGTCCATAATCCATTAAATGTCCAAAGTATGTTTGTCATTGGTCCAAATCATATCTGGTGGCTACAAATAAATTCTAATTGACTCTATTACAACCGTCTCAAAACCATCTACTGAAATGGAATAAAACAAAACTTCAAACAGAACATGAGATTTATCTTCTCCTCAAATTCATCTCAACTTCTACCAATTCTTTGTTTACCGATCTGTGACAAATAGTAGAGTGAGCAACAAAGCCCAGTGAGATAGGAACAAGGCACGACCACACTAGATAGGTAAATATATAGTATCATTCATTTAAAACGTAAGTGAAACATCTGGCATCAACCAAAACACATGCAAATCCACATAGCATAAAACGTCACTGAAAACATGTGAAATCCCTTGCTTTAACAAGGTAGACTGACTCTTACTGTGCACATAAGTGAGTGAGGTATCCTGTCAACTGTAGCCTACCGACGACCATAGTTGTCAAGGCGCCTAAGCAAACCAAGGCGATACCAAAAATCAAGGCGAGAGAAAGGCGACTTGATGCCTAGGCGACGCCTTGACAACTATGCCGACGACGTAGCCCCATCATCAAATGGAGTCCTCCGTCATCAAACGAAGTTTTCGTTAGCTAAGCGGGTAAAACATACATCATCATTAAACAACTCATCCCGTCATCAAATGGGGAAAACATATACCTCATCCAACACCTAACCCCCTGATGGAAAGGGTTACAGTCGAGTCAAAAAATAAAATCATCTCATAAGCAGATGCATAGCAAAATCCATAGTTTTATACTCATCAGAGTCTACGATCAAACTGTATAAATCCTCATCATAAATCATCCGTCAAAACATGCTGGAAAATCTTTAACAGTACTATTCATCAAAATAGTACATAGCATACGTAATCAACCTTTAAAGAAACATCATTGAAATCATGCAAAATGGTCAAATATACATAATCGGGATATGCCAAATTCCACTCACCTCAATGTTGCTTAGAACAATCTTGTCAACATCAACACCAATCAATTTCTCCTTGGCTTCTGGAAATCGAATCTCAAATAAGGAAGACTTTGAACTAAACCCAGAAATTTAGAAGTCAAATCCTTGCAACAGCAACTTCTCTGATTTAATTTGTTTGAATCTGTTTAACTGGCATACTCTTTCTTTCACGATCAACAAGAGAAAGCTAGGCAGATATGAAACCCGCAATTGATCAGCCAGAAATCAAATCTGAAAATATCCAACCCGATATGCTGAACTCTTTCTCTTTTCTATAATT
This sequence comes from Telopea speciosissima, assembly GCF_018873765.1. Classification (NCBI taxonomy): domain Eukaryota; kingdom Viridiplantae; phylum Streptophyta; class Magnoliopsida; order Proteales; family Proteaceae; genus Telopea; species Telopea speciosissima. The sequence continues at coordinate 56,957,983 of NC_057920.1, forward strand.
TCGCCAAGAAGAACTTTTAAAATCAATGTAGCAGCAGAAATCTTTCCTTCTTCTTCAGATCATTAATGAAGCACAGTGAGTATATTCAAGAGAAGAAGCCAAGGCACCAAGGTCTCCCCTCTTATATTTTTCTCTCTCTTCCTCTTCTTTCCTTTGGACATTTCCTAATCGTTATTTTCCCTTTGTTCTCTTCAATTAGGACAGCATCAAACGTGGGGCATCCTTTTTATATATTCTCTTTTTTTTCATATATATCATGAGTGAAATAAACAAGGTTGATTCTATTCCTTTGATCGCATGCTGACTCTCTCACTTCTTTTATCTCAGATTCTTCATATACTTTAACCATTGGCTGTTCATGCAAGCGCATGCTGACTTTCTCACTTCTTTTATCTCAGATTCTTCATATACTTCAACCATTGGCTGTTCATGCAAGAGATGGAGAGTCCTATCAATCTGGAATACTTCTTAATCTTTTCCTTTTATTTCCGCAAGGTTGATTCTATTCCTTTGATCGCATGCTGACTCTCTCACTTCTTTTATCTCAGATTCTTCATATACTTTAACCATTGGTTGTTCATGCAAGAGATGGAGAGTCCTATCAATCTGGAATACTTCTTGGACTCTCATTAAATCTCAGTCAGTACCCATTCATGCATGTGATAATGAAACAGCCAAGCTCTCTCTCTCTCCTTCCTACTTTTCCTAACAGTCCAGCCCCTTCTCTTTTTCTCTTCTCCTATTTTTACTCTCTTTTTTTTTTTTTATCTCTTATCCTTAACCCAATTGAGGGGTTTAGCTCTCTAATTAACTAATTTTTTTATTACTTATCCACCAAGCTTACACGCATATGGGGTTTCCCCCTCATCTAGATTCCTTCTTTTTTAAGGGACAATTCAAATCGGATTCATCTCTCTCACCTCCTATTTTGTCTCACCAAACCAGCTTTACAAGAGAGGTTACACAATCTCCCCCTTTATCTCTTTTTAAAACTTGATTCCAAGGATAGATTTATCTTATGTAGAAGATTAGAGATCAAATTTCTCAAGAAACCCAATCCATCTAAGATTTAATAAACAATGTAATTGAAACTTTCTAGACTTGGAGTCACTTCCTTGAGTTTTCCTACGTATATGAGGAATCCCCTATTTTTACTCACACGATTGACTTCTTGGGGAGATTCACAATTCTAAAAAAAAAATTAAATAAAGAGCTGCATATCTAACCACACTGGTTAAATTCTTATCCCACTCTAATGCTGAGATAATTTTTCAAGGTTGGCTGAAACTTCAACTCAGCTGCTGAATCATCATCTTAGCAGGCCAAACCATATTTTTTTTTTAAAATGCTGACTCACCATCCGAACCCTCATCCAAGTCTTCTTAGATTTCTAACCACGTCATTGATGTAGGTCAAAATATGAAGAAAATACTAAAACACTGTTCGCGTTACTGTTCGCGTGAACAGTGTCAAAACCCCATATTTGCCTTGGTGAGAATATTACTAGAAGATCTTGTGGGGCCCAAGACCAGATTGCATGAAGACTTATTAGAAGACTAAATTTTGAGACTTTTGACTATAAGCGGGGATATAGAAGTTTAATTAGTTTCTATTTTTGTCATAGGCTTAGTTTCTATTTTTATTAAGGGCGTCTTTGGTATAGTTTTTATTTTTTATTTTTGGCCAAAAAATGTTTTTGGTTGCGTTTGGTATCATTTATGGAGTATATTTCTATTTAAAAAGGATTGAAAAAATACAAAAACCAAAAAGGGGTTGAAAGTCATTTATGATTTTTCGTTTAAAATTGTTTTTCGCTATTTGTGCGACACTTTAATGAACACATGCTAATTAGTCCCAAAATGGAAGGGTAAAATAGTCATTTCCTTTGGGTTTTAGAAAATCAAGCCCCCCACCCCTCCTCCTTAATTTTTCCTGCAACTCCACCCGCCCCCTCATCTTCTTCTTCCAGCCTCATCCACGAGCTCCTGATCGTGTTCCTGTGATTTTACAGTTTAATTTTGATGAACTAGAGTCTGGACAGTGAACGGAATAAAAGTTGTGCAACTTTTTGGTGTAGATCGGGCAGACTTGTGGAACTGGATGGGTATTATTAGACACCTAGAGTCTGTAGTGGCACAGCCTTGTGCGAGACTGGAGGAAGGCTAGGCTTTCATTTGCTGCTAATCACTCAGTGCAAGCTGCTAGGGGTCTTTTTTTAGTTACTATTACTAATCCTATTTGTTCTCTTGTATGGGAAGCTTGAAGAAGTGAGCTATTTTTTTGTAGTCATCAACGCCATGGGAGGGATTTGCTCAAGGAGTTCCACTGTAAATAATGCTCCCAGTAGAAGTTCCCCTCTTGCCAATGGTCATCTTATTGAGCATGGGCCTCGTATGGCTTATCAGTCCCGTGAGTTGTTGAATGAGGATAACAATTTGACTCCCTCATCTAGTAGGGAAGGCGTGGAGAAACAGTTATGAGAATTTTCGTTTCCGGAACCGACGTCCAGTCCTTGTCGTTATGAGAGCAATCTGAACGATATAATTGATGATGGGATATCACACAAATATAGATCAACCAAATCCAAGCAGTTGGCAGTTGGGATGGCAGGCTCAAGACAAATCCTTTCACACAATTCTTCTTTATCTGTTCTTCGCGGATCAGTGAAAGTAAAGGGAGATTCTCAGACAAAAAAAATTCGGATCTGGATCTTAGGGGATTAAATCGCATATGGATGGGTGATCTAAACCCAAAATCCCAAAATGAAATAAGGAAAATCCAAAGAGATTGATACCCAACAACTCGGTTCTGAGTTTATACTTTGGGAAGAAGATGGGTAAAGGTGGCATCTCGCCACCCACCCACTTCAAAAAACTATTATGCACATAGGTATACCAAACCTATTTTTGAGTACACAATCTATTATGTCTAATGGTTACCAAACGATTTTTATGTTTTGACCAAAAATGGTTTTCACAAATGATTTTAGTTAAATAGGTAAAAATCAAAAATAAAAACTATACCAAAGAGAGCCTAAGTTGCTTGTTTCTATTTTTGAGTTTCTATTTTAGATACCTTGCAAACTTAGAGTTTCTATTTTAGTTTCTTGCTTGTAATCCAAATCTCAGCCTTATAAGGGACTTGCTATTTTATTGTTTCTATTTTTGGGCTCAATACTTGGGCTTATATATTGTAATTTGCCCATAGAGGCACCCCATGATTTAATGAAGTTGAGAATTGCTTTTGTGCAAAGTTTTATTATCCTATTGTGAGGATGAAGGGCTGAGAGAGCCGAATGCCCCTATTCCCTTTATCTTCTTCTTATATCCTCTTCTCCTATCTACTCAATCTCCCCTTTGTACTGTTGCTGTTATTGCTGTGAGACTGCAAACTATTGCTGCTGCTACTTCTGTGAGGCTCAGAAATCATTCCAAACATCTACAAGTTTTGCTGTTGCTGCTGCACACAAAGGAGACATTAAGAATCCCTGCGATTCCAGTTCTGCCCAGGGTTGCTGCAGATTTCAGGCTTGAATAACTTCACCATCAACCACTGGAATTAGTTGAGGTTTGGAGGACCGAATCAGACCTACAAGAGGCCCACTCAATCCCTGGTTTGGTGTCCTAAAATCCACTGGTTTGGAAGATCTGTCATAACCTTCTAATTTTAACTCCAGTCCAAATCTCAGCAACCAGCCATCACAACAGGCTGAAATTTGGAGCACAAGACCTACCCAGCCCCTACTCCACTCAATCCAACTTCCAAGTTTGATCCCAACCTGCTGGCTGGTTTGATCTCTACCTCCTAAGTTACTAATTCTGGTTTTGTTTCTATTTTGATGTTCTGCTCCAACCTATCATCGATCCTACTGTAGAGTTGTTCTTAGTTGAACCCCTTCTACATTAGTCATCTTCTAACTACTGACCAAATCTTCACATGGTCCAACTTAAAAGGCCACAATCCACCCATTATACTTAAATCAAAATTGACTAGGTCCATCTAACCTGAGCCATTCAACAAACTTGCTGGTTCATGACCCCCCACATCCACAGTTTGAGGTATTGGTATCAGATCGCCCGATACTGATACCTGACCGATACCGTATTGGTGGAATGGTACGGAGAAGGGGTATAATATTTAAAAAAAACTCATTTTTTAAGGAAAATCAGGGGTAAAGGTGTCCAATATGGCCGATCCGTGCTAATACCGTATCGATTCCGATACCATGCACTAAAACCATGCCTACATCTGAACCACTAGGGTTTTCTAAAACTTCAGGGTATTACAAGCATAGTTCAAAATCTCGCGATATTTCGCCAAATTTCGTATATCTCGAGCTGTCCGAGATACGATACCAATCCGAATTGGAAAAATACCATATTTCGACGATATCTCATGAGATATCGACGAAATATCGTGGACTCACGATATATTGCGAGATATTGAAAAAGTCACGTGCAATATTTCGAATATTTCGGAAATTTCAGTCATCTCGTTTCGGAAATCTCGGTAATTTCGGTAATCTCGTTTCGAAAATTTCGGAAATCTCGGTCATTTTGGCATTTTACACCCACAGAAAAATACCATATTTTGACGAAATTTCGGTATCTCAGAAATTTCGGTCAGACCAAAACACCGAAACGAAACGAGATTTAGTACCATGATTACAAGTGGTATACCTATTGGGAGTGACAAGAAGGAATCTCAATGCAACTATCATCAGCAGCAGCAGTCTTCCTCATCTTTCGAGCCCGCCCGGAACTTTATGTGGTACTGACATAGAGTAAGAGACTAGAAGGAAGGGCAGGGAACTTGTGTTTATTTGCATAGTTGATGTAAAGTCAGTGATTGTACACTTATGATGTGATATTTTGATATTTAATAAATTAAATGATTTTTCTCCATTTATCACTTGCAATTGCATATTATAATTGGTTTCATTATATTTTGTATGTTATAGTACTAAATCATGTGTAACATAAGCTATCTTTGAGAAATATACAGGCAAGGTACGGTGTACACTGCCAACCTAGGGTACGAAACCAAACTAAGAATTTGAGTGTGTTTTTCACCAATCTAAAGGTTCCATTGTGTTTAAGGATGCTTAATTAGCATTGCCAAGTTCCAGCACAAGATATGGCCATTTGACAACTGAAATGGTCAAACAAAACCAACCACCGACTCCTGCATGATTTCAACAAGATTTCGGTCGAAACCATAAATAATTCGGTCTACTTCTTGAACCATGATGAGTATCAGTCAGGACTTAGAGCATTTCTCTAGAGCATAAATACGATAATGGATGCATTAGTGGTTCAGTTGACAGGAAATGATGTCAAAACACCAATGAATAGTAGCAGTCATCAGGCATTACCCATATAGCTTTTGTTTTGGGGTACTCAAACTGAGGTCTCCCAGGTTAACAGGCAAAACGGGGTTATAAAAACTTTGATTCGTTTAAAATATTTGACATAGCTCACACATGTATACAGTACAAATAAAACGAGTGAAACATATTTATAGGTACTGATTTCCTCTTTCTCACACTACGAATTAAAAATGTAGGATGTAATCCACGTCAAAAATAGTTTACGGTTGAATAAATAAAAGGATAATCCTAAATGACCAGGCAGTAACCCAGCCAATTTGGCTGCCCGGGAACATGTCAAGGTACCTAGGCATGCACAGACCTTCCCTGGGCATATGCCATATGAAACCTAGCCCTCTTCTAACAGACCGCCTGATTCTCTAGGCCATGCCTAGGTGTTACCAAGACTGGGTCAACACCACCAATTCCCATACAGGAATCACAGTTCAAACCCAATGATTTTAAGTCCCCATTTAGTAGCTTTTGAGCTTTCTCCGCACAAGCCTACCTGGTCGATCTGTCCCCTTTCAGATTCCTCCTCATAATGTAGTCCTAGGTAGGAGAAGTCCTACTAGGAGCCAGGAGAATGATTCACCTAACATGGCTGCTGGTTTGGGACAGCTTAGATTGAATAGGGCAGAAATTAAGGTTAGGGTTAACTAATGGTAGTAGTGTTTATAGGGTATTAATATGCAGGTTTTAAGGGTCTTAATAAACTAGGTTTAGTTAGGTTTGAAGAAGTTTTTAGAATTTCAGAAATTTAGGTTTAGGGTTTCGGGTTTTGGGAATGAAGGGGAATATGAGATTTAGGGTTTAGGGCTGGAATTTGGGCAGGATCTTAAGGTCGAGGTTTCCAATGGTAGAGGAGAGGATTCGGCCAAGGTTTGATGAGTATTGGAGGGCTAAAAGTAAAGGTTCTGGAATTTAGGGTTTTAATGAATTAATGGATGATAAAGATCTAGGGTTTTTAATGGGAGAATGGACTCAGGTTTCTGGTCGAGTGTTCCAATGAGGGGGAAGAACACTCTATCAGAATATGGAGGGGAATTGATGGGCAGAAGTGGTTGATCTGGGAATCCTAGGGTTTTGGGGTTTTAGAGGGATGAGGGAGTTAGGGTTTAGAGTTGTAAGTTGGGGCTGAGATGGCAGTCGAGTGGAGGGTCTGCTGTGATGGATCTGTGAACAGATTTTCGATGAAAACTGATGGAGGATGAGGGCTGAACAGGCTTATGGAAGTTAGGGTTTATGGGAATCGATTGGGAGAGTGTAGGTCTAGGTTAGAAGGTAAGAAACAGCAAGGTAATTGCAGGAAATTTATATAACTTACTTGTTTTGCAGGGGATCTGAAAACAGCAAGTTGAAACAGCTTGTAGAAGAAAAGGGACCTCCCGATCTACAAGATGCAAGGAGTCGCCGGAGTCCACCAGCCCTCACCTTGATATTACTCACAAGGCAGCCTCGATATTACACACAAGGCAGTTCTCTGAGAAGAACAGCAGCAGCAGCCAAAAGCTAACAGCAGGAACGAAATTTTAAAATCATAAAACTTGTGGGTGGAGCCTCTCCCACGATTCTATTAAATAAGGAGGCCAAAGGCCTATTCCTAAGTCTATTACAAATCAACTCTCTCACTTAAATCGTGGAGAGGTGGACCAATTTTAAAACAATTTAAAAACTTAAAAGAAAAGACTCATCTACCCCTAATGACTTAAAACAACTTAAACTACTTAAAATAAAGAAGATTCCCTAGTAGCCAATAGGATATAAGAACCTCTTAGCCAATAGGATCACTTCACTTAAATTAGACCAATTGAACCAATTGGATGCAACCAATTTAACCCAGTTCAATTAAAAACACAAAATAAAAACTAAGTATGGAAATAAACTAAACTAAACTAAGGCTCCTACTGAAACCCTAGGTTTAGGGTGGCTTCTTCAATTCGAGGAGGCTAGGATCTGCATCACCTCATAAACCAAATCAGAGTGAATTGTCAAGTCCTAAAGTGGGACATGCATACACTGAACAGTTTGCAATATAAATTCTCTGAACCATTATAACGAAAGGACACCATAATTTTAAGTAACATAACAGGGAAAAGCTAAAGGAACCATGTCAGATTGTCATTTTATACGAGAAATAATAACCTCAACAGGAAATAACAAGTAGCAAAATTAATTCTGCAGATGTTGTAGAGACAATAATGGGCTGCCACAAAGATTGTAAAATAGAAGTCTTCAAGGATGAGTCAAAGAGCAAAGAAAGAAACAAAAGCACAAATTTGTCAAACTCAAAAGGTTTTCTGGGTATACCAACCGAAGGATATAGTCTTCTCCATCCCCAAATTCTTTCTTTTCTTCTTCCTCCTCGACTAACTCCTCCTCACTGTCGCTGCAGATTAGAGCTTCTCCACCACTTTGATCATAGTAAATTCTCCTTCGGCCAAGCACCGATTGATCTTCTGTCATTCTCTGGTTTCTGCATTAAATATAATACACACCCACTAATATCTAGCAAAAGCTTAAAAGTTCAAAACAAATTTTATGAGTAATATAAAGACACAATATCAATACAAGTTGGGGGCAGGATTCTTACACGCCATTAAAGATTGGAAATGTTAATAACAAATGCAAACATAAACAGATATATGAACTTATCAATAACAAAAAAGAACAAATCTGGCAACATTGTGATCCTGGCAATTCACAAGAAGTGTCATGCTTCATTTTGAACACTTGAAAGAATAACACTTTAAGATGGCAGTCCCTTCAAAAGGATAATCTTCTAGCAACAATTTTTCCCAAATCCCGCATTACTTCTACAATAATTTATGGGAAAATTTCTTCTATTATTTAACAGACTCAACAAAAGAATCATATCTTACAAGGGTAGCTGACTAGTTGTGGATCATTGCATCATAGAGAGAAGATTGCAACTAAGTACTGGTTCACCAGTAGGGATAGATAGGACAATGTTAATGGTGACATCCAGCCGAACTTCATAACCCAGGCAAGAGCAACACCTATTAGGCAATGAAAGAACTGTGCTTCTTTCACTAGCCAAATACAAAAATATTTTGAGCGCAGTTCCAACTATTGTAAATTATATAATTTTAACCAGGACCAATAAATTGGTCAGCAAGTGACAAGCTCTATCCTGATTTGGGATGCTTGTATCCTTGTCCATGCCCAGAGAGCACTAGCAATGGGCTCAACTAATATATTGAAGACCTATGAGAAATTGATAAGTCCATGTCTAATTCTTTGGAAAGATAATGATAATAAATTTTGAGAGTGAAACGCTGACAAAGCCTGAACTCACTGCACTCACTGTAAATGGAATAATTGAAAATATAACCATGCACATAAATAGCATTCAATTGATGAACTTTCAAGACAACTAAACTATAAAATCAAGCAAACAAAAAGTTACAACAATTATAAGCTACATATGCTAATTTAAATTGAATATGTATAACAAAATCCACCAACAAACAATGGATAAACAACTATGAGGGAAAAGAAATAATGGATAAACACCATATGAACAAAAGACATGATACTCTTGGCAATTGGCATACCTATCCAAAAAAATCCATGTAGTATAAGGAGGCAATTTCTTGACTTCCGGGAGTTTGATAGGACGAAGAGCACTCTTTAATACCAAAACAGTCCCTAAAAGAACTGAAGATGAGGCAGGGCTATCTTCTTGGAAGCAATCGTTATCCTTTTCACCATTATTTACATCAAGACCATTTAACATACCAAGTGCATCAGCTTGCCTTTTTGTCAATAAATCTATATTATCAGTATCAGTCATCAAATTGTTTCTCCTTGCCTTTGACAAATTATAAAAATGGTTTGTGATACCAATCAGCTTTTGCCTGTTTTCTTCCATTCTTTTCTGAGAAAGATAAAGTGAATAGATATACGTTTAAGGGCCAAATCCACAAAGATATAAGCTGAAGAATGATAAAGCCAGTTACCATAAGAATGCACCTTTATAGAAACGCATCGATGAGCCGCAACTTGTTTCTTTGAGGAATCAATAACAGAGATAATATCCCTAGAACTTTGACTTCCATCTTGCACTTCCACCATCTACAGCAAGCCAAAAATAGACCAAGTGACCAACCCAACAATAACAGCGACTACGATATAGAACATGAAATCAATAAGGAGAGGAGAACAAATGTATTAGAACCTAAAACGTGATAGTTTGGTATAATTTGGGACATTGATCATGCACAACAAAAATAGTAACCTCCAGTTAAAACTTAAAAAAAGTCCTCCGGCATCAGCTGAAGGCTCCAGTTAAAAGAAGTCCACACTTGCTTTCCGCATGTCAACTTTAAATCACTACTATGCAGCTGTATGCATGAGCCATTAACTTGAAGGTTGGCATGTGCAAACCTCAAAACTGTGTCATAGTAATATGAAGGCCTACTTTACCTAGCCAATATAATCAAAGCTCTAAATTTTGATTGCAGAACTAGGTTCAGACATGTCTAGGAACCTTTTCTACTATAAATTCAACATTCTAGTTGAAATCCAAGATGATTCTTTTGTCTTTCCCTTCTATTGAGCATCTTCTTTTAAATCTACTTCTTGCTGAATATTCTTAATTTTATTTGTCCTTCATAATTATTGTTTCTTGGCCTCTTTATCTAAGTAAAAGTTCTTACATAGGAGCGTCCAAGTATAGTATATGGTGATGCATTACCTGCAGAAAGAAATGGACAAAACATATGAACACCCCCCCCCCCTCCGCTCCCCATAAAAAAAAAAAAATTCAATGCCACCCAGGTAATTTTTTTTGTTTGGTAAATACGACTTCAATTATTAGAGTGAAAATTCACATATGAATGAAATAATTGCAATTTTGCAAGGAATAAATTGGATCAAATACAACCTCAATTATTTTAATTAATGGGGTAATTTGAAATGGCTATCATTAACAACGTCCATTTAGTAATCTCCAGACTTTTTTTTATTTAACTTTTAAAACAAGGAAAAAATATTCCTTTTCCATCCATCATCTACACTGCGGCTTAACTTTTTTCAGCTAAAAAAATTGGGGAAGTTGGAATTTTGCATATAACAATGCAGGACAAAAAAGACGACAGAAGAAGTAGCATGCAGATCTAGTTTACCTGGAATAGATACAGATTAGACCGAGAGAGTAGGAAAATGCGCAATACCTGAAGATCCTTGGATGGATCAGAGTCCCTAGACGCCATTGAATCCGAGGCGAGGCTTAATGGGGATAAGGATTTGGCAGGTCGACCTTGAAAAAGGTCAAAAAAACCCTAACCTAAAATTGGACTTGGAGGGATGTCGAGGAGATTGGGGAAGGGAAACGGACAGAGCAGACGCACCAAGGCGAGCTCCGCCGTCCCAAAAATAAAAATTTATTGGTAAGAACGCATCCGTATATGGAATGCGGCCTGAATCTGATCTGATAAAATTTGGGGGGAAAGAGTGACAAGTACTCTTGTTTTGAAATATTTATGTAGATTATTCCCTGGACTGGCTGTGACAACTTTTCACTCATATGACCATGTGAAAAGTTATCTGTGGGGAGTGTGGCCTTGCGCGCAAATTCCACCAAAGAAAAAAGTCTTGCGCGCGAGGAAGCATCAAGAAGGCGAGCGCTTCTGCCTTTTCATTGGGGCGGGCGGGGTAGTCATTTCTTGCACGGATTATTATCCTCTTCAATTCCTTATAGTGTGGTAATGCGATAATGCTAAGTGAAAATGTTGACACCTGACAGCTGTCGCATCCAACAATTAACTCATTGATATAGATAATTGGATGCGACAACTACCAAGTATCAACAACATCTCCACCTAACACTGTTGCACTATCACACTAAGAAATTGGAGAGGATAATTTTCTACCAACACACTCATAGAAATCATTTCCTCGCTAAACTATTTTCTTTCAAAATATTCTTGAACAAGAGATCGTTGTCTGATCGCATGGTCCCTATACGAACCTAGGCCAATGATAGCATGTGAAAGGGCATAATATGGCTGAGGGTTTTTTATTTCATCGAGGAGATGATAATTTTGTGTGCTCCTATATTTTGGGGCACATCCATGCGTTCAAGTAGCGTTCCTTTTTTTTTAATAAGAGATGAGACGTGGTGGCGTAGACTTATCCATCTGACCAATAAATACAAAGCTCCTGAAATATCTACGCCTGCCATCATCATCACTCAACTTTTTTTTTCTTCTTTTTCTAAAGCAATTAAATATCAAATTGTTAAAAGTTGATTTGTCAACATCTGTCTCAACTTCATAGAAAAATTTTGCTTCTCAATGTGGCTCCTCTGGTTCTCCATCGATTCCCCTTTTTTTTTTCCCCTTAAGCAATTAAATATCAAATTGTTAAAAGTTGATTTGTCAACATCTGTCTTAACTTTATAGAAAAATTTTGCTTCTCAATGTGGCTCCTCTGGTTCTCCAGCGAATCCTTGTCTGTCGTCCTTGCCTAGCTTTTCTTCGATCCTACACAACAACTTTGTCACACCACGTCTTTCCTTCTGTTGTCAAGGAATAGGAACAATAGGAGGAGATGCATGACCATGAACCAGAGGCTTCAAATGATCATTTGGACCTTTGGACAATTGGGGCATCATTCTCTCAATACTCCTCTCACCATTGCGTCTTTCAATAGAGTTCTTTTACAACCCATGTACTGTCAAGTGGCAAGTAGTACTAGTGCAATGAAGGGAAGCCTTACTTAACTATTTCTCTATCACGTGGACTAACTCATGTACTGTCAAGTGGCAAATAATGAAGCATTATACTTCACTAGGCACAGTAACGCCTAGAAGGATCCGTAAATTTAACTTGTGTGTTTTTTTTTAATGCAAATATCTAGGGCAAGAACCATTACTGAAATGGAAGGAAAAAATAAGATACAATGACTAAAAGGTCATCCAGAAAGAAAGAGACCCAAAAACTCTGTAGGGGATAAGAAAGCGCACACTTAGCAATACTGTGAGCACATCAATTCTCATATCTATACACAATAGAAATAAGGGAGAATGTTCTTTGTGCCGCAGCGCAGCCTACGCCTAGGCATATGGGTAGCCTGTGTAGGGGGGCAGGGTGGTCATTGCGCCCACCCCCATATGCCTGGGCGTAGGCTACGCTACGGCACAGAGAACAGCACCCCAAGAATAAACACAAGATTCAAAATACCGCCCCAATACCTTTACACCCCAAATCATCGCTGTAAGCGCATCCTTTGGCGGTAACTTTACACCTTGAAGAGCCAGGAATGAGGTCTTGACAGTTCAAATGAAGATCTACCTTTCTAATACTAGCTTCTCTTGCATAAATACTTCTAGCCAAGGCTTAAAGCCAGGCATTCACCCACAAATGTTGGAAATAAAAAAAAACAGAAAAAGGTTGTTCGAACAATGATCAAAATTCCATCATGAGATAGAATATAAAATATAAAATGGTATCTTTTTTTATCTTTAAGTATTTTCTCTACTCATTTTAATCTGAAATTGTATCAAATGATATGCTTGTCTGATCTTCTATGACATGGATCAAGTAACCCGTGTACTGCCATGTGGTTATACTTCACTAGGCATAGTGACGAGAAGAAAACTTTAAAAAAAAATAATATGTATATGATTATAAATTCTGAATCCTAATTTAGAAATTACATTTGAAATGTTTTGGAGTTGAGAAGGATTCTTGGCTTCAAAATAACAGGAGGAGATAAAAGCACAACCTTCTTCAATGTAGCTACAATCTTAATTTTACCAAAACTTTGAATCAGGGTTAGAACAACATTTCTTGTTTACATTTGACTAAAATTTGGCAAATGCTGCAAGATTTGACCCTCTCCTTTATATACAGAGTCTCGTCAGCAGTCGAGTTTGGCCTCTCTCTACAAGTCCTCAGGGTGTACTTACCAAATCCTGGCAAGATTCTTCTTGGGAAGTCATCGGAAAAGCACATGCTACCACACCCGAAAGATCTTGTTAAAAACAAACACCAAAGAAAAACAAACAAAAAATAAAACAGAGCAAAGACGACAAAGAGAGTTAACGTGGTTCACACATCAATGTGATGTGTTGCATCTACGGGCGAAGCTAAAGATGAGTCACTCTGTAATGAAAGAAGATTTTAGTGGAGATCTCTCAAGAACACCAAAACGGCAGTAAGAACTCTCACCCAGAAACCCCAACTCAAAAATCTCAAATCTCACTTGTTTCACTTGCTTATACAATAGAACACCAAAAACATAAATATTCTTTCAAGCAGGTTGATCCACCACGTCGGGTTGTCCCACAATCCCTCCGCTACCATCACAAATCTTAGAAAAAAAAAACTCATTCCCATCGCGAGCAGGTCAATCTTCGAAACGGTTACAAGAATTCGCGACACACATAATAGATCTACAACTACAACAGTCTCTCTTTGTCAAGCTTCTGAGGATGATTTCTTAACAATTAAATCGGTCCTTGGTCTCTTTTCGGATATTACAAGGCAAGAAATTAACTTCAATAAAAGTGATATCTTCTTTAGTAAGGGTGTAGATTTGGACCAAAAAAAACAGCTATGCTATTTACTTGGGATGAAGGAAATGACCACAAAATCTATCTACTTAGGAACTAAGCTATGCCATTCTAGATCTAAGCATAAAGACCTTATACCCTTGGTAGACAGAGTGCGCTCTAAGCTCTCTACTTGGAAGGCGAATCTTCTCTCCTACGTTGGGAGAAGGGTTTTGATTCAATCTGTTTTGGCCTCTACTCCGGCATATTACATGTCCCACTTCCTTCTACCTCAAAGGGCATGCTAGGAGTTGGATAGAATCTACCTCCGGTTTTGGAATAATGACCAAGGAGATAGGAATCGTAGCCACTTAATTGGTTGGGACACAATTTGTAGGCCCACTGCCCTAGGAGGACTAGGCCTGCGCAAATCTAGGGTCCACAACAAAACCCTATTCTCAAACTGGGGTGGAGACTGTTAACTGAACCTTCGTCTGTCTGGGCCAGAGTCCTCAAGGCTAAGCATTTCCCCAACTCTTCCATTTTTTATCCTAAAACTGGCTGCAAGAGATGGTCCTGGACCTGGAACAGTATTGCTAAGATATTGCTGGACTTGAAGACCATTTCTTTCCGTTAGATTGGAAACAGAAAGGCTACCTCCTGCTGGCATGATCCATGGATTCCATTTGGGGCAGGTAAGTCCACACCCCAGGTAATTCTTCCCTCCCCTAACTTTGGATATGTAAGTGATTCCATTTATAATGATGTCTAGGATAATTCTAAGTTGATTGCTTGTTTTCAACCCCCATCTCTGCATGCAATTCATAGAATTAATATTTCACAATCTGAAGACTCGTGGAGGTGCACTCTATCTAAGAATGGAAGCTTCTCAACCAAGAAAGCTGCTCTATTCATCAACACCTCCACTCCCCCCAATCGTTCATTATCCCAATGGCGGAAATTTTGTTGGTTACGAATTCACCCACGGTTTAAAATCTTTTTTTGGCGTGTTTTACATGCAAGGATCCCTATACGAGGCACCATTTCCAAATGGATGGTTGTCGAGCCTCAATGTGCTCTCTGTGGCTCTAGTGTTGAGTCCATCTGGCACCTCTTTTTGTCTTGTGATTGGACTAAGCATGTGTGGGCTTCTGGTCCTCTTGGATTGAGAACCGAGTATTTATCTGCTCCATCTCTCATTGATCTCGTTATCTCTTTGAGTGGTTCCCCACTCTTGGACAAGACTTCATTAACCTGGTTTTTTTCTGTTTTTATTCTCACATTTTATTTTATATGCTTTGTAAGAAACAAAGTTATTATGTGTAATACTCCGGCTGACCCTATTACGGTTCTCAACAATGTATCTCGGTAGTTAGCGGATATGGACATCACCCCCCCTAATCGGCATTTGAATAACCCCGAATCTCCCCCTTTAGTTATATCTCCCATTTCCATGAATAAGTTTAATTTAAATATGTCTGGTTTGTTGGTTGCAGGAATTTATGAACCAGATCTTAATTTAGCAAGGTGGGCTTATTATATTTTGATAAATGGTGAGAGTGTCCTAACAGATGCAGGTTGGGTGACTACATAGGATGATATGGAAGCGAAGCTTTTTGGGTTGTGGAAAGGCTGGGAGAATTCACGGCAAAAAACAATTCATATTAGGGACATATGGTTGTGCAATAGTAAACTTTTGGGAAATTTATGAAACACCCCCTGAAAATGGGTCGAAACTCGGATCACCCCCTGAAATTTGAAAATACTCAGATCACCCCCTGGAATAGAGCCCAATACTCAGATTCAACCCTAACGTTAGTGGTCCACTGTTAAACGATGAAGTCAACCATTTAAATAATTTTTAAAACCCTAAACTACCTTTGTGCAATGTAAAGTTACAATATTACCCTTACTGAGAAAAACCCCCCAAAGTCTAATGTTATCTTCTTTGTTCTTCACTCTCTTCCCAAAAAACCTGCAACTCCAAAAGTGAACTTCGTCGGACTGAAGAAAGACAATGAATTTCCTCTTCTTCCTATTTGCTTTTCTTCTTCTTCTTCTTCCGCCAACACCACCATCATCGCCACCACTGCAGCCGTCGATCCTCTTCCACTGCCATGGCTGCCACCAATTAAACCCTCTTCGCAGCAGCAACATAAGAGCTTTTTTTGATTTGCCATCCAACCCCTCACCCCAGCTACTGTACATCACCACAGTCCCGCCATCATCCACCTCAATCACCCACCGCCAAACATCTCACCGCTGTACACCACCGCAACAAGCCCAGCTCTATCCCATCCCTGTGCATCCCATGTGCATTGTAAATCTGTGGCGAAGCAGAAACGAAATCCCTCAAACCCATCTGAAACTGAAACCTAATTACCACTAGTTTCTCTGATAAATGTAAAAATAACCCACAAAATCATTTTCATAATTGATGGAAACCATAACGATGAGATGCATACAGAGTTTGCAATAGGAACAAGAGCCATGAATTTAATTGCCAGTCAAAGAATCCAAAAGTGAAAAAACAATCGAACCAACAAAACCCATTCTAGATTACTCATAATATGGAATCTTGAAGTACAAAAACGAAAGTAGAAAAACCAGGCTTTATTGTTCATCTTTCCAAGCACAAGTGCATGTTGGTGTTTGATTTGTTCAATAAAAAAGAACGAAGAAATGAACTCCAAAATCAAATGGGTTCTGCCAAAATTCCAAGGACAACGCAGGTTGAAGGGCTTGGTGATTGTGATGATGCAGCGAAGGAGGCCACTGTGCTTGCACTTGCAGACCAACGTTAGGGCTCGTCTTAGGTTCTTAGTGACATCGAAGAAGATGCAGTGGACAAGGCGCTCGTACAAGGAAGAGGTGGGTGAGTGCTTACTTGTCTCTCTCCCTCCTTTGCTCTCTCTGTCACCCAAATTCCTGAAAAAATCTAACCAAGCGACTTGGGGTGGAGATGAACAGTGACTCTCCTACCCTTTACCTTTCCTGTCTTTTAGCCCTAGAAGAAGAAGAAACGTAGAGAGGAAGAAGAGGAGATCTGTGTTGAAAGAAAAAAAAAATATTAGAACATCAAAAGAAAGAAGAAAAAGTATGAGGTTAGCCAATTGAAGGTTTCTTTTCAGCTTCTCTTCCCCGGGGTTATTGAAACCCTAAGTCGCGGGGTTATTGAAACCCTAAATAAAGAGAAGCAGCGGCGGCAGTGGTGGTGGCGATGCTGCTAGCGGAGTTGCAGGGAAGGGGTGGGGTATCTTAGGTTGAAGATGAAGGAAAGGGCAGTATTGTAAATTTAATTCTAATGATTTAGTACAAGGGTAAAATAGTATTTTTACACCAATAATGCAACATCAAGAGAATGCACCTAAACCAGACAGCTTCACCTTAACGGAAAAGAAAACAGAAGTTCACAAGGACTTAGCAGGAAATTAGATGGATTTTCTGCACCTGCCGGGAAGAAACAAAGACGTTTGTCTTACCGCGTAGCCCATTTTCCTCAATTTAGATTTTAGCAAAATCTGGTATGGAATGGTAGATTGATCCACGCGTATGGAACTCATTGACTTTTGAAGTAATTAAGTTTCTGGAATCTCTCTGGGAAGGCTTTACTTTACTGTTGTAGTAAATGGTAGAATTCAAAGTCAAAGCTTTCCTCCTTGATTCTTCTCCATTCCACTGTTCTTCTTTCTTTCAAAGTCGAAGCTTTCTTCTTTTAACCAATTATTTTTAACGAATAATTCGTCTGCAACTCTGAATCGTTAATTTATTGATAATTTTCCAGGATTTCCAGTTTCCATTTCTCTTGTGTTCAATTCACGCCGCTTTACTTTTTTAATTTTAGCTTCTCTTTTATTGTGTAAATTCTCTGATACACTGTCATGGCAGAGCATGACCCTTGAGAGTTTACAATCAAGTGTAAGTGCTAAACTTCCATTTTCCCCTTCTCTTTAATTATACGTTATCTTTTGAAGCTCTAAATTGGAAATGGTAGTTTCTTCTGTCATGTTACTTGGTGGTATTAATTATTGACCTCTCTAATGGTTTCTCTTTGTTACTGATTGAACTCTTCTGATATGATTAGTTTTTCTTGTAGTTTAAATCTCCTGCTACACCTTCACGACAGATCGAAACCCTTGAGAGTTAACAACCAAGTGTAAGTCCGAAACTTAATTTTTTGCCTTTTGTTTGATTATCCTTTATTATAAGCTCCCATTTGAAAGCTTTGTAACTTTTGCCATGTGATGTAGTAGTAACACTAGCTGATCTCTTATGGTTTCTCCCTTTTAATGTTTGGAGTTTAAAATTCTTGAAGATTATGAATTCTTGCCTTTTGTTTTGTTTTCCCTGATTTAGGCCTGTAGGGTATGGGTTTAGAAGCATGACTGGCTTTGAAGGCTTATGGCTATTGATGTTGTAGACAATGTTGAATTTTTGTTCTGTTTATACATTTCCCTTTGCTTTTGCAGAGAAAAGGGATGGTGGATGCAGTCGTTTCTGTCTTCTTGGATAAACTATTTATTGCTCTTCAGGAGCATAGCCGCATTGTTACTGAATTTAGAGACCAGTTTGATAGGCTCAAGGGTGAGCTGCAGCTCATGCAAAGCTTCCTCAGAGATGTAGACAGGCTGAAGAGAAAACATCAGAGTGTCCGCACGATTACAGTTCGTCTGCGAGAGTTGGTTTATGAAGCTGAAGACATACTTGCAGATTGCCGGGTGAGATCCAATGAAGACGAAGAAGTTTCCACTACGTGTTTGAAGTGCTTCTCCCCTTTGGATCTGCCTTTCCATTACCAAACCGGAAAGCGCCTCAGGGAAATCAATGAGGAAATAACTGTTATCAAACAGAACATCTCTTCTTACCTTGGCGTAACCATCTTACCTCCAACAGGTAGTGCGGAAGCGTATAGCCATGAAATGTCTAGATGGAGCTCTCCTGTCTACGACCATACCCAGGTGGTGGGATTGGAAGCTGACACACAGAAGCTAAAAGAGTGGCTATTTGAAGCAAATAGTGGCCTTCTTGCCATCGGGATTGTTGGCATGGGTGGATTGGGTAAAACCACTACGGCTCAGAAGGTTTTCAACGACAGGGAAGTGGAAAACCACTTTGACAGGAGGATGTGGGTTTCTGTCTCTCAGACATTCACTGAAGAACAAATATTGAGAAGTATGCTAAAGCACTTGGGAGATGCTAGTGTTGGAGATGATCGAGGCGAACTGTTGAGGAAAATAAACCAGTATCTTCAAGGCCAGAGGTATTTGATTGTGATGGATGATGTCTGGAGAGAAGATAGTGACTGGTGGCAACGAATTTGTCATGGGTTGCCAAAGGGAAATGGTGGCAGTGTCATTATCACTACTAGAATAGAGAAAGTTGCTCGAAAGATGGGAGTGACAGAAGCGAGAATCCATTGTCCGAAATTTCTGAGTGAAAATGATAGTTGGTTGTTGTTTCGTAAGGTAGCCTTTGCAGCAAGTGGGGGTGAGTGTGGTTACCCTGAATTGGAGAGTGTCGGTAAGGAGATTGTGGAGAAATGCAAGGGACTTCCTCTAGCCATCAAGGCAGTGGGAGGAATCATGCTCTGTAAGTTGCCTTACTATGATGAATGGAGGAGAATTGCGGAAAATTTCCGTGAAGAGTTGGCAGAGAACGATGACTCGGTTATGGCTTCATTGCAATTAAGCTATGATGAGCTCCCCTCTTATCTAAAATCGTGCTTCCTCTGTTTTTCTCTCTATCCTGAGGATTGTGTCATTACCAAAGAACAGCTAGTCCATTGGTGGATTGGTGAGGGTTTTGTTCTTGTGAGGAATGGTCGATTAACAACAGTGGCAGCAGAAGATTGTTTTTCAGGGCTTACAAATCGATGTTTGGTAGAAGTAGTTGATAAGACTTACAATGGGATTGCATACACATGCAAGATTCATGATATGGTTCGTGATTTATTGATCAAAATGATGAAGGATGATGAGTCAAATGGAGCTAGTAGCCATCATTTGGGTCTTCGAAGTGGGCGCCTTTATACCAATTCGAAGCTGCGGGCATTGCTGTCCACAACTAAGACTGGTGAAGTCAACAAGTTCACTTCAGCTGTGGCAAAGAAGTTCTCTGAGTGCCGATACTTAAGGGTATTGGATCTTTCAAAATCAATCTTTGAAACACATCTACCAAGTCTACTGGATCAAATTGGGTTGCTTCAACATTTAACTTACCTCAGTTTAAGCAACACCCACCCATTGGTTCAACTTCCTCATTCTCTGGAGAAGCTCAGTAACCTTGAAATACTGGATGTAAGTTATTGCCATAATCTGAAAATACTTCCATCATTCATCACAACTTTGGAGAAGCTCACCATCTTAGATGTAAGTTATTGTGGGTCACTTGAATACTTGCCCAAAGGGTTGGGAAGGCTTTCAAATCTTCAAGAGTTGCTGGGGTTTAGACCTGCCAGATCAAACCAATTAGAAGGGTGTTGTCTTGCAGAGTTGAAGAGCTTGATCCGACTCAGAAAGCTAGAATTACGATTAACAAGGGGCGATGAGATTGGAGATGATGAGGTGAATGTTCTGTTACATCTTCAACAATTGCAATTTCTAACCATAAGTTGTTTTGACAGTCATGGTTGTGATCTTGTGGCAAAGATGGATAAACTCTCTCCTCCTCAACAACTTCATGAGCTTCGTCTCAAGTTCTTTCCAGGGGAGATGAGTCCGACTTGGCTCAACCCTATTTCACTTCCAATGCTACGGTATCTCTCTATCTGTTCAGGAAATATGGCAAAAATGAATCAGAGATTTTGGGGTACAGCAGCTTCTGTCTGGAAGATAGAGGGCTTAATGTTAGAGTCCTTATCAGATTTAGAAGGGAAGTGGTCAGCAGTTCATCAAGCGATGCCTTCCCTTAGAATTGTGACCGTTTCTTGGTGTCCGAAGTTGGAATCTTTCCCAATTGAAGATGTTGTATTTAGAGGAGGGGTGTGGAAGAAGGAAGAACAGAGGATATAGAAAATACATGGTTTAGGGTTGAAAGTGTCATTGCAATTTATCATTTTTCTTTGCATTGTAGTGTTATTGTTATTCATAATTTATATGTTTAATCTATTTCAGAATTTGGACTGAAAGCTTCCAAAACTAGGAGAGCAATATGAATGCTGTCTTTCCCATGCAATCTTAAGATGTTTCTGGTGTGATTATTTGGGTGTGGAGAACAAATGGGGGAAGAAGTACTCCATGACAAATTATAAAAAAAATGTCAAAAAGTCAATGCCACCTTACCTAAGGATCTTGTGATAAATACTGTGTAATTTGCATTTTTTTTTAAAATTTGCAATTTATATTTTCTTGATCCACAACTTCATATGGTGTAATCCTAGAGCTCCTTTTTGGAATTTATTTTCAGAAGGAAAAAAACTTGAAGGTAGACTAATGGAGGATTTTTGTCTTCCGCAATAAGAAAAGAAATACAGGAAACTGCTCTCCTAGCTCAGAGACAGGGTTAACATTGATTACCTAATGAAATGTCTGGGGAACCAACTCATAGGAACAGAGCTCATGAGAAGTTTCTTTTTTCAATAGGAGGTTAAACTGGGTAATAAATAGTACGAGTTATATGAGGAGACCGGAGGCTTAGGGGTAACTGATGTGGAACTATTCTCCCAACACAGCTGGCTAAAAAGTAGTACAAGTTACCTTTTAACTTCATAAAGTAAAGTATGCTGTGAGTAGCTCTGGTATTAGGTATTACATGATCATGCACTTGTACTAACTTGAGTTAAGCTACCCGAAAACAAACAAGAAATTAAATTGCATGTAAATACTATGAAGAGGAAAGTCTAGAGAAGTGTGGTAGACATGCGATTGGATTAACAGTAGAACATCTCATGTAGTAGATGTTGTGATTAACACGCTATTCAGATGAATGGAACTTCAACTGGTCCCATGTGGCTTGACATGATCAGAGCTCATGTATTCAGACTCTTTATCTTCTTCTCAAGTTTTAATGGATAACACGAACATGTCTCATTACCTCGACAGAATTAGAGAATAGAAGCCTTGTACTTACTCTTTTAGGCACGGTTCTCAGTTCTGTATTGGGTTATCTTGAGGGAATCTGTGAACAAAAATTATTTCAACTCCCTCGCATTATTGAGGTAGAAAATCTACTCAAAAGAGCTCAACCAAGTCTCAAATCTTTCTGTTCCAAACTAACTACAGTATAACCAAGGTTCTACTTTTCTGACCAGTCAAAAGCATACCTGGTGTTGTAACCAAGTCTTCATATATGTAGCATTACTATTGACATGGTCTAATGGAACTTGATTTTCTCATGGAGAAAAATTTGACAGCCAACTTTGTTCGTATTTCAATCTGCACTGTCCCTTTAGATGCTGACATCTAAGAGCAACCACTCTAAAATATGTCAAACACTTTTTTCATATTAAATCACACGCGTGCAGCCTCAGATGTTGGTGCACTGATGAATTGAGGCATTCTCCCATGCCTATAGCTACATGGTCCAGTAAACATGTGATGAGAGGTCATTTCACTTGTCTGTTGTAGTATATGCAGCCCTGCATGAGTTGAATGAATGCAGCTGATCATTCCTGCATTAAAATGCAAAGGCTAAAAGGATTTTCTCAGTTGCATCAGATGGCTACATCCTAGAGAACATTTCTGGTCGCTGCTCTCCATTTAACAGCCCATCATGTAGTCCTGTGGATCGTCCTACTGTTACACGTTAGTTGCCTGAGAAATGGCCCAGATTTTTACTACCATGCCATGTCTGCCTTGTTGCAATGTTGCCTGAACCTCCCTATTTCCATCATGAATCAGATATATCTTCACTGTTTTGAAATTCATCTTTTTTGTGACATTAAAAAAATAAAAGATAAAAGATAAATTTGAAAAAATCTTTTCGATGAATTTCTAGTTTGGAAATTTTCATAAATTAGATATTTTACGTTGATGAACATGGTTAAAAATAATATTGTTATATCTAATTTGTATTTTCCTTCTTCAAATTTCCTGGGCTGAATGATATGGCTTGAAAAGAGGGAAAAATATCTCTACCAATTTTGTTCCTTAGAAGTTTTCAGATAGTAAATTATTTTAACTATGCTTCTCAGACTTCCCTCTGGCTATGGAAGTTGTCAAATGCTCCAGTTCCAAGTCCCTAAGGTACACATTATCTCATGTTTTAGAAGACTTATTCCTCCTTTTTTTTTGGTCTATATATACATAACAAAGAGTTCTTATGCTCATAGATCCACTGATCTTTTTGCTTTAGTTTCTGATGATGGTTGAGATTTCAGTATCTTCCCTGATACCAAAACCTGGATCAGTTCTATACTTATATATTCGGAAGATAAATGTTTTGTTTCTTGAAGGATCATAAAATTTACCTGCAAGGACAGATTCTAGTGTATTTACAGGTTATAGCCACTTGTTTTTCACCATGATCCATGAAATCGTAAGTGAAACTTTTTTTTTCCAGTATAATCACTTTGAATTATCACTTTACTGAATCCCATTGTGATTTTTGTTCAATCTATGCTTGGATTTAACCGATATTTTTTATTTATTTATTTTTTTGTGGGCGTGTTAATGCCACTGGAATTGGATTATTTTCTGAGCATAGCTGAATCTGTTATGAAACCTGGTTTATAATGTATGGTTTACTTTTAACAAACTCTGAACGATATGCTGACCATATGTCATTGTATCATTCATCAGATATAGCTGCAATTCAACCTCCTGAGCATCTGCATTATTTATTGAAAGTGCTTTAACAAGAGGTAGATGTTGCACAACCTATTGTACCAGTGTGGCGTTGGTTATTGATGGTTCTGCCATGTATTGCTAGAATATTCAAAGTTCATGGTGTATTTGCTTGTTGCTTCCTTATGTTGCATTATTTCAGCATATTTACTTTCTGATGTCTAATAAAATCTTAAGCCTTTGTTACATAGGTTGATCTTGTCAGATTCCAACCCAAAAGCCTCCCCTTCACGTGTAGACGTAGACGGATCAGGCACGTGGAAGGATCACGAAGGCAAGATCAGAACCTGCAGCAGAAGCAGAAATCTGCTCTTATACCTTGTCAGATTCCAATCCAAAAGACTAGTCCATTAGGTGGAGGGATTCACAGGTATATGAAAACACGGAAATCCCACTTCAACCAATGTGAGATCCTAACAGATCTATCATGAAAGTAGCTTATAGGAACCATGGTTCAAGAAGGTTTTGACCGAGAAATCTCGCTTTCCCAAGAAACCGAGACGAAACTTGGTACAAGTCAGGTTTCAACCATATTTCGCACAGTTCGGTAGTTTCGATCTAAAAATACCAAGTTTCGACCAATTTTGACCAGCCTAGTTTCAACTAGTTTCGGTAGTTTCAACAAGTTTCGACCAGTTTTAACAGCACATGACATGTCGAGTTTTGCTCAGAAAATAACAGGTTTCAACCTAGTTTCGGTCGAAACCTGGGAAATCTCGGTTACCTGGCTGGTCAAAACTGGCCTCAGCACCGAGATTTAGAACCTTGATAGGAACGCATGAACACATAGAACCTTAATGTCTTTTTCAATTTTCATAGAAGAATCTCATCTGTCAAATAATATCAAGTTCATAAGTAGCTTATAGGAACACATGAACACATAGAACCTTATGTCATTTTCAGTTAGCATAGAAGAATCTCATCTGTCAAATAATATAAAGTTCATGATTTGTGTGTGTCTTGAAAAAGTAAAATCTATTCTTTGTTTTTCTTTTCCTCCCCACTGTCTGTCTTGTTTGGCAAGAACTTTTCTTCTCTACACTAGTCTACAGCTCAGTTTTGTCATGGTCTATCTGGATGGTAAGAGGTGAAAGAATCATCTCTTCTGGAGAGTTACTTCTCAACCGAGTTACTTAGATTTTAGTACAAAAGCATGACAGTTTAGAAAAATTGTACTTCTTTTATATAAATGTAGTTATTTTTTCTATTTTGCTATTTTTTATTCTTAAATATTTTATATTAATTCTCATCATTTTGCATTCCAACCAGACAGCCTTATTGAATTGGAATGTCTGATTCAAAATGGATTAGTTGGAGGCACTTCCATTATAGCAGCAGTCTATCTGTTCTCTCTTCAGCCATGAGAGCTTTTTGGCTCACTCATCTAATGGTTGATTCTACTCTTCTAATAAAAAACCCCCCAAATCAATGGATCAAAATTAAACAGTGTCTATAGAACTCCTTAGTATTATTTTGCTTTCACATCCAAGTTCTTCATTCCATCCACCAATTCTATACTCAAAAAGGGGCATACCCAGTGCACAAGGCTCCTGCTACTGCAGGGTCTGGGGAGGGGCAGATGTACATAGCCTTCCCCACCTTCGCAGAGAGGCTGTTTCCATGATTCAAACACGCAACCATGAGGTCTCTATCCATAAAGCCGATATTCAGTCTATCAAAATTCAATCATATAGTCAAGTGACCTTTCAATCATCAACCAGTGTTTGGTCTGTCAAATCAGTTTGAATATGTTGAATCAGAATCAACCTGTTTTTATTTATAATTTTTGGATCGATTTGTCAATTGCTGTTGACATTGGTTGGACTGTTTTAGCGAACTTCCTTTTGGCCCTGTTCTGCACTTGATTTCAGCTTTTGGTCTTTGGCATATCAATGAGAATTAGAATTAGAAATAATTGGTTTCTTATGAAACTCTATGAACTCACCTTTGTTTGCACACATGGTTCTAAAATTTCTTTTCAGTTCACACTTTCAAAGTCCATTTGAAGGTGTACAGGTTGGTTTGTACAGGCATCGACGGACCCGTTCATAGTGCTAGCATTCCTTTTGTTTTAGTAAATTTTCTTTTTGCCATGGATCAAATGAAGGAGATAAGCAAATATAAGTTACACCCCTCCAAAAAAAATCAATTTCAGACCTTGCAAGGCTATGCTAGATTGCCCTCTTGGCTATAGGGAACTGTATGCAGCTATTCTGTTTTGCGAAATTTGGAGTTAAATCATAAAAAGGCTCCGTTTGGTTGTGAGGGAAATTAAAGGGATGGAAAGTGAGAATTTTCAAACCTTAAAAAAGGAACTTTCAGAATCTTATCCAACATGATTATAGAAACTACTTAAATTTCTTACAATATTTAGTAATGATGCTTAGTGGATGAGCTTTAGTGCAACGGTTAAGTTGTACATTGCAACCATCAGGTTGTAGGTTCGAAACATGAAAACAACCTCTTAATAATCTTAAGCAAGAAAGAATACCGGTTAAACACGAGAAATTGAAATCGAGATGACCCCACGGCAGTAACTGTTGCTTGTAGGCAGATCTAGTTACCAGCTTGAGGTGAATGATAATAGGGAGAGGAATCAGGATCCGCTACCAGGCTGCATGGCCCCTGCACCAGCACAGGGCCAATGAGAATACGTGCAGGTGCCATGCAGCCTGGCAGCCTTTTTTTTTCTTTTTTCTTTCTCCCTATTATGATGAATATGCATGCATATAACAAGTTGATGATATAGCAGGTTAATTTTAGAGCTTATAGTTTTCGGGTTCTGTACCTAATCAGATAGAACAATACTGGATCTCAGTTCACCAGTATTTATAGTCTGCTGGAATTCTATACTATTAGTGACCATAGTAAGTTATTTTTTCAGCCCAAAAAAATATACACAAGCAGGGCAACAATACATAAAAGTGTCACAAGACCAAACCAACATCTCTTTCTAATCCTCTCTACATCCAGTGCTTTATAAACGAACAAAGACTAGCCTCCATTATTTCCCATTCTATGGTGCAATATAAAACAGTAGTCAAAACCAAATCAAGAACACTGCCCTTATTGTTACCACTTCATTCCAAGTATTATGCAACAGTGAGGAGAGAAGCCTTCTTGCTTTTCCCTCTCTTCCTTGATAGTAGCTTCTTCAGCAAACCTGCACCTCCACCACGTTTCTTAACAGGAACAATAGCAAGAGAATCAGCTGTAGTGATCTTAGTTTTGTCCTTTTTCTGATTTGAACTGAGAGCCTCTACTGTCTCTACCGGAACAAGAGGACCACAGAGGGAGTTGGAACCATTAGCTGGAAGGGTGAGAAGCTTTTGAGGTTCAACACTGCATATAATTTCTTTTGTCTTTGGAGAGTTGAGATCCTCACCCTCAGCACCATCCTCTGCTAGCATCTGATCAAGTAGGGAGGATCGATGCTTTATGTTCTTGGTTTTGTTATTTGCGGTGGTGGCAGGGGTTTTGGGGATAATTTTATCAACAAAAGAATCTTCCCTTGGAGAAGCCAATGCCTTTAACTGTTTCCCCAGGTTTAGGATGGTTTCCTGGCACTCTGCCAACTTTTTTGATGCTGCTGTGATCTCCCAGTCCTGCAAAGTTGATTCAAAACTCTTCTGAGTCTATTGAGGTTAAGTGAATAATTTGTAATTAGAGTACTTTACAAAGAATCGATCTGAGAATTCTGTACTCTGAGTTCCATGGTCACCCAGAACTTCTCCTGTAAAATGAAAAGACTCAACGGGCATTTCCTTGACATTTTGTTCTCCTTACTTTGCCTCTGATATGTTCTCTAATGGTTATTTTACTGACAAACTGGAACTCCAGCTGAACCTCCCTCAAGTAAAGGGAAAATCATGAGGTCCAGATACCATGGGGACGAGGTAATTTATCCATCATCATGTACCTATTTGATGGTGCGATTCTTTCATTGGAGGGAAATACATTTCTTAATTCAAGAGTACGTCTGATCTAAATCCCAAATCTGATTCCTTAACTTGTTGATTTAATACCATTTACATAAATTAGGATGTACCCAGTGCACGAGGCTCCCGCCACTGCAGGGTCTAGGAAGGGTCATAAATGTACACAGCCTTACCCCCGCTTCACGGAGAGGCTGTTTCCTGACTTGAACCCGCGACCACTTGGTCGCAATGGAACAACGTTACCAGTTTGGTCATACCAATTACATAAATAAAAACCTGAAATGTCCAGAGATAACAGTAAGCTGTTAATGTGTTCCCAATCTACAAAATATTCAACAAAGTTCAAAAAATTGCATAGTTGCATATTTTAGTATCATAAAATACAGATCCATAGAATACAATTGTAAGCTTTTAGGACATGATTGCATTTGGTTTAATTCATTTTTCCTGTAGAAAATCATTCCTACAATGCTACCATATCTACCATGTGGGAGCTTGGTTGGCACTCAACTTTGCAAACACGTCATCCATGTCACCTTCAACTTATATGTCAAGCCCAACCAAACTTTGCTTCATGTCAGAATAAATCAATAAATGTTTAGATAGTGATAATAGAACAACATTTTTTTTAAACCCCCAAAAGTACTAGGGAAACTCTCGTCTATGGTAGGCCATACAGTGCAGATGGGCCACTGAAATCGACATTTGGCCGAGCAAAAGGATACACTATCCATCTAATGCTCAGAATGACTGAATTAGCCCCTCCAAAGGCCAAATGGCAGAAGTAGATAGCAGGTAAGGTTGAAGGAAACCTTTTCCTATTTATAAATACTTATGGACAACTTTGAGGAACATGATAATAAGCTTCTAGTTTACTGCTCATCGGAGTCAATACAGTAGTGCACTCAGTTAAAGGTTAAATGGTTCAGCAATACTAGGAGTCTAGGAAAGAAATTTATTTTTGGAAAGTAAAGAGATATCTTACAGTTCGGAGTTGTTTTTCTTCTTGATTCGGATTGTACTTTGGAATTTCATTCTTGGTCAAACTGCAGGTCAAATATTGCAGCAAGTTTAGATATCTCAGAAACAAAGAAAATTACTTTTATTTCATGAAAATTAAAGGAACAAATTGTTTTGTACCTCTCTAGCTGGAGCTGTAGTTCAAGACATGCCGCCTCTAGTTCTTCACAGCAGTTGCTTCTTTCCTCCAGTTCTGCTTCAAGTGATGAGAACTTTTGGCGAGCCTCATTTAATTCAACCATGGTGGCCGTAAGGTGGGTATCAAGATCTTCATTGAGCAATATGTGGTTTTCAATTTGATCTTCAATAATCCCCTTTGATTCTTTTAATTTTTCAAGTTCTGTCTGTAAATTCGCTATGTTTTGTTCTGATTCCTGAAGTTGAATCATCAAGCTTTCGCTCTTATGAGTTGCTGACTGGAGCCTGCCTTCCAAATCTTTCTTTGAAGATTGCATGATTGTCAATTCATCCTTTAATCTCCTATTTTCTTCCTTAAGAATAGACAGAAATTCCTTCGTATGGGATAAATTACTGTGTTCACCTGGAGCTGCAGTTAAGGAAAAACATAACTGTTCTCTGGATACATGTACTTTCTCTCTTTCTGGAAGTGGAATGTTCATCCCTATTTCAATTTCACTTTCACTTCGTGAATCATCCCAATCAAAATTCTTCTTGATCACATCCCTCATGCTCGAAACATCTTGAATGGGAAAACAGTGGTTTACAATCCAGTCCAAAGCTGAAGTTAATTCTCTAGCAAAATTTTCAAGGTCAGCTTTCCCACTCAACAGATCATTACATGTTTGGACAAATTGCAGTAGAACTGCACTGAGTTCAGAACTTTTCCATCGGAAAACATGAACTGTGTATCCTGAAGGTTTTGCTGGATTTTTATATGGTAAAGAAGTCCCATTTTCTTCTGACAGGATTTCTGGCGTATTATACTCCGTTACAGATGGTTGGTTAATACCTTCAATAAGCTCAATTATTTTACAGATTGATTTGTTGAGATCTGACTGGCGCTGCTGGTTGCCCATTTCCTTGGATGAGATGTTAATTTCCGATGCTCCATCAAATGAATCTGCAAATGGAGATGTATTTGGAGGTCTCCATGAGATATAGCCGCTAATATGTGTGTGTTCTGATGCTTCAGAATGCCTCGAGACTTCCTTGTAATTGGAAAATTTACCAGGGTTCATATATACCAATGCGGTTCTAATCTCCTCAAGAATTTCTTCAGGATTTTTTTGTGTTACACGATTTTGCTCCAAAATTATCCTCAAAATATCTTGAATCCAACTAGGATATTTCCCAATTGATCCATCTTTTGATTGTATTTCTTGATTTTTGTGAACAGAGCCAGAGTGACGATCTGTGACAGGAACTATTTCCCTTCCAGTTGCATTTGTGGGATTGACACCTGACTCAGCTTTGGAGACCATAAATGAATTGCTTTCATCTGAATAATAGGAACTTCCAAAAGGTTTGTCAACAGACACTATGGCTAATTTTTCCATCTCAACAAAGTCATCCATTAGACTTATGTCTGGAATTCCAACAGTACTGCCTGATTGCCCCCTCGGTTTCCCATTTCGGAAATGCTCCAGTTCTGATATTAAAGCAGAAGCCCACGATATAGAGCTGGCATCATCTTCATTTCCGACGCCAGATATTGAATCAAGGGAAAGTTCGTGTGACGAGGGAAAACTCCTTATCAGTTCCATATTTGTTTGATCTTTTGTTAGTACTCCAAGCTGAGTCTGAAACTGTGACAATTTGGAAGCTATGTGGGCACACATTGTCCTTGAAGATTGCAGTTCATTGTTTTTCTTGGATAGGGCTTCCTTGAGAATTTTATTTTCTTCCTCCATAGCAAATAATTGCTCAGTTAAAAAATTGATCCTCCTACTGGGACTTTCTGGAGAGTTATCTGCATCAAAGTCCTTCACCATCAAACCTGCCATTGGAGGATTCGACTTCTTTCTCCTCATATCAGCAGCAGGAAATTTTCCCAGCATTTCAACTTCACTCTTCATTTTTGCCAAAGCAGCTGGACCTGGCAACCGTTTTCGAACCAGTAGACGTAATCTCTGACATTCTGCTTCTAACTTTGCAATCTTCTTCACACTTTCCAAGTGTTGCTTGTGTAATGCATCAGCTGATTGACGGTTGAAATCTCTCTCCTCATTCCGAATCTCAAGCTCCTTCTCAAGCATGCAAACTTCATATTTCAAAGAAGCATTTTCCTTCTCCAAAGAGTCTAATCTAGCCGTCAATGCTTTAAAATCAGCTTCTGCCTGGGACTGGTATTGACTTAAGTCATCAATCAAATTGTCCTTCACCTGAAGGGCCTTGGTCAGATGAGTGTTCTCGATGCCCAACTTGCTAAGCGTCTTGCTTCCTTCTGCTAGCTTCTCTTCAAAAACAATTCGTGCTCTATCAAATTCTTTTGATGCCTTCAAAACCGCATCATGTATTCTCTGCTCCTGATCTTCCCTCACAAAACGTAACTGCTGCATGCATTCCTTTAAAGCCGCATCCAAGTGAGATATCCTTTCTTCTGCAGCCACTCTTTGCTGTAAAGCTTCATCTAATTCCTGCCTGAGAGACAATGCCTCTGCTTCTGCTTTCTCCCAACCTACATAAAATCATTTATAAACAAGATCAGCTAGATATCAGGCCATAAAGAAACTATCAACAGATATGTTCATTGCATCCGTGCACACATTCAAACAAGAAATTCATGCTAAGAAGGTATGAAGGAAAAACAGAGGGTAGTATAAGAACCTGCAATTGCTTCTTCAGCCACCTTAGCATGTTCGGTCACAAGATCATCTTTTGCATCACACTCAGAGAGGGCCGAGGATAGCTTCTCATTCAGATTTTTCATTGATTTCTCCAATTCTACTGATTTGTCCGTTGCAAGTTTCTTCTAGAAAATAAAATTAATAATAATAAAAAGAAACTCAGCAATGTACTCAAAGTAGATTCAGTTAATTAAAAAACACAAATCGCCACAGTAAATATGAAGTTCATATTTGAAAATATCCAGTATCATAACGCACATCATATTCTCTTCACTTGAAGACACATTCTATACAACCAAAAAAGAAGGTTTTTGGATTGTGAGTTCCTGAGAAAACTAGATTCAAAGGTTTCTGGACTGCACTCATCACGATGTGGGAGATAGAGTTCTCCTGATCATGAGAATAAAGAAGCCAGATAGTCCTCTGACCAGAGACTTCATAACCACTTGTTGATTTCTTGCCTGAAGGAATTTTCTGCAATGATCGGGTCAAGCTCAAAGTAGAAGCTGTGTGATTGACATGTTAATCTTAAGCTTTGAAATGAAGGATGGAGAATGTGAGCCTAATTTTAGATACTTGCTCAGGCACATAATGAGCTTTTAGTAATGATCGTATAAAGAGGTAGAAAACCTAACTTAAGTGTATGATAATCGTTTACTGCTAACCAAAAGAGAAAGATCTTGAATTGCAGCAACATAAAATAAATGAAAATAGAAGTTGATTCTTCAATGAATGAATTCTGAAGATGAGAAAAGTTCAGTTACCTCTTCTCCATTTTCTTTCAACAAGAGGTTGGCTTTATCACTTACAACGATTGTCTTCTCCGTGGGCTTTTTCCTCCAAAGCCATGTCTTTTGGTCCATGACGTCACTGAGTATAGCTATCCAAACAAAATAGCAAAATTTTCTGAAACAAGATCAATATGAGAAAGCTTCATTTTGGATTCTAACTCAGTGTTGTAATGGTTTACATATGTCAGTTCATGGAAGAGAATCATACATTCTGTCATAAATTAAACTGAAATTCAAACTACTGCCTTTCAAAGAAAATAAATGGATAAAATTTAACAAAAAATCGATACTAATAGAAAGATCATAGAGATACTGCATTTCCTGTTCTGGACCTCTGGTACATTCAACTGAATCATGATGTGCAGGGGGAAGCTTTTTATGCATCTAATAGCAGTGTTAGACTTCTGCAAACTAAACTTCAGAAACAAACACCTCTTCCACTTGTGACAATTCATATTTTTCAGGTAATCGGGTTACCAATGAAAAAGAAAATTGTTACTGTTGTCACTAAATCCAGCATCAAAGTTGACTAGAAAATGTAAGAAAATTTAAAATTACAAGTTCAAAAATGTCCAGAAGATGAGGTTTTATTGATTCCTAAGATCAATTTTTACATGATGGGATGCAGCCGTTGCACATGTTTTGATTTACTACCAGTGACTGCAATTGCACCTATAGCAACTTGATCTCATGAAAGAAGGGGCAGAAAGTTTAGTTGAAGATAATAAAACAGAGCAGTAAGTGATGTTCAAGAGAGAGATGTTCATCTTCTGTTTTCTATGGAAGATCTTCAACTTTTAGTCATTGTTAGCCCAGATTAATCTAATGGAGATACGAAGGGGGTGGCATAGAGAGACGGGAAAATGAATGCATGATAACAAACAAGCCAGATTGTGATGAGAAAATAAAACGTGGGGGGAAGAGAAGCAACTCAGAACATCAGTAAAGAACGAAAACAGAGCACACAAGAAGAAATGAAATTAAAGACATGCATCAGAGAAAAGAGGGTTTGAAGGTGTTACAGCTCTTACCAGGACTGTATGTTATTCACTGTTCATCGATCATCGACTACCACAAATGACATGAAACCTGAGAAAGGAAGAAATGCAAGCTCTGGTAATCCAAAGATCCGATTAAATTCTCCAGAAAAAGTAAAGCAGAATCAGAAACTAAGGTAGAAAAAAGTGCAAGAGACAAGCATAATAGTATTATAGAAATATTTAGAAGCAAAAAGCATGAACACCACCGACAACCCACCTCAATAGGGAATTCAGAGAGAAAATGATAAAGTTGGTAAAGCTTGGTTTGACCCATTTTGTAGGAACACTTTCAATTTCTTACAAACTGGACTATAATGAAAGCATAAACTTAAGGGTTCTTTAATGGAAGAAATAAGAAGTTGATCACATACTCCTGAGTGATGATTCTGCAAATGTGAAGTATGAACTCAGTACAGAGAGAGAGAGACAGATGACACGAGGGAAGCGTAAGTGCGTAGGTGGGAGTGAGATTTTCAGTGGGTTGAGGTGTTGCTTTTGAGAATTTTTATTAAAGGAAGCTTTTGAAGAAGAAGAAGAGTAGCCTCGTTGTCGTTATCATGCAAAATTGTAGATTAGAGAAAATTAAGGCTATAATGGTCTTGTCGATTTCCTTTCAATAACTATCAGATTTGGATTTTCTGTTCTTCTCGTTAAATTAAAGGAATGGCTACCGTAATTTTAAATCCAAAATGGTTGGTTTAAAAAAAAAAAAAAGTTAATTTCTAAGCAAAGATTCCATAATAATAAGACATGTTAATCATTGATTAGAAGGTTCACCGTAAGGTTGCTCCATTGTGATTAAGTGGTCACGGGTTTAAATCTGAAAACAACTTTTTTACGAAAGCAAGGGTAAGGCTGTGTACATTATGACACTCCCTAGAACCCCCAGATGCGGCCTCACCATAGGCAAGGGCAAAATAACTGCCCCACCAACTACCCGAGCACCTTGCTCCAGTGGGGTCCATGCCTTGCTTGTGTGAGGATGCACGTCGGCCGCATGGGCAGGCAGCAACAGAGGATCTCGATTCCCCCCCCCCCCACTAGTGGCGGGAGCCTTGTGTAGTGGGTATGCCCTTAATTATGTTAAGAGGAAATGTTATCTGCACTGGGGGTGCAAGATATGCCTAGACACATGAGGGTGGGCAAAATTGACAGGTCCACCCCCATGAATGATCAAAATCCTGACCCTGTCTTGCCCCATGTGTCTGGGCACAGCAGAGATGCGCTACCGGGTAGAGAAGAGCTTCCCTTATGTTAATCATTGATAAGAAGGTTCACTGTTCAATTTTCTCAAATTAAAAAATAAAATAAAATTTTACTTCCCCTTCCTCTGTGTTACCCTTTTGGGATATTTAATTCAGGAGTGAACACAATAAGGCCCACCGGCCAGTGTCACAGGCACAGTGAGACTGTTAGAGCATATATAGACAAAGGTTATTGTCTACTTGGAGCCTGACTATCCACCGCTTGCCTTGTAAATCACCTCTCTCGTTTAATTCTCGGATTTTTAAATGCTATCACAAGTTTAGTAATAATGACGTGGCTTGGGCTTGGGCCTGGGCCTAGGCTTTCTTTAATTTGTGAAGATATAGACTTGTTGGACACCAATATATGTTTCCTTTTCTACTAGTAGGAGTTGCAGGGGCAGGTGCTGACAGTGAGATGCAAAGGGCAGGAGGAAGGGAGTCAGAGACAGAGATGGAGAAAAAACAAAGATAGGGGGAAATTACCAAAAAAGAAAAAAACCCTACTAGAAAGGCCAAAGTTTCAAAATATAAGCAAGGGTAAAAAAGAAAAGAAAAAATTAGTTATACCAATATGTTGTGATTGCATCAGTTATGACTTATGAACTTATTTTTTCTATTTCCAATACTTGTTCCGATTTGAATTTGACCCGCTTGGAAGCTTCTCAAACGAATGGTAAGAAATCTAAGACGATGTTGGATGCTAAGAAAAGGAAAAAAGAAAAGAAAAAAAACATATAATGAGAGAAAAATTATTATAATGCAATGATTAATTTATTCTCTTCAAATTCAAAAATTTTGAATTATTATTATTATTATTTTTTAATTGGTTGGAATCTTATCTTGTGTTTATTTATATCAAAATAAGAAAAAAAATTTATGTGAGGGAAGGCCACGCCCATACAACAGTGAGGGCAAAGTGACCGTCCCGTCTCTCATAAAAGCAGAAATTTAACCCAAAATGTAATGCACGTGTGGCCCCTGCACTCCCCTAGAGAGAATACTCTCCCATCAAAATAATTGAAACATGCGGGGTAGTGTTGGAATGTTAGTTTTTTGTATGTTTTATAAATTTTTTTTTTTTTTTTTTTTTTTTTTTGGCCGTATGTTCTTTATAATAAAAAAAAATTGTTCACTTATACTTTCTGGATGTTATCTACTTAAACTCTAAGTTGGATAATAGAGTAAGGTGTACTTTTCTCTTCCATTTCATGTCTCTTTCCCCACTTTTTCAAGTAAGAAAACATATCAGAAGAATGTGGGGATTGTGGAATGATGGGATATGATGAGGTTGACTGATGTTCCCTTCTTATGTTTCTTTTAATTGTTTCTTTTAATCGTCCCTTGGGTTCGCTGCCAACTAAAGAGACGCCCTTTCTTTTAAGCTTTCGTCTTTTGCCTCTTTTTTCCCCCTTCCTTAGTTCCTTTGATGTGACCAATCCATGGATTTAGGTATCTATATTCTCTGCAGTGCAGGCATATTGGAGTGCTCTCCAGTGCGGGCATAAGAGCTCGATACATGGAAGACGCTTCATTCAACGGTGCAAACTTGTAAGAAAGTTCTTTTTTTTTTTATTCTCGGGCTTGGCACCATTGGATGTCTCAACTTCCACGTGTTGAGCTCTCAAACCCACACTCTAGTGCACCACAATATTAGGGCATTGCGGAGAATTTTTTTTTCCCAACAACGGACACCAACATTGATATCATGAGCCAAAATCTTGGATAATATAATCTTGGATCAATCAATATTATCCCTACTTTACATAATAATATAGTATTTTTTTAGGGCAAGAGATCGTTGTCTAGTCGCGTGGCCTCTGCACCAACACAGAGCATCAACATGGATGGAATTTTTAATTTTACGGGTACAAGGTAAGAATTTTGGTGTGCTCCAGTGTCTGGGTGCAAAGCCATGCAACCAGACAGCATTCTTTTTTCATGAAAGATTGAGGCCCATGAAAACCATAAAACTGTTTTAATGTGAATGACACCAAGGGGTGTAGGAGAGTTGTGCTGTATTTAGCATGTATTCTTGGAATGCATTCTAAGTTGATTTTGCATTATTGGATAGTAAAACTAGTTGTTTTTATTGTCCGAGAATGCAAAATCGACCTAGAATGCATTGTAAGAATCCATACCAAACACAGCCTTGAAATTATGACCTTTTCTTTCTTAGGCATGGTCTTGTCCACTGTACCACACTTTGGAGTAAGTAGTAAAATAATGAGAGAAAGAATGCTAGCCAGTCTCGCTAGACACGCCACCCTTGCACCTTGACACAGGTGCACGCAAAATGACTGTCGCACCCTTGGTCATTTCTGGGGCTCCAGGGAGTGTGGCAGTCATTTTGCATGCCCCTGTGTTAGGGCGCAGGGGTGGCGTGCGTTGCGCAACCGGGTGGCGTTCTCTTTCCCTAAAATAATTTTGGGATAAAGAACGCTAACCTGTCATGTAGCATGGCGTATACCTGCACCCAGACATAGCCACAAGCAAATGACCGACGCACCTCCCGAAAAAGTGGAAAGGACCAGGGGTACGCCGGTCATTTTGCATGTGGCTGTGTCTGGGCGCAAGTACAAGCCGCACTATGCGATTGGTTAGCATTCCTTTTCCCAATATTTTTTTAGACAATTTAGCAATCAACATCAGATAAGCTATAGCCGATACCAGATTGATTTACAAAAGATAGGGGAGATAAAGAACGCTAACTGGTCGCACAACACGGCGTGTACCTGAACCCAGAAACAGCCGCACGCGAAATGATCGGTACACCCCTGGTCCTTTTCACCTTTTCAGGGGGTGCGCCGATCACTTAGTCCACGATTGTATCTGGGCACGGGTACACACAACACTGCACTACCGATTAGTGTTCCTTTTACCCAAAAGATATTAAGAGTATAGTATTGAAAAAAAAAGCTATCGAAATCTTTGGGTCCAAATTGTCTTACCCAGCCTGATACGGCCCATCCGTATCAATATTGGCAAAACCTTGAACTATAAATCCCTGGTGGTGATGAATCGAGCACCTCTTCTTTTCTTTATTCCGCTAATATCAACCATTAATTCTTTTCTGCAGGTTCGATCAATTCTACTCACCAGTTGGAACCCGAGCTTTTTGGCATTCGCACGGGCTCGATCATGCTTCCAGTTTAGGACTGACGATGAAAGAAGTATGGTGTGCGAGTCAACAGATCCCTGATTTTCTTCCATCACCAACTACTAATCCTTGGCTGTGGCATCTTCTTCAGGACCTTCTGTATATCAGCTCTGTAGACCAGGACTTGGACTTAAAGTTTAAAAAGTTAGGGAACCCTTTCTGTTATGCAATTGCTTCTAATCTGGCCATAAAAGCCCTGAACTCTAACTCTATTGTATTTTCCTCTTGTTAGTTTGTTTTTCTCTTTTTGTTCTCATCCAAAAAAAAAAAAAAAAAACCATTAATTCGTCTCTCATTCCTCAACCATCAACCATTAATATTTCGTTTTGTAAAAAGAAAACAAAAATCAGGATATTTTAACCAAGTCGCTTGGGAATGAAAAAGATTTTTAAAAGAAGTTTATATAGAAAGTAGGACAAAAATTTTCCTCCACCCATAGAGGATGGTTCGCCCACCATCCTAAGGTTCACACATCCCTCCTACAATTTTTATATGTTCCAAAATACCCTCCCGATATCCATTATTGTCCTGCCCCTCGGTGAATAGGATCTCATTCAATGCATTCACCAAGGGTGGAGAGAAATACGATCCTAAAAAGTATGAGAGAGGGTTTTGCACAACGCTGAGTATTAATTTAGGGTATGGGAGCCCCGAATTTGAGTCCTCTGTAGCGCAACAGGAAATGTAGCGCACCATCCAACGGCCTGTAGTGCTTGGGCATGCAGCTCAACACACAGTTGGGGTGTTGGGCTATGTGCCCAAGCACTACAAGCTGTTGGATGTGCACTACACTGTATGTCGCGCTACAAAGGAGCCTAGAGCCCCTCATAACGAATAGTAAATAGGGTGTTTTTGAGGAAGGTGTGAAGCCCTCACTTTTTGTGAGAGGACATGCAAAAAAATCCTCACATAGACGACGTGCAAATCTTTTGTTCAAAAAGTATTTAATATAGAGAAACCCTAAGCAGGGTATAGCCGGTTGGCCATACACCTATCCAAGTACTCCTTCATTAACTCTTGGGGTTTCTGATATCTGGGGTTTAATTTTCACAAACCCTAGAATCAACCAACCCTAACACCAACCATTGATATTACTTTACAATGGGGTCCTACTACTTTTTTGTATTTGGATGGTATACACTTGCAACATGTTTGGATAGATCCAAATGGAGTTTCAACGCTTTACTGCTTTGCATTTTAGTCAATTTTATACATTCTCAAACTTGACAGATGAAAAAGTATTTTATTGTTTACCTGTCCTCTAAATTTAGAGCAAGCAAGGTTTAATAAGAAAATGTTAAATGAATAACCCACCTTACCCCACCCTTAAAGTTTTGAATTTGGAATGGCCTTAAAATGTCCTATCCTTCACTTTGTGGGGAACATGGTTTTTATGAAGGCCTAGTGCATTTATGACTTACAATGTCCTTCAGGTTGTGGTGAAGAAGCATGGTTTTTTTGAAGGCCTAGTGCATTTATGATTTATTTGTATAGAATATATATTATTATTATGATTATTATTTAATTTTTGTAAAATATTACTTCTTTCGTTCTGAATAAGATACTAAAAGAGATCATTGCGCTCCCTTGCCTGTGTGAGGAAGCACACAGACAGGACGACCAAGCGGTAGTAGAGGATCCAAATTGGAGAAAATAACCCTTCACAAAACTTAAAAATAGAAATTGAAATCAGACGTGTAAATATTTAATCAAACTGAAAAAGCTCAATTCGATTTTAATTGGTTTTGATAATGAAATTTCATTCGGTTCAATTCGATTTTGGTTTTATATTAAAAATCATCAATTTGAATTGAAGCAATAAATAAAGTGTAACCCATATAAATCAAGAAACACCAAGATCCATGAGAATCATAGAGTCATTTTAATGCAGGTGACCCCAAGAGGAAATAAGTACTTTACTGTTTACCTGTCCTCAAAATTAACTAATGCTGGTCCAGAAATGTCCTCTACGGCATAAGCTCTGCATGCAAGGTTTAATGAGGTTAATGAGTAATTCACCCTGCTTTACCCTTGTTCTTGAATTCGGAATGGCCTTACAAGTTACAATGTCCTATGTCCTTCATGTTGTGAGGAAACATGGTTTTATGAAGGTCTAGTGCATTTATGACTTACATTGTCCTATGTCCTCTAGGTTGAGGGGTAACATAGGTTTTATGAAGGCCTAGCGCATTAATGATTTATATGTGTATATTATTATTAGGCCAAATGTTCTATGTGTGCACCCAGACACATGAGGGTGGGCGAAATGACCACCCTATCCCCCCTGAATGGACAACCCATATGTCTAGAGAACTTCCGCCCTTATTAGTATTATTATTATTATCCTATCCCCCCTGAATGGACAACCCATATGTCTAGGTGCAGCATGCGCTGCTGCATAGAGAACTTCCGCCCTTATTAGTATTATTATTATTATTATTATTAGGATAAATTACACATCATCCCTTGGTTTTCAAACGAAACTCAGATCACCCCTTGGTTTTTTAAAAAACTCAAATCACCCCCAGTTTAGACCCCAATATGACAAATTAGTCCCTATCGTTAATTTTGTGTTGTTAACTGATGATGTCAGCCAATTAAATAAATTTAAATCCCTAAATTGCCCTTGACCAATGTCGAAGATGAAGGAAGGGTAGTATTATAAATTTAATTCTAATGTTTTAATATAAGGGTAAAATAGTTCTTTCACACCATTAACTAACAGCAGACTAACACTGTTACTGTAGAAGGGATGCTTTGAGTTTTTTTTCAAAAATCAAGGGGTAATCTGAGTTTCGTTTGAAAACTAGGGGGTGCTGTGTAATTTACCCTTATTATTATTATTAGAAGAAGAAGAAGAAGAAGAAGCAGAAGAAGAAAAAAAAACTGCCTGGTCGTGTGCAGCCTGTGCCCAAACATTATACCCCCAAATGACCATCATGCACCCATACAAAATGAAAAACCTCGATCCCGTGGTAGATGCCTCGGCACATCTCTTCATTGGCCCTGCACTGGTGTAGGCACACACGACTAGACATTGTTCTTTTTTTCTTTTGATTTAGATACTAAAAGAGCTCCATCTCAGAACAGACCAATTCAATCAAAATAGGATTGTTTTCACTCTATGCTAACATGACTCTATGCTTAAACCCACCTAACATTTACTCAAATTCTAAGAATTCAGTATTTCTCAATTAGGTGAGTATTTCCTTGCAATGATCAATAGAAGGTTGTTTAGACAACTCTAAATATCTTCCATGTCGTAGCTTATTTTGCACTTACATTTTTTTCTACATAAATGTCATCTTCTTTCCATCTAGCAGGTTCCAATCCAAATGCAGGTTTTAGAAAATTAGTTGAAAAAAGTTCTAATAAAAAGAAGAAGGGGGATGTTTTCGTACACAACCGTATAAAATGACACACGATGATTCATAAAATAGGGAGGTTTGGTCATTATTTTTAATGTTTTCGTCATATATGGGCTAGCATCCAATCATTGTAAGGATAGGATTAGTAGATGGGTGTTGATTGGCAGAGTTGGTTGGATGAAACTCTATTGGGAGTGATCTCCATAATGGGTTGATGAGTTTCATCAGTTAATCAGTTAATCACCTTAAAGTGTAAAATGTAGAGTTGACCTATTTACAATTGAGTCTTATTATAGGAGAATCCGAATTGTACTATGTTTTAAGGTTAGTTCTAGCTCCCGTCTATATAAAGGTAGCAATACCCATTAATTGCAATCATTGACAAACTACATAGAAAAAGGAGTAGATAAGACTAACAAGAAAGAGAGAAAAGCATTCAAAGAGTTCTTCATCAAACGATATGAATCCGAGTATGGTTCTGATTTGATTATCGTATTATGGTTATATCGTTACTTGTGTTCTTTGATCCATCATATTGATCCTAAAAATATTCTAATACATTCAACCTTCATTATTCCCATCCAAAGGCATTGTGTGTGATGGTGCACTATGTATGGTTGTGCACAAAACCTTTTGCTAAATGAAAATTCAACTTTGGTAACTTTGATTCAAATAATGAAATTACAAAAGTAAAAATTGAATACATGGTGGCTCTTATTTTTTAAATGGGACAAGATTTGCTACATGGCCAATCCATTGGGTGTAATACCAAACAACCCTTCACATGACTTAAAAATAGTGGACCATGTAGATAAGCTTAGTGGTAGGGCTTAAGACAAGTGCGTATTGTCAATTGAGCTCGTCTCCAAGGAGCCCAGCACGCCTAGGGAGCATCCAATCGTTGGGATGTGCCGCACACATCCTTAAACGTGTACCAAGATGTGTGCAGCATAACCCCA
The DNA here is from genome assembly GCF_018873765.1 of Telopea speciosissima. Taxonomy (NCBI): domain Eukaryota; kingdom Viridiplantae; phylum Streptophyta; class Magnoliopsida; order Proteales; family Proteaceae; genus Telopea; species Telopea speciosissima. Next base: position 56,999,981 of record NC_057920.1, read on the forward strand.
CCCTTAGATCCCCTGGGCGTGCCCTAGGCGCTGACCTCCTTGCAGAGGAGCCAGATCAGCGTATTGTGCTTATAGCTATAAAATGAGGAAAACCACTTATTTGAGTTGTTTGGCTCAATGAATAGGTACTTATTTTCTTAAACAATAAACTAAATTTCAATTTATCTTTTAACAAGTCATGTTCTTTAAATGGAACTTAAAAATTATATTGCAAATGGAAAAAAAACGCTTATTTTGACATGTTTTCGAACAATGTATTTCAATCTAAATAAAGGCTAAAAATTAATGATTTAAATAAATTCTTATTCAATACGCATTGATTCTTAAAATAAGCCTAGCCAAATGACCCATTAAATTGATAGTCTATGTAAAGATATTTCTCTTTTGATAATAGTTAAGGGAGAGGGTTGGGTATATCATCACTTTTCGGTAAACTAGTGGTATACACCGACCCATTAAATTGATAGTCTATGTAAAGATATTTCTCTTTTGATAATAGTTAAGGGAGAGGGTTGGGTATATCACCATTTTTCGGTAAACTAGCAGCATACACCAATCACATGGTTGGACACAGTAGGGCAAGGGGTTTTTTCCAAAGGAAGAGGAGAGGATTACACATGTTGGGCAACCTGGGGTGTTGCCAGCCTTTTCCCAATAGTATATGTCAAATTATCGTAAAAACTTTATCATATCTACTTCAATTGCATTTGTAGAAAATTTGACTTTCTAACAACCATACTAAACCTAGGAGGGGTTTGCCAACCCTAGGATGGTGGGAATCCATTTACCGGATGGTGAAGGTAAACTTAGTCCTAATTAGGACCGAGTTTCCCTTCGGGCATGGTGAATGGGAATCCATTCATCGAGGTGGGTTCAGATGCGCGCAAAAGGTATCGGAAGGTATTTTGAAGAAATACTAAAGCTAGGAGGGGTTTGCCAACCCTAGGATGGTAGGAATCCATTTACTAGGTGGTGGAGGTAAACTTAGTCTTAATTATTTTGTTCTGGGGTTAATTTCTTCTCCTCACTAAAACTCTGTGGAGTATAGCTAGAGTTGTGAAGAAAAACTGGGATTCAAGTGCAGCGAAATAAGTATTATTAAATAGAATAAAAAAAACTCTGTGGTTCGTCTCCGTTTTTTTTTGGTTGGATGTGGATATAATAGAAAATCTAAGCTTTGTAGAATAAAAAATCATGTTACTGTTACTTGCATAATCCCCAAACAAGGGTTTATGGAACCACTGAACCAATTCAAATTGGAAACAGACAATGGAAAAAGAGGGAAGGAAGAAGCTATTTTCCCATGTAGGGCCCCAATATGACCTTTATCTGCTTCTTTTTCTGGGCAGGTCCATTTTCCCAAGTTCCTCTAATAGAGGGGGTGAAAATGATCACCCTACCCCTGCCCAAACACATTGCTCAGGTGGAATCCACCAGTGGAGAAAGAGGGAATATAATAATGTCTACACCAGCATCGCTGCTGGTCATTCCACCAGTAGGAAGGAGATTCCTACTGGCTACTAGGTTTGATAAGAGAGCTAAGGGAAAGTTAACTTAGGCTATGTCTAGTATGCATTTTTGGTATGCATTTTTGGAATGCATTATAGGTTGATTTCACATTCTTGAACAATGAAAACGACTATTTATCATTCAAGAATGTGAAATTGACCTAGAATGCATACCAAACACTGCCTTAGTTTACTTATAGTTGTGACGAGAGAGGACTCACCGATATGAAGAGAAAAAATGAAGGATCCCTTCTTGCCTTTGCCAAGAGTGCCTGCCCCGCGTCTAGGGTGCCACACACCTAATTAGGTCCTGTGGAGGTTTCATATGTTTCACTTTGCAGGCTGTGGCCCATAGATAGGGTTTGCTTCGTATTCTTCCTTTTCCTTTGTTCTGATGTAAGTCGTTCAACAACACAACACTCCCCCCCCCCCAAACCAGATTTAGCGGTTTCTTTGGATTTTCTATCATCTTCCAAGGGTGCTAATGTGCCAATAAATTTGTTGTAAATTCCAAAGTTTCCAAATCACTGATGGATTTGGTCTACGGTTTTGGGTATCTGTAATTCTGTAGGGGCATTGTTTGTAATCTCGGATCAGATCAGGATCGGTCGATCCCAAAATTAGAACGATCTGGCAAGGTATTACTGAATCAATCTTTGATAGGCGGAGCCAATTCAATACTAGTATTTTAAAAAATATTTTGATTGATATTTTGGAGATTTTGACTGATTTTTGGGTTTTGTTTTAATCATATTTTAGACCGATCCAAACCAATTTTGACCGATCCCGAGTCCGATACCTGAATTACAAACCTTGATCTTTATCGATAAAAAAACTAGGGGTGTCAATTTTGGACCGGAACCAATAACCAGACCGAAACCGTCCTGCTAGGAACCAAATCCAACCCACCCAATAGTTTATTGGTCTGGATCTAATCTTAGTGATAGGTTATTAGTCCGGATCTGGTCTGGCCCTTGAAACTGTTAAGGAACCGTTGGAACCGGAAGAAATGAATACACTTGAACTTGTCTTGCACCATTTTTTCTGTTTTAAAATATTAAAAGATGATCTTTGCTATTTTAATATACAGTTAAAATGACTTTTATTATACTTCTTGTCCAGTTGCTATTAGAACATGATCCAAGACTAAGCAAGACACTTGGCCCCATCAAATTCTAGTATTCTAGCCCTCTCATATCTATTGCACATAGAGGACATACACCCATAGTTAATGAATTGCTTTTGAAAGATTCTAGCTTGCTTGAGATTTCTAGTTCCAATGGGAAAAATGCTTTACATGTGGCTACTCAACAAGGGCATGTTTGGATCCGATTAGGAACCGGAACCAGACCACCCATTAGTTAATGGTCCTGGATCTCAAATTTGGAACCGGTGAGCTTATTGGTCCGGATCTGATCTTGACACCTTAGAGTCGGAACCACTAGAGAACCGGACCGATAGCCCAAAACCTGACTAGTTGACACACCTACAAAAAACACACTTAATTTTCACCTGATCCTATCAGGTCTGTATTGTATCGACGGCAACCATCGGCAGAGTAGAACCCTGATTCGTTAGGAATTTTGACTTTTTTGGTGTGAAAAAAAGTTGAAATAAACTAGCAGGGAAAACAAGTGAGAACTTAAAACCTTGAGATCCAAGAACATGAAACCAATGAGAAGAATCATTCATTTCTTTTATCAAACCTTGTTCCCACCCTATATGAGTTGAGAGACACAGTAAAGGCTCTGCTGACCCATGCCCTAGCTCCTCTCAATCTCATCCCCAGGACTTAATCCTTCCGGGAAGCGCACACTTTTTTTTTGGGGGTGGGGTGGGAGAATAATTATCACCTCCAATTTACGGACACCTCCAATTTCTCCAATTCCTCTAATAGGGGGAGTGGACCCCACCTTGAACAGTGTTTTCATGTAAGGGGTAGGGTGGTCATTTCTGGCCCCATGTGATGAATTGGAGGGGGCAACGAATTGGAGGGGATAACGATTCGGGGTGGGAGCCGGGGGGGGTTAAAAGAGAAGCACACTCTTGGTTGTGAGAAAATAGCGCCAAATCTATAGACAAACTGAGAACCCCCTCCTGCTCCCTACTTGGATACATAGGCCATACCCATGGATAGGAACTTTAGTCTCCCTTCCATCAGACAAGGAAGGTTTGGTAAATATGACAAAATTTTCTTTCACCACACCAGCCTAGGATTCACAAACCCCTATAGGATATTGGTATATTCCCCAGAATACTCTCCAGTGCCAATCTAAAGGCCATGAATAGATTTGCATCCACCGTGGCTGAAGGAAAACTCAGTCCTAGTATATAAATGAACTAAGAACACAGTCAACAGCCTTCCATTCAATGAAAGCAGAGATCATAAAGAACAGAAGTATCCAGTCTACTCTAGATACATACCTCATCTCTGCCGACTTAGACTCAAAATCCTCCACAGACAGTTTCAACAATGTACTGACTGAACAAGAACTTCGATGGGGCACTACCAGCAGCGGTTGCGAAGCAGAGTTTGGCAACCAAAAAATTACAAGGCATCAGTGGTATGAACAGCAAGAATGTGCACAAGTCCAAACAATATGCAGCAGGGGCATCAAGAATTGAAAAAATAGCACGCTCCTGAAGAAGATAAGCAAGAGATCAAGTGTGTTAAGTAGACCAAAAATGCCAAAATCCATGGCTACGCGATTGGCAATTCAAGAGCAAATAAGAGGCACATAAGAGAATCTGGCATAACAATGGAGACCCTAGGATCATGCCAAATCACCATCCTTGCTGGTGGAAACTTCACAATATATTTGTACAGTGAAAGTGAGAGAGATGCCACATTGAATGATTCACCATGGTGGTTCCAAGACCAAATCTTACACCTTCTCACCAGCCCCCTTGGTTACAACCACCAAATCAAAGAAGCTGAAACCATACTATACTGGATTCAATTCCATACAATTCCAGAGGAATGTCACAAGGAAGAAAGTATTTGGAGGGCGGCATATACAATAGGTAAACCCATGAAGATTGAGCTCGACCTGGAGAGGGCTCCCATCAAACTCAGCCAGAGTTAAAATCCTGCATCCAAGACAAAAGCCCATCACTCCAATTACAAAAATAAATAAAAAACAATGAAGGAGAGGCTTCACTTTGCTAATCAATTATGATTTACATTTTGTATGTACAAGGTTGACAAGATCCTTCACTGGGTTGAGAAATGTGTGGACAGCAGGCGGCAAGAAAACACCCGAAAACAACAGACGATTTTAGGGTGCAAGATTATGTCAAATAAACCACTATGCAGAAAATGAGGGGATCCTCACACACCCACTGAGTGAGCATACGCAGAGTACCAACACCTTTCAAGGGATGCCAAGGGTTCCTCTGGCCCAATAAAATTAAAATAAAATAATTACAAGGAAGAAGGTAAGTAACACCAACAAATCATCGTGACAAAGGATAATAGTTACAAGGAAGATCAGGAGCTAAACTTGATGCTACTGCATCTGGAACCTTTGATCCAGCTACCACAACCGGATGAGGAAGGACAGCAGACCAATATGCTGTTGCCACCCGATGACACTTGACAGAGTCACCATCTTCCTGCCGATAATACCCTCTGAAGAACAAGAGAAAATACTGTTGCTACTACACCCAGAACCATTTGTTTCCTGAACTGATCCCATGAACAGTATCCAAACCATACCATCAGAGATAAAAATTCAGAAATATTGACCCCCTACAAGCTCAGACTGAACCAGCAAATGACCAAAAAGAAAAACCAGCTGACCTAGACAAATGTACTGACCTTCAAGGACCAACTGGGGATCTATATATATTGCCCAAAAACAGTACCCATCCATAACCATTATGGTTCAACAAGCACAGAAGAAAACTCTATGTTGAGGGTTTGGCATTCCGAGAAATAAGGAGCGGCCATGATGATCGGAAAGGTAGATTTAGAGGAAACAAGGATGACAAAAGGCTGGCCAATATGCCAGCAATACACATTCGCTGACACCCACTGATTCGTCATTCACGAACCATTAACCATTCTATAGATAGAATGATAGAATACATTAAATGATATCCCACAAAACCAAGGGCCTCAGTCAAGCAAAAGGGAGGGGAAGAAGAGGATGGGGGAAGAGCCACTATAGATCGAGGTGCTGTGTAGGCTCAAGGATATTATCACAGACCAAAACACCATTGGTACTTGGTGAAAAAGTAAAGTACCAAAGAAAAAACACCATCGATTCTGCTGTTGTTGAGCTGTAATTCCCCAACTAGGACTGCTCAATAAGTGTATTCTATCCATTAGATTTTGAACTCTTACACTTTGCAGAACTATTCTACACTAAAATCAGACCATTCGACTTGATTATTAGCCAAATCAGACCTGTTATTCTGTAATTAGTTTTCTTTTTAAATCTGGTGTTGACCTTTTTCCTACAATCATGTCATAAGCTGATCTCCCACTGAGTTTCATTGGTTCCAGATTAGCACTGCATAAAAGTTCTGGGTGTGCAAGATGCAGACGGAGCAAGAACTCCATTGCTCTTCACTACAGTGACGTGCTGTTCGTGTATAAAGGCAATTGCATGGGCATGGAGCAGTGGAAGCCTACTGGCCTCTCAACTCAGGTACCTTCCATTCAAAAAAATTTCCTTGTTTTTCTTACTGTATTTTTAGCTATGTACTATCAATTAATTTCCCTTGCTAAGTGGTAACAAATACATAGATATAGAGAAGAAAATCCAGCCTAGACATGAAAAGCCTAAGCTGGAATTTGCGAAGAAATTATAAAAGCGCCAAATAAGCCCTAAAGTCTCGCGTGAGCTCTTTTTCACCTGACATCTTGTTTCTATGAGAAATAAAATGCAAATCTCCCAACATTGAGAGTCAGCCATGGTCACTCAGAAAAATGAAATCCTTCGTCTTCATTGATGAATATGGAGAGAAAGGTTTGGGGGTGAGGATTATGGCTTTTGGAGTGTACTAAGCAGCCTATGAAGGGTGTTGTCAAGGGGAATAGGTTCATTGCTACCTATTTGGGTGATTCTATTTTAGATTGTCAATGGCTTCTAATTTTTGCATTTATGCACCACCTAACAAAACCGAGCGTACAGTTTAGGCAGGATTTGAGTTCATTCATAGCCAGTCACGATCATGGAACTAAATCTCGGTCAAAACAGACCGAAATCTCCAAGTTGTCCCAGTTTCGGCCCTGGCCAAAACGAAACCCTGGGTTTCAACTTTCAACCCTGGGTTTCAATTTTCAACCCAGGGAGGCCCAATATCGAAACCTCAAAAAAGAGATCTGGCATGTCTCGGTTTCAGGCCAAAATTTGATCGTGTCGCTAACCGGTCAAAAATAGAACCCTAAATTAATCTAACAAGTAACAAGCAAGGGGTCGATCTACGGGGACTAAGGCTAAATTACTAAAATGATAAGTTAGTAGTGATGAAAATTAAATTACAATAAATCTGATTTTTAAACTAAGAACAAAAGAAACAAATCTGAACTAACAACGATGTGAAGTTATGAGATGGAGGCTATCTTTAGGGTTCAAATCCCCGATGGAATTGTTATTCAATTCGGTTGCATGCTTCGGTTTATTATAACCACAGGCCTAATAATACCACAGAATGTAGGATTCCTCCTAGGTATGGACTATCTTGACGAGTACTATCGTCCTTCACTTGTAGGGCTTGGCACGCTTAGTTCATTCAGCTATAATCCATCATCGGTACAACCACATAAGAACAAAATACTATTGCTTGAATGAAAAATAATGAATCACATAAACAAAATTCCTCAACTAAATATATCAATTAAAATCATCCAAATAAGGATGTGGTCTCAACATCAAGCAATTAAGAATGCAAACCAGAATTTTAAATAACAAATACCATCAGTTCATCTACACCTAAAGATAGAAAGAACTTAGCCGAACATGGTGCTAAGAGATAAAGTGCTGATTAAAATCTTCATAGCTTGAACTCGTAGGTGAGGATGAAGGTTGGAGAGCAATGGTGATGGAGATCGAACTGCAGCCAGCCACTTTAAAGTTCTTCAACCCTTGCAAAGCACAACCGATCACTAAGACCAAAGAGAGAGAGAGGGAGCACGGTTAGAGAGGATGTAGAGAATCCCCCTTTTTCATTTTTTACAAAGATATATATGGGAGAGGCTAAATTCCTTTTAGAGGGGAAAGAGGCCGAGAGAGTTTTAAAAAAAAAAAAAAAAAAAGAAAGAAAGGTAGAGAAAGACTTGGAGAGATTTTAGGAGTTGGGATTAGAGAGGATCGTGTGGAAGAGAGAGTTAGGGATGAGATGGGATTTAAAAATTGGGGAGAGAGAAACAGTGGAAGGTTTTGGGAAAAACAAAATAATAAAAAAAAGAAAAGTGGATGGGAGATGTCTCATCCCTAAAATAATAATAAAATAAAAAAAAGAGATCGTGGAGATAAATTAGAGAGGAGTTAGGAGAGATGTGAGTGGGATGAGAGATTTGGGAGAAAAGGGAGAGAAAATAGGAAGGATTTTGGAAAAAGGGGAGAGAGAAGAAAGAGAAGGAAAAAAATAAAGGAAAGAGAGGGAGAGAAGAGAAGAGAGGAGAATTAACCTAAATTCTAATTTGATCAAAACCATCTTTTTGAAAATATCTCTCCATCCAGACCTCGGATGGACCCAATCCAAGAATTAAAGTTGCTCCAATTAATATTCCGGACGATATGAGCCCAATATCGGATATCTTCTTAATATTTCCCAATTTTCTGAAATTACAGTTATGCTCTTGGGTCTTCAGTGAAACTTCTTCCCATCTCGCCCTTGATCACATGTGAGTCGATCCATGGGTAGACTGGTGCTAGATTGCATCAAATCTTTCCTTGGTTCTGGGCACAAGGGCAATGACATTTCTTCGTTCTCTTCTTTTTTTTTTTTTCTTTTTTTTTTTCACAATGAACTCCATTTGTTACTCCACTACTGTTCTTCAAATGCCATGCAGGATCACTACAAAAGACACCTGAGCTACTTGGTAGCTTTGCTTCTTACATATATCCACAAGGATAGTGATGCTAGAGTTCTTTTTGGAATTTTCACTCCAAGGAGTGTCAATCAAGTCATCTCGCTTCCTGAGGCGGAGTGCCCTGTCTAGCTCCAAGGAATTCAACTCTTACTTTTATTTATTTCATTTTCTTTGTCTCTTATTATTTTTATTTTTTTTTTATGTCATGCCAAAACTAAACTTGGTCTCAGCACCCAACCAAAAGCTCAAAGAAACACAAGACAGCCAGGTGATCTGTCCCTTCAAACAAGATGGGGCTCTTATTGTCTGAGTCAAAACTCACCTTAGGCCACATACTAGCTACTGTCCTCTCAATAGGGTTTTCATTACTTCAGATTAGGGTTCCTAAGTCTCTTTGTCCCGCGTTTCGCATCAAAGTAACAGAGAGATATGTAAAACTTACCAAAAGCCAAAAAATAAAAATCTGCCTATCGGTCTCACACCCCCCCCACACTTAAAGTATGCAGTGTCCTCAATGCATGCAGAAGAATAAAAACAGGGATCAGGGAAGGAGTGTACCAGAAATCAGCAATATACGACAACACAGTGCATCCAACAATCAGTAGCAGCTACCTTAAGTAAAACAAAAAAAAAAACAAAAAACAAAAGTACTAAAGAAAAATAGTGGGCTACCTCCCATAGAGCGTTAAGTTTAGAGTCTTTAGCCAGACTCAGACCGGCTCACGGAGGGTCAAGGATCAAATCATACCAAGGAGCCGGTTTAGAAGAAGGTTGGGGAGATATAACCAAAGGGGGGAGCAGCTCAAACCTAACTATCCAAGGTGGCCTTTCTAAAGAGGGTGAGGAATCTAGCAAAATATGCACCTCTTCAGTGTATGCCTCGGACTCATCTCCAAGCATCACATAATGCTGCAAAGGGTTATCAATAAGCACGTGAGAAGTGTGATCAGCCACAACTTCGTCTAATAAATCCAATGCAAAACACTCTTCTTCCCTAAAGGAACCTAAGGATGCATTGAAGATGTTGAGCCTAAGCTTCTTATTCCCAAAAGAGATGTCCATGGCACCCGATCTACAATTTATGCAAGCATTCGCAGTAGCTAAGAAGGGGCGCCCTAAAATGATAGGGGGAAGCTTGGTTGTGGTTACTGTATCCATATCCAGGATAAGGAAGTCCAAAGGAAAGTACAATTCTTCCACCTTTACTAAAACATCTTCTAACAACCCACAAGGTGTTTTGATTGAACAATCAGGCAACTGGAGGATAACCTCAGTGGGTTTCAAATCTCCTAAACCAAATCTGTCATAGACTGAACTAGGCAAAATATTCACACTAGCCCCTAAATCAAGTAGTATCCTATTTATGGAGAGATCTCCAATGATGCAAGAAATAAGAGGCGCACCTGGGTCCTTAAGCTTAGGGGGTAGGTGGCTAGAAATTACCGAACTAACCTATTCAGTCAAATAGACGGTCTTAGGGATTTGAGTTCTCAACTGACGCTTTTGGGTGCAGAGGTTTTTCAAAATCTTAGCGTAAGCAGGAACTTGCTTGATAGCATCCAAGAGGGGGAGATTGATGCGAATATGTTGGAACAAGTCGATCATCTCTTGCATCTTTTCACCCTGAAGGGGGTAAGATGGTGTCCGAAGGGCTTGGGGAAAAGGGACCTTTGGAATGTAAGAATCAGGTGATAGTCCTTCCACAATAGGAATGTGCAACCCCTTTCTTGGGAACTGATGAGTGGGTTTCACAGGTGGTGTTTCAGTAATGGAATCATGTGTGTCTACATCACTACCGAATTTCTCTCAGGTTGACTCAGCCTCTCCCTGACCTTGAGAACTAGTTGGCAGCGTCCCATTAGTGGCTAAGGGTGCATCAGGTTTTTCTACCCTTTTACAACTCTTCAGGACTGTGACCGATTGGACCTGTTCTTTCCCTGGACCCATTTGACTGTCTGGGTTACCTATTGGCTGACTTGGCAATTGGCCAGCGTCCCTCCTACTTATAGCATCAGCTAGTTGACCAAGTTGGTTCTCTAGCTTATTAATGGACTGAGTATGTAAGTGTAGCAGCTGTGTGTTTTGCTTAAGTCCACTTAATGCTTTAAGCACCTTTTCCTCAGGATCGATTCTGTTGGGGTTGAGGATATGGTGGCTGTCCACCCATATAAGCATTGGTTTGAACATTAAATGGTGGTCTATATAGTTGGTTTGGAGGTTTATTAGGTACTGAGTTTCTCCATGAAAAGTTTGGGTGATTTTGCCATCTCAGGTTATAAGTATTGGAAAAGGGATCATTACCCGGTGTAGGGAAACTTTGAGCCATTTGCACCTCTTCATGAACAAACTCAGGGTATTGTGCAACCGAAGGGCAGTTCGTCACATAGTGACTAGGGCTAGCACATAGGGCACAGGCTTCAGTCAGATTGGGTGGAGGGAAACTCATTAGGAAAGGGGACATAGGATGCTGCCCTACAGACATCAGATAGTCCAATTTCTTGGACAACATATCAACCTTAGCAGTCATCTCTACAGTTGGATTGATCTCATAGAGACCACCCTTCGTTGGTTGCCCTGTGTGTGTAATCTCAATCTGAGAGGCCGAAGCATGATGTTGGGAATTCTCGCTAAGGGTTTCAAAAAGATCCCACGCTTCCGTCTCATTCTTGTGCCTAAATGTTCCACCACAAGAGGAGTCCACCATCTGCCTATATCGGTCACGGAGACCATCATAAAAACACTTGGCTAACTGCCATTTCGGGACAGCGTGGTGGGGGCACTTCCGAAGTAATTCCTTAAGTCTTTCCCACGCTTCATGAAATTGTTCGCCCTTTAATTGGGGGAAACTAGTAATGGCTCGCCTAAGGCTATTAGCCGGCCAATAAGGAAGAATCTTTTCAGAAATTCCTACTGCATTCCCGCCCATGTAGAAATCCTAACCGAACCTAGGGAATGAAGCCAGTTTTTGGTTTTGTCCTTTAAGGAAAAACCGAGATGGAAGGCTAAATTACTGATCGTGACTGGAACTTAAAGTTGCTTCTGTTCCCATTTTCCTTAAAGGACAAAGCCAAACACTGGCTTCATTCCCTAGATTCTGTTAGGATTTCTATATGGGCGGGAATGCAACAAGAATTTCTGAAAAAATTCTTTCCCATTGGTCGGACAAATAACCTTAGGCGAGCCATTACTAGTTTCTCCCAATTAGAGGGCCAACAATTTCATGAAGTGGGAAAGACTTAAGGAATTACTTCGGAAGTGCCCCCACCACGTTGTCCCGAAATGGAAGTTAGCCCAGTGTTTTTATGATGGTCTCCGTGACCGATATAGGCAGATGGTGGACTCCTCTTGTGGTGGAACATTTAGGCACAAGAATGAGACGGAAGCGTGGGATCTTTTTGAAACCTTTAGCGAGAATTCCCAACATCATGCTTCGGCCTCTCGGACTGAGATTCCACACACAGGGTAACCAAAGAAGGGTGGTCTCTATGAGATCAATCCAACTGTAGAGATGACTGCTAAGGTTGATATGCTGTCCAAGAAATTGGACTATCTGATGTCTGTAGAGCAGCATCCTATGTCCCATTTCCCAATGAGTTTCCCTCCACCCAATCAGACTGAAGCCTGTGCCCTATGTGCTAGCCCTAGTCACTATGTGACGAACTGCCCTTTGGCTGCACAATACCCTGAGTTTGTTCATGAACAGGTGCAAATGGCTCAAAGTTTCCCTACACCGGGTAATAATCCCTTTTCCAATACTTATAACCCGGGATGGCAAAACCACCTAAACTTTTCATAGAGAAACTCAGTACATAATAACCCTCCAAACCCACTATATAGGCCACCATTTAATGTTCAAACCAATGCCTATATGGGTGGACAGCCACCATATCCTCAACCACAACAGAATCGATCCTTTGAGGAAAAGGTGCTTAAAGCATTAAGTGGACTTAAGCAGAACACACAGCTGCTACACTTACATACTTAGTCCATTAATAAGCTAGAGAACCAATTTGGTCAACTAGCTGATGCTATAAGCAGGAGGGAGGCTGGCCAATTGCCAATAGGTAACCCAAACAGTCAAATGGATCCAGGGAAAGAACAGGTCCAATTAGTCACAGTCCTAAGGACTGGTAAAAGGGTGGAAAAACCTGATGCACCCTTAGCCACTAATGGGACGCTGCCCACTAGTTCTCAAGGTCAGGGAGAGGCTGAGTCAACCCGAGAGAAATCCGGTGGTGATGTAGACAAACATGATTCCATTACTGAAACACCACCTGTGAAACCCACTCATCAGTTCCCAAGAATGGGGTTGCACATTTCTATTATGGAGGGACCATCACCTGATTCTTACATTCCAAAGGTCCCTTTTCCCCAAGCCCTTCGAACACCATCTTACCCCCTTCAGGGTAAACAGGGTGAAAAGATGCAAGAGATGATCGACTTGTTCCAATATGTTTGCATCAATCTCCCCCTCTTGGATGCTATCAAGCAAATTCCTGCTTACGCTAAGATTTTGAAAGACCTCTGCACCCAAAAGCATAAGTTGAGAACTCAAATCCCTAAGACCGTCCATTTGACTGAACAGGTTAGTTCGGTAATTTCTAGCCACCTACCCCCTAAGCTTAAGGACCCAGGTGCGCCTCTTATTTCTTGCGTCATTGGAGATCTCTCCATAAGTAGGGCATTACTTGATTTAGGGGCTAATGTGAATATTTTGCCTAATCTATGACAGATTTGGTTTAGGAGATTTGAAACCCACTGAGGTTATCCTCTAGTTGGCTGATCGTTCAATCAAAACACCTCGTGGGTTGTTAGAAGATGTTTTAGTGAAGGTGAAAGAATTGTACTTTCCTTTGGATTTCCTTTTCCTGGATATGGATACAGCCACCACAGCCAAGCGTCCCCCTATCATTTTAGGGCTCCCGTTCTTAACTACTGCAAATGCTTGCATATATTGTAGATCGGGTGCCATGGACATCTCTTTTGGGAATAAGAAGCACTCAACCTCTTCAATGCATCCTTAGGTTCCTTTAGGGAAAAAGAGTGCTTTGCATTGGATTTATTAGACGAAGTTATGGCTGATCACACTTCTCACGTGCTTATTGATGACCCTTTGCAGCACTATGTGATGCTTGGAGATGAGTCTGAGGCATACATTGAAGAGGTGCATACTTTGCTAGATTCCTCACCCTCTTTAGAAAGGCCACCTTGGACAGTTAGGTTTGAGCCGCTCCCCCCTTTGGTTATATCTCCCCAACCTTCTTCTAAATCGGCTCCTTGGTATGATTTGATCCTTAACCCTCCGTGAGTCAGTCTGAGTCTGGCTGAAGACTCTAAACTTAGTGCTCTATGGGAGGTAGCCCACTATTTTTCTTTAGTACTTTTTTTTTTTTGTTTTTTTGTTTTTGTTTTACTTTAGGTAGCTGCTACTGATTGTTGGATGCACTGTTCTGTCGTATATTGCTGATTTCTGGTACACTCTTTCCCTGATCCCTGTTTTTATTCTTCTGCATGCATTGAGGACACTGCATACTTTAAGTGTGTGTGGGGGGGGGGGTGAGACCGATAGGCAGATTTTTATTTTTTGGCTTTTGGTAAGTTTTACATATCTCTCTGTTACTTTGATGCGAAACGCGGGAGAGAGAGACTTAGGAACCCTAATCTGAAGTAATGAAAACCCTATTGAGAGAACAGTAGTTAGTATGTGTCCTAAGGTGAGTTTTGACTCAGACAATAAGAGCCCCATCTTGTTTGAAGGGACAGACCACCTGGCTGTCTCGTGTTTCTTTGAGCTTTTGGTTAGGAGCTGAGATCAAGTTTAGTTTTGGCATGACATAAAAATTTCAAAAAAAGAAAGAGACACAAAGAAAATGAAATAAAGAAAAGTAAGAGTTGAATTCCTTGGAGCTAGACAGGGCACTCCGCCTCAGGAAGCGAGATGACTTGATCGACACTCCTTGGGATGAAAATTCTGAAAAAGAACTCTAACATCACTATCCTTGTGGATATATGTAAGAAGCAAAGCCACCAAGTAGCTCAGGTGTCTTTTGTAGTGACCCTGCATGGCATTTGAGGAACAGCAGTAGAGTAACAAATGGAGTTCATTGTGAAAAAACAGGAGTTCATTGTGAAAAAACAAAAAAGAAGAGAAGGAAGAAATGTCATTGCCTTGATACAATTGTATGGTAAAAAATGTTCCGAAGCCTAAAGTCCTTAGTGCCCTTAACGTCATGAGTGGTCTTACCTTAAGTAAGGTGGTGTTTGGAAGATATGGGGAGATTCCCTAATTAGGATGTGTACCTGTTGCTAGAATCAATATTGGGTATTAAGAGCTTAAGTGTAGGGGTACCTTTGTCTTCTTGATCTTAAGTAGAACATCTTAGTTTCGGGTTTGGTGTGTGCTTCTTACCCATTGTCAAAATTTAAACTTGCAATCATTAATTTTGTGTGTATATTCCCTGCAAACACTCACGAGACAAAACTCGTCTACTAGGGGTTTAAAGGCTTGTTGCACATGCTAATTGCAACCGTGATTCCTACGAAGGTGAGTTAGGGTTTTTGTTTTCTTTATTTTCTTTTTGCTCGAGGACTAGAAAAATCTAAGTGTGGGGGTATTTGATGAGTACATTTATGTGTGAAATTATTCCATTTAATTCTGCATTTTTATCTGCTCAGAATGGAGCTACCTTGAGTATTTTCTATTATTTTCAGGTTTAGGTCATTTTATGCGATTTCATGCTATTCTGGACTATCAAGCATCGTATCTTCAGATTTACACGGAAAGTGGTCCAGTTTCTTTTCATGGTTGTGAAGAGGGCTGAATTTTGAGCAAGATGGACGTGTTGCATTAAAAGTACGCATCAGTTTTGAAGCCCATACATGTGTTTATTCTTTTTGGGCCAAAAAATGAGTTGAAATGCAAGCCCGAGCCCAAAACCAAGGAAGGATTTGATGCAATCTAGGCACCAGTCTACCCATGGATCGACTCACATGTGATCAAGGGCGAGATGGGAAGAAGTTTCACTGAAGACCCAAGAGCATAACCATAATTTCAGAAAATTGGGAAATATTCAGAAGATATCCGATATTGGGCTCATATCATCTGGAATATTAATTGGAGCAACTTTAATTCTCGGATTGGGTCCATCCGAGGTCAGGATGGAGAGATATTTTCAAAAAAATGGTTTTGATCAAATTAGAATTTAGGTTAATTCTCCTCCCTTCTCTTCTCTTCCTCTCTTTCCTTTATTTTTTTCCTTCTCTTTCTTCTCTCTCCCCTTTTTCCAAAATCCTTCCTATTTTCTCTCCCTTTTTTCCCACATCTCTCATCCCACTCACATCTCTCCTAACTCCTCTCTAATTTATCTACACGATCTCTTTTTTTATTTTATTCTTTTTTTTTTTTGTTATTATTTTAGGGACGAGACATCTCCCATCCACTTTTCTCTTTTTTATTATTTTGTTTTTCCCAAAACCTTCTACTATTTCTCTCTCCCTAATTTTTAAATCCCATCTCATCTCTAACTCTCTCTTCCACACAATCCTCTCTAATCCCTACTCCTAAAATCTCTCCAAGTCTCTCTCTACCTTTCTTTCTTTCTTTTTTTTTTTAAAACTCTCTTGGCCTCTTTCCCCTCTAAAAGGAATTTAGCCTCTCCCATATATATCCTTGAAAAAAACGAAAAAGGGGGATTCTCTACATCCTCTCTAACCGTGCTCTCTCTCTCTCTCTTTGTTCTTAGTGATCGGTTGTGCTTTGCAAGGGTTGAAGAACTTTAAAGTGGCTGGCTGCAATTCGATCTCCATCACCATTGCTCTCCAACCTTCATCCTCCCCTGCAAGTTCAAGCTATGAAGATTTTAATCAACACTTTGTCTCTTAGCACCATATTCGGCTAAGTTCTTTCTATCTTTAAGTGTAGATGAACTAATGGTATTTGGTATTTAAAATTCTGATTTGCATTCTTAATTGCTTGATGTTGAGACCACATCCCTATTTGGATGATTTTAATTAATATATTTAGTTGAGGAATTTTGTTTCTGTGATTCATTATTTTTCATTCAAGCAATAGTATTTTGTTCTTATGTGGTTGTACCGATGATGGATTATAGATGAACGAACTAAGCGTGCCAAGCCCTACAAGTGAAGGACGATAGTACTCGTCAAGATAGTCCATACCTAGGAGGAACCCTACATTCTGTGGTATTATTAGGCTTGTGGTTATAATAAACCGAAGCATGCAGCCGAATTGAATAACAATTCCATTGGGGATTCGAACCCTAAAGATAGCCTCCAGCTCATAACTTCCATCGTTGTTGGTTCAGATTTGTTTCTTTTATTCTTAGTTTAAAAATCAGATTTATTGCAATTTAATTTTCATCACTTCCAACTTATCATTTTAGTAATTTAGCCTTTCAGTTCTCCGTAGATCGACCCCTTACTTGCTCCTTGCTAGATTCATTTAGGGTTTTATTTTTGACCGGTTAACGACACGATCAAATTTTGGCGTCGTTGCTGGGGATTTGAGTTCATTCATAGCCAGTCACGATCACGGAACTAAATCTTGGTCGAAACAGACCGAAATCTCCAAGTAGTCCCAGTTTCGGGCCTAGCCAAAACGAAACCCTGGGTTTCAACTTTCAACCCAGGGAAGCCCAATATCGAAACCTCAAAAAAGAGATCTGGCATGTCTCGGTTTCAGGTCTGACCGAAACCAGGTCCGAAACCAAGATCTCGATCCTTGGGTCACAATAATAGGGAATTTCGAAGAAATACTAGATGAAAAGGGCAACCTAGGGGAAGGAAGACAAAGCTAGACATCTCATCTGCTAATGCCTTGAGACCTTTACTAATACAGTTTTCGCTAGAGGAAATCAAGCCCACAGGATCCTGGTTCACTTGGTCAAGAAACTGAAACCTCCAAACAGCTTCGTGATTTAAAATCCTAGCAAACATATCCCACTTCTTCAAAATAGATAAAGGATGCTGAACAACAACTCAGATGGATGCTTGAGGCTGGGGATCTTTCTTGGGTACAAAAATCCAGAGAAGCCTACATTCAGGAGGGTGGAACGATTACCAAGTACTATCACACCTCTGACAAAAAATAATTTTAGGAAAAACAGAATAGTTGGGTTTTGAGATACAGAAGGTAAATTAGTCTCAGAGACCCTAATAATAGCCCGGTTGTTTGCAAATCATATTAGAAATACTTGTACCACCTCTAATCCACTGGACCACAGTTAACTGAATGCCTTTTTGCACCAATAATCATGATCACTGAAAATGGGGCCTTAACGAGTACCCCAACTATGGAGAAAGTGAAGGGTGTGGTTTTTGGGAGGGTGCCCTTAGAGCACCAGGAATTGATGGACTTGTAATTTTCTTTTATCAGAGATGTAGGGCATCTATCGAAAAAGATGTTTTTTCCTTATTTTCTTTTATGGTCAATTTTTTGAGTCACAAACACTAGCATTTGGTATTAATCACACAATACTGTACTCTGGCACTAAGCCCCAAAAAAAGACAATCCAGAGAGAGTTGAGGACTACAAATCAATTAGTCTCTGCAATGCCTCTTATAAATTCTCGCAAAATTACTTAACAAATTAGAAAACTATTTAGACATTTATCTCACCTTACTAGGCTGCTTTTGTCAAAGGATGGCACATCACAAACAACATAATTATAGCCTATAAAATTTTCCATTACGTAAATACAACAAAAAAAATAGAGGGGGGTTACATGCCTTAAAGCTAGATATGTCAAAAGCCTATGATAAATTGGAATGGGGTTTCATCAAAGCAGTCTTTGAATTCCTGGACTTTAGTGATCAATGGTGTGATTTACTGAATATTCTAAATTCAACATGTTCATATTCAATCAAACTGCATGGCAGTAGTTTTGACTCAATCGACTCATTGAGGGGTAATAGACGGGGGGCCTTCCCACTGAGTCCTTACTCCTTACATTTTCATCACATGTTTACTTTCCGCAAAGTTATGGAATTGAAGTACTATTGTTGGAATGTTCAAAAAGTGAAGTTCTAATGTGTCATGATATGGCATTGGCCATGATAGAAATTTTTTAAAAAGAACTGGGATAGTACAAATAAAGTTAACATTTTCTTAGTTATTGATATTGTTCTTAATCCCCGTTGGAAGATAAGACATGTAAAGTTTTGTTATTCGGAATTTTATCCTGAAGAGGTTGATATAAAGGTTGGAAATATTAGGAATGTCATGGACCACCTCTTAAAGTATTACCACGCATGAGTCATCCCCTAGTGCAATGGTAAATGTTTCAACTCCCCAATCTATTGATGTTGCAACAAAAGATGTCTTTAAAGATATTACAATGAAATTTCGTCAAAAATTGGAAGATGAGTTTTTAGTTGTTGGAACGGAAATGGATAGTTATTTGTTGGAAGGTGTAGTAAAGGATGATGGAGATGATTTCAACATCTTGAATTGGTCGAAGGTGAATAGCTCAAGATTTGTCATTCTTAGTAAGATATTTTACCGATTCCTATCTCAACCATTGCTTCAAAGTCTGCTTTTAGCACTAGTGGTCGAATTCTGGACCAATTTCGTAGCTCATTGGCACCACAGATGGTAAAGTCCTTGGAAGGTACACAAGATTGGCTACAACAGGCACCAACCCCTATTGATGTTGAAGAAAGCTTAGATGACATTGAGCAGATTTTATCGAGTAACAAACTTTTAAGTTGTTGGATATCATCTAATGACATTACTATTACTAATTACATGCATTATGAATTGGATTATCTTTATTGATTTTTTTATCGCATTAATTATATTTTTAGATATTACTAAGGATGGTGATGTTAGAAGTTTGACCTGAAGCATGGTATTTTATGCTTTCCTATTTTGCATTTTTAGGCAAGAGCAAACATCCTCAAATGGTTAACTACTATTGTATTGTCTTGTTATTAATTATTATTTTCTTTAACTTTTGTTTGTTATTGATTGATATTTTTCTTTATTTTGGTTGATCATTTTTGGAATTCAAGATTCGTCCATGCTAGTGGGATTGGTGGTGACAGTGATATACCTTATGCAGGAATATTGTGGAATGTTTATTGTCTATTTTGGATAGATGTTGATGGAATATTTATTTTGGTGATGGTGATATACTAGTGCGGGGCCGGTTAGAAGAGGGAATCCTGGAAGAAATCAGATTAGCAGGGGAGAAAGAGAAGAAACCTTGAGAAGAAGAAGAGGGGGTAGACGAGGAGAGTGCACACGAACACAGCCACAAGCTCAATTCATTCTATTCTCTGCTCAATACGTTGGTTATAAGCATGGAGAGGGGGTAAAACTGTAAAAGAGAAGAAACCGTGAGAAGAAGAGGGGGTGGACAAGGAGAGTGCACAGCCACAAACTCAATTCATTCTATTCTCTGATCAATACGTTGGTTAAAAGCATATAAATAAGAAAATAAAAGACTTTCACAATGAAACAACTATTTTAGGACTCTTAACAAAAAAAGACAATTTAAAACTTACTGAAACTCATCCTATGAATCCTACCCAAATTAAAAGATTTCCTTACATAATTATCCCAATAAAATAATTAATAAAATTTTAAATTATTTATATATACCAAAATAAAATCATATCTGGATCCAGTTCATCTCCATCTGGATACGCAACTGGGTTTGGGTCGGTCCAATGTAGTGCACCAGTTGGGTCGGCCCAGTCCAAGATTCTCTTGCATCAATTCTCCCAGAGTTCAGAAAAAACTCATCCATGAATTTTTAGAACGAGAGAATCAAAATCGTGTGATCGACCTCAATTATCAGTCCACGTCCAACTTGTATAAAATCCAGGAGCCGAAATTCTTGATTGAAGTAACCATGGGAAAGCACATATTCAAATGGATCAACTAAGCGATCAACCACCACAATTTCTTGATGTTAATCAGCCAACGGCATCGCCTGGATTGAAATTTGATCCGTCACGATTTCTTGATGTTCATCGGTCAACAGCATTGCCTGGATTGAAATCTGATCATGGGATTTCAATTCTTCGATTGGACCGTTGATTTCATTATGATCTTCAACTGCCTGGGTCTAAATCTGATCATGGAGCTCTAAGTCAGGTTTAAGCAATTCATGGTTTGCTTGAAGGGCTCTTATGCCTTCTTCATTTTGTTGGAGCTTTAACTCAGCCTTCAACAATTCATGGTTTGCTTTAAGGGATCTTATGGTTTCGTCATTTTGTTGAAGTATTCTGGCCCAATGTTCAGGACTCATACGGGTAGTGGATGTAAAGAGAAGAAAAGAAGTGTGGTGTGACGATGGGTAGGGAGAGGTAAACTTGGAAACAAGGACAAGGGGGGGGGGAATAAGGTACTAAAGGGGTATAAAAGGAAAACAATTTTGTTTTGGGTTTAAAGATTGTGTGATGACTTAAGAGGGATAATTCTGGAAAATAAGATAGAATAAAACTTAAAAGGAACCAAATGAGTTATGTGGGGTAATATGGGGATATGGCCTAAATGAAAATTAAAACGATAATAACAGAATAGGGGTAAACTGGAGGGGCAGTTTTGGAAAAAAAAATAAAGTAACACAAAAAGAGTGGGTTATCGTCTCTAGCTTGGAGTCATGTACTCCAGAGGAAAAACGATAGAGGAGGGGTGTTTCACTTGGCTTCTACCAGCGGAGAATCTGGCGGGTATTGTGGCTGCAGTGTTCGAAACCAACTGGAAAAACTGTGATGCGAAAGAGGAGAAGCATGGAATCGAACCAGAAGATCAGCTCGAAGGATGCCGTCGATGTCAGGAGTCGACCTGCGGCGAAGTCTTGAACCAGGTATGTACCCCCTTTTTTTTCTTTCTGGTTTCTGTACTCTCTCTCGCTCTCTCTCTTATTTTTTTTTTCCAATCAGTGGAACCAAAGGGTGGGAAAATTTGATCAGTTCACAAGGGGAAAAGGAAGGCGATAGGGGTTCTGCTAAGGAAAATCGGGAGGGATGGGGCTGGGTTTCAGTGGGCGGTGGGTTGGGGTTTGGGTTTCAGCGAGAGATGGGAGGGAGAGGGTTTCTGCTGAAATGGGATGAGGTTTCAGTGGTGAGAGGTTTCCCTTTTTTTTTTTTTTACCGCTGTTACAAGGTAGATGTGGAGGGGAAAGGTAGGGTTGGGGTTTCAGTCGAATACTGTGTTCAACAGAATCGTTTTTTTTGTGTTTTCACTACTGATATCGGCAGAACAGTGGTAGAGATAGAGAATAGGGAAAGGGAAAGGGGTTACTGCTGGTGTTCGATCACAACCACAGTGAAAAGGAAAAGAAGGAAAAAGAGCTGAATGGGGAGAAAGATCACTAAGAAGAATCAGAGTTGCAGGGGAAAAGAGATGAAATAGCAGAGAAGAGAGACTGAGAAGGTGAAGAATTCGAGAAAGAGAGATTCACCCAGGTTTGAGCTCTGATACCAAATAATGGGGTTAGGAGAAAAGGGAATCCTGGAAGAAATCAGATAAGAAGAAACCGTGAGAAGAAGAAGAGGGGGGGAGACGAGGAGAGTGCACACGCACACAGTCACAAACTCAGTTCATTCTATTCTCTGCTCAATACGTTGGTTACAAGCATATAAATAAGAAAATAAAAGACTTGAACAAGGAAACAACTATTCTAGGACTCTTAACAAAAAAACAAAGACAATTTAAAACTTACTAAAACTCATCCTATGAATTTGACCCAAATTAAAAGATCTCCTTATATAATTATCCCAATAAAATAAATAACAAAATCTTAAATATCTACCAGAATAAAACCATATTTGGATCCTGTTCATTTCAATCAGGATACATGGGTTTGGGTCGGTCCAAGGTAGTACACCAGTTGGGTCGGTCCGGTCCAAGATTCTCCTGCACCATATACCTCATGCAGGAATTGTGTGAAACGTTTATTGTCGATTTTGGATAGATGTTGATGGAATATTAATTGGGTGGCATGATTATATACTTTTAAGTGCTTGGAATGTTTATGGTGGATATGGTACTTTGTTTGGCATCTCATAGATGTCGAGTGGAATGACTTGAGCCCTTTTCCCTTAATGTTCATTGTTTCTATCCAAACTGGACTTCCACTTTTATATGTTGTACCATTTTGATGTGCTTCATCAATGATGTGATCAGCCAATACATTTTAGTGCCTTTGTGCACTGCATTTTCAAGAAATTTGAGTGAAACCAAATGGAAAATGAGAAATAGGTGTTGGCTGACAGCCAATGGCTGTTGAGTATGTTTTACATGAGGTAAATGGCAAAACAGGGTCAGGGCCAGGGCCGGGGGAAGGGCCAATTAGGGTCAGCATCAGGGTCAGGGTCAATCAGGGTTGGATGCCAAAACAGCGTCAGGGTCAATCAGGGTCAATCCGACCCGGAATGGCAAAACAGCGTCAGGGTCAACCTGGCCCAGCCGGCCTAATCAGGGCGGGATTGGGCTTGGTTGAGCCACGCAGGGTTGGGCTTGGGCTGAGGTTTTTAGACCCTGCGTCAGGGTTGAGCTAGGCCTGGGCTCAACTAAGGGGACCCAGGGTTTGGTTAGGATTTTGAACAGCCCGGCCCAACCCAACCCTGTTGCAGCCCTCTGTGGGATGCAGTAGGGAAACCTTTGTAGGATGCCAAGGCTGGAGTTGGTGGGATTTCTTCTCTACAGTTGGTGAGAAGCCTAACATATACTTTCTTCTTTTCTTCCCTTGTTTTATTTTTCTTCAGCTATTAAGATCAGTTTTTGAACTCAACATCATACAGTTGGTTCTGAGATCCTTGCTGAACAGCAACCATTGGTTCTAGAGGCCTGCGTGATGCAACTGCACTACCTTGGACCGACCCAAACCCGTTTGGGAAGCTAGACGGAGATGAACTGGGTCCAATTTGGGTCTTTAGTCTAGTAGGATAGTAGTAGTTTATTTATTTCCTTATTTATATTTACCTTAGGTTAGAGTTTCCTTCAGTTTTTTATTTTAGAGTTTGATTCCATATAGGTTGGGTTAAATAATTTGGAGATTTTTTATTTCTATTTCAGTTTTAGACTTCAATTAGGAAACTTTAATTTCGTTTTTATAAATAAGCTTGTAACCCAATTCATTGGGCAGATTTGAGAATGAATTGAGTTTGTGTTTGCGAAGATCCTGTGTGGCTAGTTGTATGTGCGAACTTCTCCCCCTCCCCCCCCCCCCCATCTTCTTATGTTACTTCTTCTTTCCCCTTGCAATTCAGAGGACCTATTCTCAGATTATCCCCTCTCCTCCACCAGCCCTCCACCACTGCGTGTGCTGTTTCTGAAGTTCTGCAAAGCAGAAGTTATACTACTGCAGTTATTAAACAGGATTCAATGACAGTTTCTAAATTCCTGAAGTTTCTATTTCCAGATCTGCAGAGTTTCTAATTCCATCTATTGTTACTGCAGGTTCTAACTTCAGTTTTTAAATCTGATCAGTTGTTACTTTCTATTCTGGTTATTAGTTCAAAATCTCGCGATATTTCGGTATATTTTGGATATCTCGACCCTGCCGAGAAATTTCGGTATATTTGTGAAATTTCGGTATATTACTTAAACAATGTGTATTTAACTATTTATACATCAGGGTCCGACCATATACTGCCAATCAAGGGTGCAAACCCAAAACACCACTTTGAGTTCATTTTTTTGCAATATGAACGTTTGAATGTGTTTATTTAGCTTAAATAAGGGTGTACATGAAGTATCAAACCTTAATATGGCCAAAAATCCACCGAGATGTACTGCCGAAATATGGCAGAAAAAATACCATATTTCGGCAAAATTTCGGATATTTCGGAAATCTCGACCTGCCCAAAATGGCGAGACGAGACGAGATCTTAAACTATGTTCTGGTTTCAGTTTCTAATTTCAAATCTGTTTCTGTTTTTGGGCCTAATCTCTATTCTGATTTAACTTTTGAGTTACTAATTTTGAACCTTTTTCATTAATTTCTGATTCCTGATTCCAGTTTCTATGTCCAGTACTCCATCGCTTTCTATTTCTGGAAATTTCCAAATATGGTTTCTAATTCAAGCAATTGCTAAATCTGAGTTACAATTTTGGGAGTTCCTATTTCTGGTAGTCACTAAATTCTGGTTTCTATTTTAGTGCCTAATCTCTGCCATCCTGGATTTACATGAGGTTTTCTAATCCTAATCCCTGACATGATTAGAATACCACATTACTAATACATCACAGAAGTGGGCTTATTTAGTGGAGAATGGAGATAAGCCTTGGGTGGGTTACTTATATGTTGGACCATTGGTCCAATTGGTTTTCATTGTAATAACCCACTTTAATAGGCCTAAAATATGGGTAGGAATTAACAATTAAGAATACATGATTTATCATAGGACCAAGTTGTTTTCTATTCCACTTCTGTTATTTATATTGATTTAATCTTTTTCTGGATTAGGCCTGATGTTAAAAATTGAAATCCAGTTATCTCTGTCTCTAGAGTCAATCTTTCAGAGAGTCAAGACTTCTCTAATGGCTGGTCAATGTGATGTCTTATCCTATCTATTGCTAATTTTTTACTATTTATTTTGGGATAAGGTTATTTGTAAACAGTTCTTATGTTATGCTACTTGGGTTAGCTACACTATAAATATATGTAAAGGCCTATGGTCCCCCAATGGTCCCCCAATGGGGTAGAGTAATTTACAAGTTCAGAATTTTCTGAGTTATGCTGCTGAGGATTCAGTGGTACACTTAGTGGATTCTGGGTGAGATTTAGGTGGATTCCTAACCTGTAATCATTCTATCTTTCTATCTATTATTTTGTCTATCCTTATATCAGAAATTAAGCTCAAATCTAACAACTATTTACCGTATGGATTATTCTGTTCTCTGCAAATTCTCACTTTTCTGTTACTGTGTTTGAGTTCTGCTATATTCTGTTAATTTACAGTCATAGATTGCTTCAGTAATTACTAATTTGATTGTCTGAGATTACATTCTGGTTCTATTCATTCACTGCACTTCTGAATGAAGCCTTCTCAGCAATAATCCTTATAGCAGTAGGACACATTAGTAACTTTCTATTCTGTTATCAGAATCTGACCATACTTTTGCAGACCTATCTTATCAACATAACTTACCCATCAACTGAAGTTTCATGCCATTCTGGTCTGTTTACCTGAAGTTACTGAAATAGTGAAATTTATTTATTTCCTGTTCTATTCCCCCCTTTTCTGTAAGAATTGTTCTACAGGAAATTTAGGTCTCACCACCTAAAGGTTTTCAAACCTAAACCAGAAGATCACTTGGTTCAACACAGATGTTCACCCTCGAGAAAGATTACTCTCTCTGAATTCAGTGATGTCTAAATATGATTATCGAAACATTATTACTTATGGTAGCTTCAGTGGTAACAAAACTGGATGGGCCTCGATTATGTTTGAGCATGGAACTATTATATCATTATTTACAGAATATGGATATGCAGGGTCTGCACAAGAAGCCGAATGTAGGGATCAAACAAGAAATCCATCAAGCAATGTAGATGGGAGCACATACCATACAGATATGGACTGACTTGCAGAAAGTGGTGAAGGATCACAGTGAACAACAGATCTCAATGGCCATGGGAGATTTTCACATGATTAGATATATATATATATATATATATATATATATATATATATATATATACCTATTTGGAACACTTCCAAGTCTGATAAAGTTATTAAGCAGAATAGAAAATCTATTGGGATAGCAGATCATGACCCGCTCACTCCGCTCGCCTCACTACCTACCCCTAAAGAAAGCAGGGCTCTCACAACATACTGCTCTGGCATACCTTGCTAACCCCACTGGCTTAGAAGACCTGAAAGAACCCGTAGGAAGACTTCCAGACCAATAAGCACGTCCTAAAGAGAGGAAGGACTATTAACGGGGACTATAAACTGCCCCCTCAATCGCTGGGGAGGCTATATTCTCAATCGGCGAAGCCTCGCTACAAAGCTAGGGAGGGAGACTTCTTCTTTCAAGTGAAGAAGAAGCCCACCTCCCACAGGATAAGCCCCTTAAAGTACACTTACTGATTGACTAGCTTGAACTTCTCTTACTGCGGCCACTGAAACAAGAAGTAAAGTGAATAGCAAAAAAGAGAAGCATACTACCGAAAGAAACCATCTGCTAAGTACTCTACCCTGTAGGCTTTGTCTCATTTTGTATCTCGTAATCATTCGATTCCGTCCGAATTAACTCCCCCTCTTCCTATTGATCAAAAATGTTTTTCAAGTTTAGTTCTTTTGACGGCAAACCAACCGGTAGCGCACTTGACACTTGACTGTACCCCAAATCTCTTTTTGAAGTTCTTTTTTGTTCGGTAAGCGTACTAAAAGTCCTTGCTTTTTCATACACTTCTTGTTGGAGAGAGCCCTATGGAGTAAAGGGAAGTGCATGAATGCTGTATGACCGAACTCGAACTCGCAGAAGTCGATCATATATCATAGTTGTCAAGGCGTCGCCTAGGCAGCGTCCAGGCGCTTTGGTCGACTTGGCACCTTGGTCGCCTAGGCGGGCGCCTTGGACGCCTTGTTCGCCTACTTGGTGCCGCCTTTACTTTTTACCCTCTCCAACGCCTTAAGTCGCCTAACCGCCGTGACAACTATGGATAGCACATTACCTAGCTAACATAGCAAGGATAGAGATATTCCGGTCTCCTCATAGCCATCTGAAATATCCAATTTTAAATTTATGGGAGAGGGTGTACTGAGCATGCTCCAAAGAGAAGCACACCAATGAGGTGCAATGGAACGGTTTCGTACATGGGAGAGTAGTGAGGTCAGTTCATGTGAGGAGAGGGATAGATCCTTGAGCTTCTTTCAGTTGCCCTTGAATCCAAAATTAGTGATGGTCTCATGGCACTTTGACCTTATCATATCCACAGGCGCCAATGTGGCCCAACCAAATAAAGTTGCAATAGATCAACTAGGGTGAGCATTGTCAAACAGTCACACACAACCATTCTAGATTAACGTATGCATTGTAAACGGCCCACTGATTTGAGCCTTTGGCGTGACTGCATGAGCAATCCATTTCCAGATTGAGATAGGTAATGAAATCCGAATCCAACCTAGACGTCCCACTCTCATTGCCATTTCTTAAGGGACGATCCTCTCTCTGTACATGGAGATAACAACTCTTCACATAGGCTGTCTTGCTGCCATGTGTTCTAACATTGAAAGAGAACTTCTCTCTGTTATCTCCTTTTCTTTGTTACTTTTTTCTCCCTTAATTTAAGGAAAGCAAATTACAAAAATAGTACTTCTCTTACCATGAAACTTATCCCATGCCCATAACTCTCTCTCTGTGATGCGGATCCAGGGTTCCAAAACCCTAATTGGATTGCTTATGGGCCCACCCGAATAACTAAGTCCAAATAATAGAAGGGCAATGACAATCTTGTAATAATCATGATTTTCTAAGGGTTAAATTCGTAGGTAAAGAAGATAGTACCTTAATAGGGATTAGATTTATTGTATGAGAATAAACTTGGAAGCAAAACTAATTAAAGGATACAAGTGAATAAGAGGTAAGATAGGGGTAGATAAGCAACAAGAAAGAGAAAGTTAAAGATGACTAAAGGACATACCAAAGAGACCCAAACTATTGTGTGAGAGGGAAAGATACATTGTCTTCAACCTTGCCCATATACGAACCAGAAACCAGATGGATTCCTATCTTCTTGCGGAAAAGAGATCTCCATCTAGAGAGCTTCAATTGACGAAAGACTTCAGGTTTGATCTGCAACACAGTGCCCTCTTTGAATCAGGTACCAATAGACCCAACGGCTCATGAAGGAAAGAGATTCTAGGCCTGCTACTGACCCTATCGGTAAGTACAAATCCAGGTCTGAGTTGGGTTCATAATGTAATCCTATATTGGTGGGAGACCAACTAGAAGCCAGTAAACCAGGATCTCATCTGAACAGGTAGTTCGGTTAGGTCAAAAATAGGTGTTTTTGGTGAAATTAGGGTTAGGGTTTGATGTGTGGATTATGTCAAGTTGATGTATGGGGAGTCTGTCAGTGAAGGTCCTGAGATATTTTGATGGATGGAGGGGTGTAAACTAGAATAGGCAGCAACTTAGGTTTAGGGTTTCGAATTTTGGAAAAGAGAAAAAGATGGATTTCTAGGGTTTGGCTGGGCAGGAGTTAACCAAACTTAAATGGTTTTCTTAGGAGGGTATGAGGGATAATCGCTCAGATTTGTAGACTGTTCTGACAGTTGGTTTGGGCTGTGGGAGTTTAAGGGTTTGGGAAATTTGAAAATAACAAAGGGGAAAACTAGGGTTGGGGTTGTAAAGGATTAGAAGAAGAAGGATGGGGATGGGGATGCCTCAAACTTACTGTAGTTGAAGACAGTTGGTTTGGGCTGTGGGAGTTTAAGGGTTTGGGAAATTTGAAAATAACAAAGGGGAAAACTAGGGTTGGGGTTGTAAAGGATTAGAAGAAGAAGGATGGGGATGGGGATGCCTCAAACTTACTGTAGTTGAAGATTACTCTTAGCAACAGCTTGTTTGCGGATGAAACTAGAATAAAAATTGGATCTTTAACTAGAACTTCAAAGAAGCTTCAATAGATCCACCCAGGCTTCACAACGCAAGGTGTCGATTGATCAAACACCAATCCCACCAACAAACCACCCGGGCTTCCAACGCAAGGTGTCAATCGAATCAAACACCAATCCCACCAGCCTTGATCAAACACAAGACAAAATCTTCAACGGAGCAAAAGTTTTTCATTAATATCAAAATTCGTGTTCAGTACTTGCCCCTCTTACAACCTTATATAAAAGACTCAAAAATAGACTCCTACTCTAAAAAGGAAAGGCCTAACCCAATCCTTAACCTATTAGGTAACCTAAACTGACTAGGAAAGTGAAATAACAAAGGAAGTAGTATCAAAACATGGCCGGACACTTAGAGTCCTAATCCAGGCCAACTTAAATAGTCACATGACCACTTAACCAAGTCACATGATCACTTAAGTGATCACATGACCACTAATTACATAAAAATAAAACTAAGGAATCCCATATGCAACCTAATTACCCATATTTTAGGCCCATAAAAGTGGCTTATTACATAGAAAACCCATGGGATTAAAGGCCCAACATGTATATAACCTAACCCTAGACTTATTCCTAAGCAAACAATCCCTATTTGGTGATGAATCTGCATCAGTTCGGTGTTCAAAGCAGGAAATCCCTTAGGAACTGAGATTATAGGGTTCAAATCACAACCCAGGCCTGCTAAATCTCAGTAACAACAATCCTACTCCAGATTTCAATCAGCAAAGTAAACTTTGGTAAGATATTCGCCGGCGGGAAAACAGAGATGCCCTTGATGGCAGCAATCAGTTAACAACAAAGGAGAAATAAAGAGAGAGACGAGAAAGATTTAGAGAGAAGAAAACAGAATAGTCACTGGGGAGTGAACAGGGGAGAGAAGAAGAAGAGAGGTCAGAGAGTTCATTCCAACCTGAATCTTGCGTGGTTACAAACTAGTATTTAAAGAAGAAAATAAAAGACTCCTAATTATAATCTGAAACTGAAATTAAACTTCACTGCAAATGGAACTCATAACCTCCTAAATAAACCATAGTTGAAAAACCAGGTTTTTTGACTCAGCTCGTTTTTCTCAAAACCTGGTGACTCAAACAAGTCAAACCTGGTGAAAACGAGTCATGTTTTTCGTTTAATTTGTAAAACAATTTAGTATTTAATATAATAAAGCCAAGAGTCCAAGAGGACGTTTGAATTTTTACACATTAAAAAAGTCAGTGAAGAAGCATTAAATATATTATTTCTCAAACGTGGGTAATGAGTTGTTTTGTTTTGATAAGAGGCAATGAGCTGTTTACTACTTGGAAACAATGCCCTAAATATCAAATATCTTGAGAGTTGAGTCGAGACTATCGGAACACACCTAAAAACGAAGGCAATGATCACCGCCTTATCAGAACCACAGCACTCTTCTTGGTTGGTGACGGAAACAGCAGCGGTATAACCAGAGCCCTCTTCTTGGTTAGACTTCTCTTAGATTCCAGCATGGATTTTATGGAACATGTAATCTGAGTTGCAGTAGTTCTTAGTTTTTTTCGATCTTCACCATGGATTTGAGTTTCAAATCTTCGATCTCTGGCATTCTACTCTGCCATGGTTCAAGTACTATTTGATCTCAGGTTTCATGGTGATAGCATCAGTTTTTCACTTCACATTTGCTGCGTTTCTGGTTTACTGCTCTCCAATATGGAGATCAAATTAAATTGAGCATGCATCTTCCCTCTCTCTCTCTCTGTATATAGAGTGTTTGATGCTGATCAACTTGAATGACGCAACTCGGTGGCTGTTCAGTGACTCAGTCAAAAATCCCAAGTCCAATGAAAACCAGACTGACCAGGGCCAAGTCCGGTCATTTCTAAGCCTGGGCAAGTCTTCCCGACTCTTGACCAGGTTTTATGGTTTTTTGACTTAACTCGGGTGACTCGCCCCAGTCAAAACCTGGTTTTCCAACTATGAAACAAACACTATTACTAATAAATAAATTAAATATCCTACTGAACACAAAACCCAATTGAACCCGATCCAAATTAATTTGGGTTAGAAAACCCAATTGGACCCGATCCATATTAATTTGGGTTACCCAACGGGTTTGGGCCGGTCCAAGGAACTCTCTCTCTCTCTCATATATATATATATATATGTGTATATATATGTGTGTGTGTATATATATATATATATATCCATCTAGTGTAAAGATTTTAAGAAATTATTATTTCCACAATGGATACCATAACCGATCACCATCGAGAAAGAATAATCTTTCTAAATCACTTTAGGTCAATACAGCCTTCAAGCATCCGAAATACACGGGGGCTGTAAATGTATGAGATCAGAGACCAACATCAGGCAAACTTAACACATTCTTTATGTGAAATGAACCAGAAGAGCTCATGGGGCCTACCCTTAGATAATCTGAGTCTAATTGTACCATCAGAATCGCTTCTCTCACAAGACCAAGGCACATCAAGGCTGTGAAAAACACTCGATTATACACCCAATTTTAGCAGTCATACTTGCCCACTTACTATTCTTAATTATTCTTTTGGTCTTAACCGAATCGAACCCAACATCCAATTCATCAGCTCTGTTCTTCCCATATCACCATCTCCAACGTCATCAACTTTGCTACCCTAAAACTAATTTCCTCCAAAATCTTCACTTGGGTCAATTCCATTAGAGCTCTTTGATTCTGA
Organism: Telopea speciosissima; assembly: GCF_018873765.1. Lineage (NCBI taxonomy): Eukaryota > Viridiplantae > Streptophyta > Magnoliopsida > Proteales > Proteaceae > Telopea > Telopea speciosissima. The sequence continues at coordinate 57,031,828 of NC_057920.1, forward strand.
TTTGACACATTTCAGCTAAAAATCAAAGAATGAGATCTTATCCGCGCAATATCATAACCTCTTCGTGATGCAGGAACACTTCCCTAGACCAGCCAAACCCGTTGGGGAGCCCAGATGGGGATGAACCAGATCCAAAGTTGGGTCTTTGATCCAGTAGGATATTTTAGGATTTTTATTTTTAGAATTCTTTAAAAGGGCGTACCCAGTGCACAAGGCTCCCGCCACTATGGGGTCTGGGGAGGATCGTAATGTACGCAACCTTAACCTCCGCTTCGCGAAGAGGCTGTTTCATGACTCGAACCAACGGAGCAACCTTACCACTGCGGCGAGGTCCACCCTCATTTTTGGAATTCTTTGTAATTTATGATTATACCTTTTTATTGGAGTAGTAGTTAGAGCCAGAGCCAGAGCCAGAGCCAGAGTCAAAGTCGTAGGAGATAGGCTAGTTGGTTTGGATTCTATTTTGGTTTTAGAGTTTGAATAGGAGTTTCGCTTCTTTTTATTTTTCAATTTAATCCAAAGACAGATTTGGATTGAATTGAATTTGAAAGATGGGTCTCTCTCTTCTGCTCCTTTCTTCTCCCTGTTATTCCTTTCTATATCAGTATCATTTATGCCCTGTTCATGGACAATTGCAGCTGTCCTTAAGTTTGGTTCGATCTCCCTCATAACTAAATCTTTCGACTTGAGATTAGGTGTAGTAGTCATAAATCCTAGGGTGACTCAGACTGCTGAATCTGAAACTGAAAGACTATCTGATACATAGTTGTCACGGCGTCACGGCGATCCAAGTCGGTGGAGGGGTGTCATCTATTTTTAATGTGTTAATAGATGTATACTCAAGCCATGTTTTATTTTTTCTCTATTGTTTCTCAAGTTTTAAGAAGAAAATTCAGAAATCGAAGAAGAAATCGAAGAGGGAAAGAAGAAATCGAAAGAAATCGAAGAGGGAAAGAAGATAGGAAGAAGAAATCGAAGAGGGAAAGAAGACAGGAAGAAGAAATCGAAGAAGAAATCGAAAGAAATTGAAGAGGGAAAGAAGAAATCGAAGAGGGAAGAAGAAATCGAAGACAGGAAGAAGAAATCGAAGAGGGAAAGAGAGTCAGGAAGAAGAAATCAAAGAGGGTCGCCATGGCGTAGGTCGCCATGCAGCCCTCTCCAGCGCCATGACAACTATGATCTGATATATGAGTTCCATAGGCAGTTTCAGAACTGGAATGGTGTCTACCACCAGGTACAACTTAAGTAAATTAATCTTAATATCCTGGTTGTTCATTTAGGTGATTAATAGTTCTCAGAGTCCAAGGAATTAGCAACCTAATCTTGAAATTGCTAATCGATTGATGCTATATCGACTGCGTTCTTTCAGGCTGAAAGCATTCTCTATTTTATTTCTATCGTGACTGGTTCGGGTTTAAGGTTGAAGACGATCCAGTATTTTTCCCCTTCCCACAATTTTATTAGCCCTTTACTTCACTCTTTTAGTTCTCAATAATGCCCTTCTCTTTACCTCTAATCCTCTCATGCCTATACTTTTATTTTGTTTCCAATTTTATCCCTGCCAACTAAACACTAATTCCGTCTATATCTCATCTACCAATTAGCGCAGTAGCACATCTGATTATTTACCAGATTGTCATATTCCCTTTGCAACTTCAGTTTTTGACGGAAGTCACAGAATTACCATCATTCTTAAATATTTGGCTATCACAAACTTGGGTGGGCCCAAAAGGGTTTCTGAACGTCAGGTTCGGCATCACTTCGCCTTGTAGTGTAGACATGAATGAAAGGGGGCTTCTGCGACTACTACCTCTTTTTACCTGAATGGCTGAATCTAGGGGTTCTTCGATGATCTTTTGAGTTTTCACCTTTTTTGACATAACATTAAAGGATCCACTAGTGCTACCACAAAAGTAAACGTCACAGAGGGGTAAGCACCTTATCGGAGTTTTGTTGTCAGTCTCTTCTTCTTCATGCATGAATTTCTGCAACAGCACTGCCATGGAAGAGGAGACCATAACAAAAGCACAAGCACAAGAACATGCTGTGATTTCTTTTTCTTTTTTTTTTTTGTATTTGTTTTGGATTAAATTCTCTTTTCTTAGTTGGTGAGCCTTGGCACACGGCTGAGTTGCACTATTGCAACCATCAGGTTGCGGGTCAGAAACATGGAAACAGACTCTCCGCGAAGCAATGGTAAGGCTACGTACATTTGCCCCTCCCAAACCCTGCAATAGCGGGAGCCTCATCATGCACTGGGACACTCTTTTTTTTAGGATTTTGAAGGGGAGCGGGGCCTTTTTTTACAGATGCTTTCCGCCAAAAATAAACCGTTTCCCACCGTGTGAGCGGGAATGAGATGGAATTAGATAATATATTCCGCTTATTTATTATTCTGAAAGTCTATTCCTATGCTTCTTCAAGCTCTTTCTTGACAGCAAAAGGGAGGGAATATGCAAAAAAAAAGGCTTAAGAAGGGGAAGGAGGGGTTTCAAAATTACCCTTAGAACGAGATGGAATCAGATCATATATTTCGCTTATTTATTATTCTGAAAGTCTATATTCCTAAACATTTTCAAGCTCTTTCTTGACACCAAAAGGGAGGGAATATGAAAGAAAAGGCTTAAGAAGGGGGGGAGGGGTTTCAAAAGTACCCTTAAACAAGGAAAGTTTTCACACCTTAACCACCTCAAGAGGGTCACAAAGCCATCATGCATATTTTTTTGTACATATGTCTAAATTCCTAAACATTTTTTCCCTTTCTGCTTTACATTTTCAATGCTACCAACCATAGTAGACTAGTGAGTTTGGCTGGAACGGCTGGGCCTCTACCTTATTGAATGGGAGGAATCAGTGGTCTTTATGGATCATGCAAGTAAAGTTTTTTTGGGTGGAAGGGTGTTAAATATGGTGCATTTTCCAGTAAAATTATGGTGGGGTTGAGGCTTTTTTTTTGGGGGGGGGGGGGGTGATGGTGATTTCTTATTTTTTATTTTCCAACTGAGGAGAACTCTCCAACCTAAGCATGTAGGGGTTCTTAACATTCACTGTTTCATTCAAATGGAGGGTTGAACTCCCATCGATACTGTCCAGAATATGCTGTCATCTAGCCAGTACTTGTGGGCCCTAATGCAGATCCGGGGTTCCAAAACAAGAATCGGATTGCTTGTAGGCCCAATCGAATAATAGGTAACTCGAATCTAAGTCGCAATGGCACAATTGTAAATAACCAGAATTTTTAAGGGTTAACTAGGTAAGTAGAGAGAAAGGGATATGATAGGAATTGTTATTTACTATCTAGGGACAAAATTGGAAGGGTATGTAAAATATGGAATAAGTGGATTAAAGGAATAAGAAGGGGGGTAATTTTGGAAACTAAGAAATAAGGCCTTAAAAACAAAACCCACGATTTCGGTTTGGGGTTGTCTTCAACCTCCAGCCAGGCAAGAGGCGGACAAACCAGCAGGCTTTTGAAGGATAGCACTCCTTCAGTGCTTCTCAGTTTGACCTAGGATTTTAAGGGGAGGTAGATGATAGATAGACTTCTTGAATGCAACTAAGGTTCAACCCAATCAGCACGTGAAGAGAGGACTTCAACCCCTTGAAATCAGATCTGGTGGTGGTTTGGGAACAAACTGGTTTGCAGGTTTTGATTCATACAGATAATAAAATATTCACTAGCAAAGATCAACTGCAGAATCACTCCAGGGATAAATATCAGGGAATCAAAGTTCAGGTGGGAGAAGACAACACACGAAGGGGTTCAACCCAATAATATGGGTCTGATTCTACCACCAGAAACAGAGTAACAGTATAGGTATGGTATTTAAAAAACAAAAATAAAAGAAGAGTAGAGAATGATTGCTGGGAAGTGAAGAGGAGAGAGAAGAATATAATGAAGATTGAGAAGTAGAGAGAGAGAGAGAGAGAGATGAGAGAGATTTAGAGAGAGGATCAGAACCGAGAGAGAGAGAGGTCTCACAACCTGATTCGTACCATTGTGGTAACAAAACCATTCAAACTTTCATTCCAAAATCAGAGTAAAACGACAGTTACAAAGTTGTGTTTAAAGAGAAAATAGAGACTCCTAATTGTAATCTAAACTGAAATTAAACACAAATACTCATAACTTAAATAAAATCCTAAATAGACTCTACCACTAAATAGACTATTAAAACTATAACAAAAAATTACATGATAAACTCAACTAATAAAAACCCTAATAAATAAATAAATTAAATATCCTACTGAACCCAACGACCCAATTGGACCCAGTTCATCTTCACATGGATACCCAAATGGGTTTGGGTTGGTCCAAAGCAGTGCACCTGCATCAGGCCCATATATTGATTTATTTAGACCATATATCAAGTCCATATTCTAGTCCAGATTCTGCCCATTTTGTAGCCATCGAACAGCAGGATTTAAAGGAGAGATTTTCTTCAGATTTAGAGGGCCCCATAGACAGCTTGCATGGAAGAGAACTGCAGAAGGATTTTCCAGATTTGTGGGACCCATCCTGGGCTTGTGTGGTGATGCATCTTGGAGTAGTCTTAGCACTTGAGTTGGTGATAAGTTCAGTTATACTTTCTATTATAATATAAATTTCTTTCATGTAATGGTAGTTACTAATTTTAGGGCACTTTATATTTTGTTAAACAATTGGATTCACTTTATATTTCGTTTCTAAACTGGATAATTACCATATTGTAAAGGGGATCTCCTTTCCTTGCAAGGAGGTAACCATGTTTCAGTTTTCAATTAATACAGGGGCTGTATTTACACACCCCACGATTTGATGAATAAAGAAAAAGACTTGGAACCATGGCTGAGTGAGTCAGTTCCTGTGAGAGGCAGTGTACGGTGAGAGACCCTTCCTATGCCTTCTTCTTCTTCGCTTTTTCTTCCCCTGCTTCTCTATTTTCTCTTCTCTACAGTTTCTATTTTATAAACCTGCAAACTGTATTGCTGTGAGAGATACTGAGATATCACTGTGTGATATTTGAGGAGTTGGTAATCCTCTAAAGTCTGTTCCATCGATTTTTCCAAGAAACTGGTGATTAGAAGGCCTCCAATACTCCCTGTGGCACACTGGTTTTGGAGTACTGTGGCACTATTCTTCAGGCCACGATATCTCACAATCTGGCCATTGATTTCAGGCCATCTTCTGGTATTCTGTTGCCCATTTTCCAGCCTACCTTCAACAGTGATTTCAGGCCTACCCATTGGCTGGAAATCCCAAGTCTGTAAGCTACTAAAACGGTGCTTAACTTTCTATTTTTGACCAAGGTTCATTACCCTCAATTCAACCATCCATTGAGGCTGACCTTTTAAAGTGTTAAAGAGTACCTTGGACCTAGTTTGGGCTTCACCAGTGGTTCCTTCGACTAGTTACTAAATCTGTGAGTTGCTGAACTGTGGTAATGGGTTGATAGATGAGTGTGCTTTTTGGATATGATAAGAGTGAGTATGGCGTACTGTTTGCATCCACAATTTCATGTTATTCTGATGGTTGGATGAAGCTTTATAGCACTGTTTCTAATTCTGGCCGCTAATTTCTAATTTAGTGTTGTGTTAATAATATGAGATCCAACCATTGGATTGTTTAACTGTTTTGGGGAATTGAAGTACTAGTGTACTACTAGTTGTCTATCTGTGATCTGATTTTGGGGTCTTTCACCCACGGTCTCTCACCGTACACTGCCTCTCACAGGAACTGACTCACTCAGCCATGGTGGTGTTTGTATGCTGACTTTGAGCTTTCCAATTCTGACTGTGGGCTGGAATCTGGAATATTTTTAGATATATCCAAAGGGGATCGCAGATCCACCTCATAGAAGCACATCATAGAGGACATGGATGATCTATGAGCCGATATGAACAAATCAAATCAACATCTACCAGCCTTTTTGTTTGTAAATATATCTTCAAACATTTGTTGCTGCTCTCTAATCACATGGATCCTCTATCTCAAATCAGTTGAGTTGAGTGGAGTTGAGTTATTCTGTAAAAATAGATTTCCTTCTTCATCTTACTGGATCTCTTCTCGTAATGTTTAGCATTTATTCTTTGTTTCAGCTTTTCTGAACAAATAATCTCCAACTACAGGTTTTTGTTTGGAAAGCAAATTAGCAAGCTTAAATGCAATTCATGTGATAGTGAAATTCAAGGACTTTGGCATCAACTTATCGTTTTCGTGAGATGAACAATTTGTCTGTAATTCTTATAGCCTACAAAAAACCACCTCAGCTGGTGGAATAGGATATTGTTGATCTTTGTTATTCTCCAGTGAATCTTGTCATCAACATCTAAGCTGGTGAAGTAATTCTCATTACAAGAAGGTGGCTGGGGTTCTGGTTATCTATATCTCCACTCATATGGGTAGAGAGACATTCTATATAGTATTTGAATAATTTACCATTGCAATACTTAATATCAGAGATGCTAATTATTGCTTAACAGTACGACATGGGAAACTTGAAGATGTGATCTAACCATAATAAAAAATAGTAAATACTCAGTAATTCTTAGAAAAACAGGTAATGATTAATGTCATGAATAAGTACTTATATACTAAATATCATAAATTATATCAGGTCTTACCCATTTAAATTCAAAATGAGTGCCATAATGGGAACCAAGAGGTGTGAGGGAATGCCAAATTGTATAAGCCCACTAGAAGGCAATTGGCATGACATCAAATTGGATTGACTTGTTGCTTGTTTATGAACAGATGCATGTTTGCTCCCTTCCAAATTTTGACTATTTTATCCTGTGATCAAGTAGTGTTGTGCAAATAATTAATTAAACTGTAATCATAAAAAATAAAATAAACTTTACAAATTCAAGTTATGGTATATTTACCTCTTTTAGCTCAAGTGTTATGCGAACTCTAGGACATCTTTCACCTTTCATTCTCCACAAAAGCTTACTATTCTGCCACTTGGCCCACCATCATCCTTTTCTTGAATTCCACTTACTCTTGGAGATATTGTATCGCCATGGAATAAGGCACTTGTTTTAGGTTTTGGTCTTGCTTCTTCTCTCAAAATTTCTTCTACTTTTTCATGTAACTCTCTCAAAGTTTCCATCACCATTAAGGTAGCCTTCTCACTATTGGCAGCCTTTATTGCAAGGCAAACACTTTGGCGGCACAAATCACTATACCGAGAACCTGGGATTGCCTTACAATAATCTTTAACAACAACTCCATCACTGTTGTTTACAATCCCAAACTTAGCAGATTTTGACCATCTCTTCAATATATATTGGGGTGGAAGTGTACGGATCTTTCTCTCATTAAGTACTTTTACCACATGTCTGCATTGAATGCCCATGAACTCAAATTTTTTACAACTGCATACAACTGTGTTGTTAGAGGAGTCGAATAAGACCAATCTTTCACCACTTTTGCTTTCTTCAGTTACTTTATACACGCAAGCAGGTCCTACCTCCTCAAAAATGTCACAATCACAGGCAATCCACCTTTTATATTCTTCTTCGAACATGGAATACATGCTCTTTGTGTATTCTTTGGCTGCTTCCTTCAACATCGCCACATCAGCCCATAATCTAGGGACAGTTTGATTGGAGTTAAAATCTTCAGTTAACTCATCTAAGCGTTGCCGTTCCATTGCTTTCTCATATCGCTTAAGAAATCGCCAAAGATTGTATTTTCTTTTCAAGTACCTCTTTAAGAAACTATCAGTACTCTCACTTTGTTGAGTTGTTGTCATGTCTGCACAAAAGGATTCTCTTCCATACACTAGAGCCCATTTCTCTCGAATTTCAAATAAGTATTTTAACCATTGGTCTCCCTCAAGATTGAACTCCTTTAACAACCCATCCCAAGCCGGAAAAAATTCCTCTTCAGTTTCAGGACCATATACGATATTCTTGAACCTTTTACTGAAACAATCTGTATAAGCAACAGAGAGGTTTCTTGCAGCATCAAGATAAATATGCCACAAACAAAAGCGATGACATGTCTTTGGCATTACAATGGCAATAGCTTTAGCAATAGCAGCATGCTGACCTGTAACAATTGTCTTTGGTGCTCGCCCAGACACAGCTTTTAAAAATGTGTGAAACAACCAAATAAAAGATTCGGTTGTTTCATCCAAAAGCAATGCAGCACCAAAAAAGACAGTTTGCCTGTGGTGATTTACGCCAACAAACGGTGCAAATGGCCGACCATACTTATGTAAATTATTTGTTGCATTAAAGTAAACAACGTCACCAAAGCAAAAGTAGTTTTGGACCGACCTTGCATCCACCCAAAAAAAATTTGTCATTTTATCTTCGTGGTCAACTTGCACACTGTGAAAGAACATTGGATCTTCTAATTTCTTATTTTCCAAATACTCCAATAAAACTTGAATATCTCCATCTTTAAGGTCCTTCATACGCTTGATACGCAAATGATTTTCATGCCCTCCAACTTCCTCACATAAAGTGTTACATCTTTCTGTAGGTGAGATCCATGAATTATCGATTCTTGCAACTTTAACAGCCTGTACAGGTTTCACAACCCTCTGCGGCGTAGGCAAAAATGGATTTGATTCTGCAACAAGGGGATGATTATGCTCACGCACAATTTCAGTAACCATCCATATCCCATCCTTTGTGAGTTTTACCACCATTCGAGCTTTACAACCAGTTCTTGTATTTGGACGACTCTTCCTCACATTACGGGTCCGATGATCCACTTTTCGGTGACCTTCTTTTGAGCATTCAAATGTTCTTTGCCGTACAATGCCCTTTCGTGTTTTTTCTGAACGGCCTTTTCGAACCCTAAAACCAATTTTTCCAGCATACCAATTATAAAAATCATATGCTTGTTCAGCAGAGTCAAACACCTTGCCAATTGAAGGAACATCCAATTCTAACTCTTGAGCTTCTTCTGAAACAACTGCATCATTGACATCATTCATCCTCTCTTTCCTTTTTGCAATTTGTTCAAGGCTTTCTTGGATGTTTGTTGCCTCTTCAAGGCTCACCTCAGGAACTAGTAGTCCTTGCCCATTTAAAGATGTAGAATCAGGTATATTGCCTTCTTTATCTCCTGAATATTTACTAGTTGAGCTACTTTCACTACTAGTCTCCATTGCAATATCCATAACTATCAAATGTCACTGCAAAGCATGCAATATAAAAATACATTAGTGGATGAAATTAAAAGAACACGAAACATACTAACAATTTAAATAATATATTCTTCAAAAAGTCTAATTAAAATTTTTCAAAATATCAATGCCATGCCACGACTTAAAACCCACAAATTGGATACTTTGGAGGATAAGGAAATGCAACCTCTGAATGGTTGTCGCCAATACAGTATGAAAAAAGATAAAGACCTTACCTTTAATAGTATGAGGAGGATTGACGTAGTTCAGAAAGAAGATCAAGCTAGACCTGTGAATCAAGACATGGCTTAGATCATCTAGAGAGAATGCAAAACAGCAAATAAAGTTTGAAAACACTTTGGCTGTGGCCTAGGTTTGTTCCTATACAGCAGGAAATTCTCAGAAAGGAATTCATAACTCTAAAAAAAATTCTGTTTCACATGTCAAGCAGTAAAAATACAGAAGAATTTCATAATTCGACCTAAATCTTCGTAACAACTACACCATTGTAATTAGTTGAACATGACATTGGAAAATTTACAATAAGTGTCGAAAATTGAGCTTTTATAATAAATGTAGAAAAAGAGGAAGAGGAGGAGGAACCGAACCACCAAAGAAGAAGCAGTAGAAACAAAAAGAGGGGAAAAAACAGCAGAAGAAAAAGGTGGGGGGGGGGGACCGGAGAATAAGAAGAGTAGGAAGAACCGGAGAAGAAGAAGAAAAAGAAAAAAAAATAAAACAGAACTTACCAGAAATAAAGTGCCACCGGAGGGAGAAGTTGCCGTCGGAGGGAGACGAGGCCAAGAGGTTGCGTCGGAACAAGAGGCACAGAGGTAGGGTTTCGGTAATTACTCAGAAGCAATAGTGGAGATTCAATGAAAAGAAATCGACAGTCTCTTCTTCTTTTCAATTTTCTTTCGTTTTTCTCATTTCCCTTAACAAAGTGATTCCATGCTCCTCACCTGCACTATAATTTGTAGATAACCCAATAGAAAATATTAGAAACAATATTATTTTATACAATTAAAAAATTAAAAACAAAAAATCGTCCGGCCAGGCCCCGCTGCCCACAGCCACAAAACAATCGCCTTTTCTTGACTGTGACCGGTCATGGTTCATGGCATTTATAGTTGAAGCTACGAGAGAAGAAGTTCAATTTAGGGAAGCAGTTTTTATACCAGCAGCACTTCTATGTGTTTATCTCTCTCCTCTTCAAAATATGGAGTAGAGGTGTCTTCTCACATTGGCAAGAGAGAAATAGACTCACGGAAATACTGGCGTAGGCCACACTCCTGGACAAAGATCTTTTTCCCATTTTTTAAATTGGAGAAGGGTAGGTAAACCGCTTACATGCGATAAGTTACCGAATGGCACCAATAGAGGTACGAATACTGGCATCATATAGAATGGACTATGGCATCAATAGAGATGTGGGGCGGGGCATCATCCAGGAGGCACAAGGTCATTTCAAATAGGGGAAACAAGATAGACATAGTGGGTGCTAGCTTACGATATATAGGTAGTGTGTCCAGCTCACTATAAGGAAAAACACATTTAAAACTTTGTTTCTCATTTTTTTTACGTTTTAAATATATTTTGCCATATGCCTCTCAAACAAATGGAAAGAAACACATATTTTTGTCTTCCACGTTTTAGACATGTTTAGGTTTGTGTAAAACTAAAAAAATATCACATGTATCCTACATATGGGCTGGGCAAAAATTGTTTCATTAAGAAGTGAGGTTAGGTTTCCAATTTACAACGGACTCCATGCCAACATCGGTTCCCGGGAATCCTAAGTAATGTTCCCAATTCAAAAACGGTCTACAACTGTAAATAACATTATATTAATAAATTTTTCATTTAAGAAGTAAACTAACAAGAAGAACAAAAAAAATTCTTAAAGTAGTTCACATGTATAGAGTATAAACCGATAAGGGAGCATGAGAGAGCATGAGCCTACTACTTTCACCGTTTCATCCGACCAGTGTTTTAATTAAAATATAATCATAACGAATCAAATTCTTATGCTGAAACAATTCCCTATGCAAAAACTCCAATCCATTTCATTTCATGCTTATCCCTTATTATTTTTCTTTTCTTGAAATTTATAATGGGTTGTGGAATATATAAGCATTAATGTTGGCTGTTATAATTATTTTGAACATTAAATCTCTCAATTTATATAAGTATACTATCGGGTTTTTTTTCCCAATTTTTTTAAAACTAAGCGTTTAAGACCCATACTGTCCGCTTTCGTTCATTTGTTGTTCTCTGCTTTTTTTACCATTTTTTTTACTGTACCTTTCAGCGTTTTGCTCCATTTAAAACATGTATTGTAAGTCTCCTCTTTTATTTTTATTTTGTCGCTCCCATTTTTGTTAACTATGGTCCAACCTTTTTCTATTTCAATTTGTGTTCTTTTAACATAAAGAAAAATATGGAAAAATAAAATAAAATAATGGAGATGCCCTTCATTAGTGGTAGGATACATGGCAACAACCAACAAGACAACAAACATAGAGAGGATTCCTTAACCTCGGAATATGAACCTAACTTGGGCCTTGGCCTTTCGTTAATCAAGATTCAAGACATAAATATAAAAAGAGAAAAAGAACGTTGCCAGGTTGCATAGTGTACTTTAGTACCTCCTTGTGTCTATTAGGAGAGAGATAGACATAGAGAGGCACTAACGCATGCTATGCAGTTGGACATGGATCTCAATTCCATATAAAAATTACAAAAAATCTATTCATCAAATGGAAAAAGGATTTTTGTCAATCCAAGTCACTGCACATAGTTAATTAAAATGGGTACTGGAAAAAAAAGCTATTTGGTATGGATGTCTTAAAACGACAAAAAAATTGAATGAGACTGTTAAAATCCAATCAAATATTTCGAGAACGACAACAATTTAGAAACAAATAAAAATGGATTTTAAATGTTTAGATTTGAAAAATACATAACTAAAAATATGGATATATACCCATAAATTGAAGAATTATACTTAAATGTTTGCATCCAAAGTTATAAGCAGCTACAATATCTAATGAAATAAATAGGATACCCACAAGCCATTCCAAACACCAAATAAAAAGCATAATCTCTTGGTGAGGGAAGTCCACAGCTCAAAGTCCCCACTAAGATAAGGACTCATCATTGAGCCCTATATTCTTTACCTCACAAGTCACAATAGAACTCCAAAGAAAACAATCATATTTAAGAAAGCATAAAGTAAAGTGTCCACAAGCCCAGAAACAATACATTTTCTTTACTCTTCTTACTTTTTTTTTCCGGTTCATGTCATCCCTTCCAAGCCCTTTAATGGGAACCCTAAGCCCATTGATAGAGCAGGCATCCATGAACTTTCAAGTACATTTCATTCCTTATTTTCCTTTACTTTCCAGCCCATATCCCTCCCAAGCCTTGTATGGGGTGAACATTAATGGTCATTCAGATTCTTTTCATTCTTATCATTCTTTCATACTCATGAGGTTAGTATTGTTCTTTAAAATCATACCATACTAGAAATGCATTTCATTTAAAAATTAAGTCATGAATACATGAAGCATGCTACCATGTGGAATACCGTAAAAACAACGATAATATAATCGAATTACACTCACCTTGTCTTATTGTTCTCGGGAAATACAATTTCTATATCTCAAAAGTCCCTTATCAAAATGGATTCCTACATAGGGGTAATTCACATTCATTAGGGTTCTTATCGAGCGATCTTAGCCTATTAGGCATAACCCTACAACTTCCATCGACCAATTCCCAAAAATACCCCTTATTGGGTCATCTGAACGTAGTGTCGGTTGACCCCCAATCATCTTGGAACAACTGGTCGACCGATTCTTGGGAAAACTCTGTCCGAGAATGGCAGTCTCACGTTATTCTCCCAAGAACTCAATGGGACTTCCTCTCCTTTCATTCATACCCTTCTCTCAAAAGTCCATTTTGAGAGAAGTCAGATGAACGCTCGGTTCGTTTCCCTAAGTTCTGTCCTTTCTGTTTCCTTTTAGGTCCAATCCCCTTCCTTCCCCTTTCCTCTCATCAACTATTCCCTCCTCGTTTCTTACCCTCTCCCCTCACTTACCTCGATCAATGAAGTACGCTGGTGGTGACAGTGTGGTCTTCCATTTAAATTACTTCCTATCTCTCCCTCCTTGTCCTTTCCACTTTCTTCTTTCCTCTAAACCCTCCCCTTTTCCTTTACTCTTATGTTACTGTGGTTTCTCTGCATTGCTTCCATTCTAATTTTTGTGGCTTCGTCACTATCTGTGACGTCTCTCTGCTTCTGCTACGCTCTGTGTTATGATGAGCCCTTCTCGTGGCTAGCCATCTGGGGTTAGTGACTACTGTTCCTTTTCTCCTGGTGTGGCTCCAGAATGTCTAAGTCCTTTGGTTCCCATTATGATTCTCGCCACCGAAATCGACAATCTCTCTCCTCTTTCAGATTTGTGGATGATCGTTCCCCCCACTACTCTATTTGGGAATCAAAATTGCGCAGAGGCCTTTCGCTTTCTCAGTCCATAGAAGGTCTTAGTGCCTGCTCCTTCCATGGTTATATGGTGGGTTTCCCTATGCCCAACAAGGAGGAGTTTTGTGTTTTCCTGGGGACGATGTGAGAACCCTGTGGTGCTATTTTGGAGAAATGTTTTGACAAAGGCAGTTTCTCGGTTGAATGTCGCCTCCTGTCTCACAAGGCTGCGATCATGGCTTCTTCTCCTTGGTGGTTTGAGAGATGTCTTCTGCCCCTTGTTGATCATTCGGTGGATGACCCGTACTATGTGTTTGAGAGGGATCTGATCCAAGTTTGGGTGCATGTTTTGGAGATACCTCAGGACTATTTTGATAGTTCTCATATTTGCCTGGCGTTATCTGAGATTGGTGAACCTTGTGAGATCATGTTACAGCTTTCGGCCTTGAGTTTGCCTCCGTTCACGGCCCGTGTCAAATTGCTTATTGACAAGCGGAAACCCATCGTTACCTCTGCTGTGTTTTCTACTGGGAAGGGTACGCTGGTTACTGTACCCCTCAAGTATGAACTCCGACTTCTGTGTTCTTGCTGTGGCTGTATCTATCATGACATCTCACACTGCCCATATATCAGGGGGCACCCGGATCCCAGTATCCCTCCCTTGGGCTTTTTTCAATAATGTACTCACGAAACCTCTGTTAGTGAATCTGACGTCTGGTATCTCTGGCCTCTCTGATCCCTCCAAGTCTGGCTCTCATTCTTCTTTAGATATGGACATCTCTAATTCAGCTTCTGGTACTGCTTTGGCACCCCCTGCTGTGTCTTCTACACATGCGCCAGAGCATCTCACTACAGGTGCGACGACATCAACTATTCCGGTTGGAAAACTGGTAGCTCCCTGATGTTTGATTGTACTGTTCTATTGGCTCTGGGTGGCACTTTCACTACCTTGATGCCCTCTCTTTTTTCGGTTACTGAAGATCTTCATTGGTTTCCTCCTGAGCCACTTACGAATCCACAGGATCCTTTCCCTCAAGCTTCCTGGCTGGAGCAAGGACCCCATGTACCCCCGAATGTCATCCACAGGGGTGTCGGACCTAGTAGTCGTCCTACTGGCACCACAGCTTCTGCCTCACTCTTTGCAGCTAGTTCTTTTGGTTCAAACATGTCCGTTGGATCCACCCATCTCTCCCCCCTTCAAAGAAAAGGAAAATTGCTCTGAATGATCTAAATAGCACTATTATCTCAGAATTTTCTTCTATCAAAGATATGCTATCTACTGCACTGTTGTCATCCTCTGATTCTCGGTTGCTCATTTCACTACTTAAGGAATGGCTCTGTGAACTCACTCAGTCTACCTCTGGAAGCACTATTGTCCCTGATTTCTCTGACCCACTGAGTACCACGTTCTCTGTCACTGACCCAGTTACGCCTTCGTCGATACCGTTAAGTGCCTTCCACTCTGTGTTCATTAAGTTTTTTTATTTTTGGTGTGTTTATTTTATCTTAGTGGTATCTCTTGCATGGTGTTGGTTT
Organism: Telopea speciosissima; assembly: GCF_018873765.1. NCBI lineage: Eukaryota > Viridiplantae > Streptophyta > Magnoliopsida > Proteales > Proteaceae > Telopea > Telopea speciosissima. Next base: position 57,046,975 of record NC_057920.1, read on the forward strand.
AATCTTGCACTTAGAGCTCAAAAACGGTGCTTTATTCCTAGAAGGTCTCTCACTATCTCTTACTGTCACACCCCCATCCCAATAAAAGATAAAATACTATAAAAGGGGTATGATAGGATGCTTACCAACATCCTAACCGCTATCAGGATTTCAATGCAGTGGCCAACTCACAGTCTTAAACTAATATTAAATTACAGTAATATTAGAATGCAGAAAGTAAAGGAATATTTCATTCCAAAATATCAGAATTGGGCGAAAGCGTTATAGATACAAAGGATTCAAAGTCTACGTGATAGATAGTTTATTATTTTATATTTTGACTCAAAAGATTTACTATAAACTAAAACAGTAGAAATACTACCAAATATATACAATACTCATGATGAACAAAATAAAAGATAAAAGAAAGATATAATCGTGCCCCAATGGCACATGCCATAAGTGTACACTATCATCAAGGTCCAAACTCATGGGCTCCGATTAGTCCACATCAAAAGGATCACCATCATACATCACCTGCATACAGCTAAAAAGGGGTTGCGCAATGGAGGTAAGCTCCACTGAGCCCAGTGAGGGGATGGGGAATGCACAAACATACAATTCACACATAGTCCATGATCCATGTAACTGTTAATAGATTTTTCACTTAACAAACAATTTAAGTTATGGTATATGCTACTGTGATAACTTGGGAGACACTGAGGGTCACTTAACCTATCGCCCCAGTGAAACCTCAATTATCACGAGGGAGCCTACGCCGGTAGAAGCCATCCGACCACCCAGTGGCAGACCCTGATAATCATCACAACCCCTAACCTGACCTCTCCCGCCTCCACAGACATCAGGTGCTCAGATTATCCAACACATAAACCCCTGTTGGCAAGGGTCGTAGCATAAGGGAGCACAAATCCTAGCCACAGATATAATACATGCAAATCCTATCATCTCGAGAGATATTATGGGTGCATCAACGTCCCATTCCATCTAGTACCTGGATACCAGCACCGCACGGTGCATACAGACCAGGATGGCAAGCAATGAATATCATAAGCATTTCAGGGGTTCCGACACCGACATACCCGGCATCGTAACCTGATCTAATGAAATAAAGTAAACATATCAACATTTCATCAATTCGTATCCAACATAGTTTATATGCAAGGATGCAACATGTTAAGAATGATTGCAAGCATAAGCACAATTATATATATATATATATAACAAGCCCAAACATCACCCAAAACCCACTCATAATAATTCGGATATCGTTCGATGTGTTTGGTATGGATTGCCTTGATATATGCTCTCCTGCACTGGTTAGGTAGCCTAGGGATACGTGAAACATAAAGTTAGAAAGTGTGGACGGGTCTCAAGAGGAGCCCCAAGTGTGACAAACAAGTAATTCTAAACATGAAATCCTTAAGTCAGTCTGATTCCCAGCCTTTTGTTGAGATCCAACAGCCTCATGAGCTAGGGGAGGGTGTCCTAAACCTTCCTAAGGGCATAATGTCTCATATCATTCATTGATCTTGGGAGATCCCATGGATTGGTCTCTCCTTAGGATTTTCCATTTCTAAGTTGAGGTCACAAGTCCCTTGGGACAACAAGGGGGTTTTGAGGGCATTAAAGGTAGACCTTGGTACCCCGATAGGTCAATTAATTAATATATTTAGAGACAATTTAGGTAGTAATTAACTTCTAATAAGATTTACTAAGTCTTACACAAGCAGCCACAATGTGGGCGAGGTTACCGGATTAGAGTTATGTTCTAAAGTTGCTGTCAAAACACATCATCTAAGTTTGGGCCCACTTTCAAGGGTCTTTTATTTGGATTGGGTCCACTTTTTTTCATAGAAAATGTAGCCATTTGAGTCTATTTGACAACGCAACTTGAGTCGCATCGATACAATATGTATAGACAAAGATATGGCCAAAATACTAAGCAGTGGTCATGCTATAAACTGCGGGCGGATTCACAAACGGATCCACTTGTATGAGTCCACCCGTGCATCCATTCGAACCCTGAGACACACCCAAGACACACCCGAGAAGGGTGGATCCACGGATGGATGCACGATTGTGAGTCCGTTGCTGAGTCCGTTCGCAGTAGGAATGAGTTTTTCAACACCGAACTTCATCCAAATTGGTTCCCAAGGCCCCGAATGACTTCAAGGGCTTGTAGGGATGACTTCCAAGGTTCATTAGGGTCCCAAATATCCTAATGGCACAATGCATTAAGGCATCTATGGTCTATATCCAATTCTTCAATCCAAACTTGGGTTTTTGAGTAAAATCCCTTGGTTTTCATGACTTGGGTTGTATTGTACATCATTGGAAGGATTAAAGATGTGCAAAGGCATCTAAAGGGACTAAGAATAAGCCCCAACATAAAAGCATTGGGTCCCAAGTGGAACCCCAGCTACTCCCAACCTCAAGATCCAAAATCTTAAGCTAATAAATAAGAAAATGGAGAGGGAGAGATGGAAGATTCACTCACCTCTAATGGAGAAGTAAAACCTAAGGCTAGGTGAGCCCCTTTCTCCTTCTTCTTCTTCTTCTTCTTCTTCTTCCTTTCCTTTTCTCCTCTCCTTCTCACGTTTTTGCTCTTTGGAGAAATGAGGAAAAGCTTAAGAGCTTCCTCCTTTATTTACCTTCTTAAGGCTTAAAATAAACAACAAAATATAAACTCCCTAAACTACCCTTACCTTTATTCCCTTTTCCCTACAATAACCCATGGTCCAACTATTAGGCTAAGATTAAACCCATGGTCCTTGAACCAACCCAACTTCTCAAACCTAAAAAGAACCTATTGGCTATAAAACGAAATGGGCCTTAGGGCCAGTTTGGTTGGCAGCCCAAATCTCCAAAATCCATTTTAACTCAAGTTGGGCCTTAGGGCCAGCTTGGCTAAGGTTATTAGGTCCAATTAGTTAGGGTATGTTTGGCTTAACTTAAGGTCTAAAAATGTGTTTTAGTCTAGGGCTTGTTTGGCTAGGGTCTCTTAGTTATAACTTAAGGCATATTTGGGTAGGGTAGCTTAAAAGTTCATTTAACAAGGAACACATATAAAGCTAGTTTTAGAATAAAACATGGGCCCTAAGGTCCTTTTGGTTTCTCATTAAAACCTCAAGTACTAAGGTCTTAAGTCTTGTTTGGTTTAGGCCTTTAACACCAAAACTCATTAAAATCATATTTGGGCCTTGTCGGCCCACATACAAGGTCCAAAATGCAAAAGAAGGTAAGGGTAGGGGTCCATCTGGTCCAAGGGTCTGATTATAGTGTTCGGGACAAGGGAATGTGGGTCCCACAGGAAAATAAACCAAAGGGACAAGTAACAGCACAGGCGGATCCTCGAGCGGATTCAGTTCGTGACTCCGGTGCTGCTATCAGGGCCCAAACTTCAAGGGAAGCTGCGGGGCTTTGACCCGTACTTTCAGGACTTCGAGTGGACACTTATAATAATATTTTAAGTTCACAGTCATAGGTATTGACCATTGCCACCATGGCAATACCCTTTGGGTAAGGTCTAAATTGCCCTGGGTATTAGGGTATATTTCGGGTGTGGGTGTAACACTTACTCCTGTTATAGCTTCTCCGTTGATTATTGTTTTTATGGTCGTTGTTCTTTTTTCAGACTGCTGTTCAATATGCTGTTCTTTTCTTGGAATGTTAAGGGAATAAATAATGCGTTTACTAGACAATGTCTTACCTCTCATATATTGAAACTGAAACCTGCAATTATATTTGTGTGTGAAACTAAGTGTGTTAACCATGAACAATTGAAGTTTAAGTTCCTTCATAGTAATTATAATTCTGTAATTTCTGTAGGTAGTACTAGCACCAAGGGCAACCAAGGTGGCCTGTGGGTTTTGGTACATCATAACATAACTGCCACTGTTTGTTTTACTCATCAGCATTTTGTGGCCATCAAAATTGATTTGGATCTAGGACCCCAAATTTGTCTCATTTTTCTTTATGTCCCCCCATGCCTCTGATAGAATAGCTATGTGCGAAGCTCTCTCTTCTTTCATCTCATCTGTCTCTGTGGCCTTCGCTATTATCGGTGACTTTAATGAAATCATCTCTCTATACTACAAATTTGGAGGAACCCCCTTCACGGTACATCCCTCGACATAAGCCCTTATTAACCTTATCTCTGACCATAACCTTGATTATATCTATTACACCCGCACCCTAGATATCCCCTTATACTTGGGGCCGTTTGGACCCTTACCTTAGAGCCAATGCCCTGGTGGCACTGGTCAACACTGATGACCTTGAGTTGGAAATACCATAGAAAGATTCCCCTTGAAGACTTTGAAGTGTGGGCTAAAGCCCAACCATTTTCCTTGAAGTTTGGGCCATGACAGCAACACTGGAGTTACGATCGGATCCACTGCTGGTGAATCTGATCGATAATCCGCTCATTCTATCATCAGCCTTTTTGGGTTATTTTCCTGTGGGACCCACACCCCCGTGTCCCAGACATCCTAATCAAGCCATTGGACCATATGGACCCCTACCCTCACTATGGATTGGTTGTATGGACCCTAAAGTGGGGCCCACAAGGCTTTACTGGGTGAATAATAGGTTTTAATAACCTAACCCAGGCCAAACATACCCTAGTGGACAATTAAGTCCTATGGACTTAGGGTGCACCCCAAACATGACCTAATGGACCTAATGGGCATGGCTAAAGCCAAACAAGCCCTAAGACCTAAACCAAAATCCATTTAAGACCTATGGGCCAACTACATTCTAAGGCCCCTAAACCAAACACACCCTAAGGCCCATCTAACCCCTTAAAGAATACCCTAACCCCTCTCATTCACTTATCTCACCCCCTCCCCCACAAATCGTGGAGGAGAAGAGACAAGAGAAAAGAGAAGGAGGAAGAGGAAGGAAGAAGAAGGAGAAGTAGAAGAGGAATAGGAGGGATAGGCAAGAGGATGGAAGCCATGCAAAGATGGCTGGTGTCCCCACACCTCCTCCCCAGCTGGCCAGATCCAAGGGAGAAGAGATGTAGAGAGTGGCTGGAAGAAGGAAGCTCACCAAGGTAAGCTCCCTCAACCTAGCTCTCCCTCATTTCTCTTTCATTTTGTTGGTTTCTTGAGCTAGGGCTAACCTAGGGTTCCATTTGGGACTCAAGGTGAAGCTCGGCCCTAGTTGGAAGCTCTAATGGATGCTGACCTAGGCCTCTAAGTGCTGCAATTGCAGTCATGGCCATGGATCCCTTGGTTTTAACCCAAAACCCAACCCTTGGACCAATTGGAGACCCAACCCTTGTAGGATCTTGGATCCATGAAGTGAACCTAGGACCTAGTGACCCTAGAAAGGCTTAGACACCTCCCCTTATCCCTGAGGTGCTATGGAGCTCCAAGATTCAAGCTGGAGCTAAAGCCCTCTGCAATCTCGTAAGAGACTGCCGACGGACAAACAATCGGATCCACCTATCGTGGTACCGCCCGTTAGTCCGCTCAGTATAAACCTTGTGTATTGGCCTGAGAGGACGAAGGCACGAATTCACTCTGTTTGCCTCCTCCCGGGACCTGTTGCTCTCGGGTCCTATCTCAGGGTGTGGACGGATGCAGCAACGGACCCAAGATGCACATCCACCCATGGATCCACTCCCTTTTAAGTATGCCCCAGGTGTCGAATGGATTAACCACCGGACTCAAGTATGATGTTTCGCTCGTGGGTCCGCTCTCTCTGTTGTTAGCTTTTGGCCTGAACGGAGTCAGGGGCGGAGTCACCCTATTTTCCTTTGCCCGTGAGTCCGCTCGTGCTGTCTTGGTTGAAATCTGATGTTAACCTTATAGGCCCAGTGTGGGACCCATCTATGCATGCTTTAATGATTGTTTTTGTATTCCTAGGCTACCCAACTCGATGGTTGGCGGGGAGCTCTGGTGAGATTCATGTCAACCACACATGGCGACGCCTGTGTTAGGTGAGTGGGTTCTGGGTGATTTGTTGGGTTTGCAGATTATATAATTGTCAATCTTAAGCATGCTAATATATATTTATAAGCATTGTACGCATTGTATTATTATTCAAATGTGATCTGTTGTGATTATGATAGCATGCTTACCATTGTATCGGGCTACGGTGCCTGGTGTGTCAGTACTGGAACCCCAATTTATTTAAATTAGAAAATTACTATATTGCATCCTGATCTGTATGTGTCGTGCTGTGCTGGTACCCGGGAACTAGATGGAATGGGACGTTGATGCACTCGAAATACCTCTCGGGACGTTAAGACCCTACATATAGTATATCTGCGGCTAGGATGCTTATTCCCTTATGCTACGACCCTTGCCAACAGGGGTTTATGTGTTGGATAGTCTGACAACCTACGGTCTGTGGAGGTGGGAGAGGCCAGGGCAAGGGTAGTGATGGCTATCGGGGTTTGCCACTGGGTGGTCATGATGGCTTCTACCAGTGCAGGTCCCTTCGTGATAATTGAGGTCTCACTGGGGCGATAGGATAAGTGACCCTCAGTGTTTCCCGAGTTATCACAGTAGCATATACTTGACCGATAAAATTGTGTGTTAGGCGAAAAATGAATCTAACATTAGCATGCATCATTCTGATTGATATTAATTGTGTGATATATGTGCATTCCCCTCTGCTCCCTCACTAGCTAGTGTGGGTAACCCCGTTGCGCAACCCTTTTGAGTTGATTATGCAGGAGGTACTACTTGGATGAGCATCGTTGGATGCGAATCAAGTGGGACCGACAGCTGTGGCTTGGATGTAGATGTACACCCAAGATTGGTGCCCTTGGGGCAATTATTTTGTTATTTTATTATTTTTTCTGTCTTCATCTCCCATGTATGTATAAACTGTATGTTTATTTATAGGGAGAGTAATGAATGGTTACATATGGTTAGAATTGTAATATGTGTTATCATTAGAGAACCGATGCTCTATAATTTCACATGATTTAATTTAATTTTGATTCCATTAACTCTATATTTGGAACAGTTTATTTCTTTTATACGTTCCTTTCTGTTATCAAGAAGTGATGACAGGGTGGACTGTGACTCGGGACACTGCATCCATGATCCTGGTAGGTGTTGGGATGATGTATAATTGTCCCAGTCATACCCCTATGTAGCATCATATATTACATCGGGATAGGGGCGTGACACTATCACACCTCCTGGATCATGCTATACGTGGACAAATAAACAGAAACCCCCAAAACTAGTTATGGAATGCCTGGATAGGGCTTTGGCCTCCCCTAGTTGGCTCTCTTTATTTCCCCCTTACTACCCTTTCTAAACTACCCTTAGTTGGATCATACCACAACCCAATCTACCTAGATACCACTCCAAACAAAAAATTATTTAAGAAACTTTTTCACTACCAAGCTGCTTGGTCCCTTCACTCGGCTTTCTTCACCTTTTGCTCACAACAGTGGGTGTCACTGTACCTGGATCCCCTCCCTGCTAAGCTAGCTGCTTTATCCAGATTCCTATCTTCTTGGAATAAATCTATTTTTGGCCACATCTCCTCACTTAAGACTACCTATTTTGAGCAATTTCTTAGGGTGGAAAACTCCTTGGCTTTCACTGACAATCTTGTGGAGAATTCCCACACCCTTAAACTCATTTCCACCAAAATTCAATGGATCTCAGCGGCTGAGGAAGTGTTTTGGTTACAAAAATCCAGACATGATTTTATCAATGGAGGGGATAGAAATACTAAGTTTTATCATGTTATTTCTAAGACCCACAGTAGGAAACGATGCTTGGGGATGATGATGGGAACAAGGTGGATGACCCTAGAATTATTACTCAACTTTTCTCTTCCCATCTTGAATCCATCTTCTATTCCTCACACTCTCTGGATGCTTGCTTTGTTGAATGTCTCTTCTCTCCAATCATAACCACTGACTCTGTAGCTTGCTTATCCCATCTACTTGATTTGTTAGAAATACAAAAGGTTGTGTTCTCTATCGGAGCTTTTAAGGCTCCAGGGCCTGATGGCTTTCAGGCGTGTTTTTACCATCATTGCTTGGATATTATTCGAGATGCTGTTGTCCATTTTGTCCACTCTTTCTTCTCCTCTAAGGTTCTCCCTTTGGGGTGTAACCATACATTATTTTGTATGATCCCCAAAAAAGATGGGGCCACTTTTGTGGTTGATTTCAGACCAATAAGCCTCTGTAATGTCAGCTACAAAATTGTGGCGAAGATTTTGGCAAATCGACTTAAACCCTTCTTACCATCTTTCATCTCTCCCTTCCAATTTGCTTTTGTGGCTGGTCGACAAATTGGGGACAATATTGCTATAGCACAAGAAATCTTTTGTTACCTAAAGAAATACAAAGGCCGGACTGGTTTTGCTGTAATAAAGATTGTCAAAAGCTTATGATAGGGTTGAATGGCAATTAATTTCTAATCTATTTAGGTTTCTGGGTTTTGATAATAACTGGATCTCTATGGTACTTAGCCTCATCTCAACCACTTCTTTTCTTTTAAGATTCAAGGGAGCTCTTTTGGTTACCTAACCCCACAACGGGGGTTGCGACAAGGCTGCCCCCTGAGCCCATATATGTTCCTCTTAACCATGGAAGTCCTTTCAAGGCTTCTTGATGCTTATAGGGATATTGGACTCTTCAAAGGCATAAAAATTGCCCGTACTGCCCCTGAGATATCTCACCTGCTTTTTGCTGATGATACATTTATCTTTTGCCGTGCATCTGAGGATGATTTCTTAACTATTAAATCGGTACTTAAGCTTTTTTCTGATATCACTGGACAGGAAATTAATTTCACTAAAAGCGATATTTTTTTTAGTAAAGGTGTTGACCACAGTCTCAGACTTAAGTTGTGCTCCTTACTTAAAATGAATGAAATGACCACTAAGACCATTTATTTGGGCACTAGGCTTTGCCATTCTAGGTCTAAGCACAAAGACCTTCTCCCCCTTATGGAAAGAGTGTGATCTAAACTTTTCACCTGGAAGGCTAATCTTCTTTCCTTTGTTGGCAGAAGGGTGTTGATTCAATCTGTCTTGGCCTCCACCCCTGTGTATCATATGTCCCACTTCCTTTTCCCATAAAAGACTTGCCAAGAGTTAGATACTATCTATCTTCGATTTTGGAACAATGATATTGGGGAAAGGAAGCGTAGCCATTTAATCAGTTGGGACACAATTACTAGGCCTATTGCATTGGGTGGACTAGGCTTGCGCAAATCTAAAGTTCACAACAAAGCCCTTATCCTCAAATTGGGTTGGAGGTTGATGACTGAACCCTCTTCAATATGGGCCAGAGTCCTTAAAGCTAAGTACTTCCCCAAGTCTTCGTTGTTTGACCCTAAAATTGGTCGCAAAAGAGGGTATTTGACTTGGAACAGTATTGCTAAGGTACTACTGGACCTTAATAGAATATCTTTTCGGCAAATCGGCAATGGGTTATCTACTTCCTATTGGCATGACCCTTGGATTCCAGTGGTGCCAGGTAAATCTTTCCCTCAGGTGATTCATCCTTCTCCCAATTTTCATTTTGTCTATGATTTATTACCTAATAATGTTTGGGATTATTCCAAGTTGATTGCTTGTTTCCACCCTCCCTATGTGAATGCAATTCTTGGAATACATGTTTCGCAACATGAGGACTCTTGGAGGTGTACTTTAACTAAGAATGGAAGCTTCTCAACCAAGAAGGCTGCTTGTTTTATTACTACCTCTAATCCCCTCAATTATTCACTATCCCAATGGTGGAATTTTTTTGGAAATTAAAAATTCACCCACGATTTAAAATCTTTTTTTGGCGTGTTTTACATGCAGGGATTCCCATACGGGGCACCCTTTCCAAATGGATGGCTATCGAGCCTCAATGTGTTCTCTGTGGATCTTGTGTTGAGTCCATCCGACACCTTTTCTTATCTTGCGATTGGACTAAGCACGTGTGGGCTTCTGGTCCTCTTGGACTGAGAACTGAGCAATTATCTGCTCCATCTTTCATCGATCTTGTTACCTCCTTGCATGGTTCCTCCTTTATGGACAAGGCTTCTCTAGTTTGTTTTTTTTTTTTCTGTTTTTATTATCACCTGTTATTTTATTTGGTTTGTAAGAAACAAAGTTCGTATGTCCAATGCTCGAGCTAACCCTCGGGTGGTCATCAATAATGAATCAAGATGGTTATCAGATATGGATATAACCCCTCTTGAGCGGCAATTGTCTAGCTCCACCTCTTTAAAACTAAGTTATTTTTCTTTGGCACCTCTTAATTTCAATATATCTGCTTTATTGGTTGCAGGAATTTATGAACCAGATCTTAATTTAGCAAGGTGGACTTATTATATTTTGATAGATGGTCAGAGTGTCCTAACAGATGCGGTAGATGCGCTACACAGGATGCTACAGAAGTGGAGCTCCTTACTTTGTGGGAAGGATGGCATAAAACAAGACAAATAGGAGTTGAGATTAGAGATATATGGTTATGCAATAGAACACCCTTTAAATTTCTAACTTTTCAATCCCCCTCCCCTATATCTTGGAACATATTACCTCTCTTCATTAACTTTGCTAAGGCAACTGATAACTTTCGTAACTTAACTTTTCACATGTATAGGGACAGTAGCCATGACATCAAACAGTTGTAAACATCACTTTTTGGTTAATATAGTTTTTCTATTTTCATCGAAAAAAAAAAAAAAAAACCTCGTAAACCTCCATATAATAAACCTTAAAACCCATATGTAGGAACCAAATAAACCATAGGAGATTGAAACCTACCTTTTAACGCTAAACCCCTTCTCCAAAACTCATCCTTCGATCTCCTTGATCCAAGAACTTGCCCTTTGATTGAGGTTCTAAGATCTCTAAACCTCAAATCAACGATACACACATTCTTCTTGACTTGCTCCTTCTCATTCCTTTTGCTATCTTCTCTCTCCTCTCTCTTTCCTAATTTATATTTTTGGAATAGTGGAGAAATGAGTTAAAACCCCACTTAAAAGTCTAACTCGAGTTCATCCGGTCGACCGCCACAGTTGAACTAACCTCAAGTTGTATCATCCAAACTCATACCGGATGACTCAAGTTTGTCTGGTTGACTGATCTAGTCGATCAGTTGACCATCCGACCGCATCCAGTTACTCTCTATGAGTTCTGTCTGGAGGCATCTAGTTGACCACCACCATGATCTGGTTGATCGGACCCAATTTTCAGGATCTGGTCTTCTGGCCTTTGCCTATTCAATTGGTCGTATCCCCCCTCATTCAAATTCATATTATCCTGATTCTTCTTCCATTGGAAATGTAATCCGATTACCTTCATTTTTCATGTTTTTTATATCCCCAAATTCTAACTAGAAGTTACCTTAAAAATCATTTAAAGTCACTGCTTCACACAAAACTTTCTATTTGCCAATCCCATCACTGTTTTATTAATTATCATCAGGGTCTATGTGTGTCAAACGGTCGGTTCGGCCTAGTTTCGATCAGGTTGAATCGGTTTTTAGTCTCGAAATGAGTGAGACCAAAACCAAACCGTTAAGAAACTTCGTTTTCTGTCGGTTTCAGTTTTGGTCTGGTGCGTTTCGATTTATTTCGATTTTTCAATATCGAGTTAATAACGGTTTAGATCGTTTTGTTTTCGGGTTTAAACCACAATGAAATTTTACATTCATAACTTGTAGTGAGGAAAAATTCGATAAAAACACTTTAACCTTCCCCAAGTCAAATAAGTAAACAACCATTAATAGAAATTTTGATTTAATGTGTTTGTGTTGTAATCTGAACAAAGAGGAATAAATTACAAGGGGAAGATAACTAATATTGAAATCAATGGATAAATAGAGTTTATAATGAAATCATTGTTACAAGTCATATCATTATTTATCAGTAATTGTAAGGGGAAGATAACTAATATTTGAAATCAATGAATAACTAGTCACTAAGAAGACAACTAATATTGAAATCACAAAATAAACCCTACTATCAAATCATTCATTTACCATCCAACTAATATAGTGAACTAGGAGATCAATGGAAGCATTGTTACAAATCAATTTTCCTATTAATAACCTCATACTCATTGATTTGTAACAATTCCCCTTGCAACCATAAATTTTCTCACTAATATTGAAATCAATGGACAATACCTATTCATAACCTTGTATTTAATAATTTTTTATCGGTTTCATTCGGTTCAGTTTTTAGTTTTGAATATCAATCGGTTCGATGCAGTCTGGGTTTCAGCCGATCTCGTCATACCCCAATCTAAAACCAATCTGATAAGAGTCAGTTTGGCTCACTCCAGGTTTTTTCGGTCGGTTTCGGTCAATCTTATCGGTTCAAGTTAGGTGACACCCTTATTAGGGTCCTCTAAATCATATACCATTAACTAATCACATTAAACTCACTCATCCCAATGCAATATAATCATAGGCTGAATTACCTTAAGAAGTCAACACCCCTTAATGGACTAACAAAAGTTGGATTCCATCAGAAGAAACTCGCCAAGTACTTGTTAACCACATAGAATCTCAAATTAGTTATTTTCTTGATACGGGGGGGTAATACAAACTTTACATGGAATCAGAACGGGTTCATCGTATCCACGTGTTGCGTGTGGAAACCTCCGATGCTTGGTTCGACTACGGATGAGCCTGCAAAGACCAAGTGATGAGCACAAGAGAGCCGATGTGGCTCCGGTCTAGGACTCTCCGATGCTAAAGTTAGATCACCAGTGCAACAACGTAACAGCTAGTAAAAAGTGAGATCCTCAATTGTGATCCATACCTAGGTATTTATAGGGTGAAGATGAGGTGAGGCGGTTGGGAGAGTCCTAATATGGTAGGAGTCCTTTTGAAAGGCTCTCTCGCGTAGAACATAATGGAGAGACATTTTCGGGGTCAGACTCTCGTTAAGGTAAGAGTCCATGTAAAGCGAAATTCCGTATTACGTTGGGATTATGGCTCGATCCTTATCTCGTGATTCTCGGGATGCGCTGACGTGGCTCTACAATTCCCGGTGGGTCGTTATGATGACCTTGGTGGAGGGCTCGGCCTAGGAGGTCGGCCTCGGCCAATATGACCTGAGGGTCATCATTAGTTGTGTATGAGCTCGGCCACGCCATGGCGCTCCAATCGCTGTCGACTTGCGTAGGCTCGGACCATGGGATCGGCACGTGCAGCTCGGCCGTGCTGGGGAGATCTTTAGGTCAGTATTAATCTGTCGTCGTGCCATGCAGTTAGGGGTAGGCCTCGCCTGGCCCATATGAGTTTGGCTCGGTGTCTGCTGATAACTTGGGTGTCCTTGGCGAGCTCGGCCAAGCAGTAAGGTCTATCGAAGATCGGGTCGGCCCAATCTCCCACTGAGGTCTGTTTGATTCTTGGACTGACATCAGCTCTGCCACGTGGCAGCTTATGATTGGTGGGGTGTTTTTATGCCTTATCACCACGTGTCCGTAGTATGTATTGCCACACGTGCAGGGGATTGTTGGGAATTTAGTCCTATATCAACTACTAATTAGCCTACAAACTTTTATACACATGGGAGTCCCTCCACCTACAAGTTCGAACTTTTGGGATGAAAGCTTTACACCGTTGACCCTTTAGATTCATGAACTTATGCGTTTTACAGATCCATGTTTAATATACAAGAAAATGGTTTTTATGGGGGAACATGGTGTGTGCCAGACACATGGGGGTGAAATGACTTCCCACCCCCTATGAAATGTGTAATGACGCCCTATTGATGCTTCTGTCCCATTGGCCCCCGTACGCGTAGGGGCCACACTCCCCCACAGGAAACATATCCCCTTAATATAAATAAAATATAAACCTGTTTGGTGAGCTAGCTGCATTTTGTTTTGAACCATGTCTTGTGTTATGTTGCCTTTTAACTGATTTATGGCTTTTCCCCTTCGATATAGATTGAGGAATGGAGAGAGAACTAAAGGAGTGGCATGTTAAATTTATGATAATAGTTGAAGCTTCTCGATATTTGCAAGGGAATTGCCTGCACTATATCCTTGGGACTTGACATGGCTTTTATCCATCTCCAGATTTGCATGATGGGTAGGGATTATGCACTCTTGACACAAATTCCTGTGAAAGGTCCAAGGCATATATACTTAACTTTAGAACTGGGTTCAAGATAAAGTTAGGAAATTTTCCTATTTGAAAGTCTAGATAAAATGGCTGAATTCTTTATTCATGGATTTTTAACAATTTATTCTACTATTGTACAGCTCTAGCCTCTAGGAGTACTCAATCTATTCCCTATGCTGAATTTCTACCCAATATTTCTCACTATGATAGTATTTTGAGTAGGTGGAAAAAACATGGGGAGCAAACTAACATTTCAGAGTTCCAGGATCAGGCTGATGCTTTGGGCTTACAATCTATTCAAGTGATCCAAGATGGTAACTATTTTTGTTATGCGTGTCTCGAATTTTTGTACCCGTCTCGAAGTTTGCCTTGCTTGAGCATTTTTTGGTGGCGACCCAAAGGAGAAATTTTGTGATCAGCCCAAGCCCGATAGATAGATCGATCGACTTGGAGAAGTATTTCCTTGTTTTATTGTCTTGTTGTGTAAGTAAGAGATAGACGTGAGATTTGGGCATTTTCGTGTTACAATTTTCTAGAGAGAGTTCTTGCTCCAAGTTTTGGGTGTTCTTGAGAGACATCTATTGTATTTTTTTTTCCATCACATAGTGAATCATCTTTAGCTTTGCACGTGGATGTAGCACATCTTAGAGTTTTCAATTAAGTTTATTTAATCAATTACAGAGTTAGTAGTTTGGTGGGAGCCTACATACTTGAACCGGTTCTGTCCGTCACCAATAGAGATAGGCCAATCTTATTCATTGTGGAAGTGAATTAGGGTTGGGACAGTATCCTAAATACTATGGTCTTGAGTCCTTGCAGTCTATGTTCAACATTTCTCTCTTCCTCCCACAAAGAAGACAAGGATTGGTAGAAGATTATAGAAGACTCAGGCCAAGGTTATGATCGTTGAGTATTCGAAAAGGGTTTCCTTGATTATTCATCACCAACATATGAACGGTGCAAGATACGCCTAATCTCTTCTCTGTGTATTGTTACATCGTGTTCTGGTTTAACAGTACGGTTTATGATTGGGGTTTCACCCCAACAAGTTATTCTAACACACCTAATTGGTGTGTGAACCATGTTAAATCTTTGTGTCATCCTTGCTTAAATTTGTTTTGTTTCTTCGTGTTTTTTTTTTATGTTTGTGTTTTTCTATAGGTTAATACTTTGTGGATGGTCAGAAGTCTTATTCATGCTCATTTGCTTCTTCCTATTGTGTTTTTGTTGAAATTAGTTTGAACAAATTACATGCACCCCTTGGGTTTTATAACAATAACAAAACAATCCCATAGTTTTACCATTTACATGCACCCCCCAATGATTGAGAGGCTTACAAATAAACCCTTGCCGTTAAGTTTAAACTGTTAAGTGTAGTTAAACATTTGAAAATGGTTATATTACCCTTCAATTTTAACCATGGACAATTTTACCCTTATAGAACATAACCATAGCCCAAACCCATCTCCCCCAAAACCAACGTTCCAAACCCATCTCCCCCTATCCTTTTCTTCTCCGACGAACTGCAAAGAAATAAATCATCGCCAGTGCTGCTGCTGCTACTATAAATCATCGTCGGTGCTGCCCTGCACCGTTTCACTTTCATCATCATCCTGATCTCGGGAGTCCATTAATAGATCAAACGAGCCAAAGACGAAACAAACCTAGTTAACTCCCTCCCCCCCAAAAAAAACCTCCTTTGTTGTCGTTAATCTCAGTTGAAATAACATCAAGCGGGCCTGAATTTCTGTATAGGGAATTTGAGGGTTTCGTCTTCCATCACAGAGTGAGAGCAAAGCAGCTTCAATGATTGAAACCCTAGGGTTCCTCACAACCATTTAGCTAACAAACTCGTTATCTGTTCTTAGTCTCAGATGAGTTTAATTTGCAGAGAGGAGTACCTCTTGGCTTAATCATATTGAAAGATTCAGATGGAGAGAGCCGGAGAGAGGTTCTTCTTTTTGTTGGGTTTTGCCGTTTTGGCCTCGCATTTTTGAGTTATTCACCTTTATCGATTGTGTTATTAGCAGTAAAAATCTAGGATTAATTAGGATTTTAGGCTCAAAATAGTCTTATTAATATATGCATTAGTAAAAACTGAAGTCAAGGTTTAAAAACAAGAAATCGGGCACGGTTCGCTTTAATCGATCTGACTTGAATTAGATTGGAATAGGTTGGAATTTGCCTGTTGCTCGGTCCATCTGCTAACCAGTGGGAATGGTTACAGGGGTAGGTGGTTCCAGCTATGGCAATGGTAGTGGCAATGGTTCCAGTGTTTGAAATTCATAAAAAAAATATAGGGAAAGAGGGGTAGTGGCGAGACTAAGCTTCGGCAAAGGGTGGTTGGGCCAGGGGATGTCCACCGGAGATGGTTTGTCTTTTGCAAGCTTCGCTGGAGTTGGTGTGTAGGCAAAACCTAAATCGATTTAGGGATTGTTTCGTTTGAAGCAGAAGAAGGTAAATAAGGGTAAAATTGACCTTAAATTAAGTCACTGATGTATAAAAAGTAAAGTTGTCTTTTTAACTTTCAAAACTAACAGTTTAGTAACAATGTGAGCCATCAGGGGGTTATTACTATAGGGGTGTTTTGTTATTGTTTCAAATACCAGGGGGTGCATGTAATTTGCTCAACTAGTTTTTATTCATCAGCTTGTGATTCTCATTGTTTATGTTGATCTTCCATAGTTTTCAGGGCTCTAGCAAATCTTGGTGTGCTCCTGTATATCACTTGCTAGAGATACTGTCCAAAAATAAAATTTCTTAAAAGAAACAAATGATTGAAAATACAACATAATATACCAATACTTTGGGATATATGTGGTTTAATTTAGACTGAATCTGACATGTGGCCAATCTAGATTAATTTGTAGATATCCATATGGTTGAGCTTACTATATCACCTTTCCATGTGGTAAAACTTAGTGTCAATCTTGATAAACCATCTAGACCTACAGTTCTTAAAAACTTTTGCCATATATTACATGGCATAAAGGAAAAGGGAACAAGATTGCTTAGATGAAGGCACCCATACAAAAAAGCTAGACGGACACCTTATTCTACCACATAGCAAGTTTAAATAGTACTAAAATTTTGTAGACGGATGAACCCCAATTCATTGCTCAATTGCCAAGTTTCAACTCGAGCAACGTTAGCCACGTGGGGGGGGGGGGGGGAATCCATTTAGATACAAGAGGATGCATGGGTACACATGAAAAGATAAATATGATTGACTTTATAGCTAAAATTTGTGGCCTATCCGTTCCCTAAATATTGAAAGGTTGGAATCACCACATGAACCTTCCATATAGTTTACCTATAAAACCCTTTATCAAAACTTTGTCACTTTTATTAACCTTAGAAAGGTTAATTGTTGCTTGCTTGTTATTTGAAAGCGTATTTAACAAAAACTAAAGAGAAATGATATGACACCCCATATAAATAAGAGGAAGCATTCAGAATCACGGAAAAGCCATAATGGCGTCTTTGATGTGGACATCTCCAGTTGAGTTTACACCGTTAGATTGCTCCTATGTACACCTTATATCCAATGGTCCAGAGTCCAGATCTTATTTGTAGGTGGAGGAAAATTATCCTCTCCACCAACAACTACTTAGCTCAGTTGGTGAGCCGTGGTGCGCTTCATGCCCATGCTCACCAAGAGGTCTCGAGTTCGAGTCTCTTGGCTGGTATCTTATCCCCTCCCCGGTTTGACCCCCCTTCTATCAACTATATATGTAAAAGCTCCCAATTAACCAAAAAATAAAATAAAAATTATCCTTTCCAATTTCCTATAGCCCGGCAGTGTGGTAGTACTAGTGTGGATGTTCGACACGTGGTAGCTCAGACATTCAATGGTCCGAACTCATTAACTATATTGAGTTCAGACCGTTGGTTGTCCAAACTGCCACATGTTGGACATCCACACTAGCATTGCCGCACTACCGACCTATAGTGAATTGGAGAGGATAATAATCCGTAGGTGGAAAGGTTTTTTTATTTTTTATTTTTATGAGAGGTGGAAAGGTACTTACAAACAAGCCTTGCGTTCGTAGATTATTGAGTCCAGATCTTAGTTCATGCCAACTGGGCTTGGAATGAGGTCCGGTAGGGACATCATTAGCCAGGCTTATTGCAAGTTAGGCTTGGTCATGTTTTTATCATTTTCAATTTTTTTAATGTAAATTTGAAAAAAACCTAAATATGAATGTTAAGAGAAAAGTTCTCTGTCTGGCAGTGTGGTCTACGCCAACACTCCCATGAGTCTATCTCTCTCCTCCCCATGTGAAAAAACACTTTTGTCCCCTTATTTTAAAGAAGAGAGAGATAGACACAAGGGAGTGCTGGCGTAGGCCACACTCTCGTGCAGAAAACTACTTCCCATATATTTAATGAGATTTTGTTATTGACACCATAATGGGAAAACTAGGTTTTTTTGTTTACTCAAATCGTCTTCCAGAAAAACTTGGTGACTCGAATTTGTCAAACGTGATCAAGGTAAGTCATGTTTTTTTTTTATTTTCTAATACAATAAATATGTATAAATTAGTAAAAAAATCAGAAAAATATCAAAAAAAATGGGAAAACCATAAAATATATGAAGGAGTCATATATTAATGCATTGTGAGTTTATACCATTGAACAAGAGAAGGAAGACGAGGATTTGAGGGGGTTTTTTTAGTGTTTTAAATATGGTTCTACTATTTTAATCAATTTAGTTTCTAAGTGAATCGACTTTATAGTTAAAAGAAAAAAAACGAATAAATTCGCTAAGTCTGGCATGATTCGGGTAAAAATACTAAGTCTTATTTGATTTGGACGATTTATGACCGAGTCTCGTCATTTTTTACCCCAGGTTCTCCAAAATTTTAACTCGACTCAAGTGACTCGATCCAATCAAAAGTCAAAACCTGATTTTCCAACTATTTGACACCGCTCAAGGTGTCAAATAATTTGTAACTTCACATTCTCTTTAATACGAAATACAATTTTTTTCCAATGAGGGTAACAGTGTCATTTCACTTGTGTACTAAAAAAGTGCATGACGAGGGCAACTTTTTTTTTTTTTGGGGTAGAAACAAGGATACCTTTTGACAATAACAAAATGAAAGCACATTCAAATTATTTTGGAAATCCTTTTATACCTCTATCTTAAACAACTTTTCAAAATAAGATAAGGGATAATTAAAAAAATGTATCAAATTCTAAATACATCTATAGAGATGTCATTCAATACTTCCATATTTAATATTCTAAATTAATAATGCATATATAAAATATAAATTACTATACTTAATTTATACCCTTATGTTGCATACATATGTATAATATATAGGGCAAGGCCAGATAGGCATCGACCCTAAAATTTTTATTGGGCTTTTAGGCAGGCTTGGAATAGTCAGGTCAACCTTGCACCCCAAGATTTTTATTGGCCTTTTAGAACGTTGCCTGGGCCTCTAGAATCTACACATGTTGGCCAATGGGAACATGTGTGCAAGCATTGCAGGGCAACCCAGTACTTTTGTGCGCTTCTATGTTCAGAATCCAAACTTCAGACTTAGAAGCCATGTGGGCCACGTGACCAGGTAGCGTTGTTTTCCCCTTATTATTATTTTTGGTGGAACCATAACTGGTGTTGCGTCAAGAAATCGTCGAGCGGTCTGCGAGTGCCGTCACCGCAAGTGGGCCAAGGGGTCAACAGAGAGAACCGGTGTGGTCCCGCCTAGGGCTCTCCGATGCCAAAGTTAGATCTCTGGCGCAAATAGATGAATAGTGATTATCCGATGAGTTTAGATGTCCTCTATGGGGTTGTGTACCTTTGCCTTTTATAGTAGCATATGGCGGTGTGGAGAGTCCCCGTTTGATTGACGATTGTGCCGTTGAGTGGATAGAGGCCCGGGTAACGGGGCTCTATCCGATTGGCCATCTCCCCGCGGGGGGAGTGTCCGGTGGCATCGGGGATCCTTGGTGGATAGATATCCGCGTGTGGTGATAACGTCCTTGGTGCTTGAATCCGTGCGGATGACGTGACCTCTAAGGGTCTAGAGTCCTGGTAGTGACATGAGTCTTAGCGATACGATCGGGGTCGTAGATGGGTGGCCCCCACCTCGGGTGCCCATGATGTCGCTGGGTGAGGCCGCGCACAGTGAGGAGGCGCGCCGGGTGAGGTGGTGAGGAGGCCGCGCCCCTGGTGAGGAGGCCGCGCCTAGATGAGGCCGTGAGGAGGCCGCGCCTAGGTGAGGCCGCGCCCGGTGAGGCCGTGAGGAGGCCGCGCTGGGTGAGGCGGCGCCTCGGTGAGGAGGCCGCGCCTGGGTGAGGCCGCGCCAGGTGAGGCCGTGAGGAGGCCGTGCTCGGGTGAGGCCGCGCCGGGTGAGGTGTGAGGAGGGCGCTGGGTGAGGCCGCGCCCACGATGTGTGGCCGCGCCGAGTAGTGGCCGCCCCGAATGGTGGGACTCCGGTTCGTTCCCTTGGCTATGGGGCGGGTCGTCTATGACACGTGGCGGTCGTTGATTGGCCTGTGAATATTAGATGTATCATTTGCCCCCACTCTCTTGGGATAGGATGTCCAAGAGAGTAGGTGTCTTTGCATAGTGAGGGGTCGCCGCAAATAAACTTTCTGTGGGGTTTGCCCGTAAATCCACTAATGAGGTAGGAGAGGTTGGGGGTTCAAACCTTACCTCCTACACTTTTCTTTTTGTTTTTGTGGGTATATGTTCCTTCCTCTCCCTTCTTCTTTCACTTCTCATTTCTCTTTCTTACTTTTTGTCTCCCCTTTTGTTCTCCTTTAATTCCCCTTTTTGTCTTTTGTCCTCTTTTTGGTGCCCACCATGTGCTTATTTTTGGGTCACCTCCACTAGTATCCACTTTGCTTGATTTTGGGTCCTTGTGTTTGGGTTGTGTTCTCTTGGTGCCCTTGGTGCCTTGGTTTGCTGGAAAGCTTGAGTGGTGTAGCTTGAGTGCCTTGGCTCTTGTGACCTCTATCCCTTGATTGTGCCTCGTGGTGTGGCTACGTCATCGCCGTGTGCTTGTCCTTCCGTGCGGTCACTTTTTTCCGAGATAAATCGATCTCCACCCCTTTTTTTTTTTTTTTTTTTTTTGGGTAGGGTGTCTCCTCAAGGCCGCTTGTGGGTGTGGCGCAGTGAGGCCGCGGTGAGGCTGCGCCCTGCGGATGTGGCGCGATGAGGCCGCACCTACGGGTGTGGCCGTGGTGAGGCCGCTGCGGGGTGCCCGCGCCTCGGTGAGGCCACGCTGCGGTGTGGCCGCGCCTTGCGAGGGTGGCCGCCTGGCTGGCGCGCTGGGTGGCCATGCTCGGGTGTGGCCGTGCCTTGCCGGTGATGCGCGCCTATGGTGGCCGGGCGTGGGTGTGATGGACCTCGCTCTTCTTCCCTGTTCTTCCTCTTGTATGTGATGGATCATTGCTTATATTTTGCGGGTGACATTCCTTTCATTTTCTTGCCACCCGGGAGATTGCTTTCGAGTAAGTAGTTCGTTCCCCTCTTGTCCTTCATGTCGTTCCCGGGTGACCTTGGCCTGCTTGGTCGGGTTGGATCTTCGAGAGGAGCGTTCCCGGATCGCTTCTTCTTCGCGGGTACTCCCTCCTCTATACCTCCCCTAGTGATGCTGATGGGCCAGTGGGACCTTCTAGTGTCTCCGGTCCCCAGACTCGTCGCCCCTGGGCGCCATCCTCAAATTGCGGTCCTGGCGATAGGTTAGGCCTGTTGCTAGCATCTTGTCACCCTCTCGACTTGGTTCCCCTCCGTGAGGAGTTTCATATTCCGCCGAGGTCATGTTGTGTGCCCTGGGCCTAGCAGTATGCCTTCTCTCATCGTCTTGCGGGAGATCTGCCTCTACCGTTCATTTTCCTCCAGGGGCCTTCGCCTTCCTATCCCTCGCTTTGTCGAGTTGGTGTTAGAGCATTGGCACCTCACCTGGCAGGTGTTGCCCAACTCTTGGAGGGTGATCTTGGGTTTCTATGTCTTCTTTGCCCTGGGCGTGCCGCACTTGTTCCCATGTTCTCCCCTTTTATCTGAGCTGAAGAGGGGAACCATGGATGTTATCACTTTGCTCGCGCGTGCTCAAGGGGCCCTATGCCTCGTGGAGCTTCTCACGGGGATCACTAGCAACGTGAAGTATTGGAGGGATCGCTTCTTTTTTGCCACGGTCCCCGATGCCCACTACTGGATCTGTTAGGGAAGTTATTGACCTCAAGAGGGTCAATCGGGGCTTGAGCCGAGTGATTTTGAGGGTGACTCCCTCAGGTTTGTGCACGCGATCCGTTCCACGTCCAGGAGTTGGACTCGGAGGCCTTCTGTCTCTCTGGAAGTCGAGTCTGGTAAGAGCATTGTCTTTTGTACTTGATTGGCATGTTGGTATTTGAATGTATGTGTCATCCGATTGGTTGGTCGATCTATGCGGTGGATACGCGTCAGGACTTGCTTTGCTCCGCGGCAATCTACGGAGGAAGGCCGCTTCTCGGGGGTGGTCCATCTGCACCGGAGTGACCGATGTTAGTGGTGCTCTGCGCTCTGTGGTTGTTGGGAGCGAAGCGAGAAGGGTGGACCAGGACATGCCCGCGTGACGAGCTCGGGCGTGCGGGTCCTCCTTCCCGTACTTCTCCCTGGTAGCGATGGCGTTCCCGGCTACGTGCCTCTGCCTCCCTCTCGTTGTTCCTTCGGATCTTGTATTGCCCCTTTCCAAGGGGAAAGGTGTGGGTTCCTCCGGCGGGTGCGCCCTCGATCTTCCACGCCGGGTGAGTCCCCTGGTGATCACCTTGGGCGTGTCGGAGGGCTCGACCTTGGCCGAAGCCGCGTGTCGCGGGGAGTGGGTGGATAGGGCGGGGCTCCCTACCGAGATGGCCTTGCAGAGGCTTAGCGATGCTTGTCGCTCAGACCCTCTACCATGACATGGCTTCGGTGAGTTATTCCCTTCTGTCTCCTCATGTCCATTGCTCCATTTATTTTTACATTATTTTATCGCTTGCCATGTTGATTGTAGGTCCATCACCGTATTGCCGAGGCGGTGCTTATTTGGAGGGTCACGCTTCTCGTGAGGCAGATACAGCGCACCACGCGTGATGTGGAGAGGGAGCTCCGGGTCGAGGTCGATGCCCGTGAGAGGGCCGAGGTTGACGCCGAGAGGGTGTCGGGAGCTCGTGTGGCGTCCGGGAAGCTCCTAGAGGTGTCTCGAGGCTCGCGTGTGACTTCTTTGGTGCGGCCGGGAGCTCGGCTAGGGTTCGCTTTAGAGGAGGAGCTTCATTCATTGAGGGGAAGGCATGAGGTGGAGCTGCATCTGCGGGTGAGCGGTGTGGCTGAGTTCGGGCATCCTCTGCGTTCTCGACACCAATGTGCTCGCGCAGCTTCACCCGCCTATAAGGGAGGGGTCCGGGACTTAGCCGCTTGTGTCTCGAGGTGACCCCCGACTATGACTTCTCTGTCTTGGGGTTCTCTCGAGTTTGCCGCGGCGCCCGGTGTGGGTATGTGGTAGAGCGCTCGGTGTCGAGGTGGAGGCGCTCGGCCTCGAGGGGAGGTGCGCGCGTCCTCCCGAGGCGGACATGATGTCTCCAGCCGGGTCGGAGGTGACCCACCACTCTGTGATCCCTTGACCTTATGGTCGTCCCGATCTGTAGACGTCTCAACCTTTTTCCTTTTTTTGAACTCGAGTTGTAACTACTATGACTTTTCTATGTGATCGCTTTTGCTTTTCTTTGCTTACCTTGTCTCTTGGTGATTATTTGGGCGTTGATGCTCTCGACCCTTGATAGTCCTCGGATTTTGGTAGTGACGTCATGCCTTGGTGATCTCTCGACCTTGGTGTTGGCATGTCGCCTTAGGCATGAAGCCTCAATGTTGGCATGTCACCTTAGGCATAAAGCCTCAATGTTGGCATATCGTGCCTTAGGCACGAAGCCTCGGTGTTGGCATATCGCCTTAGGCACGGCCTCGATGTTGGCGTATCGCCTTGGAAGGCACGAAGCCTTAGTGTTGGCATATCGCCTACAGGGCATGAAGCCTCAATATTGGCATGTCGCCTTAGGCATGAAGCCTCAATATTGGCATGTCGCCAGGCACGAAGCCTCGGTGTTGGCATATCGCCTTAGGCACAAAGCCTCGGTGTTGGCATGTCGCCTTAGGCAAGAAGCCTCAATGTTGGCATGTCGCCTTAGGCATAAAGCATCAATGTTGGCATATCGCCTTAGGCACGAAGCCTCGGTGTTGGCATATCGCCTTAGGCCACGAAGCCTCGATGTTGGCATATCGCCTTAGGCACGAAGCCTCGGTGTTGGCATATTGCCTTAGGCATGAAGCCTCAATATTGGCATGTCGCCTTAGGCATGAAGCCTCAATATTGGCATGTCGCCTTAGGCACGAAGCCTCAATGTTGGCATATCGCCAGGCACGAAACCTCGGTGTTGGCATATCGCCTTAGGCACGAAAGCCTCGTGTTGGCATCTCGCCTTAGGCATGAAGCCTCGATGTTGGCATGTTGCCTTAATGTAGTGGCCGTGATTCGATTGAGTGGTAGGAGAAGACAAGTATTCTTGCAACATTTCTTTATTTTGATTGAAATTCACATTGTCCTGGATGTCGTCTCTTGCTAATCCTCGCTCACAGCATACGCTTCGCCATCTATCACTACCCTCGCTATGCTTCTACTGATGGTAGTACTTCTTGGATGTTCGAGTTCCCAGGTGCTTTCCCTACCTTCTTGCCCCCCGGAGTCTTCAGCGGTAGATCACAAGGTGTATTTGCTGGAGACTATGCCAAAGGTCCTTCAGATTGGGTGACGACTTCACACGCCGCCCAGGCTGCGATGCACTTGCCCTCCGTAGTACTAAATCTCCCTGGTGGAATAGCCTTTCCTTGACTTCAGCCGGGCGTTATAAGTACCTGGCAAGACGTTCTTTGGTAGGCGACGTTCCTTAGTAGTGCTCTTTCGCGGACCTCATCTATAAAAAGTCTAGGTTTGCCCCGATCCGTCGACATAGGTGCGTTCATTGAAGTCGCGAGAACCCTATGGGACATAGCACGGGACCTCTACCGCGCCAATAGCCTTGCTGCCACATGCTAGGCGGAATGGGCTCTCTCCTGTGGGCGTCCGTATGTAGTCGGATATGCCCACAGGATGCTTGGTAGTTCTTCTACCCACTTGCCTTGGCTCCTTCTAGCCTTTTCTTGACTCCTTCCCAGTAGCGTTAATTGGCAGACCTCCACGACCATTGGCTCGTGGGTATGCTACCGACACAGCCGATAGTCGATGTTGTAGCGGTGATGAATGCTTGGAATTTAGGGTTGTTGAATTATTTTCCATTGTCGAGACGAGGATCCGTGGTACCCCGAACTCGTAGATGACGTCATCGGATAAACTTCTCCATCTCTCGTCTCTGTTATCTTGGCCAAGGGTTTAGCTTCAACCCACTTGGTGAAGTAGTCGATCGCGACACCGTGTACTTTCGCTTTCTGGTCGCGGTGAAATTGCCTAAGATGTCTAGTCCCCACATGGCAAAAGGTATGGGGTTGAGGATTGATGTCAGCTTGGTGGCGGGTAGATGGGGCGAACAACCGACATTGCTCGCACTTCTTGGCATATTGGATGGCCTCCTCTTGCATTCGTGGCTGAGTATAGTCACGGCGGAGGATTTTGTAGGCTAGGGCTCGTCCCCCATGTGGCTTCCACATATCCCTCATGGACTTCGGCTGGGCGTACTCGCCCCTTGGGTCCTAGGCACCGGAGTAGTGGTGCTGTTGCCCCCCTTGTACGTGCACTTCGTCTAGGACGGTGTACTTTGCGGCCTCTCATCCGATCTTCCTTGCTTGGCCTTGTCTTACGGTAAGACATCGTTCTAGAGGTAGTTGAGTAGAGGGTCCATCCAGCCAGGTCCCTCCGTGATCTTGTTAACACGCTTTTCCTTATCACGTTGGCTCATGCAGGATCTCAACATAGACTGCATAGCCAAATTTCGAGTTCCTCATTGGCTAGCCTGGATAGGGCATCGGCGCGGCGTTCTCCTCTCCGGGAACTCGAACCATCTCAAACTTCTCAAAACCCTCGATCAATGCTTGAGCGCGTGCTAGGTATGATGCCATCCTCTCATCTTTTGCCTCATACTCCCCATTCCCGATTCACCACGAGTGGTCGCTCCGGGTGGATAGGTGTGTGACTTGGATGGCTTTGGCCACCGGAATCCAGCTAGTAATGCCTCGTACTCTGCTTCATTATTGGATGCTTGGAAGGTGAACCGGAGAGCATATTGGATACGAAATCCTGGGTGGTTAATATGAGCCCAGGGCCGCTTCCTCGCCGCATTGCTCGACCCGTCCACGAACATGTCCCAAGATCCGTGATCCTTCTCTTTGGGCTCCCTGCTTGTGACTCGATCTCGATGGGTACACTCGCAATGAAATGCAAGAGTCCGGCCTTTGATGGCTGTCCTTGGTTGGAACCTGATGTCATGCTCACTTAACTCCACCGCCCATGCTATCAATCGTCCAGGAGACATCCGGCTTGTGCAATATCTTCTTCAAGGGTAGGTCTGAGGGGAATTTGTGAAGGTATGGGCTGGAAGTATTGTCGTAGCTTCTGGCTGCCATTACCAATGCATAGGCTACCTTCTCGATCCTAGTGTACCTGGTCTCTGCATCGATTAGGACATGGCCGACGTAGTAGATCGGCCTCTGGACTTTGTCTTCTTCCTTTAGCAAGATCTGCGCTGACCGCGGCAGGGTGGCGGCCGAGGTAGAGCGCAACTCTTCGTTAGGTTCGGTCGCCCAAGCAAGGGTGGGCTCTCTAGGTACTCCTTCAATTCTTGAACGCTTTTGGCACTCTTCCGATCCATGTGAAGTCCTTAGGGCTTGGAGGTTCTTCAATGTTTTGAAGAATGGTAAGCACTTATCACCGATCGTGACACGAACCTGGAAAGGGCGGCAACCCTTCCATTCAACCTCTCGCACTTCCCCGACCGTTCGAGGAGGTGCCATCTCTTGGATGGCCTTGATCTTGGATGGGTTGGCTTCTATTCCATTTGGCGAGACCATGAACCCCGAGAATTTTCCCGATGTTACACCGAAGGCGCACTTTGCAGGTTTAGCTTCATCCGGTTCCTCCTCGATCTTGTGAATGCTTCCTCTAGGTCGGTCGGTGTTGGTTGGTGTGGGCGCTTTTCACGAGCATGTCATCCACATATACTTCCATGTTCGCGCCCGATCTGCTCCTCGAACATCTTGTTGACCATTCTCCGATAGGTGGCCCCGCATTCTTTAACCCGACGGCATGAGCGTTGTAGCATTAGTTCTCTTTGTCCGTCCGAATGCGGTGTAAGACTCATCATCCTCATACATGAGGATCTGGTTGTATCCGGAGTAGGCATCCATGAAACTCAAGCATCTCATGGCCGACGGTGGCGTCGATCAAGAGGTCGATCGGGCGTGGGTATTCATCTTTTGGGCATGCCTTGTTTAGGTCGGTGTAGTCGACACACATCCTCCACTTCCCACTTGGCTTTGGTACCATGACCACGTTGGCGAGCCAGGTTGGGAACTTCTCCTTTCGATGAACCCGATCGACTTAACTTCTCGACCTCCTCCTTGATTGCGCTTTGCGGCCGAGGGGCGAAGTTACGCCGCTCGTTGAACGGGCTTCTGGTTGGGTCGACATGTAGTCGGTGTTCCGCTATGGGCGTGGTATTCCTGGCATGTCGGAGGTCGACCATGCGAAGACATCTATGTTCGCTTGGAGGAGGTGTCCAAGCTCTTCTTCTTGCTTCCTTTAGCAATGAGCCGACCTAAACGACCTTGGAGGGGTCATCCTGGCGAGTGGCCATGGGATGAGGTCTTCCACCGGCCTTCCCCTTCTCTCTCGTCGTTCATCTCTCTCGGTCACCGATCATGCTCTCTAGGCAGAGTGCCATTCCACGGGTGTTGCCATTATTCTTTTTCATGAAGGTGGCGTAGCACTCCTTGCTTTCTTTCGATCTCCTCGGACTTCGCCTACCCCGTTCTCGGTGGGGAACTTCATCTTCAGGTGAAGTGGTGATATGACTCCTCTAAGGGCTGTCGGTGATGGTCGCCCTAAGAGGCCGTTGAAGGACACCACGGACTTGACTACCATGAAATTTACCATGATGGTTACTTGTTGAGGGTGTACCCGAAGGTGACGGGTAGCTCTATGGTACTCGATGGAGGCGGTGGCACCGAGAATCCATGGAGATAAGTGGGCTCTGGTTTGAGCTGGTCGTCCCGAACCCAGGCGTCGATAGGCGTCCAAGGAGAGTCGTCACAGATGCCCCTGTGTCTATTAGTACCCGTGTGCAGTCGATTGGCTACCTCCACTGTACTACCAAGGCATCTTCATGGGGAAGTTTAGTCCTTCCGGTCTTCATCGAGAAGGAGATCACCGCCTCGATCTTGGCTATCTTCTTTGGGCTTCTCGCCACTCCCACGAACACAGCATGAGCTTTAGCTTTTCTCGGTGGACTCTTGCCTGGTCCTCCAAGTATGGTGAGGATAGGAGGTCCTTGGTGCCACTAGGTTACAGTGGCATCTCTCCGCTCTTCTCGGGCGGTCTCTCTCTCGATCTGTTCTTCTTTCTTCTCATCTCGGCTCCACTTTGTCTCCGTCGCGACCTCTATCTCCTTGGCACGAGCGATTGTCACGTCTCCCTTCACATACTTGTTCAAGCTTCTGCTTTTACCGGTTGTTCTATCTCTCTTCAATTGATAGCACTCCTCGTGTCGTGCCCATTCTCTTTGTGGAAGAGACAATATTTGTTAGGGTTTCGCTTCTCTGCGTTGCTAGCATGGGTTGTGGCCAATGGAGTAGGTCACGGTCTGGATCTGCATGAGTATCCGGGACTGGTGGTGTTCGATGGTGTGAACTCGGGAGTGCTTGCCCTCTCGCTTCTCTCGGGCGCGGTCTGTCCTCCTAGATGGGCGGTCGCTCTTCTCTTGTCGGCGCTCGTCTCGACCTCTTACCCTTGTTGCGGTCATCGGTGCGCGACCTCTTGTTGTCTGTGGCTTGGCCTCGATTATTTTGTTCTAGCTTGTAGTACCTCGGCCATATTTGCAAACTCGTTGCACCGCTCCAGGAGCTCTTTCATAGTCCTGGTCTCATGACGTGCCAGGTCCTTGATCAAGTCCAGGTCCCTAATACCTCCTGCTAGGGCTGCATGTCGTGTCACGGTCATCCAAGTCTCGAACCTCCGGGGACTCCTTGGTGAACACGGTAACGTATTCCCGAGAGATTCCCGGGGTTACGTACCACGTTTAGTAGATTGACGGTGGTCTTCTCTCGCTTGACGCTTTGAAGCGGGTGACGAACCGCTCGCATAGCTCGCGAACGAGCCTATAGATCTCGGTCGTAGCACGGAGAACCATGATGTGGCTGCTCCCTTGAGGGACGCGGGAATGCCCGACGGATACCACGTCCGCCCCCATACAGCGTCATCATGCCATTAAAGTAGTTGATGTGGTCATTAGGGTCGTGGTACCACCTGTAGAGTTCAAAGGTGGGTAGTCGAAACCGGAAGGTAGTGTGGTGACATGATCTCGCCGAGAAGGGGTGTTGTCCAGGTATGGAATGTGTCTCGCCTTTGGTGCGCTTCTTCAACCCTTCCAGCCTTCTCATCCAGGTCGCGGAGTCTTTGATCGAGCTCCTCGTCCCGTGTCTGCCCCCACGCCTAGCCGGACGTTCGCTGCGACCCGTTCACGTTCTCTCCTGGATGTCCCCTCCCGCCTTGAGTGTTGGCGGGATGGTGAATGGTCATGCCGTGATGACCCCTGTCGTGAAGGTGAGGGGCTTTCTCTCTCTGTAGGTCGGCAAATGCGTGGTATGTGACTTTCTTCCGCGTCGTCGAATACGGACCTCCGGACCGATCTCTGCGGGCTAGACACCCTCGCCTTGGGTGTTGGCGTCCTCCCACGTTCGACCGTGGCGAGAGGTCTCTTGTTCTCCCGGGATCGGGAAGGCTCCCCCGCGGAGTGGGGTTGCCTGTCGCGCAAGTCTCTCGATCTCGCGCCCGGGAGATGATCTCCTAGGGTTTGGCTCTTATGGAGGTATGGACTCCACCCTTCTTGTTGGTGAAATCCTCCGATGGTGAGATGTCGCACGCTGCGTCGGTATTCTCGAAAGAGTCGTTGTTCATCGAGGATCCGTCGTTGCAGGTCGTTGATCCGACCCACGATGGCCGGAGCATTGGGGTCGGTGTCACCTCCACCACCACATCGTTGGCCTCGTCATTGTTGGGCTCGGCGATCACGAACTGGTCATTAAGGGGATCTCCTCCTCCGGAGGGACATGGTCCCGGTGGTTGGCTCGGCGAGAGCACTCGGGGGTGGTGATCCATTCCTTGCTCCGTTGTTGGTGGTGGTAGTCTTCCTTCGTGCCATTGAATGAGTATGGGAAGCGAGCTAGTAGTCGTAATGGCTAGCGTCGTTCCCACAGACGGCGCCAATGCATTGCGTCAAGAAATCGTCGAGCGGTCTCCGCGAGTGCCGTCACCGCAAGTGGACCAAAGGGGTCAGAGAGAACCGGTGTGGTCCGCCTAGGGCTCTCCGATGCCAAAGTTAGATCTCCTGACGCAACAGATGAATAGTGATTATCCAAGATGAGTTTAGATGTCCTCTATGGGGTTGTGTACCTTTGCCTTTTATAGTAGCATATGGCGGTGTGGAGAGTCCCCGTTTGATTGACGATTGTGCCGTTGAGTGGATAGAGGCCCTGGGTAGCGGGGCTCTATCCTCGATTGGCCATCTCCCGCGGGAGGGAGTGTCCTGGTGGATCGGGATCCTTGGTGGATAGATATCCGCGTGTGGTGATAACGTCCTTGGTGCTTGAATCCGTCCGGATGACGTGACCTCTAAGGGTCTAGAGTCCTGGTAGTGACATGAGTCTTAGCGATACGATCGGGGTCGTAGATGGGTGGCCCCCACCTCGGTGCCCATGATGTCTGCGCTGGGTGAGGCCGCGCCCGGTGAGGAGGTCGCGCTGGTGAGGCTATGAGGAGGTCGCGCTGGGTGAGGCGTGAGGAGGCCGCGCCGGGTGAGGCCGCGCCTGGTGAGGAGGCCGCGCTGAGTGAGGCCGCTCCTAGATGAGGCCAGTGAGGAGGCGCGCTGGGTGAGGTGTGAGGAGGCCGCGCCCCTGGTGAGGGGTGAGGAGGGCGCCGGGTGAGGCCGCGCCCGGTGAGGAGGCCGCACTGGGTGAGGCCGCGCCTAGGTGAGGCCGTGAGGAGGCCGCGCCCGGGTGAGGCCGCGCGGGTGAGGCCGCGCCTAGGTGAGGCCGTGAGGAGGCCGTGCTCGGGTGAGGCCGCGCCCGGTGAGGAGGCCGCGCCCTGATGTGTGGCCGCGCCCGAGTAGTGGCCGCCCCGAATGATGCTGGGACTCCGGTTCGTTCCCCTTGGCTATGGGGCGGGTCGTCTATGACACGTGGCGGTCGTTGATTGGCCCTGTGAATATTGGATGTATCAAATGGATACATTGATTAGTAGTTAATTACTCAATTAAGTAGATGTCGACAGGGGTGGGGAAGAGTGGGGCCAGAGACAAAGAAAACTTCATTGTGAGCCACAATGACGAGAAGATGACCACATTGTCGAGACGATGACAACATGCTCCCTCTTTACTTACTTGCTTACTTGTCCTTCTCGTTACTGAGAACTACAGAAGAGAAGAGAGTACGAGCTTCTCTGCTTCAATTACAGTGAAACAGAGCACAAGACCTGAACCGTATAAGAACTAACGGCAACGAGGGCCCTTCGTGGCTGTCTTTCCTCTTTTTAGTTAATTCCCCTTCGTTAGCGTCTCTATCTCTTCTTACTTTTTCTGGGTTTTTGTTGTTCGAGAGAGAGAGAGAGGGAGGAGGCAATGGGTGAGGAAGCAGATGCAGAGATCGATCGCCTGCCTGTTGACCTTCTTGCTCATATCTTCCTTTTACTCTCTTCCTTCACTGATTTGGCCCAGTGAGTGGTTTTGATTTTACTTCTATTGTTGCTGTTTTACTATTGTAGAATTGTACTTGAATGAAAATGTTGATATTTCTGAGCTGTTTTTTTTTTTTTTTTTCTTTTATATGTTCTTGTTTCTGCCCGCGCCTGTTGACCCAGGGCGAGCAGCGTTTGTAGGAAATGGAGGAAAGGGATGAAGCAATCTCTGGCTCGCAAAGAACGCCTGAGCTTTGCTGGTTGGAAGATGGATGATGACTCCACCGCCCGTCTCGTTGCTCATGCCTACAACCTCAAGGACCTCGACATGTATCTCTCTCCCTCTTTCTTTCACTGTGTGTGTATGTGTGCAGGATATATAGCTTTCCTCTTGTTTTGTTTCGTGATCATTGAGCTTGTTTCCTGGAAATTCCTTTTAGAATACCCTTTTTTCATTCAATTTTGAAAATTGCAGTTACGAATTCCTTAATGAACCGAATGCTCTGCGTCATGTATGGGGGTAACATTTTTTCTTCTTTGTTTTTCTTTTTTTGTTTTTTTTTTTTTTGGGGGGGGGGGGGAGGACGTGGGGTAGGTGTAATTTCTAGGCTACAGGGCATCACATGATGGCAGAGAATCAAATCTAATACCTAAAAGCCAGTATCTGAGAATAAGTCCTGTTGGCTAAATTGGGTGTTGTATTCATTTGCATTCTGAATTGATTCCATATCTTGGGGTAGTAAACTTCCAAGGGATATTTTGACAGGTTTTTAGGTTAAAAATTGATTGCTGTATCTCAAAGCATTTGAGTCCTTGTGTGTGGTTGAATGATTCAATAGGAGGAAATTGGGGAGGGGGTGTTTGCTATCACTGGCGTACTTGCTGTTATAACATAATTTTAAGAACCAAGTAATTGATACCTTGAACCTCATTCCCAAGGTGATCATGTGTCACAAGTATACATATTTGAGTGTTTCCAGTTCTTATTTTGAGAGTGATTTAGATGTGAGAATGTCAAACTTTAATTCTAAGATGTCAACATTGTGGAGCCATGGAGGGTATCAATAGAACATCCACTCTGTGAGAAATGTCACTGGATGCCAGAATGCCAGATTGTAGTCTGTCTGGAGAATTCAATAAATGTCTGGATCGTGTGCCATCTCATGTGAATGTTTTGGTGAGCATTATTCTCGAAGTTTGAAGTATATATTTTACTGGGATAGTAGTGGAGAATAAAGCACTCTCAACAGCTTCAGTACAATCTTTTTTGTGAACTGATGCTCTGGATGCTGCTGGAGGTGGGCATAGAATTCTCTGCAGTAGCAATATGGAAATCCATGTCTCAAAACTTATTTATTTTTGTTTCTATATTTGAGATCCTCTTTTTAAAATTATCTTTTGACTGATTACATACGACTTTATGAAAAGACAATCTCGCAGCTTAGCTTTTTTCTTTTCATAATTGTCTGGAACTTGCAGCTTGCACTAGGCAGTATGTAGAAGTTTGTAATAATTAATGTTGCTTCTTCTTTCGTATGTTTCCACAGTATTCAAGGTACTGAGAAATCAGTAAAGTCATGTACTTATTTAAAGATAGTGCATGTATAACGAATCAATTATTGTTGTCCTGATTTGCTCTAATTTGTTGTCAGTTCAAGGAGCTGTTGGGGCTGCCAAATAACAGATGATGGTTTGTACAGAATCTCTTTAGCAAAGTGTATCAGCAACCTGACATCAATATCCCTGTGGGGTATAACAGGAATTACAGACAAAGGTGTAATTCAGTTGGTATGTGATCATTACATTTAAGAACTTATATATTTGATTGATGCCATACAGTGCTTTGATATTTAGTTGGTTTGCGATCATTAAATTTTAAGTTTTAGTGCATTTGATGAGAAAAATCCATCGATAACTTTTACAAATGAAAGATCCCCCTTCTACAAGATTAAAGGATCTGCAGTAAATTTAACTGGATGCAAAATAGCTTCATCAGGGCATGTACAAAGAGCCAAAAGCTTTTTTTGGAATTAAACACTCTGAAAAAATTCAAAATACCACAAATAATGCAAATAGTGCATTCAATTGTAGCCTATCTTGCCATTGACAGCTGGACCTCCTTGTCAGTGCCTCCATAGGAGCAAGGAAGTCATCTTAAGGATATCCTTGGAAGCCACAGTTTGAAAGAATGTTATTCTTCTCTGAATAAAGATACAACTGCAAAAATAGAAGAATCTTGAAGGAGCCCAATAAAGGTAATGACTTAAGTGTCATCTTTTATGATCATATACAGTCCCTTCATAAGCTTATCTGAATTGACGGAAGAACCATTCACATTAACAGTGCAATGATTTTGAAGGGGGGGGGGGGGGTTCACCCAATGACACAATTTTATCAAAGAATGTGTGTGAACAGCTAGCAAGAAATTTAGGCCTGAAATGAATAGACTGCTAAATCAAAAACTTGAGCAATTGTCTCATATTCACAGTTCCATATATCGCATAATTACTTGAAGCAGTAGTCCTTGTATGCTAATAATGGCATGGTACTTCGCATGAATTTTGACTTCCATTTAGATTTACAATGAAGTATTTCAGTAATATTGGTCTCTTCTTTTAGTAAGGAGCATGATCTTCATGATGTTTTGCTTGATTATGTACAACACGTGGTTCTTGCTAGTTCTGAGGCTAAGAAAACTTACAGAAATTATACTTTTTGTATAATTCATTCACAGGGAAAATCATGTTAACCTCTCCTATTTAATTTCTGGGGATTCAATGATGAATGTTTTTTTGTATATCCGAAGGTCATCAAGAGTGGGATTTTAGTGCTTCATATAAGGTTGATTAATGTGAAAAGGGAAATTTGGGTTACAAGAGAATGTATCATATCTCCAGGTAGGGTTAGCAGCTACTTATCGAGCTTAGCAAGTACCCAAGGGTTATTTCTGAACTCAAAGAGAGGGATGCCATGTCTTGGACATTTCATGAAGAGGAGGTAAAATGTTTTGTCAATCACTGAAAATCAAATAGAAGAGGCCCTTAACGATAGCTTCCTTTTACCTTCTTCCCAGAGTTGAAGGAGCTCACATATAATTTCCTTAGACTTATCCAATAAACCCTCAATCCAATTTATCATTTTTATGGTTTGAACTAATCTTTAGAGGTAACATGTCTAGTTAGCTTTACTTTAAAGCTGTCTTCCAAGAAAGTTTCTCTTAATTGAGATGGTCTCAAGTTAATGATCAGTTACGATCTCATTCATGGAATCACTTGGTTTCGAGCTTCTCTTTATATTTTTGGTCTTCTTCTGGCAAGATTAGGATCCAGTGGCTTGAATGATTTTAGTTGCATCTAATCAACATATATTGCTCAAGTTTTGCTGTACCGTGTACATTTATCAAATGCCCAATATCAATGGCCATGGATTTGATATTTGAGAATACTCAACAAGGTATCATGCGCAAGTGACAAGAATAGTTTGGTTGAGGAGTTATCAGTTAGCTTAAGATTGTAGGGAGCTTTGGTCTCACTAAGCTTAAGGGAGTTCAATTATAACCAGATACATTATTTTTCTCCTCCCCCTTTTTTTGGGGATGTTAAGATACAATTAAACGGGAATTGCAGAGTACTATTCATAGGTTCTAGATCCTCTGAGGCAGGAATGGGAATAACCTTTTACTCTTGGTGGTTGAAGGTATCATGTTCGATCCATTGTGGCTGTTGAATAAACTTGATGCTTAAAATTTTAAAGTTTTTCTTTCAAGCAGGACCCTTTCAACTGATTTGGAGCCTTGGAGGTTATTCAAGTGAGAACCAGAGGGAAAAATATCAGACATGTGAGTACCATGTGAATGATTGTTCAGTTGGGGGTAGCCAGAAGAGCTGGAACTTGTCCTATATGTTTGAAGCTTGGATCATAGAATCTAGTATTCTGTTCATTCTGGTATGAAGTTTGGATCAGAATAATGGAATTTGGACCCTTCAACCAGAGAAAGGCTTCATTTTCTTTTTCCCTTTGGAAGGGGTAGTAGTTGGGGGCTGCACAATGAGGAACTTCCAAAACAAGGGCTGGAAGAAGCATATAAGGGGTCTTTATGTAATACACTGGTCTTTATTAGTAACACTAGATCCAGTTGTACTTACCAACCTAGCATGGAATGCTTTTTCTTGCTCTGGCTTTGATGCTTTCTCCTGTTCCTCCTCTTATTCCATCCATAATGAAGCATTCTCAATTCTTGAATTTCTTTGTTTGTTAAGATAATAGTGGAATAGTGGATAGTAACATTCATTTCATAGGGTCACACTAATTCCTCTTTACTAGCCATACTAGTGCATGGATATGGTGGCAATGCTCTTGTCCAATCAAGATAATTTTCAAGTCCTAGGAAGTGTCCTTGTACTGAATAGAAGTAAAACTGTTCAGGGTCCACAATTCTAGTTGTACACTAGATCTGTAGCATGCATTGTAATGATTATGCAATGGTCATAGACCTGTTGCTCCCCTGCTGCTTTGGTTCTGTTTCTGGTTTTTTAAAATTGTAATACTGCAAAGCTGACAAGCGGTTGCAATTTTTCTTCCGTCCTTATCAGAAGTATCTGTCTTCCCATTTATATTTTTCTATTGATTTAATTATCTATTTATTTGTAGGTTTCAAGAGCTACTTCCTTGCAACACCTGAATGTGGGTGGTACTTTTATTACCGATGAATCATTATTTGCAGTTGCAAATAGCTGCCCGCATTTGAAGGTTAGTTATTGATTTAATGTATTTCTTGTCCATGCACCGTGTTACTTGCCTTATGAAACAGTAACAATTGCATATTATCATTTTAATTGGATAAGGTGCAATGGGTGTGTATCTTGGTGATAATTATTATAATTCAAGGGTATGCCAATTATGAAAGAACGAGAATCGATCTCTTTTCTCCTCCCAACCCCCGTTTCTAGTGGCTCATAATCAAGAAAATATACCATTGCTTAAGAGATTGCTCTTTTACAGACAATTGTCCTGTGGAGTTGTCGCCATGTTACTGAGAGTGGACTCTTCTACCTTGTCAATAAATGCTGCAAACTGGAGTCGATTAATGTTTGGGGGATGAGAGTTCCCGTCGATTGCTTCGTTGCTTTACTTACCATAAGTCCTGCTCTTCAGATAAAGCCTGGAGGAGTGCATCTTAATGTTGAAACGGTTTCTCTTTGGCCCATCCATTGAGTTCCTTTCTTAGTTGCTTTTGAAGCACTTTGTTCATTACTTGTTCCTTATTTTTTGTATTTTGTAAGGTCATTATCAGAATTATTGTCTTAGATGGATTATTGTTAGACAAATAGCAACCTGTAAATAAATAAATTTTATTCACCCAAAAAAAGAGGAACCTGTAAATAGCTTTGCATGGTTTTTATACCAGATTCTTTGCAACATGAATCTTGTAGTGCCTTCTGTAACAACTCTTGCACTTGGAAAAATGCATATTGGGGCCATAATTATAAATTATAGAAAGGACTTCCTTGCCCTCACTTCTCAATTTACATCTTTTTTTTGGAAATTTTCCTTTCCAAAAATAAATATTCTGAAATCGTTTTTCTCATATGTTTCACATTTTTTTTTGTAAGAAAAATCAACAATCTCCACTTTCTTAGAAAACTCAACAGAGGCATCTTTGTCTTAGTAAGAAGCTTGTCTCCCTCTTCTATTCCTCTTCCATATCACTCTTTATTAGGTCCTCTACCCCCTCCCCACCTCCCAACCCCCAAATTGTGAAACCTATCTCTTTGTTTCTTTTGCTCTACATCTCACCCTCCGCTCCCCATTCCTCTTACTGGGTTCATCACACCAGTCATGTGCCATCACCGAGTTTCGCCATTCAACTCTCTGACTTGGTTTGAGTGGCCAAACTGGATTTGTACATTTGCCCCCATTTATTTGGGATAAGGCTATTGTTGAATTATTGAGTTGAGTGTACATTTACTCGTGAAAATGTAGGTACACAGATCATGGTTGCAGATAATCTAGTTGGGGAAATAGATAGATTGAAATAATTGCAAGGGTATAATCTGGACTTTATAAGAACCCTTACCCAAGGTTTCAAAAAAGAGGAGAATTTTAGTAATCCTTCTAAATTTGAATATAATTTTTTTTCGGGATTTCATAAAATTGTTCAAGTTACAAGTAGATCTTCCCCCTCAGCATTGAGAGCAGGTCTCTTACCATAAAAGCTACATTATTAGATTACAAAATCCACATTAAATTTTTTTTGGGGGGGGGAGACACTGATATCATGGCTGTAGAGCACCCACGGACTGTTAGGATCCCACATGGGATCATTCTTCTCTTCATATACTCATGAGTACCTTCATTTAATAGAATGGTCTTTTGAGATAGAATTACAACATGGTATTAGAGCAGGTTCGGATCCTCTCGCTGTGATTCTTTCACGTGTCATGTATAGGGTTTGTTCTGATACCCTTACACGTGAGGGAGCGTATTAGGATCCCACATTGGACAACTTGGAAGATAAGGTTGTCCTTGGAATTATTGAGTAGACACTATAACCAGCCATAAAACCCCGAGAAAATGATATCGTGAACTCACAATGGCATGCGTTGTGGTTCAAGACTTCAAGTAATCGAAATCAGGATCGGAATCGGTCGCCAACTATTCCAATCCGAATCTGGAAGCATCGGCCTTTTTCTGTAAAGAATCAGAAGTAATCTGCAAAAAATCCCTAAAATCGTTGGATCAGATTAGCCGGATTGGCTATGACCGATTCAGCCAATCCGATCCTGATTCCATGAACCATGCATATAACTTCCATGAACTTGTAATGAAATTACTTCTACTCTTGGAATTAAGGACAATAATGCAGGGCTCAATCTTTTTTTGTTTGTTCTTCATGTCTAAACTTTGTCATAGTTTTATGGAAATATCCCTTTCTCTCACCAATTTCTCTGGCAATCTCTATAAGTTGTCCATTCACACGGATTTATAAGTTTCATGTTCTAGCTTTAAGGAGCATTTTAGGTCTACCACCCCCCCTTCCACAAAAAAAAAAATCGCATAAAATTAAGGGTGTGGTTGTGGATGTTGGCCCAAAACAAGAATATTTGGATGACCATATAAATTTGATGGGGCTGATATCTTGTGGAGAGGTAGACCCCAAGGCCTCCAACACACATGTCAACTTGTTTACATTAGATAGAGTTGGCTAAGTAGCAAGTAAAGCTTTGAAAATATATGTTGGGGGCTAAGGGTGCACGCCGTTACATGGATGGTTGAAAAATAAAGGGAATATGCCAAAACATGGGAAATATGATTACATTTTAGGCACAATTTTGACATGTAGTCAATCCAAAATATTTCTTCAATTTTTTCTATGTCTAGCCTATCTTTGCCCAATGGGACTTTTAACTACAACTACATGAGAGAGTTGAGAAGTAGGAAAGGGAGTGCCTTTTGGCACTAGGTGAAGAGAAGAGAGTTGAACCCTTGAACATCTTGGGAGCTTGCACTCTACTTGAAAGACACTAACCAACTGAGCAAACAATTGTCATCTTTCTTAGATATTCCACAATTGGAATTATACACCATTCTTTCACGTGGCAAAACTAGATGCAAGTCCAAATATTTCTTTTTGCATTTTTGTCGGGTAAACTTTTTTGTCTAAAATTAAAATTACTGTTAATCTTTTAAAGAATATACTAAATGTGAATGTTAAATTGTTAGGGGAAGGGGGAGGGGAAGGGGAAGGGGAAAAGGTAGAGCATGGAAGGGTGGGGAGAATGGTAGAGTTCCCTTTGGGACTGGATTAAGTAATAAATTGCTACTTCTTAAGCCATAGGAATTCACACCCTACCTTTCCACCAGGAGAAAAAATGGAAATTGGATGATATATGTTGCTACATTACTTGTAAGACAGTAAAAGTGTGAATATTTGAAATTACTTAACCTTTAATTAAGCTGTGCCTTAGTAATTGAATCCTTATATTAGGGGTGGTGTTTCCACTCTCAATCCTTAAATTCACATTTTAAGGGAGACTGGACACAATCCTCAATAAATTCTCATGAAAGGATGTTATATAAAAAATACACTATGAGTTAATAATATGTTTTGGATAAGGGAGTGTTTTCTTTGAGCAAGTGGCAAGAGAAACTCAATTATGAGATGCGGTAAAACGGTATCATACATTGAAGGGCAGCAAGGACATTTCTTGTATGGAGGAAAGAGAGACACAAGGTTGCTAGTGTACCCTGCCCCAACAGCTCAGAGAACTTTTTCCCTTTGAATAATTACTGGGTGACAATTTGATTGTATTCTAAATTCAATGGATATGTTATTCATATTATCATATATTCATAAACCAAGTTTTCTTTCAGACACAGTGAATGAAAATCCATTCATCGTGGGTTTTTCGATGGACATGAGAGGGTATGGAGGTTCTTTTGGGGACATATTAAAACCCTATAGGGGTTTAGTAAAGCCTCAGATGATGGCTGAACCTTCACCCTACGGTGAAACAAAACTCTGTCCTATATCATTATCAACTTTTTTTAGATGATTTGATATCACTAGGTGTAATTATTAAGGTTAAAAAAAGTTTGAAAATTCAACCAAGAAACTCAACATGAACTAATTGAAGAACATGGGAGAAAGCCCATATAGTAGTTGAGCCATACATTTGGGATAGGTAAAAATTGGACAAGGGTCTTAGACTGTCCTAAATCTATTTAATGGTCAACTTACCAAATTATTATTGGTGGCTGAAGAGTGTAAGGTATGATGGGAAGTCTTCCGTGTCTAGGTATAATAGAAATATGAGAAAATGTTCTTTGAGCCACTAGGTAGGGTACACTAGCAGCTTTGTGTCTATCTTCCCCTTTCTCACATGAAATGATCTCGCTACCCTCCTATGTACGCTACTGTTTTAACGCACCTCATTGGTGCACTCCCCCATGACCCCTGCTCAGTGAACCCTCTCCCTAAAAATATTTTAGGAATGATTAGGGAGGCCTCACACCTTGCTACAAAGGTGCCAGACAATGGCCAAAAGGGCCGAACCCAGCTTATTTACAACTTTGCCTAAGGCTAGGGTCTATCTGGTCACTCATCCGTGGAAATAAATCCCCTCTAGCGTGCATTCAACAGCTGGATGAACTCGGGATGCGTGCCTACAACTGTTGGATCCACGCTAGAGGGGCTAGCGTTGGAGAGGATCCGAGTCCTCAGCCATGACGCTTCCATGAGTTTTATTAATTAACTGAGAAAAAGATCCCCACCCCAAAAGTGTGGGGATCCTTCCCATACCATCACATCTTGACCATGTGGGACCTATATGGATATTATCTCCTCCTTGATCATGTGGGTTTCTTTTTTTGAAAAAAACCACTTTTCTGCATTGTGATTGGTATGGTGTAGGGTTTAGGGAGAGTGTTCTTTAAGCAAGTGGCAAGAGAATCACACTTATGCGATGTGGTAAGATGGTATTATACATTGAAGGGCAATGATGACATTTCTTGTGAGGAGGAAAGAGAGACACCAGGGTGCTAGTGTACCCTATCCCAATGGCTCAAAGAACTTTTTCCCTTTAATAATTACTAGGTGACAATTTGATTGTATTCTAAGTTTAATGGATATGTTATCCATATCATCATTTATTCATGGACCAAGTTTTCTTTCAGCCACAGTGAATGAGAATCCATTTACCGTGGGCTTTTCGATGGGCGTGAGAGGGTATGGAGGTTATTTCAGGAATATATTAAAACCTTATAGGGGTTTAGTAAAACCTAAGATGGTGGCTGAACCTTCACAACATGGTGAAGGAAAACTTTGTCTTATATGCATTATCAAGCTTTTTTTAGATGATTTCATATCACTAGGTGTTATTATAAAGGTTCAAAAAAGTTTGAAAAGTCAATGAAGAAACTCAGCATGAACTAATTGAAAAACATGGTAGAAAGCCCATATAGTAGTTGGGCCATACATTTGGGATTGGTAAAAATTGGACAAGGGTCTTAGAGTGTCCTAAATTTATTTAATGGTCAACTCACCAAATTATTATAACTGCTGAAAAGTGTAAGGTATGATGGGAAGTCTTCCGTGTTTAGGTACGATAGAAATATGAGAAAAAGTTCTTTGAGCCACCAGGTAGGGTACACTTGCATCTTTGTTTTTATCTCTCTCTTTCTTACATGAAATGATCTCACTACCCTCTTATGTACGCTACCGTTTTAATGCACCTCATTGGTGCACTCCCCCATGTCACTTGTTCAGTAAACCCCCCTATAAATATTTTAGGAATGATTAGGGAGGCCTCACACCTTGCTGCAAAGGTGCCAGGCAATGGCCAAAAGGGCCCAACCCAGCTTATTTGCCACTTTGCCTAAGGCTAGGGTGTATCTAGTCACTCATCCATAGAAATAAATCATCTTTAGCGTGCATCCAATGGCTGGAGGAACTCGGGGTGTGTGGTTGGGTGCCTGCAACTGTTGGATTTGCGCTAGAGGGGTTGGCGTGCTGGAGAGGATCCGGGTTCCTCATCCATGATCCTTCCATGAGTTTTATTAATTAAATGAGAAAAAGATCCCCACCCCAATAGCGTGGGCTTCCCGTACCCTCACATCTTGACTATGTGGGAACTATATGGACATTCTCTCCTCCTTGATCATGTGGGTTTCTTTTTTGAAAAAAATAATTTTTTTGCATTGTGATTGATCTGGCGTAGGATTTAGGGTTTAGGGTTTAGGTGATTCCTCTCACTCTGCGACGTGAGGAACCCTCTGCTTTATTAAATAATACCGCGGCAATTATCCTTGGGTTTTAATCCTGTCATCCTCGGTTGACTCTTCCATCAGGTCCGGTCCGGTCCATTGAGAGCCCGGTCTAGAGAAGAAGTGGCAGATCAGTAATTTCATGGTTACTCAGAGGTATTTCTCTTTCTCGCAAAAACCCTAGACGTAAATGTATATAAAATCGACAGTGGCTACGTGCTTTCTTTTCTTTTCCTGCAAATTTCTCGCTCGAGTTTGCTTGCTAGGGTTAGGGTTTTACAGACCGGGAGGAAGGTACCATCTAATTTGCTCTCATGACGAGCGTGGATTCGGTTCAATGCTTCGGGCGCAAAAAGACTGCTGTTGCAGTAACCCACTGCAAGCGAGGCAGGGGTCTCATCAAGATTAATGGCTGCCCGATTGAGCTCGTGGAGCCGGAGATCCTCCGCTACAAGGCCTACGAGCCAATCCTTTTGCTCGGTCGTCAGCGCTTCGCAGGTGTCGACATGAGGATTAGGGTACGCGGTGGTGGTCACACTTCGCAGATCTACGCGATTCGCCAGAGTATCGCCAAGGCCCTTGTTGCTTACTACCAGAAGTACGTCGACGAGCAGTCGAAGAAGGAAATCAAGGATATCCTCGTAAGGTACGATAGGACTCTCCTTGTCGCTGATCCGAGGCGCTGCGAGCCCAAGAAGTTCGGTGGTCGTGGAGCTCGCGCTCGTTTTCAGAAGTCTTACCGTTGAGAGGAGAAGAATGACGGAAGAGAGGAAGAAGACGGAGAGGTTTTCCTCTCTTCTACTTTTTGTTTGCGTTATATTTTAGTTTTTGCCGTATTGTTGGTTATTGATTTTGATTTTTCGAGATATTTGCAAACACAATAGCTATTCGGATGGTAATTATATTTATTTCCAGTGGGAAATCGTCCTGCATTTTTCTTTCTGTTTGAACTATGGATTAGGATTTTGAATTTGAATAGAAATAAACTCTTATCTTTTATAGTTCCATTTCACTCTTAAGGCACATCAATTTAACTACTAACTCGTCCATATGTTCTTTGACTGTATGGTTTAAGCACTGGGTTTTGGGACTACGGTGATGGCTGGGATTTGATGGTTTCTTTCTCTTCTCCAGATATAATGGTTCTTGTTTGTTTCTACCTATTGGTATTCCCTGATCGTCTTACTCCAAAACAAAATTATGTTGTAAGGGGTCAAGTTTGTAGATTAACGGTATTTTCTGTGGCTTTCCCTAACATTTCTTTGACTGTAGGGTTTAAGCATTGGGTTTTGGGAGTACGGTGATGGGTAGGGTTTTAAGGTTTCGTTTTATTGTGGGTGGGAATTGGGGGGGGGGGGGATGTGCTAGGATGAGTGAAAATTTGTGCTTCATATTCCTCTGTATTTGATTACAGAGGGCTAATACAGGTCTCCTATGGGGGAGAGCAATCAACAATTCCCCATTAGCCCTGAATGTCTAATCAAGACTTCTCAGGAAATTGTAGGTTATTTGGTACATTTGTTTGGAAGCATGAAAAGTTACCTATGGGGAGAGATCTTCGAAGGAAAAATGAAAAATGAAAAATGAGTTGGTACCTAAATGCACTTAAATGTCCTGGGCATATTTTTAGATTTCAAGTATTAAATGGGATGATGGCATTGAAAGTTTTTTTGTTATATGGAAAAGATGAAGATTGATGATTGCTTGAAGTATGTGTCTCTAATCCTTGTGC
This sequence comes from Telopea speciosissima, assembly GCF_018873765.1. Classification (NCBI taxonomy): domain Eukaryota; kingdom Viridiplantae; phylum Streptophyta; class Magnoliopsida; order Proteales; family Proteaceae; genus Telopea; species Telopea speciosissima. Next base: position 57,091,445 of record NC_057920.1, read on the forward strand.
TGTGACTAGAGTGGTGGCAGAAGATTGCTCTTTTATTGTTTTTCTCCTTTTATTGTTTTTGGGGAGAAAGAAGGTGGGGATGGGAAAGCTTCCTGCTGACAATAGAAATTAGAACTTCCTTATAGGCCATGTCTGAGACGCATTGTAAATAATTGCCCTGAAAACTCAGAGAAACTTCCTAGCCTTGCAAGAAGCAATTCTGTGAGCCATACCTTTTACAGTCTCTAGGAACGTGAGATGAAATACTACCACTGGAAAGACTTCACTGAGAAATATCAGGCAAGATGACTGTCATATGATTTGCAGATAATCCAGAAGGCATTTTGCATTCATCTTCATGCAGTTTCTGCTTTTTGCACTTTGGAATTGTCAGCCTAGCCTCCATGGGCAATGATGCACCTGTTCCTGGATGATCCTTTTGTCAGAAGGGAAGAAAGTAAGTTTGTTTTGGGAATTTTCTGTTCTTAGTGATGTTAGGTTAGTTGGGGTGATCTACTCCAGTAGGGTACAGACACCACATAAATTGTGCAGTTGAGGAAGTGTGCTACGTTTGTACTATTCATGAGAATAACCTTCTCACCATGGGGATCTTGAACCTTAAGTTTCTATTTAACGAAGGAACCTATTTTTCCCGTAACCCATGGAAATAGTCTTAGCTGTCCTCTTTCTAAATATTGAAAAAACTGAATGCGATGGAGATGCGACTAAAGCTTACTATGGCAAGTTCTGCAGTGCTAGCCTGACAACATTTATACTGCAAGGAGCGCAATTAAAGATCTGAATGATTTGGATTTAACAAGCAAAAAGTATGGACAAAGTGATCAGCTCTAGTGCTGCTGCCATTGGTATGAGTGTTTTCACTGTAATATAGGATTAAGAAGAGATTGGATAGACATGGCTTCTGTCCTCCCTAGGGTTATGCAGTGTAGTTCTTATTGTACCGATTCCACTTCTTATGTATTCTATTTGCAGTGTCTGTTTTTGGGCTGATCTGATGATGTCTGTAAGTATGATTGCCTGACCTGGATTAGGCTTTGGTTGGGTTGGTCCCGAGAACTAGCCCTGGTCCAGCTTAGATTGGTGGTAGTCTTCTACTCTTCTTCCGACCAGTCATGATGGCTTGACAAGGTCTTTCCCTATGAGCCATTTGAAGGTTTATTGATTTAGGATATCATTTATTTGAGGGTGGGTGTTTAGATTTTAGGTTCACATTTAAGATTTGATGGTTTAGGGTTTCACAGATAAAGGTTTAGGGTTTTAGGTGGGTCTAATTCTAGGTAGATTCTAGAACACATACATCTTTTGAATCCATGGATCGGAATTGCGCCAAACCGTCGTATATGCCATCAACAGAGCCCTCCTGACAGAGAGTTTGCAACGTTGTTAATCTCCTTTGGAATAAATTGGAAAATACAAGAAACAAAAGATGATGAAAAGAACATGATATCTTCCAAAATAGGTATAATCTCTGTGATGAGCAGAACTAACACTGCAACCGATGTAACCAACTTCTTCATTGGCCACAACATCATACTTAGATCATCGTTCAACCGATTTTGTAGTCGCCCCTAGTAGTCAACGGACAGATTCGAATTGTCTCTGAGTAGGAGTGAAGCTTCGGAGAAAAGGTCCAAACCGAAGCACTAGTCTTGAAGGATATTCTCCCACTTTAGATCAACAATGTTTAGTGCGATGAACAATTGTTGCATCAAAGAACAAGAGTCAATTATTTGAATCGTGTCCAATAGAGCCACAAAAATAACAAAAGAGGAGCAAATGTTCATAAACAACATGCACTTCACAGTGAAAACCTCCACGATGTTTAATGGTAATGACTGAAAGGAGAGCATGTAGAATATCCAACTTCACTCAATACCAATAGAACATAATTCCTTCACCATTAATAAATTGTGAATTCTCCATGATTTGCAAAGTTGGACCGATCTTAGAAGCAAAATCTGCAAAACGTCTCTATGATTCAACAATCATCGGAGGGAAACAAAAAAGACTAACACGCACTAAGGTGGAGTTTATTTGTTTGGATTCTAGTGTAGAATGGAGGCTTGGGATTGGAAGAAGGGAGAGGGAGAGATCTTTGAACCCTACGCTTCGTCAAGTTAGGGGTATGTAAGAGAGAGAGAGAGAGAGAGAGTTTAGCGTAGCGTGTTTTTCTTTTTCATTTCCCTCCGATGATTGTTGAATCATGGAGACTTATTACAGATCGTACTTCTAAGATCGGTCTAACTTTGCAAATCATGGAGTCTTTACAATTTATTAATGGTGAATGAATTATGTTCTATTGGTGTCAAGTGAAGTTAAAAAAAGTTGGATATTTGGTGTACTTTCCTTTCAGTTACTATTAAACAATGTGGAGGTTTTTCGTTGTGAAGTGCATGTTGTTTATGAATATTTACTCATCCTTTGTTATTTTGTGGCGTTATTGGATACGTTTCAAATAATTGTCTCTTATTCTTTGATGCGATAGTTGCTCATTGCACTGAACATGACTGATCTGAAGTGGAAGAATGTCCTTCAAGACCAGTGCTTCGGTTTGGAACTTGTCTTCGGGGCTTCACTTCTAATCAGAGACAACTTGAATCTGCACGCTGACTACTAAGAGCAACTACATGATCGGTTGAACGACGATCAGAGTATGGTGCCGTGACCGGTGAAGAAGTTGGTTGCAATGTTAGTTATGCTCATCACACACGTGTCCATCATTCCACAATGCCAAGAGCAACTGCATTCACTCCAGAGATTAGACCTATTTTGGAGGATATCATGTTCTTATATTCTCAATTACCAAAAAAAAAATAATGTTCTTATATTCTCATCTTTTGTTTCTTGTATTTTACAGTTTGTTTCATGGAAGATTAACGGCATTGCTGACTCCCTACTACGTGGGCTTTGTCGGTGACATGCACGATGGTTTGGCCCAATTCTGTTCCATGGATTCAGGAGATATGTTCATCTCATTCCATGTGTTTTACACGTTGACAATGGATATAATGTTTTTATACCCAAAAAAAAAAAAAAAAAGATTTCAGTTTTGAAATTAATATGGTTTGATGACTTGACTATTTGATCCAATTGTTACGATTTGAAATTTTTTGGAACTGCAATTTATATACCCTCCTTTTATCCATTGAAATGAACTACTAATCGTTGCTCTTGGGATTATTATTCTTTCGTGCCAAGTGTTTTCCAAATCTCTTTCAAAATTTTGAGATTTGGACTAATTACTATCATTGCCCCATACTTGATCTATGTTTACTCGATTTCCCTTAGTCCCAAATCCTTTCTGATTCCTCCTATAAAGCAAAATTTTTCCTCTCTTTCTCACTTGATAATTCAAGGTCTATGAATTGCCCTTGATCCCATCTCCTCCCCTCCAACTACCCACCTCGATCCCACCACAATCACTCCCATGATCCTTCTTCTCCCGCACCCACCTTTGGTTTCTGCATCTCCCCCATACCTACACCATCTACCTCCCTCCATGCCTCCTCTCATCTCCCTCACCCAACCCCCTCTGCAGCTTCCCGTATCCCTCTTCCTCGCCCTCCCCAACTGTTCTCACCCTGCCATCTTCCCAGAGTTATCATCTATGACATAAACGGTTTAAAGACCAATGATTGGTAGGGTTATTGAAGTTTTGTTGGTAAAGCTGTGAAGGGCCTTGCTGTATGTAATCAGCAATGAGGTCGTCTGGCTTTGTGCCATTGTCTCACTCACAGTACTTTCAAGCTAGCGTTATAAGCTCATGGAGATTGATTATAGCGCAATCAGCCTTGTCCAAGAGCATCTTCAATTTCCTCAAGTCATCGAACTGACCACATATCTAATACAACAGACAGAAATGACAATCCAGGAAAGCTTGCATTCCCTATTCTGAATTCAATTCAAGTCAGTTTAATCTAAAAATTTTTAAATACCATTTGGAGGTTTTCAATTTTTAAATAATTTTTTTGGGAAAGAGTACGTTACCTGGTCGCATGCAGCATGCGGCCCTTGTGCCAGACACAGAATCGTACTCTTAGGAATTTCCAGCTTTTCATGTGGGCGCAACGGTCATTTCATGCGGCATGCGGCCCTTGCATCGAGACTCCAGACACAGGCCACACCCTTTGGAATTTTTGTTTTCCATTGGGGGGGGGTTCATTTTTGCGCGGCCTTGATGAGGAATATCAATAGACATTTGAGTAGCTTTAAAAGCCATAACCGATGAAAGATAAGGGGAAGAGGTAGCTGCATGAAATTGAACTCCTTCATTCCCAAGTTGAGTTGCATGAGATAAGGAGAAGAATTGATGGACGTTGAATTGTGTAACCGCCTGGCAAGTAAATGGAACTAATGGCGGTTGAATTGATGGAGTGTTACTCGAAGCAGTCGATTGGGTTGAATTAGATGAAACGTTCTTTACCCCTAACCTGCCACATGTCTCTCCAAATGGTTGAGTCAGCTGAGGTTCATCTTCTCCGGTCACGTTAATTTCCATTGATCATCCTTGCTGCCTCACTTGCGGACTTTGAATTTTTCCCATTGTCTTCTTATTTCTTGAAAATCCCCATATTTCTTATTTCACCTCATAGACTTGGCCACTATTTATTTCACCTTCAAATGGTCAACATGGTTTCAATGGTAGAGTTGAGAAAAGAAAAAGAAAGGAAGGAGGGGGGAGAGGGAGAGGAAGAAAATAATCTTTGTTGGTTGATTTTCAAATTTTTGTTCATTAATAAAGTTAAGATTACGCCTCATGTAGTATTAGAGTATTTTCAATCCTCATATGGAGGCTCTTATCCATGCCAACGCATGCCATCACATTCAGCCTCATCCAATGAAGTTATTTTTGGAATGTATGAGTATACAACATTGAATTAGATTAGAGAATCAATTGTACAATTATATTGTATTAGATTAGGAGATCATATCCCTTAGATTAGGGAGGCAATCATGCCACCAGATTCCAATTATTTTATGTATAAATACTTTTACCATCTCTCAATGGAAAACAAGCTAATTTTAGCCTCGAATCTTCTTGTTACCAAATTAACAAAGGGGATAAGAGTTACTTGATGTACAACAAATGCATCACATCTTAGAGAATACAATTGCCCAATAGGGAATATGTAGTGATCCTTGCGACAACTCTTGTGTAAGACAGAATTCTCCACGGTTATACCATTGGATTCCCCAAACCGCAGAAAGATGTACTGTACAATTTTCTGGGATTATTATGGGAACCATTGGGAGTGACTTCGGTCAGATGCTATGAAAAAGCTTGGTTTGCTGCTGAGTGCAAGACACCTGAGCAGAGAGACTTCATCATTGATTCTGCACCTTGGTGGTTCGACAGATGCCTACTTCAGTTGTTCAAGCACCCCCCTGATGCTTCTTTGTTCAGACAAGAACGTGAAGCCGTGTTAATTTGGACACAAATCAGTGGAATCCCGGATACCTGTTTCAACGCGGGATTCATCAGACAAGCAATATCTTGTGCTGGTAAGGCTGTAGAATTCCAGTTAAACCATGCTGATTTGGGATTACCTAAGGGGACTGCTAGAGTGAAAATTCTATTAAAAAGGAATAAGCCAGTATATGTTTCTTCAAAAATCAAGGACATCCATGGTCATAATCACACTGTGGCTATTTCATATGAGGTGATTCTGTTCTGCACCTGCTGTGGGCGAATATGCCATGATATTTCTCAATGTCCAAGTCCGAGAGGGCCTCCGGATCCCACACTCCCCCCAGTGGGATTTTTCAGTAAAGCTGCTATTCCACCAATCAGGGTCAACCACATACCTGAGATCCCAAAGTGCCCGAATTTACCTTAGTCTGAATCAAACTCAACTTCGGCCATGGATGTCTCTTATGGAAATGAGGTTAACATCCCTGGTATCCATATTTTGAACTTTGAGCAAGAATCTGTTGCACACAATGCACTTTGAGGATAGGAAATACAAATACTGAGGGTACTGGAGGTACCAACTTTGGTAATTCATCTGGCAGTCCCACTTTCTCAAACCTCCCTGACATCAATATGACAACCCAAACAATGCAGCCCATGCAACAGAACCTCTTTCCTCTCCCTGAAGACATGAACTGGAATTTGTTTGAAACCCTCTCACCTGGAGTCCCTAACACAACTTGCCAGACTGCGACCACCACAACTTGTACCACACCATTGGTCCAGCACACTGCAGTAAACAATACCTACCAAAGTACTATCATCTCTAATGCTAGGAATACTGAACAACATTTTTCCCATCAGACCTTCTCAGCTTGTGGTTTCTTTGTTGGGAATCCTAGTAACTTCCTCACCACCAAGAAAAGAAAAGTGACTTTCCCTACTGAACCTTCACCTGTTCTTTCTGAGCTTGACAAAATCAAAACCTTCCTAACCCAATCTCTAGAATCATCCTCTGATCCACAAGTCCTCCTCCCCATGGTTCAGGAATGGCTGGCTACGATCTCAGTTTCATCACTAGATGAGCCGTCTCCCCCTCCTCCCATAGTCATGCCCAACTTTACAAGCTACACTGTGAGTGAACCAGATGAGCCCTATGACCAACCACAGGTAAGTCCCCCAAACTCAATATCTGATTTCCATAATTTCTTTATTGTCTATTTTATAATCCAGCTTAGCATTGTTTTTTCTTGGTTTTTGTTCTCAAACAAATACATCAAACGAGGATTTTATCCCAGAAGGTTTTCTTTTCTTAGCTTATTACTCCTGTTTTTAATGATCTCTATCACAGTACGACACATTGCATCTCTTGTTGTCACATTAATTTCCTTCACACCTGCTTTTCTTTACATGTTCATTTGTTATGCTACTTCTATAATCATCATGAAGTTGGTATCCTGGAATGTTAGGGGATTGAACAACAAATTTACATTACAATGCTTAGGTCACCATCTCAAAAATCTCAAACCTGATCTAGTTTTTATATGTGAAACCAAAGTCACTGACTACAGCAAAATAAAATGCAAAGCTATCTTTGACAATTTCCTCTCCCTAGCCACCCAAGCTAGTAATGGAACTAAAGGCCTAAGTGGAGGACTGTGGGTACTAATTGCAAAGAACACTCGGACCTCTGTTGCTTTTGAACATCAATATTTTATTGACGTTAACATTACTGAATCTGTGGGTCTTAACTGGAGATTAATTTGTGTTTATGCCCCCACAACACCCATTGGAGAGGAAAAAATGCTGGATTGACCTAAACAATTGCATCTCAACTATTAATTCAACCTACATCTTAATGGGAGATTTCAATGAACTTCTTAGCCAAAGTGACAAACTTGGAGGAAAATCTGTCTCACCCCCATCATGTACCCCATCCCTTAAATCCATCATTGAAGATCTATCCCTCGAAAACATAAAATTACCTGGCTCACCTTTCACCTGGACCAATAGACAAAAACCACCAAAATTAATTAAAGAATGCCTGGATCAAGTTCTAGCCTCACCAAATTGGCTCATGATGTTCCCTAAAGCTACCCTGAAGAAACTGTCACCCGCTGGATCCTACCACAACCCTCTCTACCTGAACACCTCTACTGAAACAAAATCTTACAAAAAACTCTTCCATTTCCAATATGCCGAGACCTATCACCCTGATTTCAAAACCTTCTGCTCCCAGACTTGGACATCTCTTCATCCCTCAAACCTTCATAACAAACTCACCAATATGAGTTTCCTCTTGTCCAAATGGAACAAGGAGATTTTTGGACACATCAACTCCTTACAAGTCAAGTACCTAAACCAAATTGCTTTGATTGAAGAAAACCCCAAAACCCCCCTGAACCTTGAGGATTTAGACTCTATCTTACACAGACTCAAATGGACTTTTGATGCTGAAGAAACCTTCTGGCTCCAAAAATCCAGACATGCCTACATCCATGATGGAGATCGCAATACTAAATTCTACCACTGTATTGCTAAAGCAAATCTGAGGAAAAGACATCTCCTCTCAGTTCTAAATGAAGAGGGGGAAAGAACAGAAGACCCCATATTGATGGCCAAAATCTTCACACACCACCTATCTAAGATCTTCACCTCCTTTGACCCCCGCGACACATCCTTTGTTGAATGCCTCTTCCCCAGTATCCTAGATCCTTCTGAATCACCCTTAACTGCATCTCCAACTTTGAATGAAGTAAAATCGACTGTTTTCAAGATTGAGGGTTTTAAAGCCCCAGGACCTGATGGCTATCAAGCTTGTTTCTTTCACACCTTCTGGGATCTCATTGCTGATGATGTCTACAATTTTGTCAATGATTTCTTCACCACTGAAGCCCTCCCTGAAGGTTGTAACCACACTCTGTTATGTATGATCCCTAAATCTGACAATGCCATGATTGCATCTGACTTTAGACCCATTAGCCTTCGCAATGTCTCATACAAAATTCTTGCAAAAATCTTGGCAGACCGATTTAAGCTCTACCTACCCCTCATCATCTCCCCCAATCAGGCTGTTTTCATCCATGGTCGACAAATCACTGACAATATTGTCATTGCTCAAGAAATCTTTCACTTCCTAAAAAGGAAGAAATTCAATCGCACTAGCTTTGTGGCTTTGAAATTGGACATGTCTAAGGCCTATGACCGTGTGGAGTGGATCATGATAACAAATATCCTTAAATTTCTTGGTTTCCCAGAAAAATGGATAAATCTGATCAGATCTCTCATCAGCACAACTTCTTTCTCTTTTAAAATAAATGGTAGTCCTTTTGGCTACTTTAAACCTTCCAGAGGCCTCAGACAAGAATGTCCTCTTAGTCTCTACCTATTCCTCCTTACTATGGAAGTCCTCTCACGACTGTTAGAGGCAATCAGAGGGATGGGAACCTTTAAAGGGATCAGAATTGCCAAAAGTGCTCCTAAAATCACACATCTCTTCTTTGCATATGACACTTTTATTTTCTGTAGGAACTCTGAAGAAGATATTTTATCTATCAAAGCTACCCTTGAGCTTTTCTTTGATCTTACTGGATAGGAAACAAACTTCTCTAAAAGTGAATTTTTCTTCAATAAAAATACTAGCAGTGAAAATAAAAGAACTTGCACACTGCTTGGTATGAAAGAGATGAAGCCTGAATCCTTATACCTGGGAACCAAATTTTTCCACCACAAATCCAAAGTGAAAGAGTTAGAACCCCTTGTCCATCGCATTAAATCCAAATTAAACCTTTGGAAGGCAAATTGCCTGTCTTTTGTTGGGAGGCATGTGTTAATACAATCTGTCTTAGCATCCATACCATCTTACCTTATGAGTTGCTTTTTATTTCCACAAAAAACTTGCTCATCCTTAGATTCAATCTACCTTAATTTCTGGAACAATAACCCACCAAATAAACACAAGACCCATCTTATTGGGTGGGATAAAATCTGCACCCCCAAAACCATGGGTGGATTGGGACTTCGCAAATCCCACAACCATAATAAAGCCCTCATCACCAAATTAGGTTGGAGACTGTAAATGAAAATAATTCCCTTTGGGCTAAGGTAATTAAGGCAAAATACTTCCTCCATGCCTCCATCTTCAACCCATGCGTGGTAAAAAAGAAAGGAACCTGGACTTGGAATAGCATTGCCTCTGTGCTAACTGACCTCAAAAAAATCGTGTGGAGAAGAATTGGGAATGGAATGAGTACCAATTGTTGGTATGACCCATGGGTACCAACTATTCCAGGACACTGTATACCCCCAAATTTTCAAAACTCGGCGTACAGCCTGGTAAGTGACCTCACTAGCAACCAAAATTGGAACTATGACATCCTATCACAAATTCTACCCAACTGTTTAAATCATGAAATCTCTAAATTGATTCTATCTGAATCCATGGACTGCTGGAGATGCTCTCTTACTAAAAATGAAAGCTTCTCCACCCAACTTGCGGCAAGTTTTTTCAATCCAATTTTGCAAAATAGGCCCCTTGTATCCAAATGGTGGTGCTTTTTCTGGAAACTAAATATTCATCCGAAATTTAAAATATTTTTTTGGCGTGCCTTAAATGCAGGTTTACCTGTCAAGGCCACTCTCTCAAAGTGGACATCGATCGAGCCTACATGTGTTTTCTGTAGTGCTCATGATGAATCCCACTGGCACCTCTTTCTATCTTGTGAATGGACTAAGCGTATCTGGGCCTGCGGACCCCTCGGACTCAGAACAGAGCACCTAAGAAGCTCTAATTTGGCACACCTATGTGCCTCCCTCCTCCAATCCAAGACCATGGACAAACAAACTGCTACTTGTTTTTTTTTTTTTTCCAGTTTTCATTATTACATGTTATTTTATTTGGACTGTAAGAAACAAAGTAATTCATCAACTAGAGTCAACAGACCCAACCCCTGTACTCAAACTTGTCACCAAATGGATTAGATATCTGAATTTAAGACCACCGTTGGAGTACAGCCAACCGCTTGATAATTTTGTTCATACACACACTGATCTTGAGGCTCCTACACATACTAATCATGAAATGAATTTTCCCATTTTATGTTGTGCAGATCTTTCTATACCAAATGTAGGCCTAATAAGATGGACGTACTGCTTTTTGATTGATGATCAGAGTGTTTTAGCATCTGCAGGATTTGCTACATCAACCGATGCAATGAAGGCTGAGCTACATGGAATCTTACAGGGGTGGAAACATGCTGTTACTGATGGAATCCAATTAAAAGAAATTTGGATCACTAACAAAAAACTTCTCAATCTTTTGCTTGCCAAGGAGAATATAAATATTCCTTGGCAAATAGTCCCTAGTTTTTTTGATCTAGCTGAGAAAACCTTGAACTTTGCAAATGTACAGTTTAAATATAAAAACAATAGATGGACTAATAGACTATGCTCTCTAGCAACCTTCCCTATTACCAACAGAACTATTATCCCTCCCTCTCTATATGATGTAAATATGTTTTTCTCTCTTTAAGTTGAATATATTACTGTTTCTCATAAAAAAAAAAAACGCTTGTGTAACTTTGTGTGAGAGAGAGAGGGAGAATTGTAGGTAGCTAGGGATAGAGGTTTATGTGTGTCGACTTCTCTCCCCTCCTCTCCTCTTACTTAGTGCATGTAAGCCACTAAAACTTACTTTGCTGTGATTGGTAAGATGTGGGATCCCATTGGGTAATCCATTTAAGATTCTATAAGCAATAATATCTCTAATTCTCAATTAAAGATATTTGCATCACGGATACCAAAAAATGTATAAACGCATTTGCCTCCAATGCATTAAATTTATCATAATCAAGTCCTTCCATTTTGCAATATCCATAACATACCTATGGGCACAAAATAATTATTGTCGCACGATTAATCTATTGGAATGTCTTATACATAATCTGAACCATCGATTTAGCATCAAAATTAATTCCAAAATATTAGAAGGTAATTATTAACAAATAATAAAATGGCAAAAGGTTTTGTGCACTGTCCTTGGATGGGGCTGGGGGCATAAAAACTAGGTCTTAATAATATTTTAAATCATTTTCTAAAACAATTTACAAAGCATTCCTCCGGTACCATAATTTCTTTCTCTTGATATACTTCGTATGAAAAGTGGATAAATAACTATTATGAATCCATCATACTAATATGGAGCTTAAGAGACATCAATCACTAATACATGAAAACCCGTAACACCCAACTGCAATGATATCAAGACCAATGCCGCTGATTCAGATTTGAGTTAGGCGATTTTTCCGATCCAACTGTTATTCCTCAAAGAATGGATTGCAGGTTTATAAATAAGGGAAATTTACATATACTATCCCTGAGGTTTGACGAAAAGATATTTTCAGTTTTTCATCCCCCAGTTTTGGAAAATTCTGCGTACCCCCCCTGAGGTTTGCAAACGGTAACAAATAAGTCTATTTCGTTAGTTCATGACTAACATTGTTAAAAATTAGACTTGAACTGACGGAATTGCTCTACTAAGAAGAACCCAAAAAAAAAAAAAAGAAAGCAAAACTTGCAACTCATCTTCCCCAATCGATTTGGGGAAGATGAGTTGCAACCATCCCAGCTCCCAACTTTAAAACTCTTCCGACCTTGTGATTTTGGATATCTGCTTCAAACTGGTGGGAATTTGATCCGAATCTGATTGAAGGAACTCCTTCAAGTCCTTGTAAATGACTGAGATCGTCTCTACGGAATGGGATGGGATACAATTTCGGCCACGGAAATCAAGGCTTCAAGAAGCTTTAAAAACCTCTTCCTCTTCTTGACCACAGAAGGTAAATAATAGACCTTATAGGCACCATAACTAGTGAAGCCGAGTGCTGCGAGTAGCAAAATCCATTTCTTCCTCCTCCGTGAGAAATCCAAACCCTTTTGCACCAACTGCAGGTCCATGTAGTAGAAGAGCGAATAATCCTTTTGCACCAACTGCAGGTCCATGCAGAAGAAAAGCGAATAACCCTTTTGCACCAACTGCAGGTCCATGTTTGTGAATAACCCTCCGTGAGAAATCCTAACCCTTCCTGCTCTTGGGTCTCTATTTTTCTTGGGTGCAAAGGACGACATTAAACCCATTCATCTGAAATGGCCCAAGATTTTTGATGGATTCAAAGTGAGCAGAAACCAAGTCTGTAGTTTCAGATGACAATGGTGAAAAATCTGCAGTTGGGCTGACACAGTAGGTTGAGTTGGATTTAAGAAGAAAACCTAACAGAGGATTGATAAGATTCGCGGTTAGTTCATCTCTAAATGTGTTGGAATTTAGATTTAAACAGTCACTAGAAAACGAAGCCGACATCTTGATTTCTTTCTCCAAGCCCCATCTGACGAGGGAGTAGTAAATGTTCTTCAGAGATGGCAGAACCAAACCCCAATTCTCCTCATGATCTCTGTGGCAAAGGACAGCATTTCCCACCACAATGGTGCTGATTTGGGTCGAAGGGAAGTAGGTCAGAACATGGGTCCTGACCCAGCTTTCTGCCATTAAAATGCTCGAAGAAACCTCATAAAGTTGGCATTCACTCACGGAGACAGCAACAGGGACATCAGTGTGAGACAAGCTTTGAAGAATCATGGGAGATGGATCAAGGATGTTCAACGGTTTGATTGATTCTTGACCTGCATCTACTACAAATACAGAGAAATGAAACAAAATTTGAAACTAGAGAGAAAGCAATCCATCGGGCAATCCATCAATGGGGCGCTGGATGGTTGCAACTCATCTTCCCAATTCCCCAATCGATTTTGGGGAAGATGAGTTGCAGGTATTGTTTTTTGGGTTTCTTCTTAGAAGGGCAATTCTGTCAGTTCAAGTCTAATTTTTAACAGTGTTAGTCATGAACTGACGGAATGGGCTTATTTGTTACCGTTTGCAAACCTCAGGGGGGTACGTAGAATTTTTCAAAACTGGGGGTGAAAATATCCTTTTGTCAAACCTCAGGGGTGGTATGTGTAAATTTCCTTATAAATAGTTATTATTGTTTTGTAGCCTTAGTACGCTTGAAACCTGAATCAGATCCACCACAACATATGTGATCGACTTGATCACAAAAAAAAAAAAAAAAAAAGGGGCACTGTTCTCTATGCCGTAGCGTAGGCTGCGCCCAGGCACATGGGGGTGGGCGCAATGACCACCCTGCCCCCCTGCACAGGTTGCCCATGTGTCTGGGCGTAGGCTGCGTTGCGGCACAGAGAACATTCTCCCCAAAAAAAAAAAGAAAAGAAATTAGTAATGGGAGAAAGACACACCGCCCTTGCATTTTGACACAGTGCGTGTGAAATGACCATCGTCACCCCTGATCATTTCTGGGATTCCAGAGGGTGTGGTGGTCATTTTCTGTTCCATTGTGTCAAGGTACAAGGTGGCATACGCTATGCAACCGGATGGCATTCTCTTTCCCATTAGTAATTGATTGGCAAATCAACCAATTCCACTTCTACAGAATAACGAATACTTCATTACCAAAAAACAAAAAAAAAAGAATATCAGATACTTTCATAGTTTTAAGTATCGGTTTGGTGAGTGGTATGGAGAAGGCCAAAGATGTTACAAAAAAAAGGTCTGAATTGTTCGATATTTATTGAAACGGGTCATGGAATCCGTTACGGTATCAATTCGGCCGATACCAAACATAAGGGATCCCTAAAACCATGGATATCTTAGGGGTGACTTCTTCATGATGTACAAGTGTTACCTAATCCTGTTTACTGACCATCTGAGTCGTCCTATCCGGCACCGATATGAACCAACTACAAACCGAGAGAAGCAAGGTGCAACCTTTAAGGGAAATAGTTAGGTACCTCACACCATACCCACTATTTTTTTGGGTAGAACCCAAACCCACCATTAACCCCATTTAGCCATGCACGAGGTGAAGAATAAAAATAGGGAAAGTGTTCTATGTCCAGGAGCGAGGCTCTTGCATGTGCACAGGGTATCAAGTTTGATGTCATTTGTGCATTTCGTGGAGAGGTAGGATGGTCATTTTGGTCTCATATGTCTGGGTGCAAGGCTTGCATTCTTAGATAGAGTTTTTCTTCTCGTTTTACGATTGAATTCTTAAGTGTGATGCACTGGGCCCAAGTCACATTGGAAGTCGAAACTATGATTTTAAAATTGTATTCGATCTGGATCAGTATCCGATGTTGCATTGGTGGAAATGTTGTTATTAAGGGTAAATTTGTCTAAAAAATAAAATTTTAAATTGAGGGCAAAACCATCAAATTCAATTCGATACGATCGATCTGTATCGGCGGCTCGGTGCCGGTATCCAACCTCGATCGGTAAAGGTTCATGAGAATTGACAGAATTAATAAGGTTGGTATTTTAGAATAGACAATACAGACTTTTCAACAATTCAAATACATCACGAGTCTTCTTAGTAAATAATTAATTAGGAGTAATTAACAATTTATACCCTCATTAATACCCCACCTTGTACCTTACCCAACAACCACCATTTTGTTCTCATCTTTGTTCTTAATGCTTTAATGAAATAAAGGGCATATAATTCCATGAAAAGAAAGATTTATGTTTTTCCAGAAAGGGAAATTAAGAAACAAATCTTCTTTTTCAAACTCTCTTGTCATGGCGCATCAACTGATACGACGGCAAATGGTGATTCCATCGCCGACGGGCAGTTGGCAGATCTCGATTCTTGGGTCGACAGCAAGGGCTTTGTTGAGTTCCATCACGAAATCTCTGTAATACCTGACATACTTACGGAGCGGAGCATCTGGCGGCGCCACCACCGATCCGTTCCAGAGAGTATTATCGTAACCGATCACACCTCCGATCTTAACCAGATCTATCAGTCTCTTGTGATAGTTCAGATAATTGTCCTTGTCTGCATCCACAAAGACGAAATCGAATGTTCCATGCTTCCCCTGTAAGAACACGCAAATAAACATTAATCAAACATCTTGGGGGCTACTCCAGCCTTTTAAATAGAGGGGATTTGAGTGGAGATTTCACTTACATCCTCGAGCAATTGATCCAGAACGGGCAAAGCAGGGCCTTCCCTGAAATCAATCTTGTGAGCTACTCCAGCCTTTTGAATACTGGGCAGACCCAATTCGAAGTTCTCCCGGTTGATGTCCATGGCCAGAATCTACAGAGAAAAGAAAGAAGAAAAAAAAAAAATCTCATTTTTAGAGTTACCCTTTTATAAATTCTATGTTTGATTTTGAATTTTATTAAAAGTACCTTTCCATCTTCAGGGAGAGCAAGAGCAGTGGCGAGGAGAGAGTATCCAGTGTAAACACCGATCTCCATAGTGTTCTTGGCGTTGATGAGTTTGAGGAGTAAGTTCAAGAACTGACCTTCGTCTGCAGAGGTGGTCATGAGGTTCCTGTTTCAAATCAATTCCCAAAATTAATAAGATCGGGATCTCAACACATGGAAGCCTCAGATCTCTCTCTTTCTCTCTCTCTGAGTTTTGATTCTCACCATGGGTGCTTGGCTGTCACTTCACGAAGCTCTTTCATTGACTCTGGCTCCCTTGGGTACACACTGGTTTCAAGTATGTACTGCAAAAGAAGAGAAGAGGAGCAGAACAGAACAGAATTGCCATGAGTGAAGGGGAATAAGGAGGAGGGAGAGATCATGAAAGATGGGAATTGAAGTTTGAAGTGGAAATACGAACCTGGTAGAGGGCATCGCTCTGGAGAAGACTCTTGTGGCCAACTTCCGAATGCCTACCTGCTTGAGTGGTTTGTTGTTGTTGTTGTTCCTCTCCATTAGTCGCCATTGCTGTTTCTCTCTGTGTGTTTTATAAGCTTTTTTGGGTTCCTTTCTTTGTTTATTGGTAAGAGAAACTTGAAAGGTTTAACCTGAAGGAGAAGAGTGAAGATCAGGGGGAATTTAAAGGCAAGAACAAGTGCGGGAGTTGGTGAGCTTCCTCTCTGTCTCTCTGAATGAATCCCACTGTGAGGTGGAGGTTGAGGAGAGGAGAGAGGATAAAAAATGTGGGGCCCACTTCGGGCCCGCTGACCAACAACTATGACTTTGTCGAAGATGGTGTGGCCCACCACTCATCTCACCAACTCCCCTTTGAAAGGAATTTCAGGATGATGATGATGCCCATATGCATGCCATGTACATCAGTAATGAGGCCATACATTTCCTGTCATAGACTCATAGTCAAGGTTTTAGTAATTGGTATCTTTAGGATCGGTATCGGTCTGATACGAAACCGATTTGGATCAGCCTGTATCGATTCGGATAAGGGTTTTAGTAATTGGTATCGGTCTAGATCGAACAAGTTTACTTCTATTTTTTTTTTTAAATTGATTTTTTTATATATATTTTTATACTTGTCCATATCGATCCAGTGATACGAGATCGATCAGGAATCAATATCAATCTCCATTGATATTGATACGAATCATTCGATATGGTCAATCCGATACCGATTCCTCAAACCATGGTTTGAATCGGATGATTTTAACCCTAAATTTAAATAAAAAAAAGTTTTAATTACATTTTTACCTTTAATTAGTACTCGTGGATAGATATTATATCGATCAAGAATCGGTATCGATCTCTATTGATACTGATACAAATCGACCGATCCCACTAATCCGTTACCGATTACTCAAACCATGGTTATAGCTGTTGAGTCATTCATTTGGAGGTGAGCATCGTGAGCTGAAAGTAACATGTATGGCATGGCATGGCACATGACAATGGGGTTTGCTTTTCGATGTGAAATAAAAACTAATCACAACTCACAAGGTTAGGAATTAGGATCTAAAAAATGTTTTTGTGACTGACCAAAGGAGAAGGACACAAAAGTCATTAATACCAAATAAGTGGACGCAAAAAGTTGGTAAATGGTAGGTGAGTGGGTGCCACAAGTCCACAAGCTCTTCTCCGCAATTATATAATAATATAATAATAATGGCCCCCACCCCCAGCTTCCTCTGGTCTGTATCTCCTATGTTACTTGTTTCTATTCTTGATTTCAATTTTCCTGTTTTAATCTGCGTAGAGGCATATAACTCACACCTAAAATTAACAAATTGGGTTTTTTTGCATTTGTTAGAAGGACAATAAATTTTAACAGTTGTAGGATTTCTTACATGAAGAGATAAGATAGATGTAGAACTTTTTTGGGATCTCGCAGGGGTTGAAACATGTTGAACGACTGAAGATTAAGCTTCAAGAAATATGGTGCAACAGTAGAGAAATATGCATTTTTTTGCATCCAGCTGATGATATTTGCTGGCCCTGGAAGTTAACTTACTTCTTCAACTCGATGATTTAACCACAAACTTTACTAATGTTAAGTTTTTTTAAAATCATAACTCTAACTTACACAGTGCGATTAGGTATTTGGCCTCTAAAGCTATTTTGAACAACTGTAATATTTTTTGGTATGAACAAGATGTAACCTTTTCCTATTCTTAGTAATATATTTTTTTCGTTTCTCATATAAAAAAACTATATAATAATAATGGAAGAGTTTCTTACACGAACATTGTGCAATTTCATGCCTTGGAAAATATGGGGTTTATGGAACATTTTATAGGGGGTGATACTACAGTAATCTGAGTCTTATGAAGAGTGCCCACATGCAATTTTAAAATTAAGTTGACGTTGTTTAAATCTTTTACCCATAGTAATATAACATAAAATGATTTTTTTTTTCATCAAAACATAAAATAAATTTATGCTCTCCTCTTATAATTTATGAATTATAAATTGAAATACGTTTCCTGTGCCGCAAGTATGGGGGAATCTCCCGTATCACACCAATGGCAACATGGGAAATAATATTATTTATATGGATTCATATACTCTAAGAGGAGATAGAAGATAATAAAAAATCTATTGTACACTGACAGTTGAAATTCTTTTTACTTATAAATTATAACAAAAACGCAGAAGTTTGGAATACCAAAATCCGAAATCACACCAATGAGAAGGTGGATTTATTCAGTAGGAACTCACATTTTGTTTGAAAAGAAGAATCTTTTTCCCATAACGAGAATAAAGAGACTTAAGATTTCATACCCAAATAACAAAGGCTCTATTTGTTTATGTTTAAAAAAGTAATAATTTTGTTTTCACTATTTATAAATATCAATTATAAAAACATGAGAAACAGATTGTATGATGCCAATGTGTAGTTTTTCTCTTGTAGGAATTTTTTATTTTTATTTTTTTCATTTGCTCTGAAAATGTAGACCCCATATGTATGATATCTTTTTAGGACTTCCATTGATGTAGCATGGAGATTCCTCCCTACACAAGTAGCTTGGGAATCATGGTTTGAGGTATCAGTATTGGATTGCTCAAATACAACCGATACTGCACAGTTTTGAAGGTGACTGATATCGATACTTGGTCGATACCGTATTAGTGAAACGGTAAGTAAAAGGGGTAAAATAGTAAAAAAAATTCATTTTTTAGAAAACAGAGGTAAACTTGTCTGATATGACTGACCCATACCATATCAACATTGTATCGATTTTGAAGATAACCGTCTAACCGATACCCGATCCAATACTGTGCACTAAAACCATGTTGGGAAACCCTCCCCATAAAATAAAAAAATTTCAAGCATAAGAATTTTTTTATAAGAAATCAAACTCCAAAGAGAACTTTTGATAATCACACAAACCACATGCCAATCCCAAAACGTTAACCAGCTTTTAAGGAATCGTAAAATGATGGATTTACACAACGCACACCAGACTCACACAAGAGAGATAACTTTGGTTGAGATGAATTTGGTGATTCCAAAATGGGCGACCACAACACCCACCCACCCACCAACTATTAGGTCGATTACATTTATTTGTAGGTGGGGAATGACTTTCCAACTTGTTGTGCCCTCTTTGACAAATAAAATACTCACAAATAAGGAGAGAAAAGAGAAAATATCCAATGGCAAAGCTAAGATTAAGCTATGAATTTTCTTCTAAAAATTAAATGAGAAAAGGTTTTTTGGGCGGCCAGGGGGAGGGAGGTACGTTAGTATATTCCATCTCATATGAAATGAGTTGTTAGTTAAAACTTTTATTCAAAAAAGGAGAAAGTACACGGTCGTGTAAATCGTGTCCGTAACTTTTTCCCCCTTAACTTTTTGTTTTTCCTAAAAAATACCCTCTCTTTATTTTTTGCTTTTCCCCAAAATTGCTTTTCATTCACAATTTTTTCTCTCTCCTCTATACATCTCTCTCATCTCTATTCACCTCATCTCTGCAACTGTGTGCCGGGAGCGACGAGGACTTGTCGGAAGACCAAAATCGAAACCTTTCCCCTTTTATAACTCTCTGTGAATCAAATCTACAGAAAAAGAAAGTTTCCTTCCCTCCCCTTGCACTAATGCAGCAATTCTAGTTCCATTGCAAAGATAAGAAGGAAGTTTCTCCTACCACTTGACAAAAGTGGTATTCTCGAAGAACACATCCCTTCCTAACAGCTCAACTTGAACCCATCGCGATACATTTTTGTCCAGCATCGGCACTCTGTCTCTCTGATTGTCTGTATTAAAGCTGTGAGGGAATAGGGATATTCAAGGCTATTTGTGTTGGTCTTTTTTCCAGATTAAAGCTGCTCATTTCCATGTGGTGGTCTTTTTCCTCAAAGACAAAATTAAAGTTTTTCTTTTCCAGCCGAAAGAGGTTATGGAGCTCTTTTGTGGAAAACTTCACATTCTCTAGTAGTCTTTTTAAATTTGGGTACAATAATGATGATACGGAAAGGAGAATTGGAGTGCAAATGCAGTTCATTTCCATGTGGGTTACTTTTCAGAATCTGCTTCCATTTGCAGCTTGAAGGCATCGTGGTAACCCACCTCACGCATCTCACCTCTAGCTTTGTATTCTTGAAGTTTCTTCAGCCCTTCTCTGATCTTTTCCCGGTTGTTATCGATCCTATCTTGGTTTCTCTATTTCTGCTTCTCTGACTCTCTAGCTGCAGTGAGGCACAACATGGCTCTTGTGCTCTAGAAAACAAGCAAGTACGCAAGATATTAGCAGAGAGTATGAATTGTCCCGATAATGAAGAAAGGTAAAAAAGCAGGGAACAACAAAACTCATCAGTCCGAGCTCCTTGATGGACGTTTCGATTGATCCCATCTCATTGCTACTAGCACCTGCTGAAGATAGAGGAAGTTGCAGTAGAAGATGCTCTAGATCAACCACATCTTCCTTCCCCAAATTGACTGAGATTTCGTTCCCGTATTGCAGATGGTCCTTGAAACTTCTACAAGCAACTTCCGTGAGTGCTTCTCAATTTTCCCATTGAAGACTATAAAACAACAATTGGAGAATGGCATCTGGGTTCTTGACGGTGAACATTCTTCCCTTCCCTGTGCAGAAAACATAGGTTCCGAAAGGCCTGTAAGGACTAAGCTCGATGAAGCTAGTAACTGTTTGCAACAACGAATTGGTACACCCCATGAATGTGCTAGCGGTGTGGCTGGCAAGGGACGAAGCATTTCTCACTACATCATAGAAGGACGACGATGCTTCTTGAGATCTAGCGATTGATTCCAGCTGGGTTGAGTTGAAGAATGGGACAAGGGTCTGCAATTTTCCTTTGATGGATGAGAGAGGAGAACAGAGGAGAGAGAAAATTGTGACTGGAAAGTAATTTTGGGGAAAAACAAAAAGTAACGAAAGGGTATTTTTTAGGAAAAGCAAAAAGTTAAGGCGGGAAAAGTTACGTACACGGTTTACACGACCGTGTATGAAACCTTTCCCCTTTAAAAAATAAGTTTTTAATTATTTAATTTTTATTTCAATTTTAAAAAAATTAATTATCTTTTATTTTTTTTTGTATGAAGTTTGATTTATACACGAAACCAAAATTGTACCTCTTTTGAATTTTTCATTTTGGATAAAGTTTTCCTCCATCCATAGACGAGTAGAAGACGGTTCACCTACCATCCTAGGGTTCACAAACCCCTCCTAAGGTTTTGGTATGTTCCAAAATACCCTCCCGATAGGAAACTTGGTCCTCTCATTTTTTACTTTGCTTTTGAAAAGTAAGCGTTAAATTTGATCATTATTCGATATCTAGAAAATGATCAAAATTAGCCACCATATCCTTCTATGTACGTCCATGCACCCCCAAAGTCTCGTGCAACCACTTTATAGTTCTGAAATTTTTATTAATTTATTTTAATGTTGTGTGACTAATTTCGATTAGATTCAAACTTAATATGTAAGCAAGAGAACATAAGCTATTTCTATCATCAAAATTTCAGCCCCATCTGAATTTCCGTGTGACCAATATAATACATGATTACAAAAATTGTGAATAAAATAATGCAAGGTCTGCATGGAGAATGAATGGCGATCGAGTAGCATGAAATGTGAGAATAGAGAGCATGATTCGTGATCTCAGTATCGGTAAGATCAGATTGGATCGGACGATACGGATCGGGATCGCCCAAATTCGGGTAAATATGACACTTTTGTCTCTATTTTCTTATAAAAAATAAATTTTTTACATTTTTATCCCTGTCTGTACAGCTGGATTGAATCAGTATCGAGATCGGTCTCGGCCGATATCAATCCGATCTGGCCAAAATCGGCTGATCCGATCCGATACCTCAAACCATGATAGAGAGGGTTAAATCATCGACGTAAACAAGTAATGATTGGAATTGAAATTGTAGTTAGTCACAAGTAAAACATATCGTTCCTTGTGAGATTGGATCACAGCTTAAAAGGGAACAATCAAAAGGAGAAATGATTGGATCATTTGAAATGCTCACATGCTTAGTGGTCTGGTTCGCATTCTTGTGTTACTTTGCGGTCTAACCCCGTTGCATTTCATTTGATTTCTCCCCTCCACACTACTCGCTCTAATATTACTTGATGGGATGCAAGTAAAACTCTTACTTAAAAACCAGTCGTTAAGGAAATGGTATTCAAGTCTTTATAAGTCTTTACATCGGGCTACTTACATTTAATGTGGGATCGATTGCTTTTGTATCGAATCTCAACACAGCTACCTCATTAGGGTGTAAGTTTAGTCTTGTTGGCTCAACCCACCTTGAGCCCGAACATGGTCTGAGCTGGATTTTTCAACCTTGGGGGCAGTTTAGGATTTAAATTTTCAAGCCCTGGGTCAGGGTCGGGCTGGGCCAAGGTTGAGGCCTCGGGCTAAGCCCAACCTAGCCAGGCCCTATGTTAGATTATGCTTTACAATTTCTTGTTTACATTTTAGAACTTTCATTTAGTATCTAATTATCTATTGATTTACAGAAAAAAAAAGATAAGTAATTATCTATTAAATGAAAATATTTACAATTTTAAGATTGGGTTAAGTTTTTTAACCCAAAGAAAAGTCTAATAGTCAATTGAGTACGAAACAAACCAATACCCAATCACATGAAGTAGGACAAGTCAATCAGGCCCTAGCAAAAATCAAGGTCAATCAGGACCAACCCGACCCAATCCGGCCCGATCAAGGTCAATCAGAGTCGGGCTAGGCTGGGCTAAGCCCGGTAGGGTTGGGCTTGGGCTGAGATATCTCAGCTCGACCTAGGGCCAGGTTGGGCTTGGATTGAGCTAAGTCCAGGACTCAGGGTTGGACTAGAGTTTTAAAAAACCCGGCCCATCCCAACCTTGTTTCACTCCTATACCTCATATCACAAAAGATGTGTTCTCAAAGAGCAATAGGAGTGGTATGTATAGTCTTGAATAACCAAGGGAAGCTTATTTTCCGCAACGGATTACTTCTGCCCGACGTTAGTTATTGTTGTTGTGGCTTTAGCGATGAGACTTGGGACTAAAGACATGTCTCTTTTGGCTAGAATTTGATCTGCGACTATCAAGTCTTTGTTTGGTGTTCGGCTGATGATGATGTAAAACCATAAACAAAGATTTCTATGGTACTTAGTGATATAAAATGTTGTAAATAGAGATTTGAATTTTGTGTGTTCTCATATATAAACTGATTTAGGAATGTGCACGCTCATAGTGTTGCAAAATGGGCTGTCTTTCCCTAACCCTAGATTATCAAGAGATCGGATCACATCCTTGTACAAGTACCGTCCAAGGCCCTAGAGTCCATGATCCACGCTTGATTATCAGTATCATCCTTTCTAGAGGTTCTCTTACCCCTGGTTACCTTTATTTTTGGCCTTATGAGACTTAATAAAAGTTGTCCAATCGGATGGTAGAAGCTTTCAATTCTTCGCATATCTAGAAGCAACATGGCAAACAAGAAATAGGGCACTCACCTATTTAGGGATCTTCATCCTTTCAAGTGCGGCCACTGCACCATATTAAAGAATCCAACCGTAAAAACATGGACAGTGACATCTTTTTATCCTCTCAAGTGTTGGGTGGACAGTTGGCACTGGAGAGGATAAATTTCCCCGACTTTGGAGGCAGTTTCTCTTCACACACATCCTTCATGGATAGGTATGCGTGTCTTGGGATGGAATGAAATTTTGGGCATTATCTACTTCATACAGTTAGGGATGTAAATGAATAGCCGAAATCCGTTTTCATATCCATGTTCATATCCGTTTAGCACTATCTGAATCCGTCCGAAAGCTAAACGAATACGGATACGGATAGGCTATAGCTATCCAGAAATTAAGCTATATTTACATGTAAACGGATAAAATATCCGATCCATATCCGTCTAGCACTATCCGAATCTGTCCGAAAACTAATTGGATGCAGATGCCAATATAGCACTATCCGAACTGAATGCGATCCGTTTACATCCCTACATATAGTAGGGGCAGAGGATTTATGACTCTAGATGAGTGTATTTTTCCTCACCCACATTGGAGAAAAACTTTCTCTCACCTATTTATAGTCACTTTTCCAAAACCCAGAAGTCTTCCCCCTTCAGCTTTTCTTAGTCACACATGTTGGTTTTCAAAATGCAATTCTCATCTTTCTTATAAGGGGGAGGCAGGAATTTCATCTCTACATTGATTACATGTAATGATATTTTTTCTTTTCATTTTCATTGACAAAACATATTAAAGATCTTGTAGCTCCGAAAGTATTGAAGCAACTGAGTTATATGACACAAATGAAACAAGTTTTATTTAAAACGTGTGGGGGCTATTGGAATCCACGACGAAAGCTACCAACTCAAAAAGAATACTTTCATGATTTATCCCAATACAGCTCTTATAAATTTGTACTTGGCCATCCAAGAGGTAGAAGAAGAAGAAGATCATCTGAAATAAATATCTCTTAGATCAGGGCTACGGAATTCAAATAGGGAAAAGATAAATGGACCATTTGATTTTTAAGGGTAGGTGCATCTTGCATCACGATCAGCATTGGTACCACGCAAGATAGAGGATTTCAATCTCCAATTCTCTGTCCGGGAGCATGGCCTTTGCGTTAGCATGGGGGCCAATGAGAGTATGTGGACAAGAATCAACAAGGGTGGAATTTCTGCTTTTCATAGGGGGGTTGGGGTGATCATTTTGCCCCATGTTGTGTCTGGCGCAAGGACCATACTCCCGGACAGAGTCCTTTTCCCTTTTTAATTTGTGAACCATAGATACTACACTCACACAACTCAATTAATAGAATCATATAAAATATGAAAATAGAAATAAGACATCCTCTTTTCACACTTACACACATAGATGGGAATGTGTTCTTTGTCCAGGAATGTGGCCCTTATGCCAACGTGAGGGCCAATGGAAGTGTACGAGGAAGCATCAATAGGGGCAGGATTTTTGCCTTTCATAGAGGTGGGGCGGTCATTTCATCTCATCATTTTTCATCATCAACATATATATATATATATATATATATATATATGAAAAACCTAATCCAAACCAGAACAAAAGCGATATCAAACCGATATGCCTAAATCGGACTGAAATCAACCAAAATCAAACTTTACATTACCGCTGACTTTGGCTTGGCCAAATACTAGATCAAAACTAATTCAGCCCGATCAAAACTGGACTGAACTGGTCGGTTGACACCCCGACACCCGACCATTATGGATGCCAATGGAGAACCATTTTATTAAAGATCAGGCACAAAGGGCAACGGGGGAATAATTCATCTGTTACTGTAGAGGCCCAAGCCCAGAGCCTGGATGATGAACCGCCCATTTGGCACCTTATTGTTATTTAGAGATGATGACTTACACTTACTAAAGCTAAATTTGTTACAAGCCTAATGGGGCTCGAACTGGATTGGGTCAAACTAGTATGGGATGAGAGGTTAAAGGGCTTGATTTAACACGTTCCATCAACTCTAGAGCTTTTGGCATAACGATCAAGTACCTAACATAATACAACTTGTCTTGCGTTGTCGTGTTACTGTAATATTCTTGTGCTGTCATACATTAGCTGTAACTTGTTCCAACTTTGATGCAAGTGAAACACATTCCACCGTTCTTTCACTCACTGTTCTGGAAAATTATTTCATTTAGCAATTGTCATGATAGGCAGTGTATCTGATGATGCAAGCTCTTAGATTTTGTAGAGGACTTCTCATTTCAGCTTATGGTGGTAGTCAATCTTAATGGTGAAACATAAAGTGTAGTCTCAGCAAGACATATTATAGATGCAAATCCATGGTATCAACAGATTCATGGGCTTGATTTTCGTATTTTTTTTGGGTTTGTGCAGTCCTGTTGCTCTTTATTCGTTGAAATCTCATACAGAGTTTGGTCCTGGTTTACAACTGAAGCATAGCTGACTTTTATTGCTTGACAAAGGAGATCAAAAGTCTGGTACTTTGGTTTATGATTTGATGATGTCCATGGTGTGTAGAGCAATTTTGCAGGAAATGGTTTCAGAAAATCCACATTTGAAGACATGTGAGATGAAGACAGTGATGGTCAAAAGTGATTGGATCTTAATATTGAATTGAGTACCATAGGAGAGCTGCCAACAATCACAACGGAATGCGAAAATAATGTGTATGATACCTGCAAGGCCATAATTCCTGCAAATTTCTAAGATAACATGTTCAAAGCATAACTATTTTTGGATATAATGCTTCAATGGAAGCTTCACTTTCCTAGGATAGTAATGCTTCAAGAAAACTATAATTGGATATGATAACGGATATTTCTCCAGTAGCATTGATATCATGACACTGGAGGGTGGAAGAAGCCCATAGCAAAAATAAACTACTATTGCAATTAATGCATACAATTACCTTCCTTCGAAATGAGCAGATGATAGCCTTTGTGAATGTATGTTCAGATCAGGCATTGGATTCTTACCAGAAAAGGGTTCAAGTTTTGGTTCACTGGTCGGCCTGCACCTATTTCATGGATCTTTTTTCATGAGAGAGAGAGAATATGAATAATTAGGAAACTCCTCTTGAATTGTAGAAATGGTGAATCTAGGATTAAGTGGGGCACAACAACAACAGAAATCAGGAAATCTCCTCCATTTGAAGAGTACAAAAATAAAGAATTCAAGCAACTCTTAAGAAGAATGAATAAAGAAGGGCTTATCTTATCTTCTTTTTTTTGGGTGGGGGGGGTGTTTGAAATTGGAGAGTCAAACATATTAAAGAATATGTAAAGGAAAAAAAATTATCATTTGCAACAATGAAATCCAGTAAGCAATGAGAAGGTGCCCCATTTATCAGAAATTGTGTTTTGCGCCCAAATCATTCCCCTAATAAGTTCTTGTAGGCATAGGTTGGCCACAGCTGACCCAAACTAATAAGTTCAAACTCCATCTATTTGATTATCCTTCCCTCAGTTTGACTTTGATTTGGTCTGAACTTGGATCCGGTAGAGAAGATCCAGAGTATGTCATGTCAAGCTTGGATCGTGTAGATATTTAACCAGTTCAAACTGAGGTTTATTGTAGTTCTGAAACCAATTTATTTACAATGCTAGTTCAACACGTCTTGACTGCATTTGTCTTTGATGTTTGTCTTCCCTTGCTTCCTGGTTCATAACCTAGTTGAACTTGTTTAATGTCAATCCTCAAAGATCATTTTTCTCTTGAACCCTGTTCATGGCTAAAATGGTTTCAGATTAACTGAAGAAGGGCAATTAGGTTATTCTCATTCATGGGGGTGCTGCAGAGCTAACTAACCAGTGGGTAGTTGGCTTTTATGTGCCAGTGCTACCCAAGCACACAACTTTGGGTGGTCAGACTGAATGCAATAAGATGCTTGTACTGCTTTCAAATCTCCTGGTTCATCCCAAAATGATGCCCTCCTGTTTCCCAACTCCTCTGCATATCTGATTCTGATCAAGTGTTATTTTTCTGGGTTGTCATATACCCAGAAGGATGGAACTTTCATTCTTCCTAAGCCTAAAAGCAACATATTGCAGACAAAAAATGGGAATCTTAAGCTCTGCTCTTTTAAAAACTTTTGGGCAGAACTCCATTATCCCCATTATCCCAAGTTGAAACATGTTATCAAGTTCTCAAAATATCTTGTTATCATTTAATATGTGAAAAGACACAAACTTACCCTCCTGTGGGTCATGACACAGTTTCCTTTTTCAATTTTCCCTTCCCTATCCTTTCTGCCAAGATGAAACAGGTGTTGTTGAAAATGAATGTACACTCAACAACTTATATGTCTCATTATCCATGAGAATAATCAAAGAAATGGATGCAGCTAGTTTAACAATTACACTACTTTTTTGGGTGAAGAGGCCCCTCAAGATGAAGAGGCTCCAGCAAGTAGCAAATCCATTTGAGGAGCTACAGTTACATCTTACGTACCTTGGTGGTGATATCCTGTGATGCTGCTTAATTCTCGAGACTTAAAGGCAACTGCAAAATCCAGTAAAAGGAATACAGAGCTTGTTACAGCATTACCTTTCCAATTGTTGTGGAGTTAAGGGATAATGAACGAATCTGTCAATTTCTGAAGTAGCCCTTGCACATCTTGAAACAGAGGCAATAGTTGAGTTGTGAAAGGTAAAACTCAGTCCACATATAGTAAGATTGGGAGAGTTAGGAATCTTAGATGTCCCACCAAGGGGGTTGTAGTAGACCCATGAGTTGTATATCATACTCTATGAGGCTCCCTTTCTGCTGGAAGAAACACATCTTCTGGTGGATCTCATATTTTCATTGTCCACAATAGTTTTTGACAAAAGCTTTCCAGAATAAACCTACTGGATACTTCCATAAAGGAGCAGATCAATGAATTGGACCAAAAGAAATTTCAATCGCCATACAT
Source organism: Telopea speciosissima (assembly GCF_018873765.1). Lineage (NCBI taxonomy): Eukaryota > Viridiplantae > Streptophyta > Magnoliopsida > Proteales > Proteaceae > Telopea > Telopea speciosissima. Next base: position 57,120,045 of record NC_057920.1, read on the forward strand.
CTAGAGGATTCGATGAAAATTAAAGTGGACATTCATCAACTTCCTCAGAGCACAAATCTTTTACCCCCCAGCTAAATATAAATTTGAGATGGTGATAGCAAAGAAGTTGCTAGTCTGAACCTCAAGAAGTCTTTTGATTGAAATACCTTTAGTAGTTGTTTTAAGTTTGTGAATCAATGCCACAGCACCTGAGGTTCTGGAAGATATGAAGATCACAAGTCATTCCTCACATGGTTACAGCCTGGATTGCACTCATAAGCATCTTCCAGTTACAAGCTGGTATCAACTCTTCGCTTGATAAAGAGGAGGCAGCCGACACTACCACTGACAGGACTGAGGTTGAGCTCCCTGCAGTTGAAGGGGCAAGGGACTGAGGATGGCTGCTGCTTTGAAGCCTATACAGAAAAAAAAGAAGGAAAAAAAAGTATTCTGATAGTGCCATTATTCCATCTTCTTGCATGTACATATCCCAGTCTCCAGATTGACAATATTGAGTCCTCAGTGTCCAGGTCACTGAACCCAGAGATACTAATTTTTTTTTTTTTTTTCAGGGGTTCAACTGAGATCTTTTTTCAGATTTGCCTAATTATAATGGACTCCTCCAACTAAAGAGTTCCCCTACATATTGAATGAGAGATACAAATTTGTTAGAGCTTCAGAGCTTTGGTTAAGTTAACAAATGCTGACTCTCATGAGAGGAAACCAAGGGAAATATCAATAGATTGAGAAGTGAAAGACAGCACTCCCCCTTTTTTTATTAGAGGTGAAACGAAGTGTTGAGGAGAGACTTTATAAATGATGTAGAAAAGTGAGCTCTGGAATTTCGGATATTTTGGATCTTTATCTCTGTTGTCCCTCTTCTAAGGCAATATCATTTTTTGTGTTGCATTAGGTGGAAGAACAGAGAATGTGTGTTTCAGTCCAGGTACATCAGCAGTTTCATTGGATGGCACTTTCTTTATGGATCATAAAAATGAAAAAACAAGAGAAGAAGGTAAAATATTGTGTTGACTGGTGCTGATTTATTTGAAAGAGATGAGTAGAAGAAGATGCAACCACAGAAACTAGGATGCTGCCGAAGTACATCTATGCATGTACTTAGTTTGTCAGCCTGATGAGAAACCTACTAAAGAAATTAAAAGAGCATATGAGTTTATGAAGAAAGCATGATCAGAGGGGTCTAAAAAGAAATGTGTCGAGTGAAAGACAGCCTAGATAATAGGAAGGGGGAAGGATAGATAATTGCTAAGTCCTTGCACAAAGGTATGTGTCTCACCCATTTAAATTTCCTGATATCATCATATTGTGCTTTTGAATTATCTTGAAGACCCTTTGCAGATCTGTGAGGTGATTGTCTTTCTTTCTGATTTTAACTGCACCTTCAAGGAAGAGGGAATTTCATTCACTCCTAATATTGACCCCTCTGATCAGGTCCTCCTTACTCCATAGTGCCGAGGTAGATTAATTGGAAGGATCTGCCTTAGCCAACACCGGGATAAAGTTGGTTAAGCTGGCTCTTTGAAGGGAAACATTGGTAATATTTTATCCACAAACATGCAAACTTATTCATTTCATTCTCAAGTGTGAGATGAAATCAAAGCAGACAAATTCAAGGTCTAAATGCTGTTTTCAATCAATGTACTCCAATAGCAAATATTGCACTGGTGTAAACTTCCGAAATTATGAAGGGATTTTTTTTTTTTTGTAAAGAGCAATAGAAATACACTTTTTTAATAAATAAAAAAAGAGAGGCATGATTACAACATTGGATATTTTAGGAAATACTGTGAATTATTTTTTATGAGCATGTGATGACTGATTGCTGCAGAATGAAAATAATTTGCAATAGCTTGTGGGAAAATAAGAAACATATGTAATACATATGATATCATAACAGTTGCCTTGTTGCAGAAGTATTTATCAGAACTTGAAACCGCAGTGAAATTCGCTAATAAAATGAACAAGAGAAAATGACAGTAGAATGATATCATTCCCTCACAGCAATTAGATATTTGCAATTATTTCCAATGTCCACCAATGATAAAGCCTCTGAGAGACTATTGAACTCATGCTCCAGTTCGAGATGTTTCAGCATTGCCACAACCTGCTTAGGTGTACCAAATTTGCATTTGTAGATGACTTGATGCGGTCAAAAGTTTGGTTTCAGACTGTTCAACACCCAGTTCAAAATCACACACATTTTGTTCCATGAGTATTTCCATCCCACTTCTCCCCCCCCCCCCCCAAAAAAAAAAAAAAAAAAAGAGAGTTAATTCTTAGTGGCCCATTTTTCATGTCATGTTACACTAATGGAATTTTTATTCACTTTATTTCTAGTTAGAGAGAAATTAACTGAAGCATTTGGTTGAAAACCTTTAAATGAGCAAAATGATCAATTTTGTTTTAGAATAATTGACATAGACAGTGCGTTACAACCATATTCCTAGAATAAAATGTCCTTATGTTGCCTTCTGGTGTTCTCCAAAAAATGGAATGAGGGGACAACGAGCATCTCTAAAGAAACATAAGGTTAAAATGAACAGAAATATTACCATGTGAGGAACAGAAGGAACACAGTCAAAACCAATCTTCAGTCACCAATCATGGATTCAAGTCCGAAATTCTTTTGCTCTAGCCGACAATGCATTCTGTATGACACAAGCTTTCTGCTCAATCGAATTCTCCCCCAGGCTAGTAGTATCCCGATAGTACTGAGAGCTTTGATCATACGATGAGAAATCCTCCGTTACATCGCAGAGGGCAGAATAATCTTCCCTCATAAGCAAAACATTATGAAGGATCGAGCACGCACCAATATATGCTACGGCTGTCCTGAATTCCTCTTCTATTGGGCGGCTCAGTACACCCCAATTCCTCAAACTCGCAATGGTTCTGAGAGCCGGAAGACGCATCAAGTGATGGACCACATTGAAATCCTCTTCACATGAGGTACGAACGGGATCAACAATTGGAACCATCAACCAAGGGAGCAGAGGATACCCTCCATCCCCAATCAAGTATTGAGGAACAGAAACCCCTTTAAGAAAAAGGGGAGGAGAGTTCAATAACTTCCCTTCTTCCACATCTCTGTACAACGTTGAAGACTTGAGAACCCTGGAATCCCCCTTGTCACCATGAAATCCCACCACAACGCTCAAAATCCTAGACGAAGAATCAACCACAATCTGCGCCGCAACACTGTCTTCCTGATAATCCCCCTCTTTTGCAACCCTGAATCGAGTACAGTCAATAACACCGCAGCAATTCGGGATTCCACCGATATCTTCGAAGGCCGCCGACACGGATTGCAACTCGGAAGGACTGGGAAACGCAACCCAAAACCTAAAATTGGTGCAAAGGACACGACACAGCTGCTTGGTACAGAACCTGGATGTGGCTTCTGAGACTCCAAATCTACTGGAGATATCAGCGTAACCAGAACCAGTAGCCAATCGGAGAAGACCGATGCCGAGACGAATTTCGGGAGAGAGATTGAGGGGAGACCCAACAGGGTCACGGCACTCCAATAAAGGCTCCAGCAGACCAGAGAGCCATTTGAAGGTGGAAGATGTCATCCGGAAACACAATTTAAAGGAATCAAGATGCGGAAGTGGAACCTGCGATGACATTTCAAGATCACGATCATCATCAACATCGGTGAAACCCTCATCGTTAATTTCTTCTTCTTCTTCTGTGGAATCTTCAAATGAACCGTTTCTTTTGCGTTTTTTGGAGGGAGAGAGGAGGGAAATGGAAGTGAGGAGTTCAGAGGATGAGAGGATATGGAGAATGAGAGGAAAGAGAGTGGAAGTAGAAGAGGTGGAAGTAAAGATATGGTCAGTGGTAGAAGAAGGAAAGAGAAGAAGGCAAAGTAGGACCTGTGAGATCACAGAAGTGACTAAAGCTGCCAAAATCCGAGGATCCATCTTTGATCTTTGGAAGGTGTGCTTGTGGTTTGTGGTGGAGAAGGTGTTAGGCGTTGGATTGATCATTTTTTGCCCACTTTATCGGGCACTGCTTTGTCGGGAATCAGATCGCATCGCAATCCCCAACACAAAGAAAAGGTCTCTCTCTCTACTCGGGAGATTCTGCGACTTCCAGACGCTGACACATGCGAGAGAGAGAGAGAAAAAATGGACTATTGGATACTTTCTTGTTTTGTCACGTGATTCATGAAATTACCCCTACCGTTCTGAGATTTTCTCGAATTGCTACTGTTCACGTACAATTGTGGCGGTCGGGCCGGATCAGACTCATTTTGAACCGCCAAGTCATTTGATCCTCTCACCTTTCTTTGTAGACAAACTTTCCCTTGGGATCCCACCAAGGGGGTGAAAGGGTGGGAATGGGTATTGGGAAAGTATTTTGGAATATACTAAAACCCTAGAATGGTGGATGAACCGTCCTCTATGGGTGAAGGAAAACTGTCTTTTTAGTTTTTTTTAAATTAAAGATCTTAAGATCATCTCATTCGATATGGTTAATTTGTATATAACCTGTTGGCGCATTAATTATCCATGATTCTATGAAAATATTAATCATATTTGGAAGAGATTTTTTAGGATTGTGGTCAAGGTAAGTAAAAGAAAGGGAAGAAAGTTGGTAGGATTTATTCAGTAATTAGAAGATTTGCAAATTTAAATCGATGAAAATAACTTGGTTGAATTCCTACTAAATGGGATTAGGTCCACACTGTGCTTAACCTATGGTGTTAGGGGTGCAACTGGGCTGGCTGGGCTCGGATCTTTGAAAGCCTAGGCCAAACCAGATGGTACCTAGGTATATCTAACTATGTAGCAAACTCACAAGTCTCTCTCTCTCTCGCTCTCTCTCGCTCTCTCTCTATTGATGATGCAATGGTGGATTTATGTGTTTATTTCTCTCCGTAAATTCAAAATTTCCCCTTAAATTCAAAATTCTTTTGAATTTTTTCTTTTCATTTCATGACATCCAAACATAGTCTAAGGCACCTCTCAAATGAAATAAAAAGATTAATTGAGTTTAATTTTATACTTTTTTATTTTGATTTACTTCACTTCCAACAACAAACTGAACCTTATCCCAACTTAATGGGGTCGACTTCATGGATCCAAACAAAACACAGTGATAAACCATAAATACTTGGGACCAACTTCGATCCGCCACGTGGCATGGCATGAAGAGTGGACAACCCAGACTCGGCTACATCAAGACTCATCCGCTAGACTTAAGAGGAAGAGACCCATTAGGTCACTCAAGGACCAAGGTCACTACACGAGTTGGCAATGGCATCACCACCCGGATTTACATCATTTTACCGGTCAAGGGATCTTATCCCAAAGGAGATGCACTTTATCTATGCACGACCCTCAAGATCTTATCCAATACGCGAGGGACACACATATCCATCTGCCAAGGAACACCGTCCCTATTCGGACTCTACCTCCCAGGAGGAGGTGATCTACCACGTGATGGACTCTACTACCAAGGAGACTATCACCCACTACCTAGACTTTCCACAGTCATACCCAACTATATATACTCAGGTATTCTACCCCATGACCCATCTTGAATTCCAATAATTCATCTATTGCGGAGAGAGATCTAACTTAGGCATCAGAGAGTCCTAGGCCGAAACTACACTGGTTCTTCCTTGTCCTTGACGTCCTTTTGCAGGTTGCGGTACCCGAAGGATCACAAGACGATTTCTTGATGCAACACACAGTAAGAAAAATTAAGTTCGAACCAAAAAAAAGAATGAAAAGATGGGAAAAGAGGAGTCGGGAAAGAGAAAAGAAATGAAAAATGATAGCTGAAAGATGAAAATAAATAGAAAAATAAAAGATGAAAGATAGTAAGAGGAAACAGACAATACCCAGCACGTCAGGAGAATCTCAACTAATTTGGGTTTACAACATGAATCCTTGCTTTCCAATAGGCTCTCTCCGAGGCCATACTTGGTACAAGACCTAGACTATGCATATCCTTTCTCACACTTCTCCTATGGTCATTTTAAGCATGCCCCTAACTTATTTAGCTCCTTCAATCAGGACCACCTTAAATGATTCTCTTAGAACTTTTTTTTTTTTGTTAGATAGACCCGAAGGAGATTTGAACTCATAACCTCTCAGAGTTTGTCATTGATCGAGGCAACTCCCAAGTCCGCTCTAATACGTTCATTCCATACTTTATCTTTCCTTGTTTTTTCATACATCCATCTTAACATCTTCATTTCTACTACATAGAGCTTATCAATATGACACTTCTTAATTGTCTATCATTTTGCCTCATACATCATAGCCAGTCGTACAATAGTCCTATTAAATTTTCTTTTAAGCTAGGCATTCTGCCCCATACATCATTTACTTCATTTTCAATATAAATTTTTTCTTAATTAATTTTCCTTTTAATTTCTTGTAAAAGACGGTGGATATAGTTTAGAGTGATTTGATACCCACTCCATAATAGTTGAATTGATTAAGGGAATTAACGTCCTAAATCTATTTTATTTTTCTTAATGGGAGGATTACGGTACTTAGTTATAAATGTTGGACTCTTGGTCCTCTTTCATTCAATACTTTATCCTTCCTTGTTTTTTCATACATCCATCTTAACATCTTCATTTCTGCTACATAGAGCTTATCAATATGATACTTCTTAATTGTTTATCATTTTGCCTCATACATCATAGTCAGTCGTACAATAGTCCTATAAAATTTTCTTTTAAGCTAGGCATTCTGCCCCATACATCATTTACTTCATTTTCAATATAAATTTTTTCTTAATTAATTTTTCTTTTAATTTCTTGTAAAAGACGGTGGATATAGTTTAGATTGATTTGATACCCACTCCATAATAGTTGAATTGATTAAGGGAATTAATGTCCTAAATCTATTTTATTTTCCTTAATGGGAGGATTGTGGTACTTGATTATAAATGTTGGACTCTTGGTCCTCTGTCCTTAATTTGGTTTTCATTATTGAGATATATTGAAGGGAAGGAAGAACGAGAAATCTTAAAGTTTCATAGCATGCTTCCCTACTCCATTTTACGTTAGTTGTGATTCAAGGTACGCATAGACGAGATCTTTTGTTTATCGCATATAAATGATATAAAAAATCTCATACGTGGTATCAGAATCGAAGGTTATGCCTATAGCGTACCTTGAATCACATAAATTAATTTGTTAAGGATTAATATCTTGGCATTAAAAAAAAAAAAGGCGTAACCAAGGCATCATTCTTGGTCGTCAACCACAGCTATGTGCATGAAGTTTTCATAGCTGTAGGTATTTCACACTTGCAGTCAAACCTCCTCACCTTATGTTAAATCTGCATGTTGAATTTTATAAAAATAAAGAAATTTTTTTTTCTAGGCCCACAAGCCCCCGAAGCAGGCTCGAAAACTACGACCTGTTGAATCCCGTATGAAGCCCCCCCCTTTTAACTCTTGTGGTTAGCCTCCTGTTCAATCAACTAGCTGCTCACATGCTAGGTTTCTTTTTCTTCCTTAGTCTTCTCCTCCTTGCGGGTTTTCTCTAAAACCTATAATAATGAAGTAATAGAAAAAATCACAATACAAGACATAGACATCTGCATCTGCGTCGACGCAAGGATCAATCACCCGTGCCATATGCTATTGTGCTTCTGTATGTGCAAAACCCCCTGTTATGTAACTATCGAAAAAGAGTTTAGCCGCAGGTCTAAGTGAGTAGGCTAACATTAACTTTGCCTCCTTCGGTCATTTTGGTGATCTGCAAGTTCAATTAAAAAAAATGAAGATGTGAAGATTGAAATGGAAACAACAATTTTGGGAGAGAAGGATAATGTAGGAGAGGAGAACATCGGATACTGTGTCTTCTCTTAATTGTTTTTATACATAATTATTTATGTTTCTATTTCTGTTTCTATTCTTCTAGAATTTTTTTCCGTTATTATTTTAGAACCTCTAAATATCCAATGTTATGATTATGAGTGCATGTTTTATTAGATTTCACTATCATGAATTAATGTTTACGATTGTCTTATGATATTATTTGAGTTATTATGACATTTGAGGAGAAATCTAAAAATTGAAGTAATTCGATTGTTGTCATAACAGATAGACTATAAAAATTTGAAGATATCAAATCGAAATAATAATAGTTCGTTTTTTAGAGTGATAACTTTATAATTGTTGTGGTTTGCGATTATAAATTGATGCTCGGTAGCTCAATAAGTATGATATCTTTCAAACAATCAATCACTTTAAGGTATTATGTGATAGTCTAACTGCCAAGTTTGACTATGAATATCCAAAAGTTTACATCCTTCTTGATTATGTTGCCCTTAATTATTTAGCCCTATAGGTGACTTCCTATGCCTATCAAGTAAAGGCCAAGTATGTTGTGGTCTTGATCTTATATGATAGATTATGATAATGCAATAAGTTGGTCTCCAAAATAAATTTATTATTGCAAACTAATTAATTATTTTAAAATTAATAAATTGCATGAATCTCAAAGCATTGTGGATTATTAGTTTTTTTTTTTTTTTTTTTTGAATTGGTAGGAACAAATTTTGTTCACCTTTGGCAATATAAATCTTGACATGAAAGTTAAGGGGTCTTTCCTTATTCAGTTCATATTAAACTCCCTTCCTCAAAAGTTTGGACCATTTAAGATCTACTATGACACAATAAGCAAAAGTGAAATTTGAATAAACTTTAAATTTTGTGGGTCTAATAGGAATATAGACTGAAATAAGAAGGACAAATGCTTCACTATATGTCCTGCCAGAATAATAAGAAAGGGAAATGTCTAAAAGAGGCGAGAAATGATCACCCAAGAAAAAAGTGATTCCTCTACAGAACAACATAGTAAAGTAAAGTGTTTCTTTTATAAAAAGATAAGATATCTCCAACAAAATAGTTTAAAAAAAAAAGAATTGATTTGAAAAAGAAGGATAACGATTCTACTTCGTATGTTTTCAAACTAATTTAATTGATACAACAATATATCCTTATCCTAATTAAATGGGGTCGGCCACATGGATCTTTGCTCTCCAATTAGCTCTATAACGTCTATTTAAAGTCATACATGATATAAGGCCTAAACCAATTTAGTCGATATCTCTTATAATACTTAATGGATTCAATTAGGTGCTATAGTCCATTTTTTCAAATTTTGTATGAGGATTTCTTATAATTCAAAGTTCAAAAGAAATCGAGAGTAAAATCTATTTGGGGAACCAGATGGAGTCTGAAGTTTGGAAAATTGACACAAACAAACTCATTATAGATATCAAATTCCAATTAGATCTTATAAATACTCTATATATTCTGTGTATTTCAAGAAACTTGATTTCTTTATCTAGACTTGACTGTGAAAGATATAATTTTATTTTTAAAAATAAAGTTATTAATGTTTATAAAGATAATAATCTAGTTTGTACTGGATATTTATGTGATGGTTTTTGTAGATTTAATTAAAATTAGAATTTAAAAAATCTCTTCTCATTCTGCATATGAATATTGGATCAAAACATAAAATTCATATGAAAGTTCATTAACTTTGTGGCATCATTGTTTAGGTTATATAACAAAACAAAGAATAGAGAAATTAGTGAGAGTTAGAGTGTTACCCACTCTATATTCATCAATTTCAATACTTATATAAATTATATTAATAAAAAAATATTTAAAACAAGTGACGTAGATGCCACCGTAGTAATGCGCTTCAAAAATTGATGCATATTGATATTTATGTCGAATAATGATGGCTACTGAGAGGGGGGTAAATCAGTGGACTCTAAAATTTTTCCCTCAATAAGTTCACTTCGCAGTTCACTTGTTGATGTAACTGGCACTCAATGCAATCACCTGCACAATCCTGAACACTCACCATAAGCACTGGACTATCATAAAAAATAGTCAGGTGTACAACCAATCTGATATGATAACACTAACTAAGGCACACTCAACCACACTCACAGTCTCATTGTTCAACAATTGGTATCAGAGTCGTTTTAATGTAATGCGGCTCATTTGAAATTTCCAAGAAATTGGAAAGATAATGACTGATTTATTGAAATTTTTTTGAGTGGTTTGAAAGATTCCAACTATTAGAATCTAATTGGTGTTTAAAAAGATAAATCGTTGGCTTGTCCACGTGAATTCCGTGAGGTCACTTTTTAATGGCTTGAAAATGGTGTAGGTAAATTAAAATAAAAAGTTTAGTATTTGCTACACTTTGGAAATCCATTACAATAAAACTTCCCAACACTTAGCCAAATTTTTGGCCGACTTCTCAAGATGGGCTTTTGTTTCTTTAATCTCTATAAAGGTTTAAATATAATTGTTCAATAGTAATGTCTATAGGGGCATATAAAGGTTTGAATGCAATTTTCAAAAGTTGAAAATTTTTTTTAGTAGAAAGTAGGGCTATTCATTCATGCGCGCCCAACGCCAAAAGAAAGAAACAAGAAACATAACGCAGATAACACAAATAGTTGACATGTGATACACATAGGTTTAAATCTGACAGAGTTCAGAAACCAATGAGAGACATATGGTCCTGACATACATGTCATAGGCAGGACCGGTTGGGGGAGGGAATGGGTAATGACCATATCCCAATGAAACTCGCTGTAGACACAGCTTATATAATAAAGCGCATGCACGAACGTACCATAAAAAAGGAATACATCAGCAATAAACAAATAGAAGACATCATTTTTATACCGCATTCCAGATACGACCCTAGGAGACGAGGAAAGTCACACTATGCACGTGACCCAATGATGTTCATGATGGTCGTTGCATCAAATCCAAGACGCACATTCCGAGTAGCTTAACCATCGTCGGTGATGGTGACCGCCCAATCGAACGGGGGAAGGGCTTCGATTCCAGCCAAATCCAAGGCGCCACTAATGCCAGAGCTTGCTAAAGCTGCACAACCACATGCAAAAAAAGAAAAGGAAAAACAGAGCCAGGTGAATGCATAGGGGTGGAAAGGGGTGAGCTAGAGGCTGAGGTGGGAATAGGAAATCAGAGCAGGAGTTTGGATGGGAGTGAGAGAGGCGGTCATCGGTTAGGGTGAACAGGGGGTGCGGTGAGGGTGAACATGGGGGAGAGGGTGAGTCGTGGCGTATGGTGAGAGTGAGGGTAAACAGGGGGGAGAGGGTGAGCCGTGGGTATGGTGAGTGTGAGGGTGAGGTGATGACAGTGAGGGTGAGCGATGGCGTGGAGGATGGAGGCATCGGTGAGGGTGAGGGAGGTGGCGGTTAGGGAGATGGCGAGGGGGATAGGAGCAGTGAGGGCGATGGAGGTGGCGGTGAGGGGGTGGGAGTGAGAGAGGTGGTGGTGAGGGTGATGTAGAGGATCGTCACATTGTCATCGACTTTGGCGGCTTTGTCGGCGACACCCAGGTCATGGCTGGTGAACTGATACTGAACCTCACAAGGAGGAGACACGCCATTGGGGCGGAGAGACAGGGGCGGAGGGGGTGCATGCGGCTGCGGAGGAGGTTGCAGAGCTCATTTGAGCGTAGCAATTAGGGCTTTTTCTCTATCCCAATTCTTCTTTCTGGCTTAAAAAAAAGTTGAAAGATTAATGACCAGCTTTTTGGTAGTTAAAAGATTTCATTTATTGAATTATGAATGTAGCTCAAAAAGGTAGAATGGGAAATCAAGTCCATGTGAACTCTGAGAGGTATAGGCTTAAGTGACCTAAATTAATGAAGTAGTTATGATTCCATGTAATGGAATCTGATTGGTGAACATAAAGTAACTTCATTTGAATCCCCAGATTCTTTAATGTCTGATGCTTAGTTGTAAGGCACGTGCACCAAAGCCCACCTCAAGATTCCATGTTATAGCATTTTGTTCATTGTAATAAAGCAGCTTTGATACCAATTGTTGAACAGTGATGGCCACTAAGAGCATCGTTCGTGGCATTCGTATACCTGAGATTTAACTGCAAACGCCACCGATTCTGCTTCCTCTCAAGTAACACTATCTTTTGGCGTTCGTAGCTAGTTCTTTGTTTTCTTTTACTTAATTTAGATTTCTATTGTTTAGATAATTTTAGCAAGAGCATTGTTCGTGGTGTTCGTACAATGCCTGGGATTCAACTGCAAACGCTATCGATTCTGCTTCCGTTCAAGTAAGCTCTGCTATGTTTTTACACTCTTCGTACTTTCTAGAGCTAATAGATCTTAAATGATTGTTTATACTTTAATTGTAGGTACCAATGTTGGGATTTTCTCATTGTATGCTTTTCTAACACTATCTTTTGTCGTAACAGTGAACTTGTACAATGTGATAGATTGTTTTAATAGTAAATTGCTTTAATTACCCTAAGGCTTGCAACGTGAACTTTTAAAATTTTTTTTTATCGATGGGAGGGGGTCTTTGAAATGATTTTATTTGTTATATTTCACTGAAGGAATAGGTTGCTAGGTTTTCAAGCAACATATCCTTTTTATGGTGAAAAAACTAATCTCAATCATTCTTCCATTTGATATATAGATGCCTGGAATCCAATTGCCTCCCTCTTTCTGTCAACTGAGATATTACGAAAACAGAAAAATTGCATCAGAGACAAATGAGAGAATTTTAGTAGTGGGAGAATCGGATTTTAATTTCTCCCTACTCTTGGCTGAAAAGAGCTATTCCATGAGAAATATAACCGCCTCTTGTCAGTGAGTGAGCTAATATTGGCAAAGTATTTTAGAGCAGCCATTGCTAAGCCTAAGCCGAAGCAAGTCATGGAGGTTAGATGGAGGCGGCCTCCAGTAGGGTGGTGGAAATTAAACATTGACGGCTCTTTCCTAGGGAACCCTGATTATTCAGGTGCAGGGGGGATCTTCAGGAATCACATAGGTGCACCTGGGAGATGTTTCTCCTCGTTCCAAGGGATAGGGACTAACTTTTCGGCTAAGATGGCAGCCTTCTTCGTCTGCATAAAGGAGGCTGAGATTCTAGCAGTGGAACGGTTATGGGTAGAATGTGACTCGACAACAGTGGTATTCTACACTCTCCTCAAAGATCCCCTGGTGCTTCCTTCAAAATTGGTGGGCTGCAGCAAAGTACCTAAGCACCATATAGTGGCGTATCACACACTGTTACAGAGAAGGAAATATGTCAGCCGATGCGCTAGCTAATCGTGTGGCAACATCTCAAAGTTCATGTGATTGGAATGGAACTCCTCCCTTTATTTCTCATTTGACTACTTGGGAAGCCTTGGGTCGGCCATATTATCGATTCACTTAATTCTTCTGAGGCTGAAAGGAATTAATCTCTTAATGTACTATGCTGGTTGAGCTCTCGAGGTACAACTGAAGCTCAGGAGCTTTTTTCTATATTTGTCTTTATCTTATTTAATACATACTTGCTGACCTTTAGCAAAAAAAAAAAAAACCTCCCCTTGTTTCTATGAAAAAAGTATTCTCTTTCTCAGTGGTCATCACTGTTCAACAATTAATGAACAGTGATGTTCTCATAATACTGGTGAAAGGTATTTCATCACTTTTATTGATGATTTCTCTCGATTTTTATTATATCTATCTACTAAAGGAAAAGGCTAACGTCAATGATGCTTTTGAAGTGTTTTGTGCTGTAGTTGGATACAAGCTAAATAGAAGAATAAAAATCGGGAATCTGATAGATGAAATGAATAATATAGTAGATATACATACTTAAGACAAAGCGAAGACCCGATTACAAAATTCCTCAAATTAAAGGGTATTACACTATTACTTCCAAAATATGGGCCACGATACCCCTGAAGCTAATTTAGTTATGAGTAATTCATTAGCACGAATTATTATGAAGTGAACCATTAAAAAAATCCGTGTATATCCTAAATTAGGTTCATTGTAAGTCGGTGCTCAAAACTCCTTTTGAGTTATAGTTGGATAGAAAACCTAATCTACGACATTTACACGTATAAGATTGTCTAGCTGAAATCAAGTTATGTAATTCACATGAAAGAAATTTGATCTCAAGACCATAACTGCTAATTTGTTGGCTATTGTCATATGTTGAAGTGTTACAGGTTTTGTGTACCTTTCATAACACCAAGATCGTCGAAACTTGAATTGCTAGATTCCTAAAAGATGACAGCATTAGTGGGAGTATTGAACCATGAAATGTGGAATTTGAAGAATGTCAAATATTGATCCCGATAACTATATATCCTGAAAGTATTGTTGTCCCACAAGTCATTGTTAATAATAATTTTTTGGACCAATAGATTATAGAAAATGTACTACTCCATGAAAAATTTATTCCCACAAAAAATGCTATAAACATATCTCAACTGGAGGAATAAATAAGATCTTAGAGAATCAGGAGATCTACTATTCTTAATGATTACATTGTCTTTATCTAAGAATGAAGTTTGACACAAAGGTTAAAAATGATTCGATAAATTTTTCAGAAACTATAAAAGAGAGTGATTCTGATATATGGTTCAATGCCATGAAAGATAAAATAAAATTAATGAGCAATAATAATGTTTGGGATGTTGTTGAATTTTTCTCAGGATTCAAGACAATTGGTTATAAATGGATATTCAAAATCAAACATGACACAAAGGGTAATAAAAAAATGATATAAAGGTGGACTAGTTACAAATGGATTCACTCAGATAGAGAGCATTGACTATCACAAAAATTTCTATCATTTGTCTAAAAAAAACTCGTTCAAATCATTTTAGTTTTGGTAGCCTATTATGACCTGAAGCTTCACCAAATGGATGTAAAAATAACATTCTTGAATAGGGCCTTAGATGAAGAAGTCTACATAAATTAATTAATTTGAGGGCTTCAACAAACAAGAAAATAAAACATCTAATGTGTAAATTAAAAAAATCTATATATGGACTTAAATAAGTTTTTAGATAGTGGAATCTTAAGTTTAACTACATACTAGTCACTTTCGGATTTAATGAAATACCTTTGATAGATGTATATATATAAAACTTAGTGGAAGCAAGTTTATTTTTCTAGGTCTGTATATAGATGATATTTTTCTTTCTAGTAATGACTTTGGCATGTTAAATGATAAAAATCATTTCTCTTCAAGAAATTTGAAATGAAAGATACTTGTTTAGCTTAAGGATAATTGGCACAGATATATCGTGATTGATCACGTCAATTACTTAGGTTATCACAAAGAACCTATATGAATAGAGTTTGGAGAGATATAGTATGAAGAATTGCTCATAAATTGTTGTCTTTATTATCAAAGGTGGCAAATTTAGTTTGAACCAATTCCCATAAAATGATGTAGAGCGAGCGTAGATGAAGACATTCCTTACTCTTCTATAATAGGAAACCCCTTGTATGCTATGACTTACACTCACCCGGACATTAATTTTACATATTGATCGAATAGACATGTCAATAATCTTGGCATGGAACATTGGAAGGTAGGAAAGAAGGTAATTGAATACCTTTAAAGAACAAAGGAACACATGTTTACTTACAGAGGACTTAATCAGTTGGAAGTGATCAAATATTATGACTCCAATTATTATGGTTGTTTCGACGATAGAAAAGTGAACATCTAAATATGTTTTTCTACTAAGTAATAAGATGATTTCTTGGAAGTCTAAGAAGCAAACTTGTGTATCCGCTTTTACCATGGAAGCATAGTTTGTAGAATTTTATGAGGCTACAGTTATAACAATATGGTTAAGGAATTATATTCTAATGACTTAATATGATCCTAATTCAAATCCTCATACGTACCTCTCAAATAGACCATATTGAATTCATAAAACCAAACCCATAAATTACATTTCATCCCTAACCTTGGGACCTCTAATTAAATCATTATTTATATAATGTATATGGATATATTTTAAATCTTATACTTAATAGGACTTATATAACACTATGCTATTCCACACATTGTTACAACGATTTTTAATCCATCGAGCATGCTTAAATTTACAAAATTGCCCTTATTAGCTAGATTAGTATATTCATGGTTCCAATAATAATAAAATCATAATGTCTATCCGTCAAAAGCCAAGAGTTGTCCAAACATCTATAATATCATTAAAATTTTAAAATTTTGAACTTGGGGTATCACACAGAGAACACGTTGTACAAATTCCACTAGCACTCCACAAGATGGGCACTAGCCACATTATTTTTCTTTTTCAATTTTCCACAACTACAACAGCATTTACTTATGCTTTCCAATTTTTTTTTTTGTAAGAAGTAATCTTATTGAAAGAGGATATGAGGAGCTCAAGGCATCCTGATTACACAAATCAAGAACCTTGGGAGTGGACAATGTTAGGATGTCTTATATGCCAAAGACACGACCTTCCGGGTTAGAGAATAAGTGACACCATTTGCTTATTTAGAGATAAAAAGAAATGAATAGTTTTGGAACTTCAATGCTAGCACCTGAACATCATTTATAAACGTAGCAATAGAGGTTGTGGGGTGTCTGAATTGGAGTTCAGAATCTTGATGAATAGCTAATGTAGTTGTGGGTGTCTGAATATATTTTTCAATTTTCCACAACTACAATAGCATTTAGTTATGCTTTTCATTTTTTTTGTAAGAAGTAATCTTATTGAAAGAGGATATGAAGAGCTCAAGGCATCCTGATTATACAAATCAAGAACCTAGGGAGTGGACAATGTCTAAATGTCTTATAGGTCAAAGACACGGCCTTCCGGGCTAGAGAATAAGTGGCACCATTTGCTTCTCTAGAGAAAAAAAGAAATGAATAGTCTTAGAACTTCAATGCTAGCACCTGAACATCATTTATAAATGTAGCAATAGAGGTATGTAATATGTAACTCGTTCGCCCACAACAGACCAGAAAATATGACTGGGTGGGTGTTATACCCGTACCCCAGGATATAATTAAATAACATTTCTTCTCGTGACGTGTAGATACCGCTGCCATGTATGCTGGTGACCTGTTCTCCATGATGGTCAAACCTAGCTACAAAATCGTTGACCACAACACGGGTTTGCCTGTGGAGGAAAGATTCCTCAACCGCCGAGGGGGAAAGTTCGTTGTGGCGACTTCGTCGACTACCCTCCAAGTACCAGCCCGGAAGCGAGGAGTTCAGGAGAGGCATCCTGGACCGTCACCTCGGTTGGATAATTCGTTCGGTGATGAGCTTAGCATTGCCGTGGCGAAGCTGTTCGGGGTCATGGGTAATAAACCATGATAGGGGAAAAGTAAGTTCTAGCCTCAAGACTTATTAATTATTCTTCCCTTGGTAACCTCGAAGTGCGGGTCCGGGCTTGAACCGCTCGAGCTATTTCATGAGAGAAGGGAATAATTTAAGTTCGGGTCCCACGTACCTTTAGGAAGTACATTGGGGACTTATACCCATCTCATATGAACCCATCTAAGAATGGGCTTTTCCCTAATTAAAGTTGTGGGCAGGCCCATTTAATCTATTGACCCAATGATGGGTTATTCCATCCACTTACCCACATAGAACTAATGGGTTGACCCATTAAGCCTCATGACCCATTTGACTAGAGGTACCCAAATACCCATTTATTATAAATGAGTCCAAGAGGGAGAGAGAGAACATTACTTCTCCTTCATCATTCTCTTCTACCCTAAATCGTGGAGGAGAGAAAGAGGAGAGAAAGAGGAGAGAAAGAGAAAGAGGAAGGAGAGAGAGGCTTGGAGGAAGGTGGAGACCCCATCTCTTGGGCCATAAATCGTGGAGCTCTCTCATCTTGGGGGTAGGTAAGCTATTGAACCTTCTTCCTTCTTCTATTTTGGATTTTAAAAGGGGTTGGGTAATGGGAGAGATTGACCTAGATCTCTCTTGGAACCTAGGGAGTCGATGGAGCATTAAAGCCAAGCTATGGTGGAGTTATTTCACTCCATTATGAGCTCTAATGTAAGGGTTCTCATTGCCATTTGAGAGATTTAAGGTTGGACCCTAATGAGCTTAGGATGGAGTTTCCTAGAAGTCCTTGTGCTTTAAAACCACTTGAAATGGGGTCCTTGGAGGGAATCCTTGGATTTTGGACCGAAGGTGTGAGGGTTTACATGTGGGTTCGACACTGCAAGAAACCACCCCGAAATTACCTTCCCGTGAAGGCCCCTGTGAAGGTCGGATTTACACTCGGTTTGATTTTCGAAACCACATCGCATCCGACCTTGACCAAAATTGTCCTGAGCCCCTGTGAAGGTCGGATTTACACTCGGTTTCGTTTTACGAAACCTCATCTGCATCCGACCTTGACCAAAATTGTCCTGAGCCCCTGTGAAGGTCGGATTTACACTCGGTTTCAGTTTTCTGAAACCACATCTGCATCCGACCTTGACTAAAACTGTCCCGAACCCCGGGTTTCCTAGGATTTACATGTGGTTGCAGAATTTGGGCATGAAACCACTCCTGCAACCACTTTGTTTCTGAAACCTTATACTTAAGTGATTATGGGAGACCTTTTGGGGATCCTTTCCCTTCGCTCGTTTAACCTTATTTCACTCTTTGTATAGGTTAATATGTTCATTTTTGTGGCTTATTGCTTGATCGAGGCGACAACTGATAATCTTGGTGCTTGGCGTATATGTTGTGAGTGGGTTTGGTTGTTTGGGCTTGTTATTATTATTGCACTATATATTATGTACTCATTATAATTAATAAGCATGTTTGCGCATATTGCATAATTTTATATCTATTTGTTATAATGTTGATTGGTAATATTGTCCCTTGATGGGTCTCGGCGGTGGGTACCGATCTAACCCGAACACTATATACATTTATGAAGAAATTATGTTGAATGTCATGTTGAATCTGTATGTGCCGTGCCGTCTTGTGTTGGGCACTAAACCGGATGAAAAGTTGATGCGCCGGATTACCTCTCGGGGACGATAGGACTTGCATGTAGTATATTGTGGCTAGGATTTCACACCCTTATGCTACGACCCTTACCAACAGGGGTTTAGGTGTTGGGTAATCGACACCGGATCTCGTGGAGGTGGAGAGGCCGGTCATGGTAGTATTGGTTATCGTGGTCCGCCACCGAGTGGTCTTGGAGGCTTCGATCGGCGTAGGTCCCACGTGACAATTGAGGTTTCATTGTGGCGATAAGTTAAGTGACCCACAGTGTCTCCCGAGTTGTCACGAGCATATGCCATTGACTTAGTTGTTTGTTAGGTGGAAAAATGGACTTAACATGTGCATGCATCATTGGACTATGTGGGCGTGCTTGTGCATCCCCATCCCCTCTGGCTCGGTGGAGCTAACCCCTCGTGCGCACTTTTTTTTAGATTATGATGCGGTGACGGATATCTCGCGGGACTTGGAGTTCAGCCTCGGGATACGATGAGATCGGGTGAGGAGGAACCAGAGGCCGTGTTTGAGGAACATGGCGACGGGTGTCCTTGCGATGATTGTGCCTACGGGCCGTGAGGATATTTGGGACTCGATCCCTTTTTGAATACTTTTGAGGCTAAGGCCTATGGTGAAATACTTACGGTAATACCATTTTTTATAGTTATTAGATGGTCATTGGAAATGTAACTAATTCTGTATTTATCATCTAGCCTTTGAACATCTTGTAACTATTCGATTTATACGCTTCGCAATACTCTTGATCCTTGGAATGTAATATTCCTTTTTCCGCGATCTAATGTTATATTGTGTTAATATTGATCATGATCGTGCGTTGGGACACTGCGTCGGTGATCCGGGCGGTTTAGTAGGATGACACGCGTCGTCCTAGTCACCCTTTATATGATATTATATTCCTTGGTTGGAATAGGGCGTGAAGCGTGGTATCGGAGCGAGATGCTGCACGTACCCAGCCTAAGCGGAATTGTGATTTACTCTACACAATAGGTTGCTAAATTAAAAGCTTCTAACAATGCATAATTGGAATGTGTGCGAATGCTGGGGAGAAGACTAGTTTAGGGAGAAAGCCGAAGACAATAGCAAATAATAGGAAGGTGGAAGGAAAGACATGTGTATATATTTATAGATATATTCCTTTGTTTGTTTGTGAATACATTTTTCCATAAGCCAAATGAGTGATTACAAAAATTCAAATTTGATGTAAACTTCAAATTCTTACAACCAGGAAAAAAAAAAAAAGAAAAAAATTTTCTTGCATGGTAAGACAAATAGCTAGGAGTCCATAGAGAGCATGGTGGGAATGGAAAGGAGGTCTCTTGCTCCATCTCATCATCACTCTTGGGCTCATCCTCTGTGCCCTCATCATGGAGGTAGGAGTGCGGGTCCTCCATCTGTTGCTCGAAGCTCTCCATGCGTCATGCGATGCATCGAGCCTAGTGTTCACTCCTTCAAGCCCCGAGCCATGCGGTGCTCATCGGCCCAAAGGTCAAGAATCCTATCGATGTCCGACCCACTAGGAGCGGTCTTGGGATGAAGAGGCGCATGCACACGGCCGGGCGAGGAGGAGGCTCGCTGCACGAGGCTCGGCCCGTGACCCTCTGCTTGGGACCAATGGCTCCCCATCACTATATGCATCCATCACAATCCGCATCCTCGCCCTTGCATTACGATCTAGAGGTGGATCTTCGGTTAAGTCTTGATCCTCCTCACTCAAGTCAACTCCAAAATCTTTGGAAAATAGTGGTGAGCAACCTCCCATAGGGTAAATCTAAGTTCTTCCTGGGATTTCGCTGATGAGCATATTTATGTGTGAAATCTTAGGGCATAAAACATATATTTTACCATATTGGACAGAGTTACTCGGTGCTTTCTTGTGCTTTTCGGTTTTAGGTGAATTCTTGTGAAAATGGAGGAGATGATGCTAAGGAAATGTTTTTAAGGTGTTTAAAGGTGTTAATGGCTTGGATGCGTAGCCCATCGAGTCAGCTTCACAAGCGGTTTAAACGGCACATGATTCCGAGTTGAAACGAAGAAGTTACGGCCGTTTGAACGAAACACGAAAATGGTCTATAGGGGTTTATTTGTAATTATTGACAGTCGGCTGGGGACAAAGTGAAGCGAAAGTTCAGATTGCAGGGGCCTTAACAAATTATTAGAAGTTACATTTCTTGTACCCGAAAGATTCCATTTGGAGGGCTCTGGACAGTCCAACTTCAACTTGAGATATCTTGGGCTCCTGAACTCCAAATTGGACGAAATTTGGGTCTATTTTGGGTGATTTTTCGCAAGGAACACAATGGTGAGGCCTATATAAGCACCCCATGCTCCACGTTTCCTGAAAGACAGAATGGGTATTTTATTTATTCTTGAAGGAATCCTAGTCATCACCCTTACTCTCTCTCCTCCAACTTCTCAAGGGCATACGGAATTCTACTTGGGATAGACTTATTTTGAAAAATATTCTCTCATCTATGGAAAGTTGAAAAATCAAAGATGCTTTGATTTTATTGCTTGAGAAGATATCTACAAAGAAAAGGAAGCACTTGTTAGAATTGGAGTTTACTTTTCAGAAATAGAAGGCCTATGTAAACAATCTTCTCTTCTTCTTCTTTCTATTTTTTTCTTTTTCTTAGGATTCAAGGCATTGTAAAGAGGAAGAGAAGAGAATATTCTCTTTTCTTAGGGAATATTTCTCCTACACTTCCCTCTTCTCCCTATAAATACCCCTTGCCCTTTGGGTTGTAAGAAGTTAGTTTTTTAGTTCAGTTTTTTAGTTAGTTTCTAGTTCAATTTTAATTCAGTTTTTTAGTGTAATTTTTACTTCATTCACTTAGTAAAATTTTCTCTTCTTTTCCTATTTTTGGCTTAAGTTCTTAGTTTTGATTTCAAGTTCTTAGTTTTGATTTCATAAGTCTAGTTTAATGGTTGTAATAGTTATAGTTTAAAGCTTCCTAGTCTAAGTTCCTATGTTGATGACAAGACATGGAGATTTAGAAGAGGAAGCCATGGTGAGTTTATTCAAGTATTCAAGCACATCAAGGTATCTCATTCTCTAAACCCTTAATCTCATTTTCCTTTCCTCTATCTCTCTCTATCTTCTTCTTCTTCTCCCTCTATTTCTTTTATTTTTTTATATGGTTGTGGTATGTGGATGCACTTTTATTCCCTTATTTCTTTTTATGTGATTATGAAGTGTGGCTGCGTTTTTATTATTCCTTTCAATTCGCTTTAGTTTGATAGGTTAGATGCTCATGCGTTAGGACGCCAATTTAATCCCTTAATTTTGTTAGATGCTTATGAGTTAGGATGCATTAATTTTCATTAGTTTAATTAGTTTAATTTAACATTTTAATTTGGTCCACTTTGCATTACTTTTAAGTTAATTAAATAGAGTGGCGTATATCTCCTCGTGTTCGACCCGTAGCTACGATTGACCCGTACGCTTGCGGTATTATTTTAACTCAAACATTCGCCCCACATGATCCATGGTCCGCATGATAATGTAGGGTAGACAGATGGGAATGCCTTTGTAGAGGTGATAGGCCACATAGCCTACGAAGATGGAAGGCATGGTGCGGTGACCTGCTATAGGCACGATGTTGTCTCTGCACAATCCGGCTCAATATCCTGGGAGAATTAGCAAAAGAAGGCTCAGGCACTTTCTTCTTGAATGCCCCACGTGTAAGCTCCCTGTATAATTCCCTGTATGCCTCTCTCCGAGAAAGGAGTAGGGATTCTTCCATGGTGCGCAGATGGGTCTTCTCTCCCCAAATAGCTACATTGAGGATGCGCCTTTGTGCCCCTGTGAAGGAAATGGTGACTCCTTGACATAAGAGATGATCCGGTAATCTCGCGTGCCTAGGTTCTCGGTGCGCGAGTTGGCGAGAAGTGACGAATGAGCTTGGGATAGAATGGCTCTGGAAGGTTGAGGAGGTTGGACCACCCTAGTGCTTCAAATCTCGGCCCTACTTTGTAGGCCTTGAGGTCTTCGATTACCACATCTCTCCTCCAAGATACTCTTAAAGCGAAAGTGGTCTTGGTACATCTCCTGTTTCTCTAGGTCTTGGAACCATAGTGCATCCAAAGCGGTGGGCAGCTTGTTCGGCCCGTGCACGCCTTGTTCTAGGAGCCATTTAGATTCCCTAACTGCACCAAAGAAGGCCGAGAATATAGAAACATATTAAGTCAATGCTTGGATATTAAGGCCTAAGAAGATATACAATGAAAAGAGACAAGGAATTAGAACCTAGACCTTGATTCCTACAACAGATTAACCAAATTACGCAGGAAATGTACTAGGAAAATTTTGTTGTGAATGGTCTAAGGAGTTAGGGAAAAGGGGAATGCATGGCCAACATGTAGATGCAATCATAGAGGATAAATGTACATGGCCACATTATGCTTGGAGAGCATTATATTATACAGGCAATTAGTTCAAACAAAATTGGACTGAATTGATAAGAAATATACTAAGAAATCTAAAGAGGAAATTTTCAGAATTTGATTGGAAGTTGAATGACATAGTAAACAATATACATACATGGCCATAGTATACCTAGAACATGAAGTTTTTACCAAATACTTAGTTCAAGCAATATATATGGAGCTAACTTGTGGTAAATCATGCTTAGAACATCATAAGAAAGGAAAATTCAGATATGGTGCAAGGATTTTAAATCATAGGGACAATTATAGATAGCCATGTTATGCTTTGGATTAAGCCCTCTTATGAAATGATAAATGCAAGCAAACAAGGGGTGCATTCGATCATGAGGCATGTTTGAAACTCTAAAAGAAAAAAATTCAGATGTGGTTCTTGGAGTTCAAATTGCAAGAAGTAAATAGGTAATGGCTTGAGACAACCCCAAATTACATACACCAAGCCTACCTACCAAAACCGAACTTAATTTGGGCAAAAAAAAAAAAAAAAAGAAATAGAATTTTCGGTTAGGGTTTTGGGATTTCTCCAAAATCCAACCCAAACCCATGGTGATGGTGCAAAATTGGGGGAAATGCCTCAACTAGGTTGCATATGATGGGAAACGAAGGTAGGATGGACAAAAATCCATCTATATAGCTAGGAGAAAACAAAAAAAAACTCAAACCTAGTAAACCCGAAATGGATTTTGGGATTTCTCCATAAGAGAAGTCGAAGGGAGAAAGAGATAGATCGATAGAGAGGGAAGAGGTCATACGAACTCGATCGGATCTGTTGAAGAGTGGGTTGGAGTGCCAAAAATCCACCTAGAAGGGAAATGGAGCAAGAACGAGTGCGGTTTTGGGTTCTCCAGAGCGTAGGGTGTGTTTAGAAATAGGAATTTGGGTTTTGAAAAAGAGTTTCGAGTTAGAAATTCTATTTTGGGCCATGCGGTTTTACACTCGGGTGCAAAACTTTGAAACCGATCGTGAATCCGCGGTTTCGAGACCGACTTTGGTCTGTGAATCTTGGATTTACACTCGGATGCGACCTAGTGAAACCGCTACGTAAATCCGACCCGCCGAAAGGGTTTTTGACTTTGTTTGCTTAACCAACTTGTTTCTAATGCTTATTACCCTCATTATTGCTTCCCTTACCCCTCGTGTAACTTTGTGTTTACCTTTGCAAATCGATTTTTGATTGGTTTGCTTAATATTGCTATTGTGCCTATAAGCTGTAGGTGTTGATTGTAACGGTGTGAACCATGGTTAATACGGTCAAATGCCAACCGTTCTCTGCTAGGGAAGAAACCGGTGAGGCTTCAAATACGGTTCTACGGTAGCACCGCATTGATTAGTAATAATGCGGATGTCGCCGCGTTGTTGAGCAATAGGTTGCAATCCATGGAACGAGAGCATAGGAGGCGCAACAAAAGCGGCGCCAATTTATGCAAAACATGATTGCTATGTTCCAAGCCTTTGTTAGGGAAAGGCAGCCGGTGCCTCCTCCTCTGTGCAAGTCAATCCTCCCCACACCTTTTTGTGGGTTCTGCTGTACCTAGTGTTCCTCGGCTCAAGATCTGCCGGAATTCCTTTGACACAAGAGGTGCCAGCACCTACTCTACCTCCCACTTGGTGGCTCCTCCACCAAGCGGTGGCTCGGCAGGTAGATGTTGCTAGGTCATCCGGAAAGATTTGAAACATCGTCCTCCAACCTTCTACAAGATGGCCCATGATTCCTTTTTCCGGCAACATTTATAAGGGATCTTGAGAGGATCTTTAGTGATACGTGCAATGACACGAACAAGATCCGGTGTGCTACCTACCAGCTCCGGGTGATTCGATGCGTGGTGGCTCTCCTCTAAAGACCATTTTTGGGCAACTCACCCAGAGGCAACTTGGGCTCAATTCAAGGAAGTCTTCTTCAAAAATTTCTTCGCTCAAAACTTCCGTGATAGGAAGGAGTCGAGTTTATGAGCTTCTTTCAAGGATCCAAATCGGTCCTTGAGTACCAACAAGCTTTTGAGGAGTGTTTACTTCGCCCGGTACACATGAAGGCCGAGAATGTGAAGGCTAGGAAGTTTGAAAAGGGCTTAGACCTAGCATTAGTACTTACGTGGTGCTACACAAGTACCCTACTTATCTTGAGACGGTCCAAGCCGCTAAGGTGATTGAGGACCAGAGAGAGAATTAAGGGCCATTCAGTCTGGTAAAAGACCCATGACCTCTCACGAACCTAGGGGATCCACAAAATTCCAAAAGAGAGGATCCTACACTACTACTTTTTCGGTCCATCCGGAGGTCGAGATGCGGTGCAAGCGCCTGTGCCTACATCAACTCCTCACTATGGTTCCCGAGACTCTTATATGTTACAATTGCAAGGAGTCCGGGCATATGGTTCGAGCTGTCCTCATCCTCGGATGATAGGTCCTCCAGTGCAGCTACACAAAAGGCACCCCAAGCCAAGGCGATTGTGCATTCTCTTCTTCTGCTCCGGCCCATAGATCTCAAGGTCGGGTGTATTCGTGACAAATGAAGAGCCCAGGCCGATCCCGGTGTTATACGGGTAATGCACTCTACTCTTAAGATGTGCATATTATAGCTTTTGTTTCTATGATTGGTTGTCTATTGCTTGTCGGTGTCGTTCTTGTTTGCTCTCGGCTGCTTATGCTTTATTTGATTCGGGGCATCACACTCTTTTGTGTCCCCTAGTTTTGCTAAGAAGATGTCTATTGAACCAAAGCTAATGGCCCGAAATTGATAGTCGATCACCAACGGGTAGCAAGGTTGAACTTGACTCGGTTTATGATCCTTGCCGGTATGTGTGGGTGGTCACGGACTCGAAGCAAGCTTAATGCTTGCTTGGATATGAAAGACTTTGATGTGATTTTGGGAATGGATTGGCTATCAACTCACAAAGCCGGTCTAATGCATTGAGAGAGGAAGGTTCATTCAAACCGGTGAAGGTGAAGAGTTTGTGTTTATGGGTACTAGGCGGGAGAGACCCAAGAAGGTTATCATCTCGCCCTCCAAGTACGGTTGTTGGCGAGAGGGATGTCGGTGTTATCTAGCATCCGTGATAGACTTTGAAGCCAAAGCGAGCCTTTGGAAGAGTTGTGCGTGGTGAAAGACTTTTCAGATGTCTTTCCTGAGG
Source organism: Telopea speciosissima (assembly GCF_018873765.1). Lineage (NCBI taxonomy): Eukaryota > Viridiplantae > Streptophyta > Magnoliopsida > Proteales > Proteaceae > Telopea > Telopea speciosissima. Next base: position 57,146,434 of record NC_057920.1, read on the forward strand.
ATCTAACGCGGTTGCCACCGGATCGCGAGACGAGTTCATGATAGATCGACTCCTGGTGCAGCCCCGAGTATCAAGGCACCTTACGGGATGGCCCCAACTGAGTTAAAGGAGCTACAAGAAGCGGTTGAATGACTGTTGAAGAAGGGTTTCATTAGACCCAGTGTATCTCCTTGGGGAGCACTTTGTGTTGTTTGTGAAAAAGAAGGGCGGTAGTATGCGTCTGTGCATTGACTACCGTGAGCTCAACAAATTAACAATCAAGAACCGGTATCCTTTGCCTAGGATCGATGACCTATTCGATCAACTACAGGTGCTAAGGTGTTCTCGAAAATTGATCTCGGTCGGGTACCATCGATTGAAGATCGAAATAGTGATATCGGCAAGACAAGATTCGAGATCTCGCTATGGTCATTATGAGTTCTTGGTCATGTCCTTTGGGTTGACCAATGCCCGGCGACGCCTTTATGGAGTTGATGAACCGGGTGTTCCACGATGTTCTAGACAAGTATGTCATTGTCTTCATTGATGACATCTTGGTCTATTCCAAGAGCGAGGAGGAGCATGCGAGACCATCTCCTCCTAGTATTGCAACGCCTAAGGGAGAAGCGGTTGTACGCCAAATTCGTAAGTGTGAGTTTTGGCTACAACAGTGGTCAGGACACCTTGTTTCGGTAAGGGTATAGAGGTTGACCCTGGCAAGGTGAAGTCGAGTTGTTCGGGCGATACCCAAGAATGTGGTGACATTCGTAGTTTCTGGGACTAGTGGCTATTACAGGAGATTTATTGAGAACTTCTCAAGGCTCTCGCTCCTATGACACGGCTGACCCGAAAGGGAGTGAAGTTCGAGTGGTCGATAGGTGTGAAAAGAGCTTCCAAGAGCTCAAGCGGAGCTGGTTTCCGCTCCGGTACTTACCATTCCTAATGGATGCTGGAGGGATGGTAGTCTACGATGATGCATCTAAATTGGGCTTGGGTTGTGTTCTAATGCAAGATGGGAAGGTAGTAGCCTATGCTTCTCGGCAATTGAAGGACTATGAGAAGAATTACCCGACCCATGATTTGGAGCTTTATTGTGGTTTTCGCTCGAAGATCCGGAGACATTATTTATATGGTGAGAAGAGCGAAATATACGGTGATCACAAGAGCCTCAAATACTTCTTTACACAAAAGGAGCTCAATATGAGGCGCGACGGTGGTTGGAGTTGTTGAAAGATTATGATTGTACTATCCATTACCACCAGGCAAGGCAAATGTAGTAGCGGATGCGCTGAGCCGAAAATCTCAGTCCTTGTCTGGCATCACTAGCGATCGATGAGAAACTCATTGAGGAAGCTAGAAGGATGGACCGGAATTCTTGGTTGATGGTGTTACCTTATCTCTATCAGCTTTATCAAGACAATCCACACTGGTAGGGCGAATTCAATCAGCCGAGCTTCGATGAGGAGATTCAAAAGGTTAGTGAGGCTATCAAGGGGGACACGCGCGAGGAACTGGATTTTTCTTTAGCAGAGTGGTGTTCTCATGTTCGGACAACGGCTATGTGTTCCTAGTAACCCTCGTTGAGGAAGGAAGTGTTAGGCGAGGCCCATGACTCTCCTATTCTATTCATCCAGGTAGTACGAAGATGTATAGAGATCGAAGGAATATTCTTGGTGGAGTGGAATGAAGAGGATGTGGCTGAGTATGTGGCAAAATGTCTTACTTGTCGGCCAGTGAAGGCGGACGAGACAATGACCTCATGGCCTCTTACGGTCATTGCCTGTTCCGAGTGGAAGTGGGAGCATGTTACCATGGATTTTGTCACGGGTTGCCCGCACGCCTAGAGGTGTCGATACCATATGGGTTGTCATTGAGATTGACAAAGACGGCTCACTTCATCCCCATGAAGATTACCTATTCGATGGACAAGTGGCTCGCTTGTACATTGATAATGTAGTTCGTCTACACGGAGTTCTGTCAGCATCATCTCCGATCGGGATCCCATTTACATCTAAGTTCGGGGGTTTTCGAAGGCAATGGGTACATCGTTGAGTTTTAGTACAGCCTTCCACCCTCAAACCGACGGACGATCGGAGAGGACTATTCGAGACATTGGAAGATATGCTCCGAGCTTGTGCCATTGATATGCGGGGCAGTGGGACGAGCATCTCTCACTTATTGAGTTTGCTTACAATAACGATTACCAGCTACTATAGGCATGGCACCGTTTGAGGCTCAGTATGGGAAGAAGTGTCGGACACCGTTATATTGGGACGAAGTAGGTGAACGTCGTATTCTTGGACCCGAGTTGATTCAGCAACATGCGAGAAGGTGGACTTGATTCGTGAGCGGATCAAGGCGCTCGATCAGCGAGCGAAGGGTTATGCGAGACTTGAGGCGGAAAGACCTTGAGTTCACTATTGGCGATAAAGTGTTCCTTAAGGTATCACCCTCCAAAGGGGTGATGCGTTTCACAAGAAGGGCAAGCGAGTCCGAGATTTATAGGGCCTTTTGAGATCCTTGCACGGATTGGACCGGTGGCATATCGGTTAGCACTCCCTCCATCTTTAGAAGGTGTGCATGACGTCTTCCACGTGTCCATGTTGAGGAAGTATGTCCATGATCCAAGCCATGTATTGACGCATGAACCACCAGAACTTGCTGACATGTCCTATAAAGAGTTGCTGAAAAGATTTTGGACAAAGGTTGTTCATCTTCGCAACCGCCCATTCATTATGTGAAGATAAAATGGTACAACCATCAGGAAGAGGAAGCTTCTTGGGAGGCAGAGGTAGAGATGCGGGCGAAATACCCTTTTCTTGCCTATCTACAAGGTACGTCAAATTTCGAGGATGAAATTTCTTATAAGGTGGGGGATGTTATACCCATTCGGGATATAATTAAATAACATTTCTTCTCGTGACGTGTAGATACCGTGCCATGTATCGGTGACCTGTTCTCCATGATGGTCAAACCTAGCTACAAAATCGTTGACCACAAGACGGGTTTGCTGTGGAGGAAAGATTCCTCAACCGCCTGATGGGAAAGTTCGTTGCTGGCGACCGTCGACTACCCTCCAAGTACCAGCCCGGAAGCGAGGAGTTCGGGAGAGAGCATCCCGGACCGTCACCTGGTTGGATAATTCGTTCGGTGATGAGCTTAGCATTGCCGTAGTGGCGAAGCTGTTCGGGTCATGGGTAATAAACCATGACGGGGAAAAGTAAGTTCTAGCCTCAAGACTTATTAATTATTCTTCCCTTGGTAACCTCGAAGTGCGGGTCCGGGCTTGAACCGCTCGAGCTATTTCATGAGAGAAGGGAATAATTTAAGTTCGGGTCCCACGTACCTTTAGGAAGTACATTGGGGACTTATACCCATCTCATATGAACCCATCTAAGAATGGGCTTTTCCCTAATTAAAGTTGTGGGCAGGCCCATTTAACCTATTGACCCAATGATGGGTTATTCCATCCACTTACCCACATAGAACTAATGGGTTGACCCATTAAGCCTCATGACCCATTTGACTAGAGGTACCCAAATACCCATTTATTATAAATGAGTCCATGAGGGAGAGAGAGAACATTACTTCTCCTTCATCATTCTCTTCTACCCTAAATCGTGGAGGAGAGAAAGAGGAGAGAAAGAGGAGAGAAAGAGGAGAGAAAGAGAAAGAGGAAGGAGAGAGAGGCTTGGAGGAAGGTGGAGACCCCATCTCTTGGGCCATAAATCGTGGAGCTCTCTCATCTTGGGGGTAGGTAAGCTATTGAACCTTCTTCCTTCTTCTATTTTGGATTTTAAAAGGGGTTGGGTAATGGGAGAGATTGACCTAGATCTCTCTTGGAACCTAGGGAGTCGATGGAGCATTAAAGCCAAGCTATGGTGGAGTTATTTCACTCCATTATGAGCTCTAATGTAAGGGTTCTCATTGCCATTTGAGAGATTTAAGGTTGGACCCTAATGAGCTTAGGATGGAGTTTCCTAGAAGTCCTTGTGCTTTAAAACCACTTGAAATGGGGTCCTTGAGGGGAATCCTTCGGATTTTGGACCGAAGGTGTGAGGTTTACATGTGGGTTGCACTGCAAGAAACCACCCGAAATTACCTTCCGTGAAGGCCCCTGTGAAGGTCGGATTTACACTCGGTTTCATTTTCAAACCACATCCGCATCCGACCTTGACCAAAATTGTCCTGAGCCCCGTGAAGGTCGGATTTACACTCGGTTTGTTTACAAAACCACATCCGCATCCGACCTTGACTAAAAGCGTCCCCGAACCCCGGGTTTCCTAGGATTTACATGTGGTTGCAGAATTTGGGCATGAAACCACTCCCGCAACCACTTTGTTTCGAAACCTTATACTTAAGTGATTATGGGAGACCTTTTGGGGATCCTTTCCTTCGCTCGTTTAACCTTATTTCACTCTTTGTATAGGTTAATATATTCATTTTTGTGGCTTATTGCTTGATCGAGGCGACAACCGATAATCTTGGTGCTTGGCGTATACGTTGTGAGTGGGTTTGGTTGTTTGGGCTTATTATTATTATTGCACTATATATTATGTACTCATTATAATTAATAAGCATGTTTCGCATATTGCATAATTTTATATCTATTTGTTATAATGTTGATTGGTAATATTGTACCTTGATGGGTCTCGGTGCATGTGGGTACGGTGCGAACCCGAACACTATATACATTTATGAAGAAATTATGTTGAATGTCATGTTGAATCTGTATAAAGTGCCGTGCGTCTTGGGTAAGGCACTAAACCAGATTAAAGTTGATGCGCCCGGATTACCCTCTCGGGGACGATAGGACTTGCATGTAGTATATTGTGGCTAGGATTTCACACCCTTATGCTACGACCCTTACCAACAGGGGTTTAGGTGTTGGGTAATCGCACACCGGATTCTCGTGGAGGTGGGAGAGGCCACCATGGTAGTATTGGTTATCGGGTCCTGCCACCGAGTGGTCTTGGAGGCTTCGATCGGCGTAGGTCCCACGTGACAATTGAGGTTTCATTGTGGCGATAAGTTAAGTGACCCACAGTGTCTCCCGAGTTGTCACAGTAGCATATGCCATTGACTTAATTGTTTGTTAGGTGGAAAATGGACTTAACATGTGCATGCATCATTGGACTATGTGAATTGCGTGTTTGTGCATCCCCATCCCCTCGGCTCGGTGGAGCTAACTCCTCGTGCGCACACTTTTTTAGATTATGATGCGGTGACGGATATCTCGCGGGACTTGGAGTTCAGCCCTAGGATACGATGAGATCGGTGAGGAGGAACCAGAGGCCGTGTTTGAGGAACATGGCGCGGTGTCCTTGCGATGATTGTGCCTACGGCCGTGAGGATATTCGGACTCGATCCCTTTTGATTACTTTTGAGGCTAAGGCCTATGGTGAAATACTTACGGTAATACCATTTTTGATAGTTATTAGATGGTCATTGGAAATGTAACTAATTCTGTATTTATCATCTAGCCTTTGAACATCTTGTAACTATTCGATTTATACGCTTCGCAATACTACTCGATCCTTGGAATGTAATATTCCTTTTTCCGCGATCTAATGTTATATTGTGTTAATATTGATCATGACTGTGCGTTGGGACACTGCGTCGGTGATCCGAGCGGTTTAGTAGGATGACACGCGTCGTCCTAATCACCCTTTATATGATATTATATTCCTTGGCTGGAATAGGGGCGTGACAGTGGGAACATGCTCCTAGTGGAATCCCGCACTAATCTCTAAGAATAAAACCAAGACCTCCAGAAGATGCTTCCAATGACCATGCTGCATCACAATTTAGCTTGACAAAATTGGATGGGGGGGGGGCATCTACTTGAGACTAAGGAGGGACAAAAGACCCTGCTGCATGAATGGGGGAAGATGCCTTGATCACCTCCCAAAATTCACTCCAGAGTCCACACCATTTCCTCTTTGGTGAAGACATCCATTGGAGTTAAGGTTTTGTTTTTTAAAACCAACTCGTTTCTAACCAACCACAAGTGCCAGCACACAGAAAGTGAATAAATTAAAAATGGGGCGTTGTTCTTTGTGTCGTAGTGCAAATTGCACCCAGGCACATGGAGGTGGGCACAATGACCACCCTGCCCCCTTGCACAGGCTGCCCATGTGCCTGGGCATGGGCTTCGCTGCGGCACAAGAACATTCTCCCATTAAAAATCTATGCACTTCTTGCTCTGTTTGGAAATTGAAATTGCAGCAAAGCATCACCAGGGACAATTTCCTGCGCACAACTTTTGCAACAAAATGATTTATGAAAACATGAACTTTTAATGGATATCTTCGAAGTCCATATAACTTTCCAAACGGGGCTTAAGACAACGAAAACACACACACCCCCCCTAACAGGGTTTTGCTAGCCGCCTGACGGTCTCTGGAATCTTCCCATGAGGGGTGGCCCCACACGGAAAACGCGTAATCTAGAGAGTAGAGCTCGGGAAAAAATCAAATGCCCCAAATTTCCTGAAATTTGATTGGAAGCATCTAGCCACGTCATATTGTTATCACATTTAGATTCTGAATGACATGGCTTCTGACGTTAACCTTTCCAGAAACACGTGGCTTGACATGAGACACAAGATTGTTCCTCCTTGACGTATATAATACCAAAATCCGACCAACACAGTCTCACATTTAATTATTGGAAATGATACGAGACACACAGAAACAAAACCCAATACATTCCCATCAATGCCATCGTTCTTTCCCATAAAATCCGGAGTCCCGGTTCTTAATCTTCGTCATTTAGCCAATCATAAGCTGCCATTTCAACACGTGTTGTTTCCGTACTTGAAACACAAAACTGTCAACGATAAAAGGTCGCCCCCACCATTAAAATAGTTGAAGCTTCCCAAGCACGCTTTCACTTCCCCGCTCTCTCTCTGGTTTGTGCCAGGTCTTTTAACCTCTTCGCTCTCGTATTATATTTATGAATCGGAATAGAAGAAGCGAATCAACGATCTCAGTCTCCCATTCATGGGAGACCCTAACCCTAAGAACGTGAGAGCAATTCCGATCTCAATCCCACCTGGTTTTCGGTTCTATCCTACCGAGGAACAGCTTCTCTGTTACTACCTTACTAACAAGAACAACTGTGCCGAGCGTCATGAGTGTGATCTCTCTTTTCCTTCTATTTCTGATGTCAATTTCTCGCCTTTTGGATTAGTTATGGTTAAGGAAATTGATTTGTATGGCTACGATCCTTGCGACCTTCCTGAAATTGCGTGCTTTCCTTACGGTCGCGGTGGGAGTAGGAAGCATTGGTATTGCTTTACGGCAAAGGTATCTACTGAACGTTTGAGGAGGAAGGCTAGAGGTGGGTTTTGGAAGATGAAAGGACGAGCACGGGATATCCTGGGTGGGAAAGAAGGACCTGTTTTGGGGAAAAGAAATACTTTCGTGTTCTACCGCAGGAATTCGTCGCTTACAATGAAGACTGATTGGGTTCTCTATGAGTATGCACTCGTCGACCATCTCAAGGTTAGAGGAAAATTCCTATCTCCCGTTCCTTTCTCTTGAATATGATTTTTTTCCGATTGAAGAGAGTAAAATTTTGGCTTGGTTGTTGTGAGATGCTCGATTTTGTTTTAGGTTTCGAAAATGTTGTAGGTTTGTAGCTGAACGTGAAATTTAGGTATTTGGCTAAGTAGTCATCGCTAGTTTGGTTTGGGGATCGTGTATTATCAACTGGCTTTTTTCTTCTGATCTAATTGCCAAGGAGGAGGCTTCCAGTATTTAGGGAGGTTTAGTGTCTTTAGTGGATACTGAGATTCTGTTAATTAGGGACCCCTTTAGGAATCTTAATAAGGTTCTGTATGCATTTGTTTTAATGTACGCAGTGGACAGCAGGATAAAACTTGTAGGGGTGGGTACTCTGTGAGAGCACTATGGCATCGTCTAAACTACTGACTGTTACGATGTCATCACCAGGCGAAGGAATCAGTTGGAAAGGGTAGGCTGGGCGTGACAGGGTGCTGTAATCATTTTGGGTGTGCACTCCATGCCTATTGCTTATTTTGTGAGAGTTGAGTGAATCACCAATGAGTCCATGGCTTAGGGACACCTTGTCTCTTGCCACTTAAAATATCCTTCCTTGATGCAATTCAGAAGAACAAGAAGCCAACAGAAAACTAGGCCATCGGTTGGGGCAAAAAATCCTCTCCAGCGTGCCAGTGAGTGTAGCACACATCGGACGGCTGGAGCTGTCCTAGGGGCGCATGCTAGACAGCTATAGCCGTTCGATGTGCGCTGCACTCACTGGTGCACTGGAGAGGATCCGGACTCTCAGTTGGGTCAAATTGAACCAATAATTGACCAATAGGCTTAATTTTGAGTGTCCAATGGGTTATATGGGCCATGGGTTGCTTATTTTTGGGATTTATATTGTAATGGACTAGATTTTTAAGCCCAAATATTAGGGATTTAAGATAAGGCCTATGTAGATCAGTGTTAGTTTCTATTTTAGTGGATTGGATGGATATGCTACAATCCTCCTTCCATACATGGGGGTTTCCTATTTTGCTTATTTCATTTGAAGTTATAAAAAAGGAGTAGGGGATCACACTACCCCAAAAAATTTGAGAAAAAAGATTAGCCATGAGCTTGTGGAGTTTTGTGAGAGAGCATGGTTTTGTGGAATTCAGAACTGCTCTACTGTGGGATGCAATAGGGTAACCTTGGTGGGTTACTAAGGTTGGAATTAGTGAGAAAGCTTCTCCATAGTTAGGTGAAGGGCCTCACAGTTCTTTTAGGCATTGATTACTGATTTCTATGTGCTGTTACAACATATTTTCCGTCATTTGTTTCTATTTTTTTAAATGTTACTAAATCTGATTCACTTGTTATTTCAGTTCTCTTTGGTTACTAAATCTATTCTATGTTTCTATTTGGGGTTATAGTTGCTATTTCTATGAGTTATTAAATCTGAAAATTTTATTTCAGCTACTTGCTATTTTATTAACTCCTTGATATTTTCGATTTTGGCTTTCTAAATTCTGGTTTTTGGTTGCTATTTCCTATTAGTTTCTAAATCTGAATTTCTGTTTTTGGTTACTTACTATCTTTGAGAGTATCCCATATCCTAAAATCTGACCATTAGATCAACCTAAGATTTTACAGACTTGTTCTCCTTGACAACTAGACCATTCAACCATGATTTCGTACATATCTGAGTTGCCCCTACACCTACGGACTTCACTGGTTCAAGGTTAGCACTGTATTATTCCCCCTCCCTTTGCAGAAGATTATAGGACATGGAGTAGTAACTGGAACGTCATTTCATTATGGTGGGTGGTTCATCTATCTTTGTAGTGTTGCATGAAGATTGATTCATGACTCCACTAGCCGAGGTTTTACTTGTGGTGTTTTCTTTCTGCTTGTCTGATGTCATTGTCATTGTGCCAGTCCCTGACCGTTCAACAACAAACTATCCCCTTGTAGTCTAATGGCATTGGAAAAATTGAAAGCAAGAGGTGTCAAGTCAATACTACCAGATGTATATGGCTCAAATCCCTCAACCACATTTTGCTCCATCCTGGTGGGAAGCACTAAGGTTCAGCAGGCTCTGCACTAAGCATTCTTTAGGAAGTGTTAAGCTGAATTATCAGAAGCTCATTTTGATAATTGAAGCCTTTAGCCTTTTATAGAAGAATCCGTTCTTTGTCTTTGAGTAGACAGTGTGATTAAACGTGGTATGTACTGCGTAGTTTGCCCTTATCGGGTGTTTTGACGTGCGAATGTAACACATGGCAGAATTTGCCTTTGAGATGCATTTTAAGTAGGTCAGTGTCATGAACATCCTACATTAGGATTCTGATGCAGATCGATGGATGATCTGCTGTGGTGGATCAAATTGATGGCAGAAAAGGTGAAAAAGAGGGAGAACAGAGGAGATTGGTGGGTGAGAGAGAGACAGGAAAGAAGGGAAAGAGAAATCGTTGTGGGGGGAAAAGAGGAGAGAGAGACAAAAGAGACAACAACCTTTAGACTAAATCAACTAAATTTCATTCAACCAAGCCTTTACATTGCTTTATAGTGCTGAAAAAGAAATAAAAAGTAATGAAAAAGGACAACTAAACCTCCCCATCGATTTGCTGAGGTGGCTGTCCTAAAGTGATTCAACAGTAGTGATTATTGAAAACTAATACAAATAGAAAAGGACTTGGTGTATTTAACAAACTTTTCGATGGAAAGTACTTGCTTCTTCATATTACGTATATTGAGCACATTATTTAAATGAAAGCTCGAGTGTAAGTGCAAATGGAAATGATAGTCTTGTCAACGTCCTTGGTGTAAATACCCATGTAGAGCTTCTCCAACACAACTCCAATGTTGGGTCTTCCTCTATAATATTGGGTAAAACAATCCAAGACAAACTCGAAAATCTCCCAATCTTCATCACTCGTCTTGTCAGGTTTGCTAGAACTCTCCTCTGCTGGCCCCTTGATGGGAGTCTATGTCACCTAAGGAATTAGGAATTAGAAAAATTAAAGGAAACTCCAGATTCAGTGATTAGGAACCCTAATATAGAAAGCAAAATAGCAATTTTGATTTATAAATTCAGAAAATAGCATATTGCCAAAATAGAGTTAGTAACTATCGAAATAGCAACTAACAGATTTAAAGAGCACACCAGGGCACAAGGCTCTCTATGGCTGTGTTAACCCAGGCTGTTGCTGAGTTTGCTGACTGTGATAGTTCTTCCTTTGGTACTGTTTTAAGTCCCTCAATGGGAGGACTATTCCTGGTTCAATGCTGAATCTAAACCTCATTGCTTGAGTCAACTGCTGAGTTACTCACAACCATTGGGGACTTTAAATTAACTCTAACTTGAACCAATATTGAACCATAGGTTCAGGTTGACCCTGAAAACTGAACCAACCCAAAACAATATGCTTGTCTTCTCTTCTTGCTGGAATTCTGCATCACCCCAGTTATACAAGGAAGCCCTTCACCCTTCTTTGCAAAATCCTGAAGTTGTCTTGGCTGCCAAACTTCTCCACCCTCACCTCAAACTTCATTTTTCTAGAAAAATTACCAACATAATTGAAAATGTTATGCTGGGAGAAAACTCCTGTATTCCTTGTTGTACTAAGAATAGGATTTCCAGTAACAAAAGGAAAAGAGAGTAGAAACTAGAGAGAAAATATATCCTTTTTTTATATTCTTTTAGAATGTGGACTAAAGGAGACTAGACTCAATTGAATGGACTGTAGAGGACTAATGAATTGGGTGATTATAAAAGATTGAAATCTCCATTGATGGAAAAGGTGTGGTTTATGGGTTTTATCCTGCAGTCCCAGAAAAACTAATCTCTTCATAAGAAAACCAATCAATCTGTGGTGTATGAGAGTAAGACAGAAATATGGGGGAGCCATGTGATTTACCAGAGAAAAGAACAATGCTAGGACAGAAACAGAATTAGAATTGATCCAATCAATCACAATGTATGTTCTGAAATTTGCAGCCACTCAGAAGAATGTTAGTAGAAGTTTAACCTGAAAAAAAAAAGTAGCTTAACTGACTTCTATGATTGAATGTCGGGAGGACTTAATTGATTTCTGCTGGGATTGATTAACCCAAATTAGAATAGGAACTGAGGAAAAAAGGGATTTGACCCTCAAAAACCCTGGGAAGAGTTTTCTGACCAGTGCAATACCATAAACCCACAATATGAAAAAGAATCTTATACCATTATATGTAGCCCATGGGCAGCACTCTTTTGCTCAATCTGGTTATGAATTATAACCTTAATCCTGTAAGGAATAAGTTCTCTATTTAAATAAAACACAAATCCTATGTTGACTTAATTAAATTTTATTTGGATTAAACAAAACAAATTAGAAATAAAACAGAAATTAGGATATAAATTCCTGAACCAATTAAAACTACAAATCCTTATCCAACTAGGATTACTCAAAATACTAAATGATAAGACAAAATAAAAAAAGAAAAGAGCAAAAAGGACAGCCCACATGTGTCCACAAGTGGGAAAGAGCTATCTGCCTTGCATCAAAATGCCTCCCATGTATTCTTTATCCGAAATCCTCGCTTTTCGGATTCCTTAGTCTATTTATACCGGAATTTCATCTGTCCCTTTGTTCTATCATGGGATGAAAGGCTCTCTGATGCAGATTCATCACCAAAATAGGCTTGTTTTATTAGGAATAAGTCTAGGGTTGGGTTATATACATGTTGGGCCTTTGGTCCCATGGGTTTTTTATGTAATAGGTCACTTTTATGGGCCTAAAGTAGAGGTACATAGGTTGCATACGGGATTAACTCTATGCTTAGTTTATTTTCATGTTTTAAATTGAACCGGTCCAAAGGTAGTTTGAACCGATGGTTCAATTTAAGTGACCTAAGTCACCACTTTAATTAATGTAATTTTTCTTTTCTTTTTTTCTTTTGGGTCTACACTCCCACAAATTTAGAAGGGAGGTGGAATAATGTTTAGCCGGCTAGGAGTTTTCATACTCCTAGGCTGAATAGGAGTAAGGCCCTTGGGCCATTATATAAGCAATAGAAATCGTGGAGCACCTCACTCTCCCCTTTTGAAAATTAATTCTGCTTTGCAAACTGCTGCAACTTGTCTTGTTCTTTGAAGATTGTCTTGTGTTTGATCCAATCAACACCTTGCGGTGTGAAGCCCGGGTGGTTCTATTCAAGTTCTACTTTCTAGTTTAGTCAAAGATTCAATTTTTATTCAAGTTCCTCCATCAACAAGCTGCTGCCAATAATTTTCTGCTATTACAAGTAAGTTGGAAGCATCCCCATTCCCATCTTTCTTCTAATCCTCTAAACCACCAAACCCTAACATCCCCTCCATCATTGAACAACATTCCCATAACCTAAATTCTGCCCAGACCAAACCAGCCAGTAAAATCCCTCCTTTTTTAGATCAAACTCTCCACTCCTGCCCCTATAGCACTCGATCCAAACCCTAGCCCCATCCTCCCACTCTAAACCCTAGATTCTCCTATTTTACAATTTCAAAAACCCAAACCTTAACCCTAAATTGCTGTTAATTCAAATCAGCATACTTCCCTCCATTAAAACATCTCAGGACCTTCACTGATAGACTCCCCTACCTCAATTTGACATAACCCACACATCAAACCCTAACCCTATTTTGATCTAGCCGATTCACTTGTTCATAACAGATCCTGGTTTACTAGCTCCTAGTTGGTCTCCTACCAATCTAGGACTACATTACTCTCCACCATCATTCCTTTGTAGTCCGACTATAGGCTGTCTTACATCATTTATGCAATGAGGAATTAATTGCCCCCAATCCTATTCTCTCCCTGCTTAGGGAGCTGTGGGTGAACTCCACCTAAATGAATCTTCTGGTATAGGTTTGTGGATGAAAAATGTGCTGGTTGTGGTGCATGTTGTCCGTTTTAGATTTTGACTAATTAGTCTGTAGATAAGTTTTTGTCTATTATAGCAACATTTATGTTTACAACCCTGATATTGTTAGATGTCATATTTCCCTTAAATTAATTCTGCTCCTTAAAAATGAATTCAAGAAATAACCCAGCGTGCAGTAGATCGAACAATTTCCTTTCAAGTTTCATTGCAACCCTCCTTAAGTTCTCAACTTTTGCAAAAGAAAATTTCCAGTAAACATAGGTTAGTGTTAACAAAACAGTATTGAGGGAATGGCTAGAATAATCGATGTGATTATTCAGCCCTTGTATTTATAACTTTCATGAAAGGACTGAAATTACATAATTAACCCTGTATAGCCCCCCTGAAGAGGTGTCGAAGAATAATACGCTAAGGACTCATGGAAGACAATATCCATGGAGACAAAAGTATGGCGAGTAGGTGGATGATAACACTTGTATCCTTTCTGGGTCGCAGAGTAGCCTAAAAAAATACACTGAATGCTCCGTGGATTAAATTTTCCATGAGGATGATGATTGTGAACATAGCAGACACAACCAAAAACTTTGGGGGCAACCACAAAGGAGGAGGAACCCTGGAGGAGGTCAACTGGGGAACGACCATCAAGGACACAAGTAGGTACACGGTTGATGAGATAAGTAGCGGTAAGAATGGCATCACTCCGGTATTGGAAAGGAACCTGCTGTGCAAACATAATGGCCCGGGCCACTTCAAGGAGATGTCGATTTTTCCTTTCAGCAACCCCATTTTGGGCAGGTGTGTCAACATAGCTGGTCTGATGGACAATACCATGTTCAGCCAAATAATGTTGGAACTAACCCTCCATGTATTCTTTGCCATTATCACTTCGTAAAATTTTCAAGTTGGCATTGAATTGGGTCTGAACCATATGATGAAAAAATTGAAAACAGCGGAAGACTTCACTTTTATGGCTCATCATGTATACCCAGATGGTACGAGTATAACCGTCAATAAAGGAGACAAACCATCTATGACCTGAAATGGAAGTACAACGGGCAGGGCCCCACACATCAGAATGAACTAAAGCAAAAGGAGAATCACTTCTTTTATTTAATGAGGAATAACTGGAACGAGTCTGTTTGGCCAAAACACAAGCCTCACATAAAAACTCATTCCTATTACATTGCTTGATCAAGTTGGGAAACAAAAAAGCTAAAGTACTAAGGGATGGGTGGTCAAGCCGACAGTGCCAGAGCCGAAGTTCAGGTGACGAGGTGGACTGTAAATGATGAGCTGAAGAGGAAGTCGAATGCAAAGTAGAAAGCTGACTTGTGTCAAGGAAGTAGAGACCACCTTGCATCTTACCACCCCCAATCGTGTGCCCCGTCTCCAGATCCTGTATGACACAATAAGAAGGGAAAAAAGTTGGTTTGCAGTTCAGATCTTTAGTAAGGCTGCTATTAGAGAGAAGGCTGGTGGAAAAGGAGGGAACATGCAAAACAGATTTTAAGGAAAGGGTAGGAGAGCAGCGTATGGAACCCTTTCCATTAATAGGAGAAAGGGAACCATTAGCCAATCGAACACTGTCTTTGCCAGAAGATGGAGAATAAAGGTGAAACACATGGGAGGAGCCAGCCATGTGGTTAGTGGCACCGGAATCTATAATCCAAGGACTGGATACAGACGATGCACACAGACTACCGACTGGAATACCTTAGGCAAAGTGAGAACCAGGATGGGCAGCAGGTGCAGATGCCGTAGTAGGGGCAGCGGAAGAGGCCTAGACCATGCGACGGAAAGCTAGGAGCTCATCCTGAGTAAGCCCAATGTCAGATGAAGGGGCAGCAGCAGCAGTGGTAGGAGAATCAGTCAGAAGAGCCTTGGGTTTAGACTTCCCATGGCCTTTCTTTTCTTCAAAATCAGCAGGCTTCCCATGGGGCTTCCAGCATTGAGCCTTAATATGATAGAGCTTGTTGCAGTGTTCACACTTGACAGGCCCTTTTGGGGCAGCAGTACCACCATCAGTAGTGGTAATAGAAGGAGCACTGGAAGCAGCTTGCAAGGTAGAGCGATCAATAGTACAAGAATGCAACATAGTAGCTCGACGAGTTTCCTCATTATGAACCAAGGCAAAGGCCTGCTCTAGTGTGGGAAAAGGAGATTGGCCAAGCACTTGCACCCGAATAGGGTCATACTCCATATTTAGGCCAGCCAAAAAATCATAGACACGTATTTTGTCAACATGTTTGCAATAGGCAGCCAGATCAGTAGCAGTAGAGGGCTGATAGTCGGAGTAGTGATCCAATTGCTGCCACAAGTTTTTGAGGGCAGCATAGTATTTGGAGACGGAGAGCTTCTGTTGGGTAGTTGCATTAGCTTTCTTTCTAATCTCATTGACCTGTGCATCATTTCCAGTGCGACCATAAGTCTCTTTGGCACCATTCCATATAGTATGTGCTATGTCTAGAAGGAGAAAATTGTCGGAGATATCCCCTTGCATAGAATGAATCAAGTTGGACATCACCATTGCATCATTAGATAACCATTTGTTGAGCTGAGAACCTTCTTCCTCTGGCTTTTTCGTTGTCTCGAGAATATGGCCAGTAAGGCCACGGCCAGCTATTGTCAAATAGGTAGACCGAGACCACTTCAGGTAGTTGGAGCCATCAAGTTTGATAGGTGCAGCAAGGGGAAGAAATTGTGTCTGGGGCTGTCCATCAAGCCCAGAAGAGGCTGAAGAAGAATCAAATCCCGTCATTGCAGCAGGCAACCAAGTTCTTCAATAAAGGAGCAATCAGCCAAAGAACTCCAAAAATCCTGGAATCGATATGGGGAAAATTCGACCCCAAGAGAAGATGGCTGAATTGGAGCAAAAAATCCTAGATATGAAGGCTGGGAATGATGTCGAATGGAGGCAGCAAGTATGCCAAACAGGTGCAGCAGTAACTAGCAGCCCGACCCCTAGATCGATTAGTGTCAGGGTTTTGAAAAAAACCGTAAGAAGAGAGATCGATAAGGGGGAGGGGTCTTCAAACAAGCTGACGAAGGGGATAGAGGCTGAGAACAATATCTGATGAAGATTCCACAAGGAAAGAAGCAGCCAAAATATCTGTAGAGGCCTGTTCTTCAAAGAAAAAAGGAAATCTCCAAATCGCAGACAAGAACTCAGCACCTATCGATCTGAGTGCTGCCCTGATGGGAGAAGAAGGGAAGAAGCTCGAGGGAAGGAGGGAAAAATTCGAAGGGAGGGTGGTGGGTTTTGAAAACCTAGATCAGAGAATATTTGGCTTTGATGCCATGTTAACAAAACAGTATTGAAGGAATGGCTAGAATAATCGATGTGATTATTCAGCCCTTGTATTTATAACTTTCATGAAAGGACTGAAATTACATAATTAACCCTGTATAGCCGACTATGATAGGTAGAGGGAAATAAAAGGAGAAAAATACAGAAATACCAAAACTACCCTTATAATATCGGGTAACATAACTCAACAGTTAGAAAAGAAGAAATTAGATCACCTATAAGATGAGAAAGAAGCACATCTGAAAATCTAGCCAACTTCCAATACAAGAAGATAGTAATAAGAGAAGGCAGAGATAAGTACTAATCGAATTAAATAATTGAAATATACAAGTTACCTCTCTTAGCTATATGTTTATTTTCTATTCTTTCTCCAGTTTCTTTCAGTCTTTTTGGTGGTAATTTACTTCATTATATCATTGCTTTTGTCAATTTCTATCTTGATATTCTTTGACTAATAATCTTCAGAAATTAGTAAGTACGAATAAAAAAAGGTTTAACCAGTAGGTTGTAAAAAAAACCTAACACAATGTAGAGAAGAATGGAAATCGCAAACACAATCACACAATGCGCACAAGAATTTACGTGGTTCGCAAGGTTGCCTACGTCCACGGTGAGATGAGATCTGTTTCACTATCAATGGAGAATAGGGTTACAGTCGCTCGTTCCTCACACATCTCTCAGATTTTTCAATGCAGAGAAAGAACTCTCGCTATAGATTTATAGCGAAAACCCTATACAGGAAATTTACCAAAATACCCATATAGTAACCGGAGGCTCCACACAGCAGTCATCATCAGAAATCAAGACACCACAACCTCAACATAGGTAACTACTTAAAATGGGTGAAAGGAGGTGCCTTGCATCTTGTTTTGTTACAAATATTGCTCTTTATCATTTTGGATCTCTAAACTAGTCTATTCTAATGGAGTATTATCAAAATTTGTAATGATTTATCGCCCATTTCCTTTATTCCTCTCCCTGTTCAATCTTCACGACAATTAGTTTGGAGAATCTTGAAAGGAAACATCCTATGAGTTGGACCAACCATCCAAATAATGAGAGATGTCAACATTTGGTATCTTGAAATGAAAAGGCCATCCTTTAGGAGTATGGTTAGCTAGGCTTTATGAAATTGTGAGCAATGAATTAATATTGTGTGGATACTGGCTCTGAATGTTTGGTAAAGAACCTTAATTGGTCGTTGAATTTTTCAGATAAAATGGATCTCAGCAAATCAAACTTCAAGGTACAGCCATCACTTAAAAAACACTAGGAAAGTCTCTCTGAGCTGCCATCATGGGCTACGTCAGCGGCTTCTCTCTCCTCCCAGCCCCCTATTAACTAACTGCCAAATCACCCCTTGATTGGCGCACTCCCCTATACCACAAGTTCAGAGAATCCTCTCCCCAAAAAATTTAAATATAATAATTAATAAGGATTTAAGAAAGAAATAAATGCATTTTCTTCTTACCATTTTAAATACAACAGTACATACATTTTTAAGTATCATGTTATCTAGGTATGTGCTCGTTTCCGTTGCTTCTTCCATTTTTAAGATTTTATTTTCCAACCCTGCTCCTATTTCCACCTCACTCCCTGAGAGAGGAGTATTTATTGTGATCTATCTCTTCATGATTGTCATCTTGTCAGACCATAAAGTGCAGATGTGGATATAACATATCGATGAAAGTACGTGCTCAACATGATCAAGTATCACCGTTTGCCCATTTTCTTTTTATTTTTTCTCTTGTCCGTCTATAATAATCATTATTTGTTCTGCTGATCTTTATGCCAGAATAAGAAAACAGTGTAATCATTTTGGCAGTAAGTGGTTGAACAAAAGAGTCTTAATTTTGTCCATCATCATTCTCATAATTGTTTGATAATATCCTTAATGATTTCATTCCTGCACTAAATTATAAGAACCTGTTGGGAATACAGGGTGTGATTGTTTTCTGTTCTTCATATCCAATGGGCCAATGGAATTATTTCTTACTGAGCCGAGAAGGTTATATGTGTCTTCAATTCAACCTAGGAATTCATGTGCAGGACTCTTTTACTCTATGTCGAGTATTCTTCAAATCTCATCCTGGAAATAAGATTGCAGAACATATCCCAAGTTCTTGCATTGACAAAAGTATTGCTGCAATGCATAACACTGATGTGGATGCACATAATAAACAACACGATAGAGCCTCAGGATCTGGCATTGGTGAAGTTTTAGTGGCTGGCATTGGTGAAGTTTTAGTGCATGCAGAGACATCTTTTGGCACTGACAATGACATCCAGGGGTTACCAATGAAATCAACCAGTGAGCCATGTGATTCAATTCTTGCACAACAAGCTTCTGATGATGGATTTCGGTTCCCCATGACTATTCCACAACTAGATCAGCTGGTAAGGCCACTTAAAATTTTTTGTCTACAAGATTTTTTTTTGGTGTGTGTGCGTGTTCTACTAGAACATGATATACCATATTGAAAATTAATATTATGTTATGTTCTTTTGTTCTTCATCTATTTATCATTGCAACCACTCACTATTTCCCTGTCTCCCTGAACTTATTTTCCCCAACCTTTGGTGTTTTATTTCCTATCTTCAATTTCTACCCCCAAGAAGAACAAACCTCCTCCTATGGAGGGGTTTTAAGTCATGTATTGCATGGTAATGCTGATACGGCTATTTACCTACACACTCCAGTTGAGACACTCCAATCCATGTGGGACTTTGATTTCATTCAGCCAAGATGTAATATTCCCTGGAAATCTTACTCTTGAGTGTTTCATGGAAGCAAATAATCACATCATAGCTATTGCATTTATTTCTCAGAAAATTGTGAATCAGATTTGATCTGTTTTCTGGTGATAAGCATATTAGAAGCAGGAACCATATATTCTTGATGTAGTGTGAACATATTTAAGTTTCCAGTGGAACTTGGAATGAATCCAGTTGTATGCGCTTCTATAAGAGTCATCTGCTCTTTCAGCCTTGCTAGAATATTTCTGAGCTCCTAACTTATCATGAGGATGTTATGTAGGTGGAATCCTCCAATGGAATTGTCAGTGGCAGCAGCCGCAGCACCATATGTGTTGGTATCATGACTGATCAGCTAATATCCAATTCGGTAATCCTGGAGGGAGATTTCATAGAGTTGAATGACCTGATCTCTCCTCTTCCAGACGTTGATTCGTAGGATAAAAATAAAAGCAACTGCTTTTTAAGAGATTCGTGCCACTCTATTTTGCTACGTGGACCAAGTTACCACTCAGAATCCCTTCTTGAATTGTGGTTTCAGGAAGGCAATATCATTTAATGAAGCAAGAAAAAATGAAAATTATGAAGAAACAAACAGCAAGTTCATGTGGGCTTTGCAGTTCTACTTTTCTACTCAGTCCAAGTTACTGTCAAAAATTCTATTCTTGAAGTGGTTTCAGGAAGGAAATATCATTTTGTGAAGCAAGAGAAAATGAAAATATGAAGAAACAAACTGCGCTATTGTGGGCATTGCAGTTTTACTTTTCTACTCAACCAAGTTACTGTCAAAAACTCTATTTTTGGAAGTGTTTTCCGGAAGGGAATATCATTAATGAAGCAAAGAGAATGAAAATAAGAAGAAACAGACTGCAAGTTATTCTGGGTTTTGCAATTCTACTTTTGTTTTTGGACCAAGTTACCCCTCAGAGTCCCTAATCTTAAAGGGTTACAAGAAGGGAATATCTGTTAATGAAGCAAGAGAAAATTAAAATTATGAAACAAACTGCAAGTTAATTTTGGGCTCTGGTGTTTTGGCTGGTGAACTTCACTTCTCTAAGGTAAATTCTTTGTACTTTTCTGTAGTATGTTGGAAAAAAACTTTGAAGTTTTATCTTACCCCACCCCTTTTCTCTCTTTAGTTTCTAATATCCTCTTTGGGTGCATTAATTTGGGTTTACTTGTTCCTGCAGTTTCACGGGCACTACCTCAGAGATTGATCCATTTGATATGACACAAAATCTCTAAGTGAAATGCATCGATGTAAATGAAGTACCACTTCAACTCATTTGAAACAATCTCTTCAAACATTGTCTTGATGGGGGTGGATAATGTTTTTCTGCTCTTATCTGTGGACTACTCGTACTTCCTCAATGGTTTTTCTGCTCTCTGCTAGTCTGCTTGTCTTGTCCAGAAGCCATTTAGTCTCTGATGCATTTTTTGTTCTTCTCCCCCCCCCCCCCTCCCCCCTCCCCCCTCCCTGCCAGTTTGCTTCTCTTGTGTGCAAGCCTTTTAGACTTGAAAAATGTTTGATTATTATTACTGCCATCACTTTTACAAATTAACTGTTGTTTCACAAAATTAAAATTTCTTTGCTGCTGTAGGGCTTCATAAATAGTGAGAAAAATGTTAATGTCGTGTCAACAGTTCTTGGATGCTACAAGCTACTGAGCGCTGCTGTATTGTCCATGCCATTGAACTGAATTAGTCAAGCTTATTCCAATGTGGGTCAAAACTCAACGGAATATGCTTATTAGCAACTTGGTATTGGAGCCCAAATCCTCAAGAGATAGAGTAGTATCTTAACATTAAACTAACTTCGTGAGAGGCAAGCGGCATATTTGTGCTGGTCTGAAAAATCCCTCAATACTTCACCATGTCAGCATTGGTGTTAATATAATCGATTGATAACAATTTGTCAATTGCGCACAAATTTTGTTGACTCTATACTAGTATGAAACCTGTGCAATGCACGATGTTGTAGGTAAATCTAGCCCAGGGGCGACTAAGATAGTCCCACATCAGTGAGTAACGGGAAGACCGTGATTTTTATAAGGATTGGAGTCATCACTCCCTCATGAGGTCAGGGATTCGTTCTGGGCATTTAATGTCACCTTCATAATTTTAGAAAGCCTTGTGAGGGAGTAAGGACTTCAAGCCTTATAAGAACCATGGTCTTCCCTTAACTCATTGATGTGGGACTATCTTAGTCGCCCCTAGGTTTGCTTTTTACCTATAACAAAGGCCTCCAGTGAAGGGAAGAGCGTGTGTTGCTTTACCAGTCCAAGTAGGGGTTCCCACATATGACACCAATAATGAGGCTAGGGAATACGTCTCATGATATTGTTCGCTTTAATGTCACCCTCATGGTTTTAAAGGGCTTCATGAGGGAGTGAGGATGTCAATCCTCATAAGAATCATGATCTTCCCTTCACTCATCGTTTTGGGACTATCTTAGTTGCCCCTGGGCTAGCTTTTACCTACAACACAAGATATTTATTTTTTTCCTGATAGGGATCATGGACATGGAATAGTATTGCTAGTATGCTCCCCCACCTCAAGTGTATGGTTTCTTGGAAAATTGGATATAACCAAGATAATTTCTTTTGGTTTGAGCCCCTGGGGCTCCACAGAGTTTATTGTTATCTCTAATAGACGCTCAACCCACTATTAATTCTTTTATAAAGCTTCTTCATTGATTCTTCTTCATGAAATGCGAGTCTCCTCTCTCACATATTTCCTTCATCTCTTGTCTGTGAAGTCATCAAAATACCCATTTCTCAAGGCCCTAATCATTGGTGATGTCATTTATCTAATTCTGGACAGTTTACAACCAAACTGGTTGTCTAAGTATCTCTCTAAGATCAAAGGTAATTCCTCCAGTACCTCTAGAATTCACTATCCCCTCTCCCACATCTCAATGGTGGACTTTTTTTTTTGGGGAAATTGCGCATTCATCCCAAATTCAAGGTTTTTTATGGAGGTTATTGCATAATGGGATACATGTAAGAGAAATCCTCGGTAAGTGGATCAACCAGCACACATGTTGCCCTTTCTGCAATACTCACCAAGAATCGATTTGGCATGTCCTATTCTCCTATGATTTTACCAAAAGGATTTGAGTTGCAGGTCCTTTAGGTTTCATTTCTGAAAGACACAACTTTTTTTCAGTCAAACCATTTCTATTAGGTATCTTTGAGTTCTTGTCATCAATCAAAACTACTCGTAAATGGGTTTTTAGTGTGATTGCAATCACATTCTATTTCATCTCGAAGCACAAGAACCAAATTGCTCTCTCGGATATCGCTCTGAATCCAAAGCAGATTTTAGACAATATCAATCACCCCATTCAAGGATGAGGGAATGAATTGCATAACCGAACATTATGGTAATGCTTCTGTCTCTTGCTTATCATTTGATATCCCTCACGTAACTGTTCGTATCTTAATATATGTAGGATATACTAATAGATCTCTAAACAAATTTGGTTGGGCTTTAGTATTTTGTTTCAAAGAATTTTTGTTTTGGTTAAGTTGGACAATATTTTGTCGAACAATTTCATTGGGGATGAAGCTCGAGGCTTCCTCAAAGGATTAAAGATTGTATATAGTCTAGGTTGGATTAATACTCAAGTTTGGAATATTTCTCAGGATTTGCAGGGATTGATCAAGCAACCTCTCAGATCTGCATGGCCTTGGAACTCTACATATATCTTTTCTAATTTTTTTTTTGTTGGGGGTAAACTCTCTTCTAAATTTAAACTTTACTCACTATGTGAATTTTTGTAATGATGGGGATATTCGGGTTTGCCATTTATTTAATCTGCTCGCTCAAAGGGCATGTGGGATCAGGATAGGACTTTCATCATCTGATTTTGTAAACGATATTATCTCTCTACTTGATTAATGTTCGTTTTCTTCTTTCATAAAAAAAAAAGGACAAAGTTTTCTTCCACCCATAGAGGATCACCCACCATCTCAGGGTTCATAAGCCTCTCCTAGGGTTTTAGTATGTTCCACCCTCCTAATTCCCATTCCCGCCCTCTCCTGCCCCTTCGTGAATGGGCGTGGGTGGAGGGAAACTCGATCCAAAAAAAAATTATGAAAGAAAGACTAAATTTACATTAAAAGAGAAGAAATCAAGTTAAAAACATCCATACACAAAGTATACTTCCACTCATTGTCCCTGGCTTCCGTAACCACAAACCCTAGTGACTCCATTAAAGAGTTATTATAGACCCTTAAAGAAAATCTATCAAATCTAGCAGAAATTAGATGAATATCCAAGAATAACTGAAAGAATTCACAAGGCCGCGAAACTTTTTTTTTTTTTGGAATTAGCTTCAGCCACTCTTATGAGTTCATGCAAGCATCTATTGTTGAGTACCCCATCTAGCAGCTTGCCTTGAAACCTAGAAGAAATCTCCTAGTGTGTGCTTTCACCTCATCTCTTGTAATACCATCATCAACCCCCAAAAAACGTGAAATTGTTTTTATAGAAAATTATAGTGGCTCATCCAGCTTTTCTATTAGAAACCAAAAAAAAAAAAAAAACTGGTAGTACAGAAGACAACTAGAGTACCCATGGATGGAATGTCAAGGGTGTTCAAAACTTCAAGAGATAATTTAAAAACAAACTTAGAATTCGCTGATTGAAATGAACAAGGGGATAAATGAAGGTCATAAATCCAGTGAAACAGGTTTTGAAGTACAAAGAAAGGGTAAGGTTTCTCATTTTGGTAAATAACAAGATTATGATGCAATCAAATAAAATAAAACATTATCGCAAGATAACCAAAGAATCACTACAATTCTATCCTCAACAAAAGAGTAGACTGAAAGAAGTTAAGACAGAAGGGGGAAAATGGAATCTTCCACCAGGATCCTGTTCGTAAACCTAGTTCTCCTTGAATTTTTTCTGTCTAGTTCCCCCCGGTACAATCGTCTAGTTTCTCTCACAGGAGATGGAAATGACGACTTAACTTCACTCGGGCAGTTTATTTGGGGTGGGGTTAGGTCATCATATCCGCCCGCTATGAGAGGCTGGATGACTATCTTGGGTAGGGAATCGGAGAGGATAATGATCCGAGTTCTCCTCTCGCCTACAAGAGTTTAGTAAAGTCACAAGATAGGAACAAATGCCACAGTAACTACTTTTCACATAAGCAAAACACACAGTTATCATTATCTATCTTCCATTCAGCTAATTTTTCTTAGAAGGACCCTCCACATAAACACTTCGAATTTTGGACGAATTTTCAAATTTTACATGAGTAGAGCAAACTAGGTTGGAGTTTGTTAGGATGGTCAAAGCAGCACATTTCGTACTAAAGTGTCACATCCTAGACTTAGCACATACCTCTTTATCTTCTCTAAAATTGAAAACAAGGGGACCTTTATAACCCTGAGAACCACCTAACAAGGAAAAGGACTACTAAGAAGAGTAATATTCCATGTACCATTATAAATTAAAGGGTAGGGCAAATTTCACGGACACCTCCTATAACTATTCAAAATAGCAAGTATACCTTAAATTTTGCAAAAATATCACAGATACCCCTTACTTTATGACTTTATTTCAACTTAATCCATTTCTAACGGCCTGCACAATTAAGTCACTGTTAACTTTTTTATAAGGATAAAATTACCCTTACCACATGATGAACTTCCCATAATATTCTTAAGATTAAAACCTCAAATACAAATTAGTCTCTTCATCGTCTTGTCGTTGCCGTTGCCGTTGCCGTTGACTGCTGCCACTATCGTTGCCGCTAACCGTTGCCGTTGCTGTTGCCACTGACCGCTGCCGCTGTCGTTGCTGCTGTCGCTGCATCTTCTTCATCTTCTCTTACCCCTTTTATTTCTTCTCCACACTACTGAACCCGCTGACCCACTTTCTCTTCCATTTTGTCTATTTGTTTTTCTGTTTCCTGAAACGCAAAATACCATCACCGGTCCCATTTTCTTCTCTAAAACCCCATTTAAACCTCTTTTATTTCTTTATCTCTCCCACTCAACCAAACCCAAGGGGAAGAAGGACATCTCGGAGTACCATACTGATATGGTAGCCCCTGAATATAGACAGTATGATTACTTTAAATACAGGGAGATGCTGCTCATGGATATTTTGTTTCCACACAATTTCGTAGGCTGAAGATCAACTTGGTTGGGTGATCTAAACTTTACTCTCAACACTTAGTTGATCTCGTAGGCATTGATATATCAGATGGCTTAAATATCTTATCTAGTTTGGTTTGTTCTTGCAGTCAACGTATCCTGGTTGGAGCCGTGAATTATAGTTTTTCTATTGAGTACATCATTTTTCTATTAACTTTCTGAATTCAATCATATGTTCTAAAAGGAAAAGTTTTGACATATTTAGCCCCATCTTCTCGCAGAGCCTACAAAAGAGTGTCAAATAATTTTGGCTACAGTTGAATCTGCTTTACCCACTGGAATGCCTGAAGGTATTCCAACATCTGAAACCGTTTTCATTTTCTCTTTGATTGACGGCAGAAGAAGCAAGAACAGGGAAGAGGGCCATGGGGCTTCTTCTTCTTCTTCTTTTTCCTCTTGCAACCCCTTTCTTGCAACTCCACCCCACCTTGCTCTTTTAACCTTGTATGAAACGCAAGCTCTGAGCCTAAGATGAATAGTGAGACACAAAGAGAGAGAATAATGCTTGCTTGCTTGATGATGCAAAGTTGTAGAAGGAATTTTTTTTTTTTTGTCGAAAGTTGCAGAGGCTTAAGAAGTGAGGCAAAGAAAAGAAAAGAAAGAGAGGAGAGGGAGATTAGGGAAATACATGCAAACGGAGAAAGAAGAAGAAGTTGGTAGCACTTCACGTCCTGCAAAAACGTCTTATGTTCCTCCACACCACCGTAATGATCGACCAAGTTTGATGATGCTTTAGGTGGAAATCGTTGGGGAGGTCCAAGGTCTGATCTGGGACGACCTGGCTACAGTGGCATTAACTTTGATGCCTATGAAGATATTCCAATGGAGACCAGTGGGGATAATATGCCACCATGGAGTTCTCTGTTCTTCTTCTTTTGCCGTTATTTATTTCCTTTGTTCTCACTTTCCCTTACTTCCTCCCGCTAGATTTTTGGATCCAAAACGAAGTAAGATCCGCTGCAACAACAAAATGGAAGCTGATTTGGTAGCTTAGAAGTTATTTTGTGGATGAGTTGATGCAAATAATCGTCGCAGGAGTTGATTGTCGACAGCTGGAGCTGGAGCAGTGATGGCCGTCCACGGTGGTTGTGCTCTCCTAAGGTGCCTCAACGCGCTCCAGTGGGAAGAGAAATGTGGAAGATGATAGATTTCTTAGTAATTTTTAGGAAAATTTACTAAAAGGGTAAAATCGACATTGTCACTTTGGATGGTAACTCTTATTAAGAGGGTAAAATTGTCATTTTATCTTTTGGGGGTAACCTTGCTTAACGTCAGGGGGAAGGTTGATATTTTTGCAAAATTTAGGGTGTACTTGTCATTTTGAATAGTTATAGGGGGTGTCCGTGAAATTTGCCCTAAATTAAATCTTTAACCTTGATATGCAGGTGTAGAATCTGAATTTTGTCACCCCCTAACGATGATGATAATCAGACGTGCATTGATGAAGTTTCTCTCTCAGGAAGGGTTAGACCCCCTAACCAACCTCACCATGACCCTGATAAGGTTCGGAAAAATGTTTTTAAATGTAAAATACTCAATGCTACCCAAGGGTGCAAGAGCATTAATCAAAATTGTTTTTGGGAATTCCCCTGACACTGAATTAGGGTTTATCTTTCTTTGTTCTCAAAATTAAAATATTTTTTGACCAAATCTTACATCATTGGATAGTGCTCGGAAAACGATTCCAACAGTATATAACTAGTCAATGCCTGACACACGATCGCAAAATTGTGCCCAAAACAGGGAAAATATGCATTTTCGGGCCCACCTAGACCTTAAGTAGGTTGCACAAAACGTGTGGAGGTTATGCATGATATCACCATAGTAATCCATGTTCGGTTGAATCCCATCCGAAGAAGGACACTTTCAATAAAAGCACATTCAAGATGGTCATATGCCTTCGTCATGTTGAGTTTCAAAACTACAAACTTCTTTCCCCCCTTCTGCTTGTGCTTAATGTAATGAAATACCTCATGAGCTAAAAGAATATTGTCCGAGATCAATTGGTTGGTGACAATGCTGATTAATTATGAGAAATGAGATGCTCTAGAATGTCCTTCAAATGGGTAGCAATGATTTTGGTAGCAATCTTCACCGCCACATTACTTAGATGACTGATGGGCCTAAAATGGTCAATTGTTCCAGGCTAATTTACCTTAAGAATGAAGCATAAGAGAGTTGCATTCAACTAAGGGTGTCAATCGGGCGGTTCAGTTCGGTTTCTTCAGTTTCGATGTGAGTTTAAGGGAAATCGAAATAGAACCAGTAAGGACTTTTCGGTTATGGTTCGGGTTGGGCTCAGGTTCGGTTTGTGATATCGGTTTGGATTGGTTTGAAACCTGGGTATAGGCTGGCTTTGGGTGGGAATTGGGTAGAGTTTTTAGGGTTTGGTGGTTGGTTTTAGGTTTCGGTTCAGGTTCGGTCCTATCGGGTAGGACAATCGGTGGCCCATCGGTTTAGCCTGAACCGAGCCGAAACCGAATTGTGTTCTAACCCAGAAACCGAAGACGAACCGTTAAGGCATCGATTCAGTTTGGATCGGACTTGTTCAGGTTGGGCCAGGCCAATTATACTGGTTTAGTTTACCTTTTGACACCCTTACATTCAAGTGGGGAGGTAAAGCACCAAGAGAGAAGAATTCCCGAATAAACTGATATAGATCACTACTCACCAAGTCCCAAAAATGTTGGAAGAAGGCTGGGGGAAGACCATTAGGCCCCCAGAGATTTGAGGGGTTTCATTGAACAAAAGAAAGTTTTAATTTCTTCCAAATTGGGCGGCCTGCAAAGAGATTCATTAGTATCCGCTTTAATAGAGATTCAAAGCTTCATTATCGATTCCTTTTGTGGAGTATATGTTACAATACTGATTGACAATCTCCTAACAATTCTCCTCTTCAGATTGCGACCAAAGGCCTGAAGCTAACTTTAATATGAGGATTTTGTTGTTACCTACTTTGGCGGGCCAAAGCATGAAAAAACTTTGTATTACAATCACCACAGGTTAACCATAAAATCCTCTATTTTTGTTGCCATAATATCTCTTCTCGATGTAGCTCAACTTCGAGTAACTCCAAATTTTTTTCTCACCTGCTCGAGATATTGGGGAAGGAGGTCACTCTTGGAGCAGCTCCAATTTGCGAATGAGAGCTTTAATTTTCCATTTCACATGACCAATTCGCCTTGACAAATGCCCCTTAAATCACGAGTCAATCACCTTATGTAGATTGACATCACTGTTGCCTTGCCATGAAGTAGACTTGAGTTGGAGTCACCAAGACATATAAGCACATGTGAAAATCTGCATCGGCACATTCCTATTAGATCCAAGTTATAGCACCTAAAAAAGAGACAATTATATTCATCATATCATGTTAAATTTGGATGCAGATAATCTTTCATAGGTCAGAGATCTTTCTAGTTGTGATCCTCTTTCGATATTGAAGTAGTTTTTTTTGGTAATCTTCGGCATTGAAGTATTTTTTTGTTTGGGTAAACTTCGACATTGAAGTAGTTGATAATAAATTAATAGTATGGACATTCTCTAAAAAGAAATGGAGGAAATACTACAGGTGTTCAAAAATTTTGATGATTTCATTTCATAAATTAATTAATTAAAAGTGTGGAGTAGTTATGATTAACTTGGTTGAGTTGTTATATTTATCTCGAATTCGCAAGAAAATCAATAGGGTTAATCTGCTAAATTGATGAATGGTACCAAACAGATTGATTGATCACCTTATGCTGGTTTGAATTTAGATTTTTTTTTTCTAAAAATGTTAGCATTATATGCAAACATTAAAACAATCAAAAGAGACGAATTCCATTAAATTGATCCATACATTTAGAGGAATTTATTGAACTAGTAAATGTTTCAAACAATCCCTCTTTGTCCATCTCTTCAATCCCCTTTTTTGTTTAGACCTCAGTTTTCTCTACTTTGTTTTATTTGGATCCATATGGCTGACCCCATTAATTTGGGATAAGACTGAGTTTGTTGTTGTTGTTGTAAATGTTTAAACAATACCATATCTAAACAAGTTACTAATAACTCAAATCTAAATAAATCCATATTGAAGAATATAAATAAATAGAAAATAAAAATAAAAAAATATTTTGAAAAAAGAAATCAATTTTCTCTCATTGTAACTTGCCACATTTAGTGGAAAATGTGATTTTGATCAAACATTGGTGAGATCCTATAAAGGGATTAATAAAATAGAAAAAAGTTTAAAATACCATGAGGTCCCCAGGTAGTTGACCACATAATTGAAGAATGGCACTTGAATTTTCATTTTTATACTTTAAATTTGTTATGCATTAGCCTGAATAATCAGTACACATCCATATAATCAAGCTAACCAATCACAACAGTGGCTTAGTTAGGTAGCTGATCCCTCAATCCTCCTAGAATTGTCTTATCAAAATAGATGAAATTATTTGCTTGAAAAAAAATCTCTTTTTCACCTGTTGTTTCCTTCAATATTCTTAGTAATCAATCAAGTTGATATATATTCATTGCGAAAAGACAAGCTATGCTAACTGTTTATCGTATGCTAGCACCCTATGATTATCTTTATTTTTCTCCCTTTGAAAGGTAAAAGAGTCATTTCATGGGGAGAGGAGGGTAAAGAGAGATAGACGCATAGGGTGCAATATACCCATCCCTCACCCATATTTATTTGTTCACGTAACAAGTGATAAGTAATTACTCAAATCTCAAGCTCATCCTCATAGTCAATATTTTATTATAGGGTCGGCGTTCTTTGTGGGGGAGCACACGTATGGGCCAATGAGAGCATGTAGGGTGGGATTTCCGCCTTTCTAGGGGCGAGGCGGTCATGTCACCTCCCCTTTGTGTTTGGCCGTAGGCATTACACTCTCCCATAGAGAACTCCCATAGAGAACATTTCTCCTTTATTATATAATCATACATTGACAAAATGAAAAAAATACATCAGGTGTTATGAAATTTCAAAATTTTCTTGAAACTGTAAGTTAAAATTCAATAGATTAATGGTGGTTGGTATTTCTCAGTTTCACCCCTTAAAGTTAGGTAGCTCTCTCTCATACAAAGTCTTCCTCTATATAATATCATATTAAAATTTTTTTTTTCACCATGGCTAGCGATTCTTATCACTTTCTTATCCCATTTGTTAAAAAAGCAGCATTAGCACGTGCATGGTGGTGATTATTATTCATACGCTAACACATGCAAAGAAAAAATTCTACAATTTGAATCCTCTACTGTCGAGCTGCTCAGTAAGACCCTATTATTAAGACACAGCAAGACGGTAAATGATCGCCTTACTGTCGAGCTGCTTGGTAATTAAGATCCTACTGTCAAAACATAGCAAGATAATAAATGACTGCCTTACCCCTACACGGACTTTCATCTATCTATCTATCACAGTCCTTGGGGGCAGACAATTAAGTTCACTGTACCAAAAAGAAGTTAAAGAAATTTATTCCAAAAATAAATTACTCCAACACCTTTCTTCACATAGATACACCAAACAATTTGATAGAGTAGGTGCTATGGCAACCACAGCTTTCATTGAACCCATTATCCAAAGACCCAAAGACTTAATTGTATATCTCTCACACGCAATGGTTACTTAACAAATCCAACGAATCATGAGGCATAGAGTGAGAAAGAAAAGGGAGGAGAGATAAGAGGGGAAGAGAAGGAGGTAGCTTTGTAACTTATATATATATATATATATATATATATATATATATATGTGGCTTATAAAAAGCAAAACTGACTCTTTCAGCTCTCCTTCAAATGGGAGTGGGTAATGGGTATCTAAAACAAAAAAGAAGGTTACTGATGCAAGAAGTCACCATAGAGGATTTTCTTTTTTTCTAGTTAGCAAAAGAAGTGGCACTACTACTTGATGCTAGTGTTTTTTTTTTTATTTAATTTAAATTCTCCTTTTAGAGAGAGAGAGAGAGAATATGAGGGAGAATTAAATTTTTTTTCTTTCAAAAAAGAATATTGGAGAAAAAAAAAAAATTAGAAAGAATGGACACCATCGACAATATAAGATGCATGGATTTTTCATGCCAAGTAAATGGGAGAATAGAAGAGGGCATCCCATAGTTTATCAATAAAATACTTGTGTGTTAATAAGGAGAAAGAATGTTTGAGAGAATATACACTATACAATTTTTTCAAAAAAAATAGAAAAAAGTGAGGGATTATTGTTAGGTCGCGTGGCCTCTATGCTCAAGGTTATAAATATCGGTTTTAAGGTTGATATCGACTCTGGTTGAAATCGATATTTCCCAAGTTTCAGTCGAAACCTAGTATTTTTTGGTCAAAACTCAACATGTCATGGGTTGGTCAAAATTGGTCGAAATTGGGCTAATAGAAGTCGGTTAAAATTGACCGAAATTATTGAAATATTGTCGAAACCTGGTTGATATAGTATTACATATAGGTTTTGTCTTAGAAACATGGGAAACTGAGATATCTCGATAAAAAAGTTTCGATCGAAATCTTGAATTCCAAACATAAGGAGAGTGAAATGACCCCTTGCCTTAGCCAGATGCATGTGTCCATTTTCCCATTGGACCTGTGTTGGCGAAGGGCCATGCGACCTGACAGTCACCTTTTTTCTCATAATGGGGAAAAGAACGCTATCTAGTCATACGCCTTGCATAGATCACACGTCTAGACACACAAAACGTCATGGGTGCCTAAAAAATTACCATCTTACCCCTATATAAAGACGAAAATCCCAATCACCCAGGGGCATGCGTCTTACGTAGATCCCATGCCTAGACACACAAAGCATCATGGGACACCTGAAAATCACTCTTACCCTCCATTGTAAAGGCGAAAATCCCAGTCGCCAAAGGTGCTTTGTGTGTCTAGGCATAGGATAAACGACGCACAACCGGATAGCGTTCTATTACTCAAACATAATTTTCTTAAAAAAATTTGAGACTGAGAGAAAATGGAAAATACATAAATTTTTTTTTTGGGTAAGAAATGGAAAATACACAAATGGAAAAAGAAAAGAGATGTAAAGTAGAAAAGGACAGAAGCTTGGTGTGAAGAAAGAGTTAGAGAGAGAGAGGTATTACGGCGCGCATCCGGAGACGCCCCTGTTTGTCCGACATTTTTATTTAAGAAAGGAAAGAATAGTCAGTTGACAGAGCGAGAGAGAGAGAATCAAAGACGCGCTCCCCCCCTCTCTCTCTCTCTCTAACGCACACAAGTCTGAAATGCCTATCTTATTTCATTGGTCAGCGTCTCAACAGGACAACTCCACCTTTCTTTCCTTCTGTGCTTCGGTTATTATTTCATTTATTTCTTTTTTACATGTATAGATTTTGGTGAGTAGATTTTGGTGTGAGAGAGAGAGAGAGAAAGAAGGAGAGAGAGAGAGAGAGGAGGAGTTACTGTTCTCGTGTACTCATTTTCCATTCCCAGACACCTCCGTCACAAGAAAGAGAGAGAGAGAGAGAGAGAGAGAGAGAGAGAGAGGGAGAGAGAAGAGAGAAAGATTGAATTCGTCTGTCAAATTATTATTGGTATTATCATTTATTTACTTTCCGTTCCAACCCAACCCCTTCATTCTTCTCGTTCTTCTCCCCCAACAACTAAGTTCCGGAACCCCTCAAATCTCTCCACCCCATTTTCCTTTTTCTCTTTCTTTTCCAAGTGCAACGCATCTCTCAAAATCTTTCCTTTCCATCTGTTTCTTCAAATGGCTTTCGTTTCATCTCTCTTTTAAGAAGAAAAACCAGAGAGAGATAGAGAGGGGTGAAGAGGGAGAATACATTTGCGGAGAGAGCAAGCGAGACCTCTCTTTACAGCTCTTTCTGGGTTCTGGCGTTCCTTTTTTTTTTTTGAAGAACAAAAAAAAATTCCCTTTTGTTTCAGCCACTGACCGGCGAAGGGCGATTGATAAATCTATCGATCTTCGTAGCAGATCGTTATCCTCCTGTGTTAATCAGGTAAAGGTTTCTTTTTTTCTTTTTTGATGATTTTAGTTTCGCTAATAAGTTTTCTTAGATTTAATGGGCTATAATTCTGTGGTTTTAGGAGTTTCGAGGAAATTTGCGATTTTTTATTCGAAAGAATTTTGTCGGGAAATAAGGACGGCGACACTCGTTTAGGGTTTCTCAGCGGTAATGGGCTCTTCTATTTTTTTCGAGAGAAAAAAATCATGTGGTTCATTCGGTGTTTGCTTCTCTTGTATTTGTTGTCATCCATTTGTGATGAAATGTTGCGTTTTGTTATGACACTCCCATCAATGAGCGGTCTTGTTGGTCATTGACTCTTTGTAAACTTTGGTTACTTTGTGAATTTCTGCATGTACTTCACATGCTGGAATGAATAATACAAATTTCATTCATGCATGCCTGCACTGTTAGATTTTTTTCTTTTGGTCCTCTACATTTTCCTATTTAGAGTTTCATTGTCCTTTAAGTTAGATGATTGTTCTGATTGAATGTGGGGTATTCCTTTTTATTTGGGTGGCTGTGATGCTGAAACAGGTTTTGGAGCTTATAAATTCTTGAGAAAGCTGAAGCTACTGGCCTACAGTAAGAAGTACTGGAGGTTAGACTTAATTAGTCTACAACCATGGTAGATTGAAATGTGCTAATTTGTGTCTTTTCAAGTGGATGAATACTCTATGTTTTTGGGGTGAGGGGATTTTGTGTACTAATGATGGCCTAACTAATTGAATTCTTTCTATTTGGAAGTCCTTTCTGTCTGCTTCAGAATTTTTGATTGAGTGGTTTCACTGCCTGTCACAACGAGTGAGCATCACCGTAGGTTTTGCTATTGGTGTCTCTCATGATGAACCATCCTCTCACCTCCATCCTCAATTTAAGCCTGGGTTCCTTTTTCTTGAAATTTTTATGCTCTTCATTTTGTTGCTTCGACTCTTGATACATTCCTTGTTTTCCTCCC
Source organism: Telopea speciosissima (assembly GCF_018873765.1). Taxonomy (NCBI): domain Eukaryota; kingdom Viridiplantae; phylum Streptophyta; class Magnoliopsida; order Proteales; family Proteaceae; genus Telopea; species Telopea speciosissima. The sequence continues at coordinate 57,180,981 of NC_057920.1, forward strand.
TGTTATTGTTGTTATTAATATTAAATAGAAAAGTTGTCTAGTATCTATGCTATGGTGATTTGGTCATGATTCAGAATCTTCATGATTCAGTATTCCAGCCCTGACCACAAGACTGAGTAACAAATAAAGTAAGAAAATAAACCCTTATAACTAGCCCATTACTTTGTGTGCTTTGTTTGTTTATTTAGAGTAGGAAAGTTAATAGTCCTTAGTGGAGTCTATTTCTGGTTTCTTGGTTTCGATATATATTGTAAGTGTAACCATCCATCATGATGTATGGTTTTGAATGGAATAATTGATTTGTTGGGAAACAGACTCTCTGCAAAGTGGAAGGTTGCGTACATTATGACCCTCCTAAACAGTATTCTCTCTCCTCCCCATGCTAGCTTTCTCCTTCTCCTTTCTTATTTTTCCCTCTAGTTTTGTCTTCTCTTTGAGCTTGTTCTCTCTCATCCCCGCATTAAGAGATGCAGATCAATCGGAGGATCTGCTGGTGGTGGGATAAATGGAAGAGAAGGGGAAGAGCAAGAAGAAAGAAAAGACCATATGGAGTTCCTAAGCCCTTACATTTATTACATAAGGGTCCCTATTCTTATGTTGTTCCTGTTTTAACCCCACTCTCACTTATAATCCAGAAAATTCTTCTTTCAAAATCTTATTTACAGTTGGGTCCTCTTCATTGGTTACTTTACTCATTAGGTGCTGGACTGTTACCGAGTTTACAAAAATCGTCATTATCTTTGATTAATTGAGTCCTATTGTCCGGGGTGGGCCCAAAACAAACCCAAATCGGGTTTGGGTGCTGTGTCAGGATGGGTTTCCAACTCTGGTCAGCTATAGTAGTAGTCCGATAGTTCAACAAATTCCCAGAGTATAACAATAATCCAAAGGCTGGATTTGTAACAGTAATTAAAACTTCAGAATCTGGAATCAAAAGGACCAGATTTAAGGTGATTTTGTATATCAGCAGATCAGAGGGTCTGATCCGTGAATTGGGTTGTTGCCCATTAAAACAAATCGTGGCAAACTAAACCCAAACCAAAACAAAACCTAAGTTCATCAGACAATAACCAACAAGAGAAAATAAAGAAACAACAAGAAAAGGTAGTGCCATGAGGGATATTACCAGTTTACTTGCAAGAGAGAGTGAGGGAGAGACAATGCACACACCACTGCACAAAAGATTTAGAGTGCACAAAAGGATTTTACACCAAGGTCACATAGACCATCTTTTTACAGCATACAATGGTTTCTTATTTCAAGCCGGATTACTGTAACCTTTTCTGCACACTTATGATCAACAACAAGATGTTTTACAAATCACTTTACACGTTTAAGCACAGATCTTGCCCTTTTCAAGATGATCTTTCACTTCGGCTCAGACAACACAGCAGCAACAACACTTTCTCAGGATGATATGGCCAGTGAAGCTCGATTTTAGCAGGTCAAAATGATATTTTTCTCTTTTTGCACATTTGCTGATTGATGTAACCTTGTTGATCTTTTTGATTGATTAAGACATCAAATGACTCCACCTTTTTATAGGCAAAACGAACTAGCTGTTAAACTGGCCGTTAGGACTCAAGCTAAGCTTCTCCTTTGAACTTTGAATTCCACTTTCATTTCCAAGAGAAACTAGTTGTTGGAGAACCACTAAAACTTCAAAACACTTAGTAACATTAAGTCCATTTTAGGTCTCCAATATTCAACTTAGATTACCAAGAGAAACTAGTTGTTGGAGCTCCTCAAAATCAGTGAAGATGTTTAAGAGTTCCACTCAAGTGGTTATAGTCCAAGTGGTCATTAATAGATAGTCAAAGACTTCAACTTCTTGACCACGTAGCATTAAATTACTATCCCATGGAAGACTGCATGATAGTCACGGAAAACCAAGACTGCAGGGACTTGAGTTGGTCACTCTCAGACTCCCACGGAAGATGGGCGCGGAAGATTGCTACATCGTCTGTCTGAGATGACACAAACTCTTAAACTCTCGGACATGCACAAAAGATCACACGGAAGACCGTGAAGGTCGTCTGTGGACATTTAAAGCTCAGTTGTTAATCCATGTTCACAGAAGTTCTTGGACAATAGACTTGGACACTCTTCTAAGTCAAACCACCTAGCTTCTTGGTATTACCATTAAGTCCATATTTGATGTCATTTTCTGTGCATTTCTCATCTTGTTGACCATACATAGTAGGATCTTAAAGATATTTCAATCAGATCAAATTTTTATGCTCTGACTTGAAGGAATCTTCCATTTGATGTAGCTTTCAGCTCTATGATTCTTCAAATACACGGAAGACTTTCATCTTCTTTGCAGAAGACCTTCATCTTCTTTGCGGAAGACCATCTTCTCAAGTTCTTCTACCTATGTGTGTCCTCTATGCGGGCTTGGGACCTGCAGCAAACATTGGCGGAGTTCCTCACCCAATTTTAGTTGTCTTTTTATATGGGAGCTTTAAATAGAGTTAGCTACAAAGGGATTTGCTTAAGATTAGTTTCCTTATTGGATGTAATTTATTTTCTTTTAAATATGCTTGTAATACGATGGAGATTAGAAGAATGAAAAGTTGAGTTTTAGTTGAGTGTTGCCTGCGTGGCTTGGGGCAGCTTGGTTGTCGTCCCTCCCCTCTTCCCTGTGTTCAGAACCTCCCATCGTAGGAGTGTTCTCCATTCCTCTTTCTTTCTTTCTTCTCTTGCTGTTACTCTGTTTCTTGGCATTATTTGTGGCCATGGATATTGTGTTCGAACTCTTTGAATACTTACCCAATTAACCTAGGGTTTTGGGAATTAACTCACCCCTTTTGGATGACCCAAACACCTGGTGCATGTTCCTTAAATCCTTCCCTCCACTGATATCAAAACCTGCAATAAAACTTTGTTTGATCTTCTCGCCGGCCATGGTTTAAGTTGATTACCATGGGTCCTTGTTGAATCGCTAAATTGTGTGATGGAGTTATTAGCTTAGAGAATTAAACAACCTACCTCTGATTTTTCAGGCCCATCTGAGCCTATTTGGTTGAGTGTAATTTAATCAACCACAACCTTTTCCTGGTTTACTGTCATTAGAGGTGTTGTGAGGTTGAATGTTGAAGACAACCTCAAACTGTGGTATGCTTTAAAGCCTCATCATATTTTTTTTGTCTTTCTATTTTTGCTCTCCCTTTGATTGGGTAAGTAGAACGAAAACGGAGTATATGGTGTGTAACTTAGTAACTCTGGGAAGGATAATGAGGGGGTGAAAGTTGATGAGATGGAGATTCCGCAAAGTGACCATTTTCGGTATCTAGGATCAATTATCAGTAAGGAAGGTGATATAGAAGATGATGTCTCACAGAGAATGAAAGTAGGATGGATGGAGTGGAGAGGTGCATCTGGAGTGTTATGTGATCGACGTAATCCTTTAAAGCTTAAAGGAAAATCTTACAAAACAGTCATAAGACCAGCTATGATGTATGGTGTGGAGTGCTAGGCAGTTAAGAAGCATCATACAGATAAACTAAGTATAGTGGGGATGAGAATGTTGGAATGTATGAGTGGCAAAACCAAGAAGGATCAAATAAGGAATGATCATGTAAGAGCTGATTTGGAAGTAGCCCTGATTCAAGATAAGCTACGAAAATGTTGTCTGAGGTGGTATGGTCATGTTCAACGGAGAGGCCTTCGGATGCTCCAGTTCGGAGGAGTGACTTGATTCAGATTGAAGGTACTAAAAGAGCTAGGGGCAGTCCTAAAATGACCATAGGAGAAGTGATGAGGAAAGACATGCATAGTTTAGGCCTTGTTTCTTATATGATGTCGAATAGAGCTGATTGGAGGGCAAGTATTAGTGTAGCCGACCCTAGTTAGTTTGTTTTCAACTAGTTTGTAGTTGTTCTTGTGTCCTTGTCTTTACTTGTTCTATTATCATTGGTCTTTGCAAGGATCCATGTAGCCGACTCCATTTAGTTGGGATAAGGTTGAGTTGTTGTTGTATCCTTATTTTTGTATTGCTTCCAAGATTACCCTGATCTATAAATCTTAGACCCCTTTGTGTCCTTTTCTCTTTTACCTATCAAGCAGCTCCTTGAAAATCTGGTTAATTACAAGATTGCCACTACCGTTACATATTGACCTGCTTTGGCACTTGGGTGGGCCCATAGCGATCCCCAATGGGGTTTTCAAAACCCTGTATTGTATTAAACTACCTGGCAAGTAACCCAAATAAATAAGGAAACTTCCTCCAGCCACATGCTGCTTTTGGAAGAGTACCTAACTAACCGAACTCTTAAAGAAAGAAAAACAAACAAGAAAATAGAACTCTTGCATCGGATAAGATGGAGCTCCTAAACTAATAAGGAAACTAAGATTTAATCAGATCTGGAATTTAATATCCAGTATCCCATCCATACCACACGTCTGAATAACAAATACAATAAGAAAAATAAATCCTCATAACTAGCCCACAGCTTTGCTTGCTTTAGTTTTTATTTAGAGTAGGAAAGTTAAGAGTCCTTAGTGGAGTCTATCTCTGGTTTTGGGCTTCAATAAATATGTAACCATCCCCCATGGTTTATGGTTTTGATGCAGGATCACTTCCATGGACCGGCCCAATCCATTGGGGAGCTAAGATTGAGATGAACAGGGTCTAATAGGATATTTTAATTAATTTAATTATTTAGATTTTTATTATTTGGATTTATCTTGTAATCTTTTTGTTTTAGTTTTAATTAGCTAAGTAGTGGTAGAGTTTGATTTAGGATTTTATTTCAGTTTTACAGTCCAGGTTAGAGTCAAGTTTTATTTTAGTTTTGGTTAAGGATTTGGAGTCTTTTATTATCTTCTTTAAATACAAGGTTGTAACCAAAGAAAGACAGATTTGAGATTTTGAATGAAGAATGAGTTTTGGTGGTTGTTGCCAAGAACTGCGAGTGTGTGCTCTTTCACTTGCCTCTCTTCTCTCTCCTCTTATATTTTTTTCTTCTTTTCCTTTGTTATTCTTCCTTTCTGATATTCTCTCTCGTCTCAGGTACTCTCTCTAATCTTCTTCCTCTCTTGTTATTTCATCTCTATGTTTTGTTGCCATTGATATTCTGTTGGGCGGTGATTGCAACCCTCAATAGAACCGTTTGAACCCCTTGAGAGATAATCAATTGGGCTTGAAAATTTGGAGCTTGAATCACCATAGTTGTCACGGCGCCTCGGCGACCCAAGGCGGTGGAGAGGGTCCAAATTCCAGGCGACACCAATTAGGCGGGCAAGGTGTCCTAGGTGCCCGCCTAGGCGTCCAAGGTGCCCAAGCCGCCTGGATGCCTTGACAAGTATGTGAATCACTGCCCTTAGGCGATTGAAACTCAGGAATCCAGATCCAGAATATTTTCTCTGGTAAGAGATCTTAACAGATCTCAGAACTAGCCTGAACTTCTACTGCCAGATCTGAGTTTTAGACACAACTACTCCTCTTTGATTGGTGTTTTGAGGTGTCTATCTGTCAGAATCGAGAGAGCATCGAGTTTCCGTCCTTCGCTTGCAGTTTCAGACCATTTCAAGGCTTAAGCTGTGAGAACCTTCACTTGGAATCTAAGCAACCTCCACTGGTTGTAGCTTGAACTCAAAGGTTGAAGACAACCTTCATTGGTTGTTTTTAACACCTCTATTTCCTGATTTCCAAGACTGCTCTTCATAGTTGTCAAGACAACAAGGCGATCCAAGACGGTGGAGGTCTGTCTAAGCACTTAGGCGGTAAGGTGCCCACCTAGAAGGCGGTCAAGTGTGAATCCCCCCCCCCCCTTTTCTAACATCAATACATCATACCTTATATCATTAAAAATTAACATTACCCCACCTCAAGTCCTCAAAAAGACAAAAACCATAAATGATACATCAAAATTCAGAAACATCATAAATTAATTAAAGTATTGAAACAAATAAGTGAATACCAAATTACCAATATGAATTAAAAGGAATAATGCATTAAAAAAAGACATAATGCCATCCAACTAGCACAAATCACTAATCAGCATTTTCTTACTTAGTAATTCACGAAGTCCTAGAAGAAGCAACATTACAGTGTTGCACAAAAAAAAATTAAAAAGGTAGAAGAAGCATCGGAAGCATGAGTCATGAGTGTGCATCATTAGTTCATTACCAAAAAAAAAATATAGAAGGATAAGAAGCAGTAGCAGCAGCATGGGACCAAAGAAAAAAAAAATAGAGTAGAAGTCTAGAAGAAGAAGCAGACGTGAGCAGGGGCAGGCAGCAGCATAAGAAAAAAACAAAAAACAGAGAAGAAGAAGAAGACGTGAGCAGGGGCAGAGAGCAGCATAAGGGAAAAAAAAGAAGAGGAAAAACAGAGAAGAAGAAGAAGACGGGAGCAGTATTAGAGAAAAATCAGAAACGAAAAACAGAGAAGAAGAAGACGACGAGAGCAGGGGGCAGGGAGCAGCATAAGAAAAAAAAGGCAAAAAAACAGAGAAGAAGAAGATGAAGAACACTAGTACGCTAAGTTACTTACCTCGCTGGAGCCGGGGTAGCCGGTCGAAGACTCGCCGGAGCCAAAGTAGCCGGAGAACACTTGTCGGAGCCGGAATTGATGATTGCAATCACCGCTGCCAGGGTTTCTGGATTTCTCTCAAGCATGCGAGAGATGAGGTCAAGGATTTTGGACAAGAGAAATGGGAAAGGGATTTCATAGGCTTGATCCAATGTATCTCAGTGTAGATACTCCATATACACCCGCCAATGACAAGTTAATAAATCGAATAACTTGAAATACATAATAAAGTTAAAAAATAGATAAAAAAAAATAGAGTAACACAGAAAAGTGACCGCCTTGGACACAATGCGTGATAAAGCGTCGCTTTTCTTAACTCCAATAAGGAGGCCTACCACCAAGTACCTATTTTTCCGCCTGGACGCCAAGGCGCTGCCTAGGCGACGCCTTGACAACTGTGTGCTGCCCTTGCCTATTTCTTTTAACCTTTGTTGTCCTTATTTTACCTATTCCTACTTTGCCTCTCGTCAGTAATTAAAAATCATTCTTTATTATTTCATTTTTGTTTATCAAGTAGCACCTCAAACACACTGATTATTTACGAGTTGGCCATTATATTTAATTGTTGAGCCATTTAGAAACTGGGTGGGCCAAAACGATCCGAGTCGGATTTTCGACCCTGGATTTTGTCATGTTTTGAATGGAATGAATTGATTTGGTTTGGTTGTTGCCATTGATTGCTGAAGAGTGTTCTCTCTCCTCCCCATGCTAGCTCTTTCCCTTCTTTTCTCTCCTCTTTCTTTCGTATTTCTCCCCCTCGTTTTCCCTTCGCATGAACTGGTTCTTTCTCAACCCATGGGAAGAGATGCAGATCAATTGGACGATCTGATGGTGGTGGATCAGATCAGTACAGAAAAGGAGAAGAGGGAGAAGAAAGAAGAGAACCAGAAAATCCAATTGTTGGGAAGGGAATGAGGAGAGAAAGGGAGAGGAATGAGAGCAAGAGAGGCAACAGCCTCAGTATTAACTAAATCAATTAATTTCCATTCATCAAATCTTGGGGGTGGCCTTAGGCCTACATTACTTTAAATAATACTGAAAACTAAAACAAGATAGACTCTACACATGCCAATCAATGGGCTGATGTGGCAGTATCCTAAAAAAAGGGCGTACCCAGTGCATGAGGCTTCGACTATGGCAGGGTCTGGGGGAGGGCCATAATGTACGCAGCCTTACTCCTGCTTCCCGGAGAGACTGTTTCCTTACTCATACCCCCGACCACTAGGTTGCAATGGAGCAACCTTACTGTTGCGCCGAGGTATGTGCAGTATCCTAAACTGAATAAGATTATAAGGAAAAGATGAAAGAAACTTCTCCCATGAGTGGACAGAAAAAGGAGTGACATGGACTAATTTAACTTCCTAACAAGTAACCTGCTTTGGAAGAGTTCCTAACTAACCAAACACTTGAACAAAAAAAAGAAAAGAAAAGAGAACTCTTGCATTGGATAAGATGGAGTTTCCTAAACTAATAAGGAAAGTAAATTAAAACAGGAAACTAAGACTTAATCAGATCTGGAATTTAATATTTACTATCCCAGCCTGACCACAAGATTGAATAACAAATAAAATAAGACAATAAACCCTCATAACGTGGCCATGACTTTTGTGCTTTAGTTGTTTATTTAGAGTAGGAAAGTTAAAGAGTCCTTAGTGGAGTCTATTTTTGGTTTTGGGTCTCTATATATATGTAATCAACCCCCATGATTTATGATTTTGAATGAATTGATTTGGTTTGGTTGTTGCCATTGATGGCTGAAGAGTATTCACTCCCCTCCCCATGCTAGCGCTCTCCCTTCATTTCTTTCTCTTCTCTTTTTTTTCTTCATCTCTCCCTCTCGTTTTCCCTTCTTTTATGAGCTGGTTCTCTCTCTCTCTCACACACACACACACACGCACACTCACTCACTGATCTTTTCTCTCTCCTTCTTCTCTCTTTTCTTTTTATTTGTTCAGTTTTAGATCCTATTTTAAAGGAGGATTTTATCTCCTTCATTGCCATCACAACTTACATATTCTCTCCTTCCTTACCTTACTAGTACTATCAGCTCTCTCTTTCTCTCTCCTCTCAATTGCACTACATCAATCTCCATTGATTGGGCTAATTAAATTCTGTTTTATTTCTGGAAATTATCCTTGAACTTGGTAGTTATTCTTTTGAAAATCAGACCATTAATTTTGAGAGCAGTTCTGGCCACATCTAGCTGTCAGATCCGGATCTCTTACATTCCATTAGTGGGGCCATTACTCGGTGGCCCGTCAGATCTGATCAAATCTGCATCAGAATCGGCTGGAATTGGTCAGGACTCCATCAAAACACCTTTTTAGAAACAGGTAAAATTGCAATTCGGATTGGCAAATTCTGATTCAAATCGGGCAATTAACCCGAACCAATTCCTCTTTTAAAACCTAGAGCACAAACCAACATTCCTTTTTATATTTCTGACTTTTCCCCGGAAGCTAATTTCTGTGTCTTAGTTTCTTAGACATATAATTCCTCACATTCATGCCTTAAATGTACTGCAAAATATTATTGAATCTGGAAGTTGGGATTTTTGAGTAGCTTTCCCTAAAGAAAATGTTCATATGGGTGTTTCTAGTTGTTATTTGGTTTTGGCAATCTTTATTTTTATAATATTGTTCGCTTGATATTAGATCAATTCTTGACAAACTAGAGTTTTTCTGATCAAGAAATTGGTACTATGAGAGTATGAGTTACACGGGAAAATCTTCTATTATTATAGTTATATAATGGAAATGTACATTCCACAGACCATTCTTTTGTCAACCTAATGAAGATAAGAGACAATTAGAATGGTGCATAGACTTATGGTAGCCCAACATTCATGGTGGAGAAGTTTTCCAACCTTAAGGTTTCAGTGGATCAGCTTTGCAAGCATTAAAGCCAGAACAACTCGTAGTTCATGACCTGAAGTGATCAGGGAACGTAATGGATGCATCCAATGGAGTGAATATTGACAAGGCAGATAAAGTCACACTTGCATTTCCTTGGGGGAGTATTGTCACAATTCATTAGATAGTTAGGTTTTGGTAAGAAATCTTGAGCAGAGATCTACCCCAGAGTTTGTGGTTCCTTGTCTCTTTGTTGTATCTCTTCATAGAGGTATTTTAGTAGCTGATATTTGTTCTTTCTGTAGCAGTGTGTTAAAGTAGGATCTTTGCACTTGTAGCGGTCTTTGTTAGCTATCTCTCTTTCTTATTTTATTCATGATGTTTTCACATTTCACTCTAATAGGGCTTAATCTAGTAGTTGGACCAATTGTAGATTTATCGACCGGTTCTTTCTTCCTGGTTCTGAGATTTTGATGAAGGTCCTTATTTGCACTGCTAAAATATGGAGCTCTATGTAGGATAAGGAAAACACTTGTGGCATGCTCCAGCGGAGTCGTAAGATTGGGTGCATAGTTGTCAATGCGACTAGGTGACCCAAAGCGTCCTAGACGTGCAGTATATGACTATATGTCATATATCAATGATAAATTTATATAATTATGCTCATATGCAATATTGAAGTCATATCACTGCAATATGATATAATTATGCTGGTAATGACCTAATTCCTAACATGAGAAAATCAACATATTATAGACAAAGTATAGGATATAATATAAGAATATTTATAAAAAAAAAACAAATTAATAAACATAAAATCAACGTAAACTCGTGGAATGTCAACAAGGTGTGCTGTCGCCTTGGACCCAAGAAAGAACCTGATGTCTAGGCGATGCCTTGACTACTATGGTTGGGTGCATTCCATAGTTGTCATGGGCTCATGGCGTCGCCATGGCGTCCTGGCGCTGGAGAGGGCTGCATGGCGACCTACGCCATGGCATCCCTCTTTGATTTCTTCTTCCTGTCTCTCTTTCCCTCTTCGATTTCTTCTTCCTGTCTTCGATTTCTTCTTCCCTCTTCGATTTCTTCTTTCCCTCTTCAATTTCTTTCGATTTCTTCTTCCTGTCTTCTTTCCCTCTTCGATTTCTTCTTCGATTTCTGAATTTTCTTCTTAAAACTTGAGAAACAATAGAGAAAAAATAAAACATGGCTTGAGTATACATCTATTAAAACATTAAAAATAGAGAAAATAAGAAATAAAACATGGTCGACATGCTCGCCATGTCGATATATCGATGTGACACCCCCCCACCGACTTGGATCGCCGTGACACCGTGACAACTATGGTGCATTCTTAGGTGTGATGCAGTGCAAGGCCAGGCCAAACAGGCCCCTAAATAATTCAGATGGGTTAAGACATATCTAGCCCAAACCAAGGGCTTTTCTGGTCGTCGGTCTTAGTGATGTTCAGGCCCATGTGTTGGTCATGCTTAATGCCCCTGGTCAAGTCCAAGTTTCTGCCCAGGTAACCATCAAACAGATGGGTTTTAAAGCAAAGATTTTCCAGATGTTTGTGGGACCCAGTCTGGCGTTTGTGTGGAGGTGTTTTTTGGAGTGATTGCTTCCTTGTGGAAGAAGTGGGCCCCATAGCCAGCTTGCATGGGAGGAGGTAAATGATTCTAAGATTTTTGGAGATCTTTTTGTTTATGCAGTTTGTATTTTCATATATCCTTGTAGTGGATAGTTAGTTATTTGCTAGGCAGTTTCTATTTTGAGTTTTCCTTTTTAATAACTACCCTTTTCTATTTCTTGTTATTGTTATTAGAAAGGTACTGTTCTGTCCAGCTCTCCCATGCATGGAGAGTTCTATTTTTGTAATTGGTTTGCTTTATTTTATAAATACAAGAAAGGGAGAACATCCCCATCGGTTTTGGTTATTGAGAAAGGAATGCTCTTGTGAGTGTGTGCTCATATGGTGAAGTAGCAGCAGCCCTATCGTGGTGAGGCAATATGTTGGTTGGTGGTGAAGCCAAGGTCATATCCTCTTTCCCCTATTCTCCTATCTCCTTCCACCATCTCATTCATCTCTGTCCAGCGATAGTTCAGTAGTCTTCCATCATTGTCGCAGCCTCGCAGGTCTTTACTAGGTAATATATGTCCTTATTTTGATGTTGGATTACTAAACATTATTCTTCTTCAATTTCTATTGGTTCTGATATTCTTTCTAGTCCTGTTAGTGTCTGTGATAGGTGTTCTGGACAGCTGCATATTATAATCTTCAGTTGTTGATTCCAGAATACCTAACCATCTGATTAATCTGAGTTTTAGTATGTTGTTGTTCCTCTTCTTGTTGACTTCGATCCAAGTCTGGAATCAATCAGACTGCTCGATTGAAAGCTTCATTAGTTTTTCCATCACTTTTTAACTTCTATTTCTGCTCCTGACAGGGTTTATAGTCAGGAATCGGGATCTGAATCGGAATCTGTCCGATTAACCCTAGAATCGGTCTGGAAGGGCTGAAATTAGGGGAATCTCAGGATTAATATTCCAATTCAGAACGGCAAAAATCGGAATCGGTCCCAGTCGATTCCTGATCCGATTCATCAATTTTTGAAACCTTGGTTCCTGACTGTTTTCTCGCAATCTGTACATTGGGTGAATCCAAGGTTTTAGGTACACAATTAACCCTCAAGGACCTTCCTTCGACTTTACTATCAGCCCTACTCATTGGTTAGTAGGTGATGTAGGGGGTTACCTAGAAGCTAGGGTTCCTACATGGGTCGCACTATAGGGACAATCATGGGTATACACTCAAGGGACTGTAGGTATGAAATGGAATGGACAGCAGCATATACAAGCCCACATGAGTTAATGAAACAGAAAATTTAATTGTAGCAGTGAACAATATAGGTCTAAGCAACATGCATCAATTCAACAAACACATGGTAGGCAACATGGGGGTGGGGAAGCAAGAACAAAAATTACCAATATCAAGTGCATAAACTTTCAAGATTCTGAAAATGGTTTATGCTGTACTATTCTTAGGCAAACATTCTAACAGGAAATCAGACATAAACATGCATGAGAATGCTGCACAATACCACAGTAAAATAAGCAAACAGTAGGCTATAAAAAAAGAGGAAATAGGTTCAGCATAGCATGTTCAATAGGCTAGAGATTATAGGAACTCATGTTACTGATGAGCTGAACAAACAGAGAAGAAAAGAGATGGGGTTCATGCAATCGGGTGGGGAAGAAGTAAGGCTACAACAACTAATATTCAAACAGAAACAGAAGAAGAAGAGAAAGAAACAGATGAAGACTGACAGTGCAGCCGGGGGGTTGGAGAAAGAAGAAGTAGAGGGAAGAAGAAATGTAACACAAACCTTACCTGTTATATGATTTGAAATAGTGTTGGAGAAGAGAAGATGCAGAAAAACCCAGCAGAGGGGGAGGGAGATGCTTCACGCAAGTAGTAGTAGAGGAGACACAAGAAATTCAAGCTTCATTCATCTGTTCATTGTCTCAACATCTTCTGGCCAAATGGCTTAGTACATCTTAAATAGAGAAACAAAACAAAAAAAAAACTAGCTAGGCTGTTGATGGGGCACAAAGTCCAACAGCCTAGGGGAAGTGCCAAAAAAGCATAAAGCCCCATCAGCTTATGACTTAACAACTTAAAGAGCTGGACCCAAGTGGGCCTGGGCCTGGACTATGACTTAAACAACTGAACCAAATTACATTGAACCCAACTGAACCAAAATAGATTGAACCAAAAATTACATATAAAGTAATTTATCCAAAAAGAAAACAGAGAACTTGGACCAGCAGAGAACTTGGGCTAGCAAGGAGCTTCACTAAATCAGCACCACAAACCATATCGAAAGAAGTCTCCATCCAACCAAAGGGAGCTCGATCCCAAATGTAACTGCCTCAATCTCCTTTGGTATACCTTTCGAAAATCCTTAGGAATGGGGATGATGTCCCCATCAGTAGGAGTTATTGCTATTACTACATTCTGTTCACAGATTCTGTGAGTTTGGTTCACTGTGATTCTGTCTTGTGGGTTTGTGTTCTAATAATCCTATCTTCCCTACCCTAGAATACATCAGTGTGTTTTTGTTGTGCAATGTGGAATGGTTCTACTTGCTTGGGCTATTCAGTCTGAGATGGGTTGTCGCTTGCCACAGTTTTTTTTACTTGCATGTAGTTGTTACCGTATTCCTTGTGGTAGAAAGGTGAAGATTCTTATATGGGTGGAGAGAACATGCTCTTCATTGACAGGAGGAAAAATTTGGTATCATAATATCATTGGTACACATCACTGATGAGTTCAGCACGCTTGGAGCCTTGTACCATTGACATTTCCCTTGTATTTATTCTGATATTTTGTTGAGATTGGACTGTGATTATCAAATCTTACCCTTGTACCGCTGCTCAGATCATTAAGCTCCAGTTTGATGGCGGAACAGAATTCGTGTAGCAAACCCCATTTAGTTACCAAAAGGTTTAGTTGAGTACTTGAGTTGATGGGAGACAGGGTCAAGCAGGTTCTCGAGTGCTGAATTGTGAAAATAAGTAGTTGCTTCATTAGTGAATTTTATCTTTGTTTATTTGTCCCCCCAAAAAAAACTTTTCCCTTTGTTATGTCTCCTTCCCAGTGCCGGGGGGTGTTTGAAAAGCTTAACAGAGTGATTATGCCATGGTTAAAACATGTCAGAATGCAGCAAATGATTTGTTCATTGGCTCATCCTTCTAAGGGGCAAAAAACAGTAATTGGGTACATGATTTATGTAGTACTCTGTTAAGTGTTTCATTCATATATAGATACTTACATATAGATTTATTCCTTTTGATAGCTGTAGCAAATATCCTCATCCGCTCTAGAAGGATGATATCGGCCATCATAACCCAAATCTAATTGGGCAAATGGAAAGTGAAAAAGAGGTTCACTCACATGGTATGGGCCAAGCCTTAGGACCCAAGGGTCATAACCCAAATCTAATTGGGCAAATGCTTGGCTGACTAAGAGGCCAATACTCTTATGGACTCCCCAATCCCAATAATATATTCTGTCCTCATTTCCCATTCTATTTTGCTTAACCGTTGAAGAGATATCGACTTTCATAAAATGGGTGGTTCTTTTAACTTCAAAGCATGGGAATTTGCACAAACAGACCTCTGGTCCCTGGAGTGGGGATGATGTGGATGGTCATGCTGTTAAGGGAATGGAAGTAGTTGGATTGGCTTTCATATTCATTTCATCAACTCACATTCCCTTCCAAATTTCACTGCTTACATGGTGAACTATTTACCCCCTTTTTATTGGAAATTTCACTGCTTACAATCTCACTTGGTTGTGCATTTGTGCATGCACTTGTATGTATCTGTGAATGTGCTCTCATTTCTAGTGCATTTTTTTTTTCAATCTTTTTCATCAAGGTTTGCTGTATTTTATGTGTGTGTGTGTTCATATTTGTAGTGCATTTTCTCGAGAGCTTGTGCTCATTTGTAGTGCATTTTCTCTTTCTCGTCAAGGTTTCCTGTATTTAAGATTCATTTTTTTTTTAACTTCCAAACTTGATGCTTTTTTTTATCTCTATATGCAGGTCACTGATCTCAGGTCCACCAGGGAGGTCTTATATGCAAAT
This sequence comes from Telopea speciosissima, assembly GCF_018873765.1. Lineage (NCBI taxonomy): Eukaryota > Viridiplantae > Streptophyta > Magnoliopsida > Proteales > Proteaceae > Telopea > Telopea speciosissima. The sequence goes on from NC_057920.1 coordinate 57,196,022, forward strand.
CATTGCTTGTGTCTGAATATTCGAGGGGAAAACCAATTGGCCCTAATGCAAGGGCAAAGAAGCACTGTTGATAACTTCCCTGAAACTTTTGAGTTTGATCATGGATCTAGTCCAAGTAATCCTGGAGTAAATCAGCAACTTTTTTGGAATAATATGATCAATCCGGTAGAAAGCCGGTTGCCAGAGTATATATTATCACCTGGTGAAACAAGTATTATGTATGGAAATGCTGTTAATCAGGATGGACGTAGCTTGAGTGGCTGGAGTTTAGGTGAACCTAGTTCTCGTGGAAATGCACGAAGCCAGGCACGTGATGAAACAAAAACAGAACATGGATGGTCATCTACCATGAGTGCTCCTGCTGCAGTCGGTTCAAGGCTAGAAGAAAGGCGATTTGAACCAACTAGTATTCTTTCTCTGGAGAGTGTCAATATTAACCTCAATAGCAATCAAGCTGCAAATGGGCCTTTGTTTTTGCATAACTCCAGTTCAGATGGTATTGCTCAGAACATAAACCTAAATGAAGGTTATGTAGAAAGCAGTAGCAATGGTGATCAGGCCATGGAAGATGATGCTAGTCCTCATACTTTTGAGTCTGGTGGATCAGATATGGAGCAGATTCCATCAGGTAGTGGTTCTTCTGATCCTCTTGTGACTGCTGCTGGTGCAAGTTCTGGGTATATTTTGGAAGAGAATGATGGCAGACCAGGTTGTTCATTGGATGGTCGACGTTTATCCTGCAAAAGGAAGGCTCTTGAAGGAACTTCTGGACAGCCTTCCTTAGGTGGAGGTCCAAGCTGGTTCCAGCAAGCAGAAAGCAGTGCATGGCATGCTGTTCCTGCTCGCAATAATGGTGCTAGTAGCTCAAGTGTACCTACTCTGGAAAATCCTCCAGTTATTAATCCTGTAGAGCAGCCGATTCAAAGATTTGGAGTTGGTATGAGGGTGCCACCTGGAGGCCATCCTGCTTCAAGTGTAGCTGTTAGTGGTGACAGCTCCCAAAGAAATTTCCGTGTGAGAGTTAATCATGTCCAATCTCAAGATTCTGTATCACCTAATCCATTGTTGACAGGGAGTGCCATACGGAATTCTCATGTTTGGGCTTCCCATCAGGCATCTAGAATGCTCCCATTTAATCAGTCCTCAGAGTCAAGGCTGTCATCATCACAGGCTAATGTGAATCCCCCACAGAGTCAGTCTCATGTGATGCACATACCTGGTTTGGGACGGAATGTGCACCCATTTCCGTGGAATGGATCCTCCAATTCCAGGGCTGGTAGTTTATCAAGCTCTCCTGTCGTTGCTGGGGAGAGAAGTGCTGCATTACGAGAAGAAGCTAACCCAAGAAGCATGCCTAGGACCATCGTAGAACATCCTATGTTCGTATCAGCAACTGAGATGAGAACTCTAGCCCAAGATCCAACAAGTTGGAATTTACCCAGTGGAAATGTAAACATTCTTGGAAATGCTGCTTCCACATCACGAATTGGCTCCAGTTCAGGTGTCCATCCATCTGCCCCTACCTGGATACCTCACCCCAACCCTCCATCATTACATCAGCAGAGATTATCAGAGTTTGTTCGTCGTTCGTTATTTACATCTGAGTCGGGAGCCCAGGCTAGTACTTTCCCTGCACTCCGCTCAGGCCCTTCTGGTTCCTCCCAAGAAATGGTGCTGCCTTCTGGAGCCAGTCACCAGGGGCATCATCGGCCACTTTCAAGGTCAGCATTCTTGACAGAGAGACAAGGTGATGGTGTTCTTGGAATTCCCTTTTCATTGCGGACTTTGGCTGCTGCTGGTGAAGGGAGAAACAGGCTGGTATCTGAGGTTTGTTCTTTTGTACAGAGTATTTAGTTTTTCTAGTGTATCTTCTCTCTTTTTGCACCACTTTGTTGTTGCTTTTTTCACTAAAAAAGTTCAATATGACTATAGATTTAGAATAGTCCTGATAACTATCTTAAAGGTTCCATGTCATGTTTGTTGTTGGGTACTGCACTAGTGGCCTACTCATAATTTTAAATATCTTGGAATATGGTCCAAGTAGAGAGCAGGTATCTTTTCTGATCAATAACAGTAAGTTATTACACTGAAATGCATTGGTGATACACAAATTGAAGGAGCTTTAGATATTGATTTTCTTTTGTCAGTGTCAGCAATGAACTATACGAATGACCGTAAGTCCAATCCATGAAGACCGACCCCTTCCATCCCCAAAAAAACCAAAAGATAAGCCAAGTTTATTGATTGAACTTGGTATGTGGGGACCCATTGATCCTATGCCCTGAAGAAATATGGTGCTCAATTGTTGCAAGTTTGTACATGGAAGCTGCCCAAAGGAAGAAATACTCTTTGAATGGCATAACTGTTGGTCCAAACTGTTGGTTTACCCATAGGGTACAAGGAATTTGAGTTGATTATAAATGCTTCCTTGGAATTGACAACCTTATTTCCTTATCCAACATCTCAAACATCACCTTGAGTATGGCCCAAATGAGGCTTGTCCACCTGCTTATAATTAAGTTGGTGTGTAATTTTTGCACCCTAATGTTAGAACCATTGATAGCTAATAGGAAGTACCTAATCAGCGTCTTATTAGTAGAAATGAACTATTTTAATTAGGGAAATTCAAGGCTTGGAGGGCTTTGGGAAAACCAATTGTCACAAACTCAATTGAATCATGCACTTGCTTTGAGAATTAATCAAAAGAAGCAACTATATAACCAGTTGGCTGTGTACATTTCCATTTAGCAATAAATGTAAGATAGTATTTTCCTCAATAGAGTGAGAGACATCCTCTATACCTGTTTCTCTACATATTTGTGTTTATTTTTTGTTTCTTTATTTATCCTCTATTCACCAGCATGAACCCAAGTTATTCTTTTAGGGTTAGGGAAATGCAAGTCAGGTTGGGGATTTTATTCCCTTAAATTAGGAATATTTCCACCCATTAAACTTGATGCTGTTTCATTGTCTTGTTGTGCACCTTCCCTGACCCCCACCTCAACCTACCTTTATCCAGAGCAATCCAAAACATCAGCATCCCACTCTACGGATTATCAAAGATGTTTTTTTTTTTTTTTTTGGGGGGGGGGGGGGGGGAGGGGTTGGTTTGGTATTGAGAATCAAGTCTTTACTCTGTAGCATTAAGTTGGGTCTCTATAGCTATGATAGTCTTAAATTTATTACCTAGAAGATTGGCATAACCTTCTAAAGTAGTATTATCTCCTGCTACTACCTTGTAAATTTTTAAGCTTAATTATATTTATGTTGAAATAGCATTTAATTGGAGCTGACATTTGTGTAACAGATTCGCAATGTCTTGGACCTTATGCGTAGGGGTGAGAGTTTGAGATTCGAGGTTAGCTTCATTTTTTATTTATATTTTAATTTTTTTCTCCTTGTGCTTGTACTAGTCTGTTTATCTCTTAAGCTCTGTATTTTACAAAACCACCATATAGAGGGCTCAGAAAATAATACAGTGTTAAGTGGCTTAGGTTGGTCAAATGTGCTCTACTGTTTTTTTCCCTTTCTGTTTTGTCCTCTTTAAGTTTTTATTTATTTTTAACTTGCAAAAAGTTGTGATTAACTTGAGCCTTTGTAACTTCTGTCAAGGATTCAAGTCCTAACTCTCTCCCTTTAAGTTAATTGCTTAACTAATTAATTTTCATTAATTCTTCTGTTATGAGTGATTTGAAAAGAATGTGGGCATTGTGCAATCTAGCTGCCAACGCTCTGATTGAATCCAATTTTATTCGCGAAGTACCCTGGCATTCCTATTTGTTGATTATGTGGATAGTGCATCTTTTCTTTTCTATTTTTTTTATTTCACTTGTACAGCTTTCACTTACATTTTAACATATGACCTCTTTTTGCCTTTTGTATAAAAATACTTGTCCATATCCGGATCTGAAATTTGAGAAATTTGATTTGCTTGTGGTAATGTACCAGGATGTTCTGATCCTTGACCAATCAGTTTTTTATGGGGTGGCAGACCTGCCTGACAGGCACAGAGATATGCGGCTTGATGTTGATAACATGTCTTATGAGGTAAAAAAAACAAAAAAATTGGGGAATTATTTACTTGCCTTTGAATAAAAAATTATCAATTGATGTGACAATTGGAATCTTAGGAACTATTGGCACTGGAAGAGAGGATTGGAAATGTCAACACTGGTTTGAGTGAAGAAACAATTTTCAAGTGTCTGAAGCAACGGAAATTTTTGTCAATCTCCTTAAGTGCTCCTACAGAGGTTGAACCATGCTGTATCTGTCAGGTTAGAGTCAGTTGAATTTCTTTTCAGTATGTTTGATTGGAGTACATTTGTTAAGAAACTTACTGTTATGCAGGAAGAATATGTTGATGGGGAAGATATAGGGACACTGGATTGCGGGCACGATTACCATACCGGTTGCATTAAACAATGGCTAATGCAGAAGAATTTGTGCCCTATTTGTAAAATGGCGGCCTTGATCACATAAGAGAAGGAAGACCATTGATACATAAGAGAAGACCATTGATTTCAGGTCTTGCTTATTTTAGATTTGCTAAAGAGGGTGATACCAGAACTAGTGTTTCTTGCCCATGGTTTTTTAAATCGAACACCGTAGTGGATAAGATCTTGGTTTACTTTCCTTTCTTTTGAAGCCATTTTTTAATGAGTTTTCGCTGAGTTTTGTCTGTGGTATGCTGTATTGCTAGGATATTTTGGTCATGGTCACAGGCTATCTATCTAGGGGTGTCAATGGGCCTCGGTGGTGATACATATTTTCATATACATGAAGGCTGAGATAGACAATGTATATAGGGTTGGTCTGGATTCAGCTCAATGCCTCAGCCCAGGCTGTGTCTGGGATCAGGTGGGTTTGGACTGGCCGGGCTTTTTTGACACCCCTATCTATATCTTATCTTCTGTTTAAGTAGGCAAAATGATGATATGGAGAAAAGTTAAGTCAAGGTTCTTTACTTTATTTGTCTCCTAAACCCTGCCATAGGGGTTGGAAGCAGCAAATTTTTAAGTATAATTTGCCAGTTTTAAGGCTTAACAGTCAATTTCCCAGATCTGATGAGGTTTGCAGATGGATTCCTATGAGATAAAACTAAGAGAAGTGTTGGGACCCTATTCTTCTATTTTGTAGTACTTGCCGGAAAGAACCTAATGGGGTCATGGAACTTAAATTAAGCCATTTGACAAGGGCCACTGTCATTGAAAACTTGGGTGAGCAAAGGTGAAACTCCTGATATTATCTTCACTACCATTCAACTTAGCTGGTGGTGAAGTCCAACTTGCAATATATTTATTACTTGTTGAATTGTCGTCTGATTCCACCAAGAGATGTGTGCCTGCCAGCCATTTAATAGCTAGTTGTTGTAATTGCTGGGAATTTTTGCTTGCCTGCCTACACAAATTAGTAGTTGGTAGTTGTGGGTGGGATGTGGACTGGGCTGGTTGTCCAATTATCAAGCCGTGCCCTGTCTTTATCTTGGTCTTTTGGTTCTCACTTTATTTTGCAAGCTTCAGGCCATGGTTGGAGGATTTGAAGGTGATCTTGATACTGATTCTAACTGATTTCTCCAGCTCTTTTGAATTATTAGGATTCGTGTTTGATCTCTTTTTAGTTAGTAAACCAGCAGAAAATGAAACTGACCTCTTGTAGCAGGATCCCCAAGTTTATTAAATCAAAAACTCCAAAAATTACAGGTTTTGAGAAGCCACTGATTTTGGCTGATTCCTCCTATCAGAATCAAAATTGAAAGGAACAGATCCCAGATCCCATCCCCCGATCCCATTCGCTTCAACCATGAACTTAACTTGTAGCAAGTTTTCTGGAGCTTGGGAGAATTGGTTGAATTCCATCTTAAATGAATTTATTCTAGTTCTGATTCTTTTTCAAATTAAATTATTAGGAACATACGTGAGCAATGAGAACGGTTGTTTTGAGGAAAAAAAGAGGCGAGTAGCCTATAAGGGTACAAGCTTCAGTACTCTACAACTTAGATGAAATCTGGCAGCCTCTAACCCTCATCAGAGTTAACATCATCATCTAAGTCATCCTCAACATCATCACCATGGTTGTACCATGCTCGCCCCCTGTCGCTACTGGTTCTTGTGGACACCTTGATTGATATGGCGAATATTAAAAATAGATATCTTGATACATTAGGTATTCATTCGCAAAATTCTGAAATTTGTTTGAGATATAGCTCCTATCCAGGATCCTGTTACGGTATGCATAACTCATGCTGGAAGAGATTGAGTTCCTCTTGGGAGCATCTCCGAAAATGCAGAATCTGCAATCACTATTTAATAATCTTTGTCTTATTAGTGAAGTATACAAATGCTAAACAACCAAAGCGACTGTGGAGACTCATCAATCAGTGTAAAATGGAGTTTTGGTCACCCAGACTAGTAGTAGCCTTTGAAGATTTTTGTTTTTGGATTACATCGTCTAACAGGAAAACAAGATCGAAAGGGAACAATGAAAATTCGTGGTTATCACAGCCCAACAAAGAAAACAATAAGCAAAGAATATCCAAAAAAAAAAAAAAGTGAGATATGAATTATCTTGCATATACTAGCAACAAGTACATCAAGCATTTCAAGCCCAATTGACATTGCAGGTCGAAATGGTGGTAGAGCTTAGGGACAGACAAATATTAGATTGGGAACGACCGAAAGGCAATACTCGTTGATGGAATCCACCAAATCATGATCTCAAAAATAAAAGGAAAAAAAAAAAATCCTCTAACCCTCAGCAGGTTAATATTATCAACATTATCCAAGTCATCCTTAACATCGTCTCTGTCTCAGATTCTCCCCCGTAGGTATGGCTGTCGGATTCCTGAACATGCCCTCCCCCTGTCACTGCTGGTGTTGCCGCCATAGAGCAACACTTCTTCAAGACATATCTGTTAAATATGGCAATGCCAAAATATGGAGCTATATTGGCTTGATTTTATTGAATGGCTATGGCTGAATATATATACAAGTTACAAGAATCAGTTAGAATAAATTATTCCTTAATCTACAGTTATGATTGAGATTGTACACATATACATGATAAATAAAGATACAGAGAGATAAGGATGGGAGGTGGCATGCGTGGGCATGATAAACATGTGCTATTACTCCCCCTTAAGTTGGAGCGTGAAGATTTGGAATGCCCAACTTGGATGAAAGGATCTGGAATTGATCTTGTCCAAGCGCCTTGGTAAATAAATCTGCAAGTTGAAGACATCATGGCTATTTTGGTAGGTTTGATCAATTCGGTTTGAGTTTTCTCCCGAACGAGGTGACAATCGATTTCAATATGTTTGGTTCGTTCGTGAAAAATGGGATTGGCGGCAATGTGGAGGGCTGCCTGGTTGTTGCAGTGCAAAGGAATAGGAAGAGAGCATTCAAGACCAATGTCGTGGAACAGAGACATAAGCTATGTGAGCTCACAAGTAGCATTAGCCATGGCGTGGTATTCTCTTTCAACTGAAGAACATGATTGGTATGTTATTTCTTAGTCTTCCAAGTGACTAAGCTTGATCCAAACAAAACATAATATCCAGTAGTGGAACGACGTGTCATGGGGAAACTTGCCCAATCAGAATTGCAGTAAGCCCATGGGTGGAGATCAGAGTCTGCCAAAAAAAACAAGCCCTGTCCTGGTGTAGTCTTCAAGTATCGAAGTAACCGATGGGTAGCATCAAGATGGGGTCACTGTGGTTGGTGCATAAATTGACTTAGAATATTAATGGCCTGAACAATATCAGGGCGAGTAACAGTAAGATATATCAAATGGCCAACTAGGCGACGATAGGAAGAGGGATCCGACAAAACATCACCCATGTCATTGGTGAGTTTGAGGTTCCGTTCCATAGGGGTGGAAGTAAGGCGTACACCAGTATAACCGCTGTCCTGTAGGATGTCAAGAACTTATTTTCGTTGACAAAAGTAGAGACCCTGTTTGGAACGAGCAACTTCAATACTAAAAAAATATTTCAATGGTCCTAGATCTTTGATGTGGAAGCTGGCACGCAACATGTCTTGGACTTTTTGTATCAGGGAAGGATCTGAGCCAGTGATGACAATATCATCAACATATAAGAGGACAAAAACAGTCGTTGTGGAGCGACGTAGGATAAATAAAGAATGATCAGCTGTGGAATGGGAAAAATCATAAGTACATAAGGCCGCTGAAAACTTAGAAAACCATTGGCCGGAGGCTTGCCTGAGACCATATAAAGATTTGTGAAGGCGACAAACAAGAGACTCCCCCTTGCGACGATAACTAGGTGGAGTTAACATATAAACCTCCTCATCCAGATCACCATGTAAAAACGCATTGTTCATGTCCATTTGATGGAGGGGCCACCCCGGACAGCCGCGATAGCTAGTCGGACATGGACAGTGACAAGCTTCTCCACTGGAGCAAACGTGTCATGATAATCAACACCTTCGAGTTGGGTGTATCCTTTGGCCACTAATTGTGCTTTATAGCGTTCAATTGTGCCATCTGACTTCCTCTTGATTTTGTAGACCCATTTTGAACCACTTGGTTTCTTGCCCTGTGGTAGAGGAACTAGGGACCAAGTATTGTTGGCAGTCAAAGCTGCAATGTCAGATTGCATGGCCGTTTGCCACTCCTCAAAATGCATAGCTTCAAAAAAACTACTGGGCTCAACATGAGATGTAACAGAGGTGAGAAAAACCAAGTGGGATTTATTAAAACGAGAATACGAAAGGAAATGACTAAGAGGGTGAGGGATACCTGACCCTGCAACCGAGGAAGACGATGGCGATGTAATAAGAGAACATTTATAATCCTTTAAATAACTCCGGGGTTGCAGATTTCGTTGTGGTCGGGTGTAGCACTGGGTATCGATAGCGGAGGGGTTGGGGTGATATCGGGTGGTGTAGGGGGTGGTTGTGTAGTGGGTGTGGTCGATGGAGGTGTATCATGAGTGTCAGGTTAAGGAAGAGGTAGGACAGGGGTTCCACTTGGAATTGGGTTCGGTAAAACGTAAAAGGGCATAGGGAAAAATATTTTCATGAAAGGTAACATCACGGCTCACATAAATCTTTTCAGAAATGAGGTCTAGTACACGGTAGCCTTTTTGGCCATGGGGGTACCGAATAAAAACACCCGGGGATGCACGTTTATCAAACTTATGAAGAATAACTGGATTTCTCCCAAAAACAAGATAACCAAAAACCCGGAGATGATCAAGACGAGGGGTGTTGTTAAAAAGAATTTCAAATGGAGTTTTCCCATGGAGAACACGAGTGGGAAGACGGTTAATTAAATATGTAGCAGTGAGGACACATTCACCCCAAAAGTCCAATGGTAAATTGGATTGAAAGCGCAAAGCTCGGGCAATATTCAGAAGATGCCGGTGCTTGCGTTCCACTATCCCATTTTGTTGGGGGGGGGTATGAACACAACTAGATTGTTGGATAACTTCCAATTGTTGAAAAAAATTATGAGTTTGGATATTAAAAAATTCCAGCGCATTGTCAGATCTGATGCATTTAATGGAGGTGTTGAATTGTGTTTTAATCATGGCAAAAAATTGAGGAATTAATTTGTTAACCTCAGATTTGGAAGCCATTAAAAAAAACCATGTACTATGGGCAAAATCATCAACAATGGTGAGAAAATAACGTGCACCAGACAATGATGTAGTTCTATAGGGACCCCAAATATCAACATGAATCAATTCAAAACAAAGTGTACTAGTAATCATACTTAAAGAAAATGGAAGCCGTGAATGTTTGGCTAAAGGACAAACCATGCAAATGCACTTCTTAGAAATAGAAATAGTAGAGTCTATGTTATGTAAATGAGGTTGGGAAAAAGAACCAGGGCCAAAGATTTAAGTGTGCCCCTGGAGAAACCGTAGAAACGAATGGAGTTACCCGAGAAATTTCAAGCAAATAAAGTCTGCCATGTCTCTTACCCGTCGCTAAAGTCTTCTTCGATTGAGAGTCTTGAAAGACACATGAATCACAAGTAAAGCTAATGAGAAATTAGAATTAGCAGTCAACTTGCTAATGGAAAGGAGATTATAGTGAAAGGACGGAACAGATAAGACATTATCTAGAAAAATTTCAGAAGTCAAGGAATTATCGCCTATATGGGATACAGGGGCTTGAGAATCATCAGGTAATGAGATCGGTAAGCAAGCATTATGACCATGAAATTGGGTAAATAAAGAAGAATCAAAAGTAATGTGATTTGTGGCTCCAGAGTCAAATATCCAAGTGGAAGAAGAGTTCAAACAAAACTGGTTACCTGCCATGTTGACTAGAGGATGGTTACCCGATGGAATGAGAGCCAAAAGTTGTTGAAGTTGTGCCGTTGTGAGAATGGGACTGAAACTACACTAGGAGCAACAGTGACATTGGCCGCTAGGGGCAAAGAAGCAAAAGGAAGAGTAGACTTTGAACCACCATCCGGGCTGTTATCTCCATCAAGAAGAGGAGTAACCAAAGAAGAACCAGGCTGATCAGAAGAATGTAAGAAGTAAGGTGAAGAAGCAAGAACCACCGAAACTAGAGAATCGCCCATGGCAGCAACAATAGAGGATTGGAAATCTCCCATGAAAGAAACCTAGGCTGATACCATGTTAAATATGGCAATGCCAAAATATGGAGCTATATTGGCTTGCTTTTATTGAATGTCTATGGCTGAATATATATACAAGTTACAAGAATCAATTAGAATAAATTATTCCCTAATCTACTGCTATGATTGAGACTGTACACATATACATGATAAATATAGATACAAAGAGATAAGGATGGGAGGTGGCATACGTGGGCATGATAAACATGTGTTGATAATATCATCCAACAAATGATGAGATTTTCACAATTTTCTTTCAAAAATGTTGGGAAACGTTAAGAGTTGATGTTTCGGGCTTTCCGACACTTGTTTAGTAGCATCTCTCTCCCCTTTGGGGTCAACCACATCCTGTCCCTCAAGAAGAGAATGTTGTGAGAATGGATGAGTTCAGACCAATAAGCTTGTATATTGTTTCTTAAAAATTTATTGTTGAAATCCTAACAAACAGGCTTTGGTGGGTACTTCCTAAAATCATCTCCCTTTTCTAACCTACCTTTATTCAAGGAAGACAAATATCGAACAACATAATTGTTGCTCTTGAGATTTTTGACTTTCTCAAAGGCATAAAGTTAAATGCGGTTGGATGGCCTTGAAATTGGATATGTCAAAGGCATATGTTAGAATTGAGGGTGTATTCCTTAGGGTAATTTTTGAATTTCTCGTGTTCAACAAGCATTGGTGTGATATGGTGAGTTATCTGGTTTTGTCTGTTTCTTTTTCTATTAAATTGAGTGGTAGTAGTTTTAGTTTGTTTTTTCCCCTCTCGGGATATTGGACAAAGCTGCCCCCTTGGCCCCTTTTTATTTATTATTGTGATGGAGGTTTTGTCTAGATTACTTAAAGTCCATCGTGAGTTTAATTTCTTTAGAGGTATAAGGTGGCCAAGGAGGTCCCTGAAATATCCCATTTACTTTGGTAGCAATTTTAGTTTGTTTTAAGCCCTCTCGGGATATTGGACAAAGCTTCCCCCTTAACCCCTTTTTATTTATTATTGTGATGGAGGGTATGTCTAGATTACTTAAGGTCCATCGTGAGTTAAATTTCTTTAGAGGTGTTAAGGTGGTCAGGGAGGCCCCTGAAATAACCCTTTTACTTTTTTCGATTATACCCTTATATTTTGTCATGCCACTGAGAATGATAGATATATGTTCAATCCATTTAAGCCATTCTTAACTTATTTCAGGACTTATCAGGTAAACATGTTAACTTTGCCAAGAGTGGTGTAATGTTTAGTAAGGGTACCTCGAATGCAAATTGGGACAAGGTGCTTTTGTTTCTTGGGGTCTCCCACATAGTAGATGAATCCTTGTACTTAGGCACTCCTGTTGTTCCAAAAAGGGGAAGAAAACTATTTGAAATAATGTGGTTAATAGCGGTCCGAAACAAATTAGGTTTATGGAAAGTACCCCTTTTGTCTCAAGTTGGAAGATCAGTTTTAATCATAGAATCAAAACTCGACTGAAACCTGTCGAAACCGTCGAGACAACTCAGTTTCACCAGGTTCCGAGACGAGTTGGGGGTAGACTTTAAAAAATCAACTAACTCGATCCTATTTCGACCGTTTCGATTAGGTTTCAACTGAAACCAATGATGGTTCAATGGTTTCGGTCGTAACTTGATCGAATCGGTCGAAACCAAGGACAGAAAGTGACCTGTTGAATGGGTAGAAGCTTAAAACACTTCATTTTTCCTCAAAACTTGACAGAGGCTTCTCCAGTTTGCTGGTTTCGACTCAAGGGTCCATTTTTTAGGTGAATTTTTTTCATTTTGGCTGCAATTTCTCCACAATCTTGCTACATTATGCTGGGTATGGACCGTATGGGGGTGGATATACTGGTGGACTATCCTTTGAGAGCACTGCTACATATGGATATGGGGATGAGTCAGGTGTTGAGTCATCTCTTGTCGATAGTATCTTCGGGTATCCATCCCAACCATGTGTGCCAGCTCCACCTTTGTACACTCTCAGTGAGTCCTTCCCCAGATTGGGATATCTTGGACAAGTTGATGATGGGGCTTATCATTGGGTAGTAATGGACTATGAGAACAATTGGTCCCATAACATGTCATGAGATATGTATGTTGTGCATTCGAAGGAATGGCTTCGTATTCTTCAATGGTACGTTGTTCGTGGATTAGACCTACTAAGAAACTCCGCATGGAATTGAGAAAGGAGCACTTTGTTGTTTTATTTGGATAATATGTATTATTCAGGGTTCATGTACTTTAAAATTATGTGAACTAAGTATCTATAATACCACTTTAGTGTCTGCATCAATGCGTACATTAGTAAACTTGGGTCAATAACCACAAGTATCATTTTGAGTGATTTTTTGGTGACATTAATTCATGGATTGTGTTTAAAATGTCAAAAATAGGCAACCTACAAAAAATCAAACATAAAAAACTTTTTTTTAGGGTCGAAACCATGGTCTCCCATCAATGGGAAAAAACCTTGGTTTCGACTGAAACCCACCAGAACTCGATTTTGGCTAGGTCGAAACCAGAGTTTTTTTTCCTTGGTTTTAATCCAACCAGTCTTGAACTCTATACCTACTTTTTGGATATCATGTTTTCATTTTCCATTCAATTTTTGTAAACAATTGGATTCCTTTGCTGCTCTTTTTTGGAAAGGTCACTTGGATAATTGTAAGGGTTGGTTACAGGTTTCTTGGAGATCTCTTTGTTTGCTAAAAAATGTAGGTGGCTTAGGTTTTAGAAGCAATATGTTTCATAACAAGGCTTTATTAACCAAATTAGCATGGAGACTGTTATCTCAATCTAAGAAGTTACAGTTAAAGGTGTTGAAAGCTAAGATACTACCCAAATTCCTCCCTCTTGGATTATGCCACCTCATCTAGGCAAGGTCCTTTGAACTAGAATGGTATTACTTAGGTTCTCCCAATTCTTCGAATGTTAGTATGTAAAAAGGTTGTTTATGATTCCCCTCTTTCTATGGTCTCTATGATACATGGATGTTTATTACTATTTTAGCTTAATCAATTTATTTTGTTTCTTAGAAAGGAGGGAAAAAAAAAAATAGTCAGGCTGCAATTTGGATCCTCTACTGCCGAGCTGCCTGGCAGGACCGAGCTGCCAAGACACGATGAGGCGCCCAATGACCGACTTACCCCCACTCGGGCAAGGCGCTCGGGCAGGGGTAAGGCGGTCATAGCGCGTGGCCCTATGTTTGCGCAGCACAGGCAGGACAGGGCAACGTGCCGTAGAAGATCTGTGTTGTAGATTCTAATCCAAAATTTTGACACGAACAATTAAGATCATTTATTAAATATAATAGAGAAAATTACTTGGACACCCCCTATACTATGGAATCTGGATAAGCTACCCACATGGGGACGAGTGGGGACAGATCTGACCCCTCCATGGGGCATGTATCCCACACCCTAGAGGTGGGTCCCATACCCCCCATGGAGGGTTCAGATTTGGCCCCACCCATCCCCATGTGGGTAGCAGATCTGAACTTGTGTACTATGGCCATTTTGCTTACGATTACCAACGTTTGAAACAATTACTTGACACCCCCGAAACCTGACGGTGTTAGTCTGCTGTTAGTGTTTAAATGAAAATGTCTATTTTACCCTTATCACCTATTCAATAGAAAACAGTAAAATTAAAATTACCAAATTACCCTTCTTCTTCCTAACCCCTCATACGAACCCAATCAACAGGAGATTTTAGACCTCGATGCCCAAATCTAGCGCCTCTGAAGTCCAGGTATTAACTCACCTCAATCGCAAGGCCAGAGTATGATCCCTACATCTAAATCTGTACCTGGCGGTAACAATGGAGGTGCAAATCTGACGCACTGTTGCATCAGATTTGCAACAGTGAAGAGGAGCTTTAGCAACAGTAGCTTCTTCGATGATGACGAATTTGAAGCCGCTGAAATCCTGCTTCAACTCCCGCAGCTAATAGCCCAAGAGAAATATGGATTTGGTTCTCCATTTTCGTTCTCTTGGGGTGCTAAAAAGAAAGTGATCTGCAGCCGATTCGAACCCATTACCTCCTCATCTTCCTTCATCTCCACCTTTGCTTTCTAACTCCTACAGTAGCAGCAAATCGAGCCTCAAGGTCGAGTCTTCAAGTCCTGTAACCCCTCTTTCCTTTGCTCCCAGCGAATCCGATTCCAAGCCCCTGATGGTATATAACAGAAAGAAGATGGTAAGTTGATTCCTCTTCTCCTTCCCTTTTTTCAATCTTCTCAATCGTTCTTTGCTGCAAACGGCTCTGGGTTTTTCTTTATCCGCCTTTTGTTTCCGCTTCTTTAGTTTCTTGATTTTAATGGGTTAGGGTTTGCATTCCCCCTGTTTTTATTTCATTTATCCTGTACTAACTTGTCTTGGATTTCTTTTGCAGACGAAATAGGAAATGCTTGAAATCATACAACATTTAGGAGAGAATGTAAGAATACTAAAATAGGTAAATTTGTAGGTTACTATTACGGATAAGACTCTTTTCTTTGAAGTTCGCTCCAGAGTATGATCCCTACATTTGAATCTGACGCAAGTCCAGAGTATGATCCCTACATCTGAATTTGTTGGCCCTTATGGTAAGGACCTTCGAACCTAATCAGGGGCTGATTCAAGCTTTTGATGTTGTGTAATCAGTTTTCTCCAAGGGGCTGGCGATGCCCTGTTTTTCTGGTTTTTTTGGACAGTTTTGAATGTGAGATTATTTACAATCAGACCATCAGTTATGTCTGATATTTTTGGACATTTTTGGCTTACCTAAAAGGCTCCCTCGACCTTAGTTTGGTGTCAATCTGACACCTTGAGTTGCTGATTTTTTGAAACCACCCAAATTCCGGGTTGGTGATTTCAGCCATGGCTGGTGGTTTTTTTTTGGTTGCAGGAGGAAGGAGAAGA
The DNA here is from genome assembly GCF_018873765.1 of Telopea speciosissima. NCBI lineage: Eukaryota > Viridiplantae > Streptophyta > Magnoliopsida > Proteales > Proteaceae > Telopea > Telopea speciosissima. The sequence goes on from NC_057920.1 coordinate 57,211,522, forward strand.
ACAAGAAGAAGAAGAAGAAGAAGAAAGAGAAGAGGGGCAAATATGTCACTTCACTATATCTTAAGGGTAGTTTAGACATTTAAAAAATATATATATATATATATATATATATAAATATATATTTTGGTAACACATTTATAAAATATTTAATCCATGGAAACGGTGACCGATTAACGAACAAAGCTAGAAATGGTAAATTGTAGAGGGTGTTCAAGTAATTGTTTCAAACGTTGGGGAGATTAAGTAATTAGACCATAGTATAAGGAGTGTCCAAGTAATTTTCTCAATATAATAATAATATTTTTCGAACGTAGCATAACCGCATAAGTAGAACTAGATGCATGCCTCCATTAAATTATGTGGTGAGTGACCTTTTAAACCCTAAAAATCTTAGGAGAGGTTTTTTAGGTAATTGGGAGTTTTACATATATAGTTGATAGAAGGAGGGGGACGGGATAAGATACCAGCCAAGAGACTCGAACTCGAGACCTCTTGGTGAGCATGGGCATGAAACTTACCACGGTTCACCAACGCTAAGCAGTTGTTGGTAAATCTTAGGAGAGTTGTAGAGCAAGATAACTAAGATAGTGCGTGTGCCACACATGATCGAGTTGTTAGATTGGGTATTATCGCAATCTAATGGTCCAAAGCTAACCCAGAAGCATAATTCATTGCATACTTCGTATCCTACTAAAATTCTGTATCCACCATTCCACCTCTCTTCTCTCCTGCCCTAATTTCCAACTCCGATTCGGACTTGTAATTTCCTTTTTTATTTTTTTTTATTTTTTTTATTTTTCTGTATTATGTTTCCTAGATCCACTTTGAGTCGAATCGAATCGAATCGGCTGGTAAGACATATAAAGTGCTTAATTGGTAGCTCTTGATAGATCAAATATTGATGAGGCGATGGAGGAGGAGAAGATGATTAAGAGACATCGTCCAAAGCTAATAAACCATGATCTTGATCGGAGCAGACTGTTTCAAGTAGAAGATGTTTTGATTAACGTGATTGCGAAGCTACCCGTGAAAACTCTCTTGAGATTCAGATGCGTTTGTAAACGATGGCGTTATCTAATCTCTGATGAGGATCCTTATTTCTTTAAACTCCATTACTCTCACCAATCCAAATCCAAATCCAAACATTCTCTTCTCCTCTACTCATTAGATCCTCCAGCCGATCCAAGGGGAAACGATCCCAGCTGCCAAAATTTCCTAAAATGTAAAGATAGAGAAGGGAATCCAATACGCAGATTTAAGATCGAGTTTAAGCAATCTATACCAAAGGTGTTACCTACTCGTTTCGATCTGGTTTGCATTCATGATTGCGATAATGAAGGGATTCATATTTGTAATCCTAGTACACATGAATTCGTAACATTGCCAAACCCTCCTCCTCCATTCCCTGTTTATAGATCTTCTTCTGTTGGTTTCGGATATGTTCAGTCAATTGACGAGTATAAAGTAGTTCGTTTGATTCTCCCTGAGCCTGAGGCTGCTTCATTCAGGATTAAATGTCAAGTCTTTACCCTGGGAATCGGAATGGAAAGAAGGGGCTCACCCCCGCCCGGACAAGGCGCTAGAGCAGGGGTAAGGCAGTCTTCTCACGCCTCACTCTGTCACTCTGTCACTCTGTCCAGGAGCCAAGTCCTTCTTGTGCTTGGAGGGATGTGATGGATTCTCCATATGGTGTTGAACAAAGAAGTGCTCCAGCTTTTGTTAACCGAGCCATCGACTGGCTGGTCGACTATGATCCTATTATTGACACTCTGGTCTACCATGGGCATATGATTGATCCTACCAATACGATCATCGCGTTTGACGTCGAGAGCGAAAAATTCAGATTAGTCTCACATCCTGAAAGTTGTCCTGATCTTAGGACTTTAGAATCTGATGAACTCCAATTAGTAGAGTTGAAAGGGTTGCTATGCCTTTCATGTGTTCAAAATTTTAAAATGGACATGGATGTTAAAAGACTACTACTGCAATGGTGGTACATGGGTGAAAGAATATTGTATTGATTTGAAGGTAGTGGACCGTAGCTACGGAAGGATACGCGATCATAACTATTGTGTACATAGAGACGTAGAGGAGAACTGCTATGTACCTAGAGACATAGAGGACACAAAGGTGCTAATTGAGACACAGTCTGTAGGTTTATGGTATTACCATCTCCAAACCACAAGTTTCAAGGGATTTATACATTTTAATCAAATGCCATATCTACGGTTCAGTTTCTACGTAGAGAGTTTACGCTCACTAAAACAATTAGCACAGGTACGTATACTATGCTTTTGATTAGTTTTAGACTGGATTAATTATATATAAGGAAAAAGAACTCTGTTCGGGAGTGTCGTCTACGCCAGTACTTCCATGAGTCGATCTCTCTCCTCCTCATATGAAAAGACAGCTCTGCCCCGTTGTTTTAAGGAGGAGAGAGATAGACATATGGGAGTGCTCGTGTAGGCCACCGGACAGAAAACTGCTTCCTTTATATATAATTAAGAAATAAAATTTTTAATTTGCTGTAGCTACAATATCTTTAATAAGTAACAACAGTGTAAATTAGGGCCCAACATGGTTGGGTTGGGCTGGGCTTTATAAAACCCTATCCCAACGCTGAGTCCCCTTAGCTGAGCCCAGGCCCGACCTGACCCTAACTCAAGACTTGAAAAATCCAACTCTGACCCACCCTCAGGGTCAGGCCGGGCTGATCTTGATTGGTCCTGATCATGGGGAGGGGGAAGGAAATGCATGGGCTGGACTGGGCCGGGGAAAAATTATCAATTTTATGTAAAATAACACTATAATAAAATGTATTATATCACTTATTATCTTCATATATTATATATATATTAACTCCTCCATCATTTGATCCACCTATACTCTCACCACAAAACACACAATTCCCTCTTACTTCAATCTTAACTAACATCAACATGGAATTATCTGGTTTACTGGTTGCAGAAATTTTTTATCCCGAACTTAGAATAGCCAGATGGACATTTTCCCTTTTGATTAATGGACAAAGCATTATAACAGATGTAGGTCAGCTGACATCCCAGGATGAAATGGAAGCGGAGTTGTGTGGCATCGTCCAAGGGTGGAAGAGAGTAACTGAAGAAAATATCATCTTAAAAGAGATATGGTGTTGCAACAAAAAACTATGTGTCCTGTTTAGTCCTAGGTCTCTAACCCTAGTCCCATGGAACGCTATAACTAGTTTTTTGGAGTTTGCTAAAATGACTGGGAACTTTACTAATGTAACGTTTAAGTGGTGTGACACCTCCACTTATATGCACAACCATATGTAACTCCTCTAGTCTTGTTTAATATATGCACTCTTTCATCCAAATATATATATATATATATATATATATATATATATATATATATATATATATATATATTATATCAATATATATTTTATAATATAATTCAAAATAGGATCCGGCTGGGCCGGGCCAGGTTCAACCCGATGCCTCAACCCAGGCCCGACCCAACCTTGACTCAGGGCTAGAAGCCCTAACCCACCCTCAAGGCCAAATATCTCAACCCAGGCCCTTTTTAGGCTCAGGGCGGGTTCGGGCCGATAGGACCAAACTTGCACCCTTAGTGTAAATAGCTCCCACGGTCAGCCATCACACGTGCCTTGCATACACCAAGAAATAAGTTGCATACAATCTATCCCCACCATTAATTGTGTCCAACCTTGCTCATATGCTCGTTGCAAGCCCTCTAATAAGCTTCTAGTCTCCAATTCTTGTGGGGACCTGTTGCATCAAGAAATCTCCACTGATTGTCTCCTACCATTGTAGCCTGCACAAGAGAGCAAAGTAAATACAAGAGAGCCAGTTTGCTCCAGCAAGAGACTCAAAATTAAGAAATCCTCCTATTCATTGCATGTACACCACATTAAGGATTTTAAGCTCAATCTGTGCCATCCAAATGAGAGCTTGTCCATGTGACGAGCTAGTGTTGCGCCACAAGATCTGTAGCGCATCTCCACTCTACAAAGGAGCCCAATTCCTCTTTCACACTCCACAATTATTGCTTCCCTTTCAAGTTTCCAAATGCAAACAAAGCGACAACTCTTATACACGGCGTTTCCTTTCTGTCGCTAATACTTGTTGGGTGAAGCATATAATTACTAGTCAGTAGCCATTGCTATTATGAATGGGAGATGGTGAGATCTGTTATTGCCTAAAGTTTAAAAGGTCAAAGCACCAACGACTATTTACCAAAAAAAAAAAGAAAAGCACCAAAGACCACTTTAACCAACAAAACACTGCTTTTATACCTCTTTCTACTACACTTATTAAGTGTGAGTTTTTTTATTTTTGGTAAGGTATCAAGTGTGATACTATCTTAAATAAAGTGTAACTCACAAAATATCAATTGAGATTCAATTCAAAATATTAAGGCATTAGGTAGAGATAGTTCAAGGGTATATTGAGATACAATCTAAGGTCCAAGATAATTGATTTAAGATTATACCTAGGGTTGTCAAACAATTGGTTCAGCCTGATTTTGATTGGGCTGAACCGGTCTTTTAGGATGAACTAAGCTAAATTGAAGTTGCCTAATAAGGAAAAGTTTGGTTTCAACCATTTTACATTGTAGTCCAAATTGGTCTTGATTTTCTCTTAATGGGCATTATCAGGTTGATATCAGATCCGATCCAGTTTAGTATTGATATACCACATATACTGAACCGTTGATTGCTATCCCCTAATCTAAGCAAATCCGATAGCGATAAGCGAGAAGAAAGAGCAACATGTGGAACTGTTACGATTGGAAGAATGTTACGATTGGAAGGATTCACCCTCATAAACCGGTCTACAAGGGGAGGGAACCCAATATTATATATGCCCACATCCACCTTGCTCCAGGACCCTTTCCTAGCGGCAGGTAGCCCTTTCCTAGCGGCTAGGGGCTCTGGCACCAGGTCGCCCCTCCCAAGTAGCCAACCACAAAGGACGGGTCAATAAAAGCACCTATGTGACGATTGGAAGAACTCACCCTCATAAACCGGTCTACAAGGGGAGGGAATCCAATTTTATATATGCCCACATCCAATCCCTTATGGGACCGATGTAGGACTATTGCACATAACAGGAACACTATATATAAACAATTATGGAAAGAATACTGCTACGGGAATGAGAAGGGTATTAATGGTTGTGTCGATGGTGGTACATGGGTGAAAGAATACTGTATTGATTTGAAGGTAATGCACCGTAGCCACCAAAGGGTAAACAGCTATTATGTACCTAGAGACATAAAGGACACAAAGGTGTTAATTGAGACACATTTGATACGGTTATGGTATTACCATCTCCAAAGCAAAAGTTTCGAGGGATAGTATACATTATAATCAAATGCCATATCTACGGTTCAGTTTCTATGTGGAGAGTTTTCGCTCACTAAAACAATTAACACAGGCCACAGGTACGTAAACTATATATTTTTTTTATAATTAAGAAGTAAAACTCTTTTTTAACCTAGCTCATATGCTCGTTGCAAGCCCTCTAATATGCTTCTTGCCTCCGATTCTTGTTGGAACCCTATAACACCATAATTTATTGAGACCAACACAAGCTATAAGTCACAATTTAAAGTTATCTTTGGCATCATTTATGTTCTTTTTTATGGTCTATCTAAAAAAGTATTAATAAAAATTATTTTTGTTAAAAGAAATAAAAATCGTTTGGTAGTTTTTAGACATAATATAGCATAGAATGAGAAACAATTAGGCAACTACCTATGCATAAATAATTTTTTGGGACGTGGCACACATGGATCCTGTGCCTAGACATAAAAGCGTGTGAAAATACCACGCTACCCCCCATGGAATGGCAGAAATTAATTCCGCCCAAGACGATGCTTGCGTGTGTGCTCCCATTGGCCAGCACACTCGTGAAGACGAGATCTAGATAGTGATCTCTTTCCCATAAGTTTTGTACCATCTTGAAGAAATGGGCCCAAATAATGGAAATTTATCACTGAAGTTATACTTTTTTTTTTTTTTAACAGAAATGAGCTCATAGCCCATACATAATTTAAGAGATGAGTGAAGAGATTCTCCCTTGACCCATCTTCCTTCCCAATTCCATTTCTCCTCGATGAACTAGCTGCGACTGCAAAATATCAATGGCACCTCTCTCTCTCATACTTTTACCGTGTTTGGAGATTCATGGGAGTTCCAGAATGGCATCAGCCGTCCTCAAGTTTTGAATCATAGGAATCCGTTCTTTTTCTTCCCTTTGTTTCTCGAAGGAACCTCACTTACTCTAATGGCAATCTAACAACAAAAGACAAAGGAGACAATGCCGATTTAAACTCCACGAGCATCGCAACGAGTGGCTGTCTCCATGAATGTGCATCGCCATATACTTATCGCCCATAGTAGGTTCTTCGCTGCTAAGCACTCGGATCGGTGGTCCAAGCAGCAACAATATTATCAGAATTTCTAATTGCGAAGATAACAAAATCTACACGAAGACTCAAGGGTTGATGTATTGTAAGGATATTTGGAAGAAGCTCATGGAGGAAGATGTCTCCAAATTACTCAGTATCTTGAAGGTTAGGTGACATTCTTGGTCGTGGTTTACCGTTGATGGAGTATCATTATGATTGCATGACATTGACAGTTATGGTCATGGTTTAACATTTCACCTTAAATCTTTTCATGACTAGAGAGAGTACTGGGCATTCTGTTCATATAGTCATCATATTGTGTGTGTTTATGAATGTTGATTCAAGGAAACAATTGTGAGTGTGCATATTGTATATACATTGAATTTGATCACATTAGAATCTTGAATGGAATACTATCAGTTATTTGAGGACAAAAATCTCATAGGTTGTTTTTGATTGGTCTACACATTTGAGAGGTCTTTATTGTTGTAACAAGGCATTATGGGTTTTGGTGTACCAACGATTGATGTTCTTCGAACTATATTTCGGTGCATTGGATTCACGGTGTTTGACTGTAAAGGAAAGAGATACTTAACAAGGAATCCACTTCCAATTTGGGTGAATATCAAGAGAGACTATCTGGACATGATTGGCTGAAAATCTAAATCCGGTGTCACAATTTGTAAAATGTTTAGAAAAGTTTTCTAAAATACTAATATGTATTTTCTAAAATGTTTGGAAACCATTTCAGATACTCAATCGGAAGTTTAGATTCTCTATACGATATTCTGACAAACCAGGGTTGTGACAATTATTATTTCCATACCTAGAGGTTTGTCATGTGATATTGTTAAGTGGAGAGACCATGTCAATACTTGACTACTAGCTACAACTTTTTTGGGAGGAATAAGAGATATATATCTACATGTGATGTACTAATTGGTAAATGCTTTTAATTGAGAATTGTTAGTATTACCAGATCGGTATCTATAGTGGATTTCCCATCGAGATCATACATTTTTCCAATGTTAGCGACAAAAGATTATACACACAACAAAAGTATTAATGATTTAACAAAAAAAAAAAAAAAGAGATCCAAATTTAATAAATGTTATTAAATAGGGGAAATTGCCCAGATCTACTAGATAAAAATATTAATTACAACTTAAGTAGGTTAAAAATATGTTTTACATCCACTAGTTTTGATTTTGAAAATATTTACTTAATCCCAAAATTAATTGCTCATGGGTTCCAAGAACAAAACAAAATTGAACTTCCCAAAATACCCCAATATTTTATCTTTTTTTTATTTTTTATTCTTTCATTGTCAATCACATGTGGGACCCACCCCCTCCTCTTCCTAGTTCCTCCTCCTCCTCCGTAGAAGGCCGCTGCAACCTCACACTCCAATTATGCTCTTTTCTCTCTCTCTCTCTCTCTCTTTCCAAAGCTAGAAATCCCTCAGGAGAGCGACACTGCACTAACTTCCTTTTTTTTGTTGCTGTTGTTCTTCACCCTCAGACTTCACATTTATTTACAGAGGGAACTCCTCTCCTCCTTTGCCAGCGGCAACGGCGGCTACTCCCTTCACACCCTCCACTTGAATCCAACTCTTGCTCCTTTTGGGTGTTGTTGTTGCTACCCATGTTTTTCATCTTAAGCCTTTGAAACAAAAAAAAATGAGAGAGAGAGAGAGAGAGAGAGAGAGAGAGAGAGCAAAAGGGTTGCATGTGAACTCTGCAAAGGGGTCACTAGGAAAGAAAGAGGGACTCAAATAACACAGAGGTTTTGAGAGGGAGATGAGGTGAAACATAAAAGGCTCATATATAAAGAAAAGCACCATAACGTTAGGTCTTGTCTGCGAGCAACTACAAGTCTCCTACCAGAGCAAATCATGGAGGGCACTATAAGAAGACCCACTTTCATTGAGGAAGACAATGGTCTGGCTCCTCTTGCATATATGGAAGCTGGGTTCTCAGGGAATCATCATCATCTACGGCTGCTAATGTAATCACCTTGCCTCAGTGCTTCAAATAGAAGGGGTAGTTAAAGAGTTCTTTCTTTTCCTACATCTAGGTCTCCAAGATTCTATGAGAACAGTAGATTCGAGGAGCATCATCAGCCTCGTTTCCTTGAAGCCTATTTCCGCTACAGGAAACCTCTGGGTGAAAACAAAGACATTTTCATGTACAGGTTAGAATTCAGAGCCTTATAACAAAATCCATTTTGGAACTTTTTGTAAGGGTATTTATGTAATATCCCTTCATATGTTCTAATATAATCCTACTTGTATTAATACTCAGGCTGTGAGGGGCAATCTAATAATTAGCCCATCTGACCTAAACCCTAGTTTTCCTATAAATACTAGCTGGAGGCAGCAATCTGGGTATTCCAAATTAGATACTCAGGGTGTAATGCTTTAAGCAACCTTGTGCTTAAACCCTAACCCTAACAATCTTAAAGCGTTAGGTTTTTTGTTTCCCTGCGATCAAGATCTGCTTTGGATTTCGGGTTAACGTTCGACTTCGGTGATTTTCTCCAATTGATTTCGGTGTGATTGATTGTTTTTCTTTTGAGGGATCAACGTTCGTACATATCACTTCTGGTTTGTTGATCGATTTGTATGATCGGCTTCGGTTTCATTTTTTAGAAAACAGAATCGAGTTTCTACACTGTGGATCAAGGAATTGATTACCTATCCAAGGTTGTGGATCAAGGCATTGATTACCTCATCGGTTTTAGCATTCGGCTTCACTCTTGGTTTTGGCGATCGGCATCTGCCACCTGCAAAATCCGTTGTACAAAGAGGAAGTAATTGACTGCTTTGATTGTAAAAAAAAAAATAAATAAACGTTGGCAGCTTCTCAAAAGCATTGATTACCTTTTTTTATTTGAAAAGGGTTTTGTCCTTTCTCATAAACCTTTGATTTGAAAGGACATTAATGCTTTCTCTGATTTGATTTTAAAAAAAATATGCAAATCAAAAGCAGCTTTTGGCAGAGTACGTTGGCAGAGACTTCTCTTCAAAGTTTTAATTGGCTGATTGCCTAATTTTAAAAAAAAAAGAAAAAAAAGGGAGAAGCCGCAAGTGACCGTACCAGCAGCCAGTGCCAGTGACCTGCGCCAACAAGCACCACGAGTGTTGACGTCGCTGTACCGCCACTATCTTTTCCTCCGCCATCTAAATCTAGGGTTCTCCATATCAGGTGTGACTGTTCCTTAGACTATTTATTTTTATTTAAATTTTTCCTTGGACATATAAACAAATCACATAATAATGGAGAAACATGCTGTTCCAATTGAGATAATCAAATTGGAAAGCTTTAGTGGCACTGAGTTCAGTTCTTGGAAAAGGAAGACTCAGTTTGGACTGAAGTTCCTCAATATGTTCTACACTGTGGTAAATACCTTTTCTGATTGTATGGACCTAACTGAAGCCCAATGGATAACTAATGAGGACTTTTACAAAGACTATCTATTGAACTGCCTGTCAGATAGGCTGACAGAGATCTATAGTAAATATGAGACTGCAAAAGAGATTTGGGAAAACCTTGATGCCCAATTCAAAAAGGAGGAGGAACTATCAAAGACCCACTTAGTTGATAAGTTCATGGATTTCAAGTTTTAAGAAGACAAGGAAATCACTCCTCAAGTTACAGACTTTGAAAACTTGAGAACAAAACTGAACCAAGAAAATATCCCTGTTGTTGATGCATTTTTAGCAGGTGCAATTATTTTTAAGTTACCCTCTATTTGGCATTCCTTTAAAACTGAGATGCATAGAAAGAAAACACAAGTGGGGTTGGATGATCTTAAACGGTTCATTAGAATCGAAGATGAGAACAGAGCCAGGAATAACTTGGAGATGGTGAAACAACAACAGGCATCTGCCAATTTCGTTTCACAGCCCAAGAAATATCCTAGGCAGTCCAAGCCACCTAAGAAAGAACCCCAACAGTTGGAGGCTAAAAAGACTAATTTTAAAAAGAGGGGCAAGTGTCGCAACTGTGGAAAGTGGGGTCACTATGCATCTGAGTGTAGGAGTCCTAAGAAAGGGAACACTGACACACCACAGAAGGAAGTTCACATGTTGGTAGACAAGACTGAGCCTACTAACTTTGTTGCCATGGTTGGCAAGGGTAAAGGGTTGGCCAATACATCTTCAGATTGGTGGTTAGACTCTGGGGCGACTTGTTATGTTTGCAATAACAAGGACCTGCTAACTGATATTGTTCAAGTAGCAGAGACTGTCATTGTTGCAAATGGAGACATTGTGAAAGTGATACAACGAGGGACAACAAACTTGGTTCTTTCATCATGTAAAATACTTACTTTGAAAAATATTAAGATTTTTCCTGATTTTGAAAAGAATTTAATTTCAATTGAAATTTTACTTGATGCTGGCATATCTATTACTTTTAGTACTGGTAGAGTAACATTGTCTATTAACTCTTTTTATTTTGGATGTGCTTATAATTTGAATGGTATGTTTAGGTTGAGTTTAGCTAATGAGACAATAAATCAGGTTAATCATAATTCACTTGATCCTAAAATACTACATTGTAGGTTAGGACATATGAACTATAGAAAAATGCTCAAACTAGCTAAAACTCATAATTTACCATTAGACACTTCAATTAGATTTAACAGATGTGAAGTGTGTGTTCAAACCAAAATAACTAGAAAACCTTTCAGGCCGGTTTTTAGGAGCACTCAACTTCTTGAACTTATACATTCTGACATTTGTGACTTTAAAAGTTACACAACTAGAGGAGGTCGGAAGTATTTGATAATATTTATAGACGATTTTTCTAGATATTGTCATTTATACCTGTTAAAATCTAAAGATGAAGTATTTTAAAATTTTAAAATTTTCAAGAATAGGGTAGAAAATTAGTTGAACTTGAAAATTAAAAAGATTTAGAACTGATAGGGGAGGAGAATACAAATTAACAGAGTTCAAGGAATTCTGTGCCTCTGCGGGCATAATCCTTGAGACTACTGCTCCTTACTCACCTTAATTAAATGGCATAGCTGAAAGAAAGAACAAGACGTTAACAGAGATGTTAATCTCTATGTTATTGACAGCTGGCATGCCCTCTTGCTATTGGGGAGAAGCAGTGTTGACTGCAAATCACATTCTAAATAGACTATCACATTCCAAACTGACTTCTACACCTTAGGAACTATGACATAATCATCCATGTAGATATGACACTCTTAAGGTTGGGGGCTGTATAACTTATGTTAGAATACAAGACCCTAGGAGACCTAAGGTGAGAATTAGAACAAACACTTGTGTATATCTAGGTTGTGCAGAAGACAGTGTTGCAGACTGGTTTTTGGATCTATCAACCAATGTGGTGATAAATTCTAGGAATGCTATATTCTTTGAGGATAAATTCCTTAGAGATAAAGGTCTGACCTTGCCTGGTCTGACTGAAGTGGTTACAGAATCACCTTTGGAATCTGAACCAATTATTTCTGATACTACTCCCACAATGCTCCTTGAATCAGAATCTAGAAGAGTATCTACTAGACATCGAGTACCTAAGAATTTTGGTGAGGATTTTGTGACCTACCATTTAGAGGCTGATCCATCCACCTATAAGGAAGCGATGAGATCTAGGGACTCACTGTTATGGAAAGAAGCCATTGATGAAGACATGAGCTCTTTAATGCAGAATGAGACCTGGCACCTTGTTGATCTGCTTAGAGGGGCTAAGACAATAGGGTGTAAGTGGGTACTGAAGAAGAAACTTAATTCGGATGGGTCCATAGCTAGGTATAAAGCATGGTTAGTAGCTAAGGGCTATAAACAGGTGAGAGGGATAGATTATTTTGACATCTACTCTCCGGTCTGCCATTTGGCAACGATAAGGATTCTTCTTGCCATAGCATCTATTGAGCACTATGTTGTGCATCAAATCGATGTAAAAATGACTTTCCTTAATGGAGACTGAACAGAAGAAATCTACATGAACCAACCTGAAGGGTTTGTCATAGAAGGTTCTGAAAAAAGAGTTTGTAAATTAAACAAATCTCTTTATGGTCTTAAATAAACACCTAAATTGTGGCATGAGAAGTTTGACAAGACAGTAAAGAGCCTCGGTTTTCAAACTAGCAACTCGGATAAGTGCCTTTATTTTTTGTCTGAGTTAAACATGGTCGCGATTATTTGCTTATATGTAGACGACATGTTGATTCTAGGTTTTGATCTCTCTGTAGTGAGTGACATTAAAGAAACCTTGTCCAAAGAATTCGACATGAAAGATCTTGGTGTGGTAGACGCCATTCTTGGGATGAGAGTAAGCTTCAATGAGCAAGGGATCACCCTCAGTCAGACGCATTACATTGAGAAGCTACTTTCTAGTTGGGGATATAGTGATTGTAAACCGTTTGAGACACCCTATGACTATAACAAATGGTTGAAACCTAACACAGGTGACACCGTGAATCAGTTAGATTATTCTAAACTGATTGGTAGTCTCATGTATGCAATGAGTTGCACTAGGCCAGACATAGCCTTTACGGTAGGCATGCTGAGTTGTTTCACTAGTAATCCTAAAAAAGAGCATTGGGATGCCCTATCGAGGCTGATGAGATACCTTAAAGGTACTCAAGGTTATGCTCTATGTTATACTGGACATCCTCCAATTTTGGAAGGATATTCTGATGCATCTTGGTGCTCAGATTTGGGAGACAGCAGATCCACCAGTGGTTATGTATTTACACTAGGAGGAGCAGCTATAGCATGGAAATCCAAGAGACAGACTAGTATTGCTTTGTCATCTATGGAATCGAAACTTTATACTCTAGCTTCTGCGGGAGATGAAGCAGAGTGGATAAAAGATCTGATCTGGGATATTCCATTGAGGAGTTTTAAGTTAAACTCTATATGTATATTCTGTGATAATCAAGTAACAAAGACGATTGTGAATAACTCACTCTTTAATGGTAAGAGGAGACACATCAGGCTGAAACAGGCCATGCTGAATTATAGAACAGAACAAGGGATTATCACTTTGATTGATGTGAGATTGAAGGATAATACAGCAGATGCTCTTACAAAAGGATTGAACAAAGATCGAACATTCAAAACTATGGGGGAGATGGGGTTAGAGACCATTTAGTCAGGTCTTAACCTAACCCAGTATTATTTTGAATTATTCGAATCTCATCTAGCCTTGGTAAGCATTCAGGACAGTTTACATGTTTAGGATAACTTAGTTAGGTTACTAAGTATGGGGATTTGTGAAACCATTCCAAACTTGATGGTGTAGCAAATTTTCATGTGAAGTCTCTTTATTTTGTTATTCCACAAAGGAATATGAAAAATGTCTGATATGTTTCAATGATATTGTGTTAGTCTTTATGTCATTCCAAATTTGATGACATATCTTTCATAGTATGGTGTATCATTCCAAATTTGATGATACAATATAAATCTATGACTGATATGACGAACACAGTATTCCAAATGGAAACATGGTATGGTCCTTATGATAAGGATCGAGTTCTTGTAAAGAAACTTGATGATGATGCTTATTGTTTTTTGATTTACCTTCAGCCATATATGAAATGTACTAAGTTCTTATTGTTGAACTAGATACTATTGTGCAAATGATTGAATTCATATTATCTTATGAAATTCATATTTGACAAATTACAGAGAATGACAAAGATGGAAGAGAACGGTTGAATCTGGATCTCGATGAGGATGACTTACTTGATGAGTAAAGTCACATGGATTGCAAGGATTTTTCTTTTCGATTATTTCTTTTGGTTTAGACATTTGCATGTGGAACTTCGGATTTATTGTTGGGTTTAGTTTTTGATCTAAAATCCTAGTTTTATTTCTTAAAGTTTACTTATTACTTATTTGATTTATTGGATTATTGATATTCAATTTACATTGATTCAATTACTGATTGAACAATGGTTCCTATACATGTATAATGGATATATGTAGAACATAGGAGGAGATTGTAAGGGTATTTATGTAATATCCCTTCATATGTTCTAATATAATCCTACTTGTATTAATACTCAGGCTGTGAGGGGCAATCTAGTAATTAGCCCATCTGACCTAACCCTAGTTTTCTTATAAATACTAGCTGGAGGCAGCAGTCTGGGTATTCCAAACTAGATACTCAGAGTGTAATGCTTTAAGCAACCTTGTGCTTAAACCCTAACCCTAACACTTTTTCCTTTTTCATCTAAATGGTTAAATTGCTTTTGGTCTGTTGATGTGGGTTGTTAGATTGATCGGTATTATAGGTTAATTTGGTTTTCAGAGGTGACACTACATTCTGTAGCGAAGAATGCAGACAAGAGCAAATAGAGATAGATGAAGCTAAGGAGAAGAACTGGAATCTCTCAACTTCTATGAAGGCTGTGAAGAAGGACCAGAAGAAATCTTCTTCAACTCCAAACAAAGCCCAGAATTACTCCTAGTTTGTTGCTGCAACTTCGCCGGAGAAGGGGTGTTGTAAGCTGGTTGGAGTGCGAGGTTACAGCGGCCTTCTACGGAGGAGAAGTCCAGAGAAGGAGGAACTAGGAAGAGGAGGGGGTGGGTCCCACATGCGATTGACAATAAAAGAAGATAAAATATTGAGGTATTTTATCAAAAAAAAAAACATATATTGAGGTATTTTGGGAAGTTCAATTTTGTTTTGTTCTTTGAAGCCATGAATAATTAATAACCTTGGGGATTAAGTAAATATTTTCAAAATCAAAACTAGTGGATATAAAACATATTTTTAAGGGAAATTTATGAAACACCCCTTGAAAATGGGTCGAAACTCAGATCACCCCCTGAAATTTGAAAATACTCAGATCACCCCCTGTAGTAGAGCCCAATACTCAGATTACACCCTACTGTTAGTTAACTGGTGAAGTCAAATAGTTAAATTTATTTAAAACCCTAAACTACCCTTGACTAGTATATAATTACTATTTTACCTTTTAATCTAAAAACCCCAAAATCTATCTTCTTCTTCACACTCTCTTCCTCACATGACCTACAACTCAATCTCAAGTAGACGAGTCGCCGTCGTCTTCTTCCTCGCAATCCAAAAATGGCTTGCAGTTGCACCCAAAAACTGGGTCCTGGGGCTGTTGACCTCCACCAGCTGTCTCCGGCCAAGGCCATAGCATGGAACCAGCACGGTGAAACTGTTCTCCGTCTCATCGTCACTCAGGAAATCAGTGGAGCCCCTTCCGATCTCTGTAATGGAGAAAAAGCCTGGGTTTTTCAAGAAATTTAATAAGCGTCCATGGCCATTGCAATTCAGAATCTACCCTTTCCAATGGAAACGCTTAGGTTTTCAGCTCTCTCGTTGACAACATTCTCTTTAGGATCATTTCACTATTTGAAGCCATCTACCTCGTTTCCACTCTCTGCTTCTTCTACCTTTGCTGCGGTTGCCACTTTTAATTCCATTCTTTATCAGTTTCTAGGAACAATCTCAGTTTTGTTTCTGCAATTTTTGTTTTTTGTTTTCTTTGTTATTTAACAATCGAAGAGAACGATCACTGAGATCAATCGAAATTTCTGTAGATCTGCCCGATTCCAGGTATGATCCCAACCCACCCCCCCCCCCCCCCCCAAAAAAAATGAGGGAAAATGTAAAAAAATAAAAAGAAGAAACCCTTTAATGAAATCGTAGGAAACGTTGATTTTGGTGACTCAGAGGCTCAAATCACCGACCTGCTCAATCCCCGCCAAATGAGAGAGAGAAATCGCAATGTCGGCAGGGGAAGAGGCAGAAGACGACCTTCATAAGATGATTGATGCTTCTCCTGTCATGCTCTATTCCCTATTTTATCCTCAGTTTCATTTATTTTCTTTCTACAAGGTTGAAGAGCTCATAATGGAAATAACTAGAGCTGAATAAGATATTGCTAGATGAAGAGAAAGCTTGTAAATTGGAGGTGGAAGCTGGGAAGACTGTCGTTGAAGAACGTGATAGAGAAGTAAGAGTCCTAAAGTCTTATTCATATTTATGATTAAGTTTTAGAAATGTAATGATTTCTTTGTGTATCAGTTACAAGCTGAGGCTGCATAATCTAGGATAAGGAAATGGGGTGGCTCTGTAGAACTTATAAGGTTGTAATCAAATTTTATCTTCACATAGTTTTGTTTCACTAATGTTACACATTTCCCATCTTATGTACCTGAGCTGGTTCTGCTTCTTGTGGAAGGATTATGTCATAAATAATGGGACAATTTTGGCCTGATCAATAGTTTTGATGGGTCATTTTTTTCCTATTTGGTTGAAGATTTTGATGGATCCTAAGGTAGCTTAAATTACCGCATTGAACTGATCTTCAAAAACTGATGATAATCACTGGGTTTTCTAGCATTTTGAGATTGTTTTGATCTTCACCATGGAAATTTCCCAACTGAAGTTGAGCATGGATACTGTTCTGTGACAATATGCTGCTTTTAAGATGGATAGCATCAAAGAAAAAATTATTGAACGAGAATTGAATAAGAGAAAATATTGATGAGAAATACACCAGGATACAAAACTCAATCCTGGGACAACATATTCAAATGTTCTTTGGATTCTTCAAGAAAAAAACATACAAAGCCAAAAACACCACACAACTGGTAACTTATTTTGTAATCAAAACAGGTTGGGTTGATTAGTTCTTGTCCTCGATCCATGAACACAACGCAAAGAAAAAAGAACAATTCAACACCTGCAATCCATGACACTAAATTCATCCTCTCTCCATACAGTTCTCACCCACATCCCTCTCTCTCTCTCTCTCTCTCACACACACACACATTTTTGTCCACATGTGCATTTTCACGTGTGATTTTACTAGTTTATATAAAAGCACGTTGTGGCAAATCTTTCAGTTACCTATTCTACCCTTCATTCTAATATAAAATTCCATTCTTCAATTCTTAATCTTTATGTCATTCTTTCTTATAATTTCATAATCTTAGGTACCCTTAGTAATAATTAATATTAATAATATTTATTATTATTTAAAGCAAATCTCTCCACAAAATTAGATTTACCAAAAATAAATCGGTTAACAAATATGGAGAGAAAATCTCTCCAATTCTCTCTCGTAAAATTAAGGCAATTAAAAAAAACCCTTAATTAAATAAGGTAGATATTCATTCTCTCTCTCTCTTTTGCTTGCTATTTTTTTATTTTTTTTAAAAAATACTTTATTCTCAACGATATCTCCCCTCTCTCATTTAAATCCACAAAATGTCAAAATGTTTCTTGCTTTTTTTTTTTTAAATATCTTTTTTTATTCTTAATGATCTCTCTCTCTCTCCAATTCCTTAGCAAATACCGATATCGATTCCTGGTCGATCCCGTATCGGTGGGTTGATACTGACAAGGGTGAAAATGTTAAAAAAAAAAAAACCTTATTTTTGAACAAATAAAAGGGTAAACCTAACCGATTGATCGATTTAGGTTACCCTTATTAGTTACAACTGTCAATCTCGAGCTCATTCCGTATTAAAATACCAAGCTATAAGACAATGGCAACATCGTCTACTAGGCACTACGGGACCCTCTGCCCTTTTTGCTCCAATTTTATTGTTCATCTTTGTGGATTGAGTTAGATTGATTTTGACCTCTGGGTTTGGATTCATAGGTTCTCCGATACAAGCAAGAAAAAAAATGTCTAATGAGATGTCTATATCTTCGTTTTTCTTTGTCTATTTCTTGGCTGTTCTTCCAATATTGTTCCTGTTTGAGTTTAAAAATTACCGCAAGCGTACGGGTCAATCGTAGCTACGGGTCGAACACGAAGAGATATACGCCACTCTATTTAACTAACTTAAAAGTAATGCAAAGTGAACCAAATTAAAGTGTTAAATTAAACTAATGAAACTAATGAAAATTAATGCATCCTAACTCATAAGCATCTAACAAAATTCAGGGATTAAGTTGGCATCCCAACACATGAGCATCTAACCTATCAAACTAACGTAAATTGGAAGGAATAACAGAAACGCAGCCACACTTCATAATCACATAAACAGAAATAAGGGAATAAAAGTGCATCCACATATCACAACCATATAAAAAAAATAAAAAAAATAAAAGAAATAGAGGGAGAAAAAGAAGAAGATAGAGAGAGATAGAGGAGAGGGAGAATGAGATTGAGAGTTTAGATAGTAAAACCTGGATGTGCTTGCATGAATGTAACTGAAAAGTTTGAATACTTCATAAACTTACCTTGGCCTCCTCTTCTAAATCTTCAAGTCTTGTCATCAACTTAAGAACTTCGACTAGAAGGCTTAAAACCTAAACTAGAATTAAGAAATTACAACCCAATTGAAGGCTTAAATTGAAATTAAAGCATAAACTAAACCTATTACAACCATTAAATGAAAATCAAAAAGCAAACTAGAACTTGGAAAAGCCAAAAAATCACAACTTAGAAGGAGAAGAAGAAAAGAAATTTACTAAGTGAATGAACTAAAAATTACACTGAAAACTGAATTAAAATTGAACTAGAAACTAACTAAAAACTGAACTAAAAAACTAACTTGTTACAACCCAAAGGGCAAGGGGTATTTATAGGGAGAAGAGAGGAGAAGAGAGAATGGGGAAGTGTAGGAGAAATATTCCCTAAGAAAAAAGAATATTCTCTTCTCCTTCCTCTTTTACAATGCCTTGAATCCTAAGAAAAAAGAAAAAAATAGAAAGAAAAATAAGAGAAGATTGTTTGCATAGACCTTCTATTTTTAGAAAAGTAAATTTCTAATTCTAACTTGTGCTTCCTTTTCTTTGTAGATATCTTCTCCAAGCAATAAAATCAAAG
This sequence comes from Telopea speciosissima, assembly GCF_018873765.1. Taxonomy (NCBI): domain Eukaryota; kingdom Viridiplantae; phylum Streptophyta; class Magnoliopsida; order Proteales; family Proteaceae; genus Telopea; species Telopea speciosissima. Next base: position 57,230,752 of record NC_057920.1, read on the forward strand.
CATCTTTGATTTTTCAACTTTCTATAGATGAGAAAATATTTTTCAAAATAAATATATCCTAAGTAGAATTCCAGAAGTACCCTTAGAAAGTTGGAGGAGAGATAGAGTAATGACTAGGATTTCACTCATAATTAATGAAATGCCAAATCTGTCCTTCAAAAAACGTGGAGTATGGGATGGTTATATAGGCCTCACCAATGTGTTCCTTGTGAAAAATCACCCAAAATAGACCCAAATTTCGTCCAATTTGGAGTTCGGGAACCCAAGATATCTCAAGTTGAAGTTGGACTGTCCAGAGCCCTCCAAATGGAATCTTTCGGGTACAGGAAATATAACTTCTAGTTATTACGTTAAGGCCCCTAGAATCCGAACTTTTGCTTCATTTTGTCCCCAGTCGACTGTCAATAATTACAAATAAACCCCTATAGACCATTTTCGCGCTTCGTTACAAAAACGGCCGTAACTTCTTCGTTTCAACTCAGAATCAAGTGCCGTTTGAACCGTTACGAAGCTGACTCGATGGGCTATGTATCCATACTATTAACACCTCTAAAAAGCTTAAAAACATTTTCTTAGCATCATCTCTTCCATTTTCACAAGAATTCACCTAAACCCTGAAAAACACAAGAAAGCACCGAGTAACTCTGTCCAATGTGATAAAATATATGCTTTATGCCCTAAGATTTCACACATAAATGTGCTCATCAGATTTCCCCACACTTGAACATTACTTGTCCTCAAGTAAAGCAAAAGAAAAATTAACCTAGAATGCAGAAAATCTTAACTCACTTTCGTAGGAATCACGGTTGCACTTAGCATGTGCAACAAGCCTTTGAACCCCTAGGTTACCCCTAGTGGATGAATTGTGTCTCGTGAGTATTTGCAGTGAATATACACCCAAAATTCAATTGTAAATGAATGATGTAAATTTTAATCATGGCATAAGTAGGACAGTGCACATAATCCCAAAAAGTGCTCAACTAAAGACCAAGGAGCTCAAGGTTCCCCCATACTTGAATTTTATCACCCCACACCAATTCAAGTAACAAGCATGCATCAAGTTCAAGGGATCTCATCATATTTCTAAACACTATTCACCTTCAAGTAAACCCCCCCATAACATTGATGGAACCAAAGACTTAGGCATTGAGTATTGTTCACCATACTTTTTTTTTTTTTTTCAGGCATCAAGGCAAAAGTTTTTTTTTTCTCAACCACAAACTCTATTTCTACTCCACTACTGTTCTTTGAATGACATGGTGGAGCATACACCAGACACCCAAATACTTGGTAGCTTCACTTTTTGCATATATCCATAGAGACTTTGAGACATTGATGCAAGAGTTTTTTGAGTTTCCTTCCAAGGAATTTCAATCAAGTCACCCTGCTTCATGACGCACAGTACCATGTCTAGTCCCAAGGAATTCCACTTTCTTTTCTGTTCCTTGTTTTTTTTTTTTTTTCTTTTTTCATTCACTTCCACTTTCATGCCTTGCCTTGCCACAAACAACTTGGTCTCAACTACAAGCCAAAAGATCAAAGGGTCCATAAAACACATAGAGGAATCTAGCCATCAAATGAAATAACGCTCATATTTTCAAACTCAATCCCCATCACCGGATACAAACCAACTATTGTCCTTGAAAAGGGATTTTTTATTATTTCGCATGCTAGGACACCTAATTTCCTCTCTCTCTCGTTTTGTAATCAAAGAGACATATGCACAAAACCAAACTATTGCCACAATCAAAATTCACCAATTAAGCCCAACATCCCCTCCACACTTAATTCATGCAGTGTCCTCAATGCATGCATAAAAGAAAAAAATAAAAACAAGGGAGGAGATGAAGGGGCTTACCAGATATAATCAACAAAGAGGATCATGAAGAGTCATGAGCTCTACAAAAAGTGCTAGGAGCAGTAATAGAAATCTCAATCCATGGCCAGTAAATGGAGAAATAGCTTCGGAATCAGAAAACACTCGACCATGAATTTTAGTAAAGCGAGAAATAATACGGAAGTTAAGCACAACTGAGAAATATCCAATAGAAAAAACTGTCCTCATGAGGCAGTGGAAAATGAAGGCACTAAAACTCAGGCCATAAATCCTTCATTTCTCTCCCATTTGCAATGTAAAACACCTGTCATTCTTTGAAAAAACCAACCAAAAATGGATCACAATAAGCATAAAAAGGATTATGAATAACCTCATCTAAATAATCATAAAAAATTGGAGGTTTACTCAAATCAATCCTAACAATACAACTATCCGCTCTTTGTATAACTCGGTTTGTCAAATAAGGATAATGAAAATATGCTTGAAAGGCATTATGACTAACATTATCCTCCTTAATAAAATCGTCAAACCTAGGAGGTTTGGACAAATCAACATGTGAGATAATGGAATCCTCAAAATGACAATTATCTAAGTTTTCCAAAGAGAGAGGGGGAGATCGAATTTTCTGGGTTTCTATGTTATCATGAAAATCTGATTCTAAATCAATAAAAATACTAGGCTCACTAAAATCAGAAATTTCAGGAAAAAGTTGGACTTCCCCAGGTAGCTTATCAAATCTCGCTTCACTAATATCCTGAGGAGACTCAATCTCAACAAATAAATCATCATGAAAAGCAGCTTGTTGGGAATGACTCTCATTAACCTCAAACTAGGGTGGTGGACTTTCAATATCATTAAACTGGGGATGGGGCGGTTCAGGCTGACTAGGTAATGTACCCGTTTCCTCCTCTTGCACCATGGTTATCAATTGAGAGAATTGCTTCTCCATGGTATTTTGGCTTATTGTGAGAAGGTCTATGTATTTCTCAAGTTCATTCAGTCTGGCCTCCTCACCCATGTTTTGAAACTCAAGGGGTTGGTGATATGGTTCAAGGAGAGGTGGCCCATTGAGATTTAATAGAGGGCTGGGCATTGGAGGACCAAACTGACCCTGATATTGGAAATTGGGTGGTCCAGTTTGGTTATTTCATTGATCCCACAAGAAATCGGGATGATCACTCCACCCCTGATTATAAGTGCCAAAAGAATTGTATTGAAATTGAGGACTCACATTCTCATCACTATAGCTACCCCCATAAAGATTAGGGCATCCTTCCATAACATGGATTGTTTGGGGATGTGACCAATCAAAATTTTTTGAAAGCCCATAGTTGGGTTGGAGAGCAAAATTGTACTGGGGTGGTGCAAAATTGTTCTCTATCTCACTACTTTTGGCTTCCCTAACCTGTTTAAACATTTCCTCCAAAATCATGGTTGCCTTAGCATAGGTCTATCTTTCCCCCAAAGTCTTATATGGAAGTGTATCTCCCATTATTCTAAATTAACCACCTATCCCAAATTGAGGTCTCCCATAAAAAAAATTTAAAAAAAAAATAAAAGACTAGAAAAAAAAAATACTAAAAACCAGAGGGAGCCCAAGGTAGATAGTGCATCTATCCCTCAGAAATCGAAACAATGGTTCCAAAGCTGTAAGATTGCCATATAGGTTGACAGCAAGGGAACCCGTATAGTCTTCACGAGCCACCTACGGGCGACTCCAAATGGGTTCTGATGTAGGGTGGAGGACTACTATACGTTTATGTTTCCAACGCTCTCACTATGTCGCTTTCCTGTTATCAAGAGTGGTCACCTCCAAGGATAAGTCACATGCCAATCCAAACCACGAATCAAGGGGCACCAAGATTGGCTGGGTTTGGCCATATAAAGGACTTTAGATTGGACGCACACTATTTGAAACAGAAGAGAAACAAGAAGAAGTTTTCAAGAATTTTTTTTTTTTTAAAAGGAAGAGGAGAAAGAGAAGAAACTAAAGCACTCCGAATTACTTAAAAATCAAAAAAATAAAGTGGTCAATAATCTCCCCGGCAATGGCGCCAAAAACTTGTTTGAGTTTAAAAATTACCGTAAGCGTACGGGTCAATCGTAGCTACAGGTCGAACACGAGGAGATATACACCACTCTATTTAACTAACTTAAAAGTAATGCAAAGTGAACCAAATTAAAGTGTTAAATTAAACTAATGAAACTAATGAAAATTAATGCATCCTAACTCATAAGCCTCCAACAAAATTAAGGGATTGAGTTGGCGTCCTAACACATGAGCATCTAACCTATCAAACTAAAATAAAGTGGAAGGAATAACAAAAACGCAGCCACACTTCATAATCACATAAACAGATATAAGGGAATAAAAGTGCATCCACATACCACAACCATATAAAAAAAATAAAAGAAATAGAGGGAGAAGAAGAAGAAGATAGAGAGAGATAGAGGAGAGGGAGAATGAGATTGAGAGTTTAGATAGTAAAACCTGGATGTGCTTGCATGAATGTAACTGAAAAGCTTGAATACGTCATAAATTTACCTTGGCCTCCTCTTCTAAATCTTCAAGTCTTGTCATCAACTTAAGAACTTCGACTAGAAGGCTTTACACCTAAACTAGAATTAAGAAATTACAACCCAATTGAAGACTTAAATTGAAATTAAAGCATAAACTAAACCTATTAGAACCATTAAATGAAAATAAAAAAGCAAACTAGAACTTAGAAAAGTCAAAAAAATCACAACTTAGAAGGAGAAGGAGAAAAGAAATTTACTAAGTGAATGAACTAAAAATTACACTAAAAATTGAATTAAAATTGAACTAGAAACTAACTAAAAAACTAACTTGTTACAACCCAAAGGGCAAGGGGTATTTATAGGGGGAAGAGAGGAGAAGAGAGAAGGGGGAAGTGTAAGAGAAATATTCCCTAAGAAAAGAGAATATTCTCTTCTCCTTCCTCTTTTACAATGCCTTGAATCTTAAGAAAAAAGAAAAAAATAGAAAGAAAAATAAGAGAAGATTGTTTACATAGACCTTCTATTTTTATAAAAGTAAATTTCTAATTCTAACTTGTGCTTCCTTTTCTTTGTAGATATCTTCTCTAAGCAATAAAATCAAAGCATCTTTGATTTTTCAACATTCCATAGATGAAAAAATATCTTTCAAAATAAATCTATCCCAAGTAGAATTCCAGAAGTGCCCTTAGAAAGTTGGAGGAGAGAGAGAGTGATGACTAGAATTTCACTCATAATTAATGAAATGCCAAATCTGTCTTTAAAAAAACGTGAAGCATGGGGTGGTTATATAGGCCTCACCATTGTGTTCCTTGTGAAAAATCACCCAAAATAGACCCAAATTTCGTCCAATTTGGAGTTCGGGAACCCAAGATATCTCAAGTTGAAGTTGGACTGTCCAGAGCCCTCCAAATGGAATCTTACGGGTACAGGAAATATAATTTCTAGTTATTCCGTTAAGGCCTCTGAAATCCGAACTTTTGCTTTATTTTATCCCCGGTTGACTGTCAATAATTACAAATAAACCCCTGTAGACCATTTTCGCGCTTCGTTACGAAAACGGCCGTAACTTCTTCGTTTCAACTCGGAATCAAGTGCCGTTTGAACCGTTGCGAAGCTGATTCGATGGGCTATGCATCCATACTATTAACACCTCTAAAAAGCTTAAAAACATTTTCTTAGCATCATCTCTTTCATTTTCACAAGAATTCACCTAAACCCTGAAAAGCACAATAAAGCACCGAGTAACTCTGTCCAATGTGATAAAATATATGCTTTATGCCCTAAGATTTCACACATAAATGTGCTCATCAGTTCCAATTAGAAATTGTTTCTCTCAAAATGCAAACTAAAAATTGAATTTCAGGTTGACTAAAGTGAAAGTAAAAATTGGGTAAATATCTAACAATCATCAACAATGTCTCTTGTATTCTATCCATCATACTGGTTATTCAGGTGCATTCGCAAATCCCATTTGTCTCTTGAAGTGGAGACAAAAAAAAAAGACAGCTCTACCATTCAAAATCTCTACTATGTTGGTCAGTTTGGTCATACTTTAGTTGGTATGTAAACGCGAGTGTAACATATTTGTGAAGTTACAACTAATGCATTACTTCACAAAATTAATGTTAGCTTAACATTGAGTTGCCCATAAAATTTACTATCATAAGGTTGACATTCTCAGTTACAAAAAATATGTTTTTCTTCCTTTCTAACACGAGATTCTCCCTCTTATTTTCTATTGTGGAAATCTTTTTAATATCCCACATGATTCTCTTCCCCCCCCCCCCCAATTATTTACTCTTTCTCTCAGTCACTTTCTAAATTCCCTCTCGTACCTCTCTCCCTATGCTAATCTCTCTCCCCAATCTCTGCAGGATGGTATTCTCTCTCTTCCTGATCATCTCTATGACCTCGATTGCAACCATCTCTAGAGATATCCCCTACAGAAAACTATGACCACCACCCCGGCTCCACTACTCTTTGATCTCTGTAGGTTGGGGTTATTGGAAAGGTTCTGCGAACGGCCTGTTCCTTCTCTTTATTTGCTTATGTATTTAAATGACTTGGAGAATCACCTCCTATTTGTCTCTTTTCAATGACAATCATTTTTCTGATTCACTCACTCTTCGTTCTCCAAGGATTTCGCAGCCACTGGCGCCATGAGTGTCTGAATCCACAGTGTTCGAGTCCCAACCTCCCACAGTGTTTAAGAGATTGAGTTCCACACCTAGCTGCTGTTTGACTACCTCTACCGCATCTGGTTTCCGGTTCAGGGCCCTCTGCCAAGGGACAAGAGCCTCTCTTTTGAAGAACAAATTATTAGAAAATTGGAGTAGTTTTACATTTGTGAAGAATATCTTTTCTCTTTTTCGTGTGTATTTTCCCACCATTATTTTTCTTGTGAATTTTGGGTTGAAGTCATATTGTTGTAGCTTGATTTGGGAGCCCATTAAGGTATTTGTGTTTCTATGATTTGAGAGAAATAAGTCATCCAAAATGCATTTACGTTATATATATGAATGAACCCACTGCTTATTTAGGTTTAGATGTTCTTATATTATTTGTGAACTCAATAAATACAATTTATTCCCAAAATAAATTGTTGGATCATAACCAAGCCTATTCAATCAAGAATACTGATCTGTTGGGATGTAAGTCATGCCCCCGTTGATGGGCCTGGATTTCCCCTATGATAGGATGGTGTCCTTTCTTCTAACATTGGTCTGTTTAGTACATGTCTGCTTCTATCAACTATTTCTGTTCTCAAATCTTATGGTCAGATCTTCCCATTTATTGTTTGTTCTGAGCTAAAACCTTAATCCTGGCTGGTAGAGTTTTATTCAATCAAGCACAATAACTCAACCCCCCCTCCCTAGAAGGGTGAGTCCGTATATACCTTTCTCTCTCTTTTTTTCCCTCTTTTATTTGTCTTACAAATGATTAGTTATTACGAAAACATCACCTGTTCTGTAGACAATGGTTGATGGCCAAGTTGAAAAGGATCTCAACATAATTCTCAGGCATTTGACTTTATCTCTTTTCTCCCCTGATCCTTTTTTCCCCTTAAAAATATATCAGTTGCTTTATCTTCAGTTGTTTACCTAGTTTTGCACTGCTTTGGTATCTATGCTGGCAAATTTAGGTTGAAATCAAGCATACCATACCAAATTTAGGTTGAAATCAACTGTAATAGAAGGTGTTTTCCTATTTTTCTTGCCTCAGTTTCTTTATTATGTCATGGACAGTGTTTTGAGTTATGTGATTAAGTTACATGCTCTTGTTACCTTTCTTTGTAAATTTGTGATATGAGTTGCGGTCTGTGAAGAGCTTTTCACTTTACTTCTTGACTAGAAAAGCGCTTTTAATATTTTTTTAAGATAAAATTATGGGAGAATTATTTGTAGTATGACCCCTACCTTTTTTTTTTTTAGGTAGAATTTTGTAATGGTGCCTTCAAAGTAAACACTTCACTTGTTCATCAACTTGTTCCTTTTTTGTTTACAGGGATAAACACCTCTGCTCACACTAAGGAATGGTTTCAAACAAATGTTGTCCTTCGTGTCAGCTAGGAAAATTTCTTATTTTTTGCAACATTTGCCATTACAATGATTGATGTGAACGTCCAGAATGATAGAAGAGATTCATGGCACCATGGCCGATGGATTGCAGAGATTATGGTGTGGGCCTTACTCATCATCCTCATGTTTTTCCTTCTAATTGGCATCATCACAACTTATGTTTAGCTTCCTCTCTCTCACTAAATTCAATTGGGCTTCAATAACTACTTTTCTTTCGAATCCAGGCTTTATTAAGTAAACATTTTAAATCCTTTATTTTTTTTTCCAGTTAGATGTTTGTCTTTGTAGGACTTTCTATTCATATCCATGTAGGGGATGTAGTTAATGATAAAGGGAAGAAATGTCCTTTTGGCCCATAGGACATTCATGATACATCAGGAAGTTCAGGAGGCAAAAAGAAAATCTAACTAAGGTTACTAAGACTAATAATTCTTCATGATACATCAAGAAATACTCTACCATTTCAATGCTCCATAACTAAGGTAACTAAATAGCTAAAGCTACCCACATTTAGAAGGTATACTCTCCAAAGACTCTCTATGAGGGATGTTATGGATAAAATTAAGTGAACCTTTTCGAACATATAATTTATTTAAATTTTTTGAAAATTAATCATCAGAAATGTGTTTGATCAATGTTTATGACAAAGTGTAGGTCCTCTCATTAGTGTGTAGATGTATAAGTACCTTTTCAAACTCCCCCTTGCCCTCTTATATGTGTATCCCTCCGCCAATTCTCTCTCTCTCACACACACACACACATTGACACCCACAGATATTCTTACTATTATTTCTTAGCAATTTATTCTCTGCCACCTAATAAATGGCTACACATGCATTTGCACGTGCACGTTTACTAGTATAATCTAAATAAATGAGTAAAGCATGTCAAGGTACATTCTCAATTATATTATGAACAAAACTATTTATTTAATATAATAATAAGAAAAAATATTAGAGAGATTGTGAAGCACACAACCTCCTCTACATCAACCGGCTGCTTCTCCCCAATCCCATGAAAGACCATGGTCTCCCGCCCCCTCAACACTATTGCAAGGTTAATGTGGATGCTTCAAAAGCTGGGGACAAATGTGGAGTGGGATTTATAATCCGGGACTCTAGAGCTAACACCATTGTAGCAGTTTCTGATCCTCAACAGTTCACAACTATTCTTCAGGGGGAGGCTCTTGCAATTCAAGGAGGAAAGCTACAAGCCATTGAGGAGGGCATCTTACATATTATGGTGGAGTCAGACAGCAAGGAGATGATCTCTCAGCTGGCTCAGACTGCAGCTTCGACACAAGTGGAGACGCTCAATATTGTTAAAGATATCCGCCATCTATCAACCTTTTTTATCTCGTGTACCTTTCACTACAGTCTTAGGGAGATTAACAGCGTGGCTGACTCCCTAGCCCGGAGGGCATTGTCCGTAGTGTGTAGGACATCTTGGCCCATTTCTACTCCATGGCTGGTGGAAAATTCAGACACTATGTGCTGGACACGCTTTAATAAATAGTCTTTCTATTACCAAAAAAAAAAAAAAGGAGAAGAAAGAAGCACTTGCCACTAGGGCACGCCCCACAAGATCGGTAAAATCATAGGATGAGAGGGTGTTTTTTTTCTCTATTAACATAGGATTAATAATTAACCAAATAATTAATAAACCCTAACTACGTACTATCTCCCTTAACGTAACAAAATCAGTTACACAATGGTCCCCCCTCCTTTCTTCGGGAGACTTCTTTCCAACTTGACTCTTCGCCTCCCCTATTTATTAACCGTCATTTTACGATCATTATTGATCTTTTCATTTCTTGCAAAATGTTTAAGGTTTTGGCTCAGTCTGTTGTAGTAAAGAAACTTGTCTATGCATCCTCGGGTTTATGCGGTAGCTTCGGCATTAATGGTGCGACCTCTGCACCTCTGTTCAGGCGCGGCGTAGGCACTAGCTTCGGCATTAATGGTGTGACCTCTGCACCTCTATTCAGCAGCGACGCTAGCTTCGGCATCAATGGTGCGACCTCTGCACCTCTGTTCAGGCGCGGCGCTAGCTTCGGCATTAATGGTGCGACATCTATGACCGTGATCGACGATCGTAAATGTTTCAAAGGTATCTTGTTATATATTCGTTTTTCGGTTGGTCCATTATCGTTAATCGTCGACTTCTTATTATATTTCATATATCTTGAACATGATTGATGCCGAATCTTGAACTGTTCCGCTATTTGTTAAATATTACTTAATTTTAGAGTTTTTTTTCCAATTGTGGTCTGGTGCTGTATCCGTACGGTACTCTTTGCAGGTCGATGGTTACAATTGTGGATCGCATCTTTGATAATTCTGACATAGCGGTGTTTTCTGATACAAGTTAGTCAGGAATTCTTCTAATATATATATATATATATATACTAACAATATATGAATAAAAAGTAACATATTCTAAAATTACAGGTCATATATTCTGAAGTACTAAGATAACTAATACATGTATAAAATATATCTTAGTTATAAGTTATATGCTTCAAAATACACAACGACTTGTATAGAGCTCTGATACCAAGATTACATAAAAATGAACTCCATAATCAAGATTACATAAAAAAGAGCTCTTGTATCAAGATTACATAAAAATAAACTCTGATACCAAGATTATATAGATGAGGAGGAAACACTCAGCATATTTGTCAACGAGCTTTTATGGACTCTGTGATATATAATTATAGTATAAAAATTGACCTGCATAATCTATTGGAATAATCGTTTTACATATTTGAGAAGATTGATGTTATAACATACTTAGAAAACAAAAAACAAAAAGCGAGAGAAATAGGGTTCTTTGAAGCTCGATTTAAAGCGATGACCACATGAAATTACATTGTTACCGACTCACAATCCCATCCGTGTAACCCATTCGTGTGTGGGGAATATCACAAGTTTGAAGTTGCTCAACCTTATTGTAGCGAAACATATGCATATCGATATTTATGTTTATAAGTTATAGCTAGAGTTCGGTCTACTAATATATGGAAAAATTGCAACACTCAAGCTTTTTCATCTACCTGATAAGGAATTCAATTTTCTCTTTTTAGCTACTAAGAGTTGTAAAATCTTCATTTTTCAATTGGACATAGATAGATCAGTGCTCACAAGAAGATGAGCAGACATATGATCAAGATAAAACCCTTATAGAAAATCAAGAGGTTGAGGCATATGGTTACCTTGTAGTTTATAATTCAAAATATATGTGGTATATTTTAAATTATATGACTTATAACTAGGTCATGCTTCCTACATTTATTGATTTTTTAAAAATTGTAGCATATGACCTGTCATTTTAAAACATATTTATTTTTTATTTACGTTTTGTTAGTTTATGCATGTATCATTATTTCTTTACAAGAGGTATGCATATTATGATCAAATAACTTAAACATATGGGGTAAGATCCAAAAGTCGATTCGAAAATATATGTTTTTAAAATATGTGATGAACTTAAGTCTAAATTCTTTCATAACCTTGTGTCCTTGTCCCACGTACACTGTTTTCCTTACTGATATCAACATGTCTTCCCTACAACCCTCATTCCTACTTACCTCACCTTACCTGAATTTAATAAATCATGATTAGCCTATCGATACAAAATTATAAATTTATCACCAATTCGGGTGCATCATCCCTATGCACTTCAAAAGATTAGTACATGTATAGCGTCTCTACGACATTGTCATCGTTGTGTGTGTCCTTTTCATTTCTTCTAATTATTTCAACTCTAAGGTCAGGTATATTCTAAGCAGCCTCTCTACAACCTTGAATAGACGGTTTACATGATGACATTAATATGAACCTTAGGTTGTAATAGCAGTGCAGACCAGAAAATAATGCAGAATCCCCAAATTAGTAGTCTCTAATCTCAAGCTTTTACAATTTAGGACAGTCTTTAAACACATAACTCAAGTTCCTATTACTACAGGTTAACAAAATATATGACGCACTAGTATTCTGTCTTTCATGAGAGAATTACAATGGATGAGACGCAACTATTTTTGGGTTTCATGACCCAGGACAAGGGGGTTATGATGGATGACTTATACGATCTTTGGAAGATTACTATGATTATAAATGAGAGTCCACAAGAACTCATAGAATAGTGTGCTCATTGTTTTTTCTTCACATTTATATAATTTTGGTATCAGAGCTCAAATTTATGTAATTTTGATTTTTTAAGCTTCATAGGGTTACATTATTCAAAATATATGTGATATATTTTAAATTTTATGACTTATAACTAGGTCATGTTTTCTACATGTATTGATTATCTAAAAGTTGTAGCATATGACTTGTAATTTTAGAACATGTTTGCTTTTTATATATGCTCTGTTAGTTTATGCATGTATCTTTGTTTCTTAACAAGAGTTATGCATTTTATGATCAGATAACTTAAATATATGGGTGAGATCCGAAAATACGTGTTTCTAAAATAGATGATGAACTTAGGTCTACATTCTTCTATAACCTTGTGTCCTTGTCCCACGTACACTGCTTTTCTAACTGGTATCAACATGTCTTCCCTACAACCCTCATCCCTACTAACCTCACCTTACCTGAATTTAATAAACCATGATTAGCCTACCGATACAAAACTATAAGATTGTCACCAATTTGGGGGCATCATCCCTAGGCACTTCAAGAGATTGCTACATCTATAGCGTCTCTAAGACAATATTTTTGTTATGTGTATCCTCTTTATTTCTCCTAATTATTTCAATCCTCAGGTCAAGTATGCTCTGAGCAGCCTCTCTACAACCTTGAAATTATGGTTTACATGATGACATAAATATGAACCTGATGTTGTAATAGTTGTGTAGACTAGAAAGCAATGTAGTATCCCCAAATGAGTAGTTTGTAATCTCGAACTTTTGCAATTTAGGACAGTTTTTAAACACATAACTCAAGTTTCTATCATTACAGGTTAACAAAATATATGTTTATCGATACAAAACTATAAGATTGTCACCAATTTGGGTGCATCATCCCTAAACACTTCAAGAGATTGGTACATGTATAGCGTCTCTACGACATCGTCTTCATTGTTTGTGTTTCTCTTCATTTCTCCTAATTATTTTAATCTTCAAGTCAGATATGCTATGAGCAGCCTCTCTACAACCTTGAAGAGGCGGTTTATATGATGACATTAATATGAACCTCAGGTTGTAATAGCGGTACAGACCAAAAAGCAATACAGTATCCCCAAATGAGTAGTCTCTAATCTCAAGCTTTTGTAATTTAGGGCAATCTTTACACACATAACTCAAGTTCCTATCATTACAGGTTAACAAAATATAAGACGAACTAGTATTCTGTCATACATAATAGAGTTATAATGGATGAGACACAATTGTTTTTGGGTTTCATGACCCAGGACAAAGAGGTTAAGATGGATGACTTATACGACCTTTGGAGGATTACTGTGATTATAGATGAGAGTCTACAAGAGCTCATTGACTAGGGTACTCATTATTTTTTTCACTTTTATATAATTTTGATACCAGAGCTCAAATTTATGTAATTTTGGTTTTTTGAGCTTTATAAGGGTTATATAATTCAAAATATATATGATATATTTTAAATTTTATGACTTATAACTAAGTCATGTTTCCTACATGTATTGATTAGCTAAAAATTATAACATATGACCTGTAACTTTAGAACATGTTTACGTTTTATTTATGCTCTGTTAGTTTATGCATGTATCTTTGTTTCTTTACAAGAGTTATGCATTTTATGATCAGATAACTTAAACATATGGGGTGAGATTCGAAAGTCGATCCAAATATACGTGTTTCTAAAATATGTGATGAACTTAGCTCTCAATTCTTCCATAATCTTGTGTCCTTGTCCCACGTACACTGTTTTTGACTGGTATTTACATGTCTTCACTACAACCATCATCTCTAGTTACTTTACTTCACCTGAATTTAACAAACCATGATTAACCTATCGATACAAAACTACAAAATTATCACCAATTCGGGTGCATCATCCCTAGGCACTTCAAGAGATCGGTACATGTATAGCATCTCTGCAACATCGTTTTCGTTGTGTGTGTCCTCTTCATTTCTCCTAATTATTTTAACCCTCAGATTAAGTATGCTCTTAGCAGCCTCTCTACAACCTTAAAGAGACGATTTATGTGATGACATCAATATGAACCTCAGGTTGTAATAGCGGTGCAGAATAGAAATCAATGCAGTATCTGCAAATGAGTAATACGTAATCTTAAGCTTTTGCAATTTAGGGCAACTATAAACACATAACTCAAGTTCCTATCACTACAGGTTGAAAAAATATATGTTTGCCAATACAAAATCACAAGATTGTCAGCAATTCAGGTACATCATTCCTAAGCACTTCAAGAGATTGGTACATATATAGCGTCTCTACGACATCGTTTTTGTTGTTTGTGTTCTCTTCATTTCTTCTAATTATTTCAATCCTCAAGTCAGGTATGCTCTGAGCAGCCTCTCTACAACCTTGAAGAGGCGGTTTGCATGATGACATAAATATAAACCTCAAATTGTAATAGTGGTGCAGGCCAGAAAGCAATGCAGTATCCCCAAATGAGTAGTCTGTAATCTCAAGTTTTTGCAATTTAAGACAGTCTTTATAACTCAAGTTTCTATCACTACAAGTTAACAAAATATATGCCTACCAATACAAAACTACAAGATTGTCACCAATTTGGGTGTATCATCCCTAAACACTTCAAGAGATTGGTACATGTATAACGTCCCTACGACATCAGCTTCGTTATTTTTGTTCTCTTCATTTCTCTTAATTATTTCAATCTTCAAGTCAGGTATGCTCTGAGCAGCCTCTCTACAACTTTGAAGAGGTGATTTACATGATAACATAAATATAAATCTCAAGTTGTAATAGTGGTGCAGACCAGAAAGCAATGTAGTATCCCCAAATGAGTAGTTTGTAATCTCAAACTTTTACAATTTAGGGTAGTCTTTAATCACATAACTCAAGTTCCTATCACTACAGATTAACAAAATATATGGCGAAATAGTATTTTGTCTTTCATGAAAGAATTATATTAGCTAAGACGCAACTGTTCTTGGATTTTATAACTCAGGACAAGGGGGTTAAGATGGATGACTTATACGATCTTTGGAGGATTACTATGATTATAAATAAGAGTCCACAAGAGCTCGTAGACTAGTGTGCTCATTGTTTTTTTGACTTTTATATAATTTTCGTATCAGAGCTCAAATTTATGTAATTTTGATTTTTTTGTGCTTCATAAGAGTTATATAATTCAAAATATGTGGTATATTTTAAATTTTATGACTTATAACTAAATCATGTTTACTCTCAGCCATCTGGGTTTCTTCACATTTTTCTTAGGTCTAGTTTCATCCATAGCCTTGTGTCCTTGTCCCACGTACACTGTTTTGCTGACTGGAATCAACATGTCTTCCCTACAATCTTTATCCCTATTTACCCCACCTTACCTGAATTTAATATACCATGACTGACCTATAGATACAAACCTACAATATTGTCTGAGGCACTTCAAGAGATCGGTACATGTATAGCATCTCTACGACATCGTTGTCGTGTGCATCCTCTTCATTTCTACTAATTATTTCAACCCTTAGGTCAGGCTTGCTCTGAGCAACCTCTTTACAACCTTGAAGAGACTGTTAACATGATGACATTCATATGAACCTCATGTTGCAATAGCGATGCAGACCAAAATGCAATGCAGTATCCCTGAATGAGCAATCTCTGATCTCAAGCTTCTGTAATTTAGGACAGTCCTTAAACATATAACTCAAGTTCCTATTACTACGAGTTGACAAAATATATGGTGAACTAGTATTCTGTCTTTCATGAGAGTTATAAAAGGCTAAAGCAGATGAGTTTTAAACATTATGTCCATATCAGGTCGAGAGATTTTTACTTGACACTTACATGGGCTCTGTTAAAGAGGTGGTGACTCAATATGCATACCTTTCACCTTCTTGAGGCGGACGAAAAGATGACTACCTCGTGGTACGTAGTATCCCGCAATTGAAGAACCATCTGTTGCGTGTGAAAACCTTCGTCGACCTGTTTGCCCACGGATGAGCCTGCAAAAAGATGAGTGAGCGCAAGAGAGCCGGTGTGGCTCCGGCCTGGGAATCTCCGACGCTCAAGTCAGGTCTCCAGTGCAACAGCGTAACAGCTAGTAAAAAATCAGCTCCCCTATGGTGCTTCATACCTGGGTATTTATAGAGTGAGGATGAGGTGAGGCGGTTGGGAGAGTCCTGGTATGGTAGGAGTCCTTCTTTTGGAAGGCTCTATCACATGGAGCGGTGTGGAGAATCATTATTATGTATGTATTGCTAGTATTAAAACCCAAAGGGAAACATAGGGAAACAACAAAAAGGAAATTTTATTAATGAAAGAAACAAGTGCAACATACTACCATATGAGAAATATCTGAAACAGAGAAGCAAAGAGTCAGATTACTTCATTACTTCTCATGCTCAAAGTTAACTCAGGAAGTGTGGGAGGGAGGGTCATTGTTTTATTATTCACTTTCTTCAATTTTAAGAGAAAAACCATCATCATACAGTCATCCACTGTAACATTCTTGTAGTCACAGTAGTCTTTCAAGATAGAATCACCAACACACTTTAAAACCTGGAATCAGACATGGGATCGGCCTTCATCTATTCCATTTTCGAAATGTCACCATGTTTTCTTCCTTTAAGAAATTAACAAAGTAGGGAGATAAAACTACCACAACAGATCACATACTTATTGAGATCAAATGCACAACCTTGCCTCAAAGGAAAGAAAAATGGTTGTCTTACCCTTTGAATAATTGAATAAACAAACATTTCATACCAATTTTTTTTGTATCTAACAGGTTCAAAAAGATTTGGTGAATTAAAAATAATGAAGTGGTTAATGATTTCAGGTCTGTTATAAGTGCCTAACAGATCCAAAAAGCAATGGAAGGGGTGCAGCTCATGTAACAAACAATAACAGATTAATAGATTTGCTTGAACTTACACAAACAGTAGCTGAAACTCCAATCAAACCAATAACCTAGCACCTAATTTATTGTATCGAATATTGACTTGTATCTACATGTCAGTGAAAAAAAATTGACTTGTATCTGAAGAGAATGGGAAATCAACAAATGGAATTGAAGAGAACACAAGCATCCAAAAAAAAAAAGCCATGTGCATATGTGAGAAAGGAAATGTGGTTTTCCTGCAGGAACAGCAACTCTGCTTTTATTCAATGTCCAGAATTTTGAACAATATAAACTCCATCGATATATTAGACAGGGGAAGAGAAGAGAAGAGACGAGAAGAGAAGAGACGAGAAGAGGGAGAGAGAGAGAGAGGCTGCTTTTCTGGTTCTCCAATTTAGTGCATCGCGATATATTGGATGAAAACAAATAGTACAGCAACTGATGAAATAAAAACCATAATAATGGATAAGAGATGTAGGGATTTGTGAAAAAAAATAAAAAATAAAAACCTAACAAGCAGCAACAGAGGGACAGAGCGAGAGAAGAGTGAGAGAGAGAGCAGAGATCAGAGAGGCATACACTTTCACAGCGTTTGAGGAAACTTCGCTGACGTATGAGCTCCAAGGAAGAAGACGACAGCGCTGGCTATGAGTTTTTTCTGGTTCTCTGGTTTTAGGTCATCTCAATATTCTTCTTCCAACTTGGATCAGGGTATTTAAATGGCCTTCATATCTGAGTTCACCTTAAGAGGTGAACTCAGGAATGGATCATCTTTAGTAGAAAATCTGGAATCATGGAATTCTAATAATCCTGTGAGGTTTTTTAATTCAGAATCACGATTCCACAGAATGTAATTCTGTTGATTTATGCAACCAAATGCAACCTTAGCTCCTTCAATTGGGATCATATCACTCCTCTTTACTGGGGCATTCCTAGACCTCTGGTGAATATGACCAAACCACCTTAAACGACTCTCTCGGAGCTTGTCCTAGATTCAGTATGGAGCGAATTCATGATCTCCAAATCCATGAGTAAATTAAAAAATTTTCCTTCCTTTTGTCATGTTACAGTGTTACTAACTGAAATGCTTTGGAGTGGTTTACGTTTTTTGGATAGTGGATGTATGTAAAATAGCTCCTTCAAGATGTGTTTTCCTCTTTCCATGGAGAATTTCAGGTCCTTGCTGTAACATCTCTTGATTTATCTTCTTTCAATACCCGGCATAACAATTAGTTGAATTTCAGGTGGGATGGGTGAAGGGCTGTGGTTGCTGCTTGATGTAATGGTCAATGTCAGAAAGTCCGGAAAAAATACTGCCATTGGGATTGTACGCCAAGTGCTTCCGGTATGATCATGCATTCTTAGCAAATTGAATTACCAGAAGTATTAGAGTATGTTGGGGTTGATTATAAAAGAGAATTAGTTTTCTTTTCCACTAATACCATTTTTTGATCCTGTCAAGATGGTTCTTGCAAGGTTGGTCTTGGATCGACTGGTAATGGAGAGATGGTGACTGCACTGCCAAATGAAATGGAGATGGTGGTGCCCAGGAAATCAGATAAAATAAAGATCATTAGTGGTGCCCTCTGTGGTGCTACTGGGAAGCTAATAGGTATTGATGGCATGGATGGGATTGTTAAAGTGGATGACACTTTGGATGTTAAGATTTTGGAGATGGTCATTTTGGCAAAGGCCCCTGCATCTTTCCACCCCCACCCCTTTTCTGGGTAAAGAGCATTAAAAGTTTTCTAATTACTTCTCTGAATTGGAAGAGTTTTTCTTCAATCAAAATTTAGCATAGCAAATACATTGTAGTTTAGTATATGATCAAATCTCAGAATTAACCATATTAATTGCATGATTAAATGCTTCTAATGATCTAGTTATAGAAAAGATTTTGTCATTGTGTTTGTAATGATATAAAATGTCCAAATATTATGATTGATTCTTAATTTTTTAAATTAAATGGGAAAAGTTTTGTACAACATCAGCTCAACAATCAAATTGAACACCTCCTCACATATTATTGATTTTTTTATTTTAGTTTTTTTTATTTGACAATGGAGAAAAGAAAAGAACTAGAGGAAAACTAGGGTTCTTGCGGAGGCTCTTTCGGAGGTGTCTGTGGTCTCCATTCTGTTGATCTCCCGGCCTGAATCTTACGATTTATAGGCACCCTTTAACCTCCGTCTAAGCTTTTTCCTTCTCTTGGCTAGGAGTTTGATCTTTTTCCTTAGGTCCCGTCGCTTCTTCTTGTTTGGATGTACCCAAATGTCTTCATCACCACCGTTTCCCTTTCATCTCTTTGAGCCTTTCATTTATGTCTTTCCTTCTGTTTTTTCCTGTTTCCCAAGATCAGAAGAGGGTTTAGTAGTTTATCACGCTATTCGTTCATTGGGCTTCTTATTCTAAGGAGTTCAACGAAGTTCTTTTCATCTTCTTTGGGTTCTTCCTGCCGTGGTCTCTCCCTGTTACAGCAATACTTTGCAGCTCTCTAATCATTCTTCGCTATCATTTCCATCTTCGACCCTTGTTTGCTTCTCAACGCTATTGGCCTGCCATTAATTTCTTTGAACCTCCCAAGAGATTAACCTTGCACAAGAAGATTTTTTGGCTAAATCTTTGAGTTTTACCTACTGGATCTGTTGCATGGCCGCATCTCAACCCTCGATG
Source organism: Telopea speciosissima (assembly GCF_018873765.1). Taxonomy (NCBI): domain Eukaryota; kingdom Viridiplantae; phylum Streptophyta; class Magnoliopsida; order Proteales; family Proteaceae; genus Telopea; species Telopea speciosissima. Next base: position 57,250,396 of record NC_057920.1, read on the forward strand.
CTTCATAATTTTCATTATGAACCCTTCCTGCGCTATTCTGAGATCGCCTACTCGCGAGGACGTCTCCTTCTCTTTGATCTTCTATTTAGGGGTGTAAATGAATAGCCGAAATCCGTTTCCATATCCGTGTATCCGTTTAGCACTATCCGCATCCGTCCGAAAGCTAAACGGATGCAGATACGGATAGGCTATAGCTATCCGAAAAACTATATTTACATGTAAACGGAAATATCCGATCCATATCCGTGTCCGTATCCGTTTAGCACTATCTGAACTAGGTATGTAAATGGATATTCGTAAATCCGTATTCGATCCGCGTTCGTATCCGTTTAGGAGAATCCGAATCCGTCCGAAACTAATCGAATACGAATATGATAATCCCCCTATCCGACCGATTATTATCCGATTCGTTTAGCAGTCCGATGATAATAAAATATCTGAAATATAACTCTGTGTTTGTCTATGCTTTTAAGTTACCTTATTGGATTTTGTTATCTTATTTTTATAAATTTATAAGTTAAGATAATGTGATTCGTTTTCTGGATTTGCTATTGGTTTATATATATTGTTTTATGCAATGTGATACATGGAATTACATATCTATTAAAAAATCAAAAGTAAAAAACGTAAGAGAATAAAAGACTAAGAAGAGTAGAAGAAAGGGTAGTTACTGAACTCTCAAGTCTCCCTAACCCTCATCATAAAAACGGTAAATATGTCAACAGATAGTCGAAAAATCGTATTCAATCCGTATTCATATCCATTTAGGAGAATCTGTATTCAAAAAATCACTATCCGGAAATTATCCGAATCCGTTCAAAAACCGATAGGATATTATCCGAATCCGTCTAAATATAATCGGATACGAATATGATAATGCCACTATCCGACCGAATTCGATCCGTTTACATCCCTAATCTGAACCCATCCAAAAGCTAATCGGATGCGGATGCAGATATAGCACTATCAGCGTTGAATCCGATCCGTTTACAGCCCTTATTACTAGGGGTGTAAATGAATACCCAAAATCCATTTCCGTATCCGTGTCCGTATCTGTTTAGCACTATCTGAATCCGTCCGAAAGCTAAACGGATGCGGATACGGATAGGTTGTAGCTATCCGAAAAGCTATATTTACATGTAAACGGATAAAATATCCGATCCGTATCGGTGTCCGTATCCGTTTAGCACTATCTGAATCCGTCCGATAGCTAATCGGATGCGGATGCGGATATAGCACTATCTGAGCCGAATCCGATCCGTTTACAGCCCTACTTATTACTCGGTGCATGCAAAAGGTTAGTTCATCCTTCTTTCACCCCTAAAGCAGCTCTGTTTGAAGTTCTTGCGCCTGTGGTTTGGTCGTGTAAAGCTAAGTCCCTCTTCATGGCTTGCTTACTGAGTAGAATCTCCCTCATGTCCTCCTCCTTCCCTGATCCTTCCACCACCAGGTCCTTCGTAGAGAAGTTGGCGGATGATTTTGCTTCGAAACTTGATTTGCCTGACATGCAAGATCCCTCAAGTAGAAGTCCTTGATTCTGCCTTGAAACTCGCTCGTGACCATCAACAATTCTCTATTGTTGGTTGGGTTCTCGATAATGTTCGGGTGTCTCTGTTCTCGAACTTAGATCAATGTTCATTAAAGCAGATCATTCTAAATCCCTGAAATCGGTGGAAATTCACCTTGTAGAGAACGCTGCTGATAGGTTCATCATCAAACTTAAGAATGCCAGGTAAGGGTGTCAACCGGTACGGTTTCGGCCAGGTACAGAAAATAAGTACCAAATATCGATACCGTACCATACCACATAATATGCATATTTCTAACAGTACGGTATGGAAAACGGTATGGATTCTATACAAAAATGGTTTCAAATTCGGTATTGAAATCCAACTTGTAAAACGGTATCTATTTTGTATAAAATCTGCAGGTGGATGAATTGATGGTGATTAGGCATTAGGGTTTTCCACTTTTTGTGTAGCGTAGGAGAAGTGACCGAAATAAGATGAACCTCAAGAACCAGAAAGACTCAAAGCGATCTCCTTCTCTTCTCCACGGCCTTTCCAAAATCTACCTCTCCTCCACCCCTTCTTCCACCGGTAAAATAGATCCCTCTAAACCACCGATGGGGTTCATGGAAAACCATTCTCGCACCTTCTTATCTACCGGCAATCCCTGCCTCAACTTCTTCTTCCATGTCGTCCCTAATACACCACCAAAGAGTATGAAAGAACGGTTAGATTTAGCATGGAATTACAAAGCTTTAACCACTGTCAAGCTTATCTGCAACTTGAGAGGTGTGAGAGGAACTGGTAAGTTAGACAGGGAGGGATTCTATATTACTGCACTGTAGCTCCACAAATATCCCCCTAAAACCCTCGCCTGCAACAAGAGCGAAAGAGAAGTTCAAGAACCATCAATGTTTAAACTTGAAATAAGATGGTGTTTGTTCTTTCCCCGAGAGGCCGAGACTGAGAGAGAAAGATATTGAGTTACCAAAAGAAAAAAGAGAAAGATATTGCAATGGCTGAGTGGCTGTCACTATCAGCCTATCAATCACTCTTCCCAAGAGAAAAAAGCCTGTCATTCACTCATTCTTACCTTCTTCTTCTTTTTTTTGATAAACTTCATTCATTCCTACCCTTCTATGCAATATGGTCCCATATGTGTAAAACGGTACGATATCGGTACATACCAACGGTTTCAACTTAGAAACCGATACCGTACCGTACCGAGGGTAATACTATTTTTTCATACCATACCGTACCGAATTTATAACGGTACGGTACGATTTGGTACAGTTTTATGCGGTCGGTTTCTGCTTTGGTATACAGTTCTGGTTCCAAATTGACACCCTTAATGCCAGGGACATGCACATCATCCTTTGTGCTCAACTTTGGATTTACCTAGCCATCTCGTTGTGTTACAGCGCTGGAACCCTAACATCCCCGCTGCTCAATTGGTTTTCTCAATGGCGGTTCTGTGGGCTCAGTTAGAAAATTTGCACTTGATGTATTTCAATCCAGAAATTCTGGTGTCTATTTTCTCTAAAGCAGGCCATTGCTTAGATCCGGAGTGTCCCTCAGGCTCGATGAGATCTAACTACAATCCCGCGGCTCGGCTGATCATCCCTCTTACACATAAAATCACCAAGTCAGGCACTGTTAAGCTTAGTCCGGAGAGCACTTCAGTGCTTTTTACCTATGAAAGCAAATCCACTATGATATGTGCTAACTGTTTGATGTTTGGTCACAAAGCGTCTGAATGTCTCTACAAACCTCAAACGGAATATTTGAATGCCATTGCTCAAGTCGACAGTACTGCTGAATCTGCTCTCATCCTCAAAGCTGCCATTTCTCCCCATCGTATCAGTCTCATTACTGAAATCTCAACAGTGTATGATGAATATTTTTTCCATCTGAAAGAAGCCCAGCCACCTCAGTGCAATAATGAAAATGTTGTTCTTAACCTTGTTGCAGCCTACATCCAACGTAGGAAGTTTGAACTTCTTCACTCTATCATCAATTTGGCCTACGTTTTTGGGCTGGAGTTGCCCCTCTCTTCCACAACTACTAGAAAGGTCATGTATGATATTATTAGGAACAACTCTTTCATTCCTACTGCCCCACCCCATAACAATACCCCACATCCCTTTCATCAGAATGTCAACTTGTTCCCAATCCTTATTCGTAGCTCCTCTGCACTAAACCAGTATGGGATTCCGCAAGTGGAGCCCGGTTCCCTTGCAAGCATCCCTGCAGCTGCTCTTCAAGCAAGTAATTCTTTCTGGGTCGCTAATGAAGGGTACTTTGAACATCAGAGTACTCCCATCAAGCTAGATGTTGCGAGGGGTGAATTGCACCAGAAATTGCCAGAGAAGAGGACCGCTTCGTTGGAGATCCATGATCAACTCACTTTACAACTGTTTACTCCAAGTGATGGAGAGTCCTCCAAGCGTGTTAAACTGGGTAACTACTTTGAGGTTGCCATCGACTCTGAGGCTGCGGTGACTGGCCAGAAACAGTCACCAAGAAGAAATGATGATCTTGATGCTGAATTATCGAGGGATTGGTCGCCCCTCAATATGCTGTGAAATTCAGTAACTTTTAATAAAACATAGACCTAGTGTTTGTTTTTTATCGAAAACGAAGAAAAGCAGTCCCGATCTTAGAAGCATTTGCCGTTCCCTTACCTTCTCGCATTTTGTTTGTTCTCCTGCTATTAATAGCGCAGGAGGACTCCTACTTATGTGGTCTGATCAGGTTTTTTTGTAATGTCTTGTGGAGTTACGAGTGGTGTATCCTTGTGGAGGTGACTTTCCAGAATTTAAATAAAAAATGGGAGATTTCTTTCATTTACTTGAGTTGTAATGAGAGTGTGAGGAGGGCCCAATTCATTACTCTTATTAACCTTACTCCCTCTATTCAAAATCCTTGGCTTCTCTCGGGAGATTGGAACGTTTATCTTTTCCATTTGGATAAGCTAGGTGGTAGGGATGTCACTCATTCTCAACTAATTCCTTTCAATAACTTCATCAATATTGCATGCCTTGCAGAGGTGCCTCAAATCGGATATCAGTATACTTGGAGCAATAAACAATTTGGGGTTAACCGAATTGAAGCCCATCTTGATAGGTTTCTTTCCAATGCAGAGTGGTTCAATCTATTCCCCTCGGCATTGTTTCCAGCGAAACTATTGCTTCTTCAGATCATCGAGCCATCATTTTGCATTTGGATAAGCCCCATCAGCGGCCCAACAGACCTTTTAGGTTTGAAGCAATCTGGCTCCAAGAACCTGAATTCATCGATGTGGTTTCCAGGGCTTGGTCCTCCTTTCATGTCCATGGTTCTTCTTCTTACACCCTTATCAATAAGCTTTTTTACATTCAAAACTCTCTTAAGGGCTGGAACAAACATCATATTGGGAACATATTTCAAAGATTAGAGAACACTAAAAGTAGCCTCTCCTCTTTGTATCTCACCCAACCATCCCTTAGAGATAATCAGTGGTTCCTAAGTGAGAAACAACATCTTGCTATGATTAAGAAACTGGCGCATCAAGAGGAAATTTTATGGCATTAGAAGTCTAGAACTAAGTGGAACCTTAAGGGTGACAGGAACACCAAATTCTTTCATTTGTCTACCCTTAAAAGAAGAGAAAGAATAACATTAGATTCATTAATGACAGGGGTGTTACTTACACTAAGGAGGCAGACATTAGAAGTGTTATCTCAGATTACTACAGTGAGCTTTTTAAATCTCAAAATCCGAGTTTGGATGAGGATTATTTTGCTCCTATTAAAGACAAAATTTCGGAGGATGATAATTGCTCTCTTAATGAACCGGTGACTGATGATGAAATCCTACTTACTATTAAATCCATGCCTGCCAATAAAGCTCCTGGCCCTGACGGTTTCTCAGGAATGTTCTATTTGGAATCTTGGGAGGTAATTGGAGGGGAGGTCTCCAAGTGTGTTAAGGACTTCTTCAACTCTGGGTCATTCTCTCTTTCCTTGAACCACCCCTCTTCGATTTCTGAATTCCGACCAATCAGTCTTTGTAATTTCATCTATAAAATCATTTCTCAGATTTTGGCTAATCGGCTTCAACCCATTTTGTCCCGCATCATCTCATTCAATCAAAATGAGTTCTTAAAAGGAAGACAAATTCAAGACAACGTCCTCATCTGTCATGAGCTAGAATGGTCTTTCCTAATGTGCACTCTCAGAAATATGGGCTTCTCTCCTAGTTGGATACAAAAAGTGATGTTCTGTGTGGCAAACACGAAGTTAGGAATCCTTCTCAACGGCTCTCCTCTTCCGTTTTTTAAGCCTTCTAGAGGCAAGGCAAGGTGACCCCCTCTCCTCTTATCTCTTCGTTCTCTGTGCTGAGGTGTTTTCTACTAAACTCTCCATTGCCATGGAGGAGAGGAAGATCAAAGATATTCAATTAAATCGAGGAAAATTCCTTTTTCAGTCATCGTACTACAATCAAGCTTTTACACACGTTCATGCGAACCAAGGCTCTAATACCACTTGTTGGAAAAAGTACGAAAATCCTTTCCCACCTGTGTAAAGAAAACTGGAGAAATATGACAGTACGTGAATAGTAACTATGAATAGTGTTATACGAATAGTAACTATGTGTGGGACCCAAGTATGCATTAAGTGAGAGCGTACAAAGAGCGTATAAAAATGATAAAAGCAAATAAACTCACAGACACAAGTGTTTACGTGGTTTGACAGTGCCTACATCCATGGGCGTAATTGGGACTTCTTCAATATGAGAGAACTTAGACAATAATCGTATAAGTAATAACACTTGAATTTAAACCAAACCCAACCCTGTATCCAAAACTGGATACCCCTTGTACACCCTCTCTCAACTAACACTCTCAAACCCTTGAAGAGAATACACAAAACCCAATACTTCACAAAGCAATCACACACTCGGCTCACTTCACCTCTTGAACTTGTATCTCGTTCAAGTATATAGAACCCTTACCCTTTACCCCTATTTATAGGAATTGACAAGGAAGAATATGCCACGTTGAATGGGTGTAAATAAAGGGGCATGTAGGTGGGAGGCACCCCACCTCCCCATTTTTCCTTCCTTCATTTAATGGTTGAACCCATTTTGGCCGGTTGCACATTCCTCACATTTTATGTGTTTGGAATTTGGCTCCATCCTTGTCGGTGGATGGTTGACTAAGAAGAGATAAAGCGAGGGAGATTTACTCTCTCATGGGTTCCTCCTCACAAGGGTCCCTCCATGTGAGGAGGAACCCAACAAGCTCCACAGTGGAGCTCCTCTCTCACAACGACGACCTGATCAGACTCACCATAAACTGCATCCTCACGCCGACGTTCAAATTCCTCGTGGTTTTCGTTTCTAAATCCCTAACTGCCTCCAGGCGTTCATCTTCCTCGCACGAATGAAACCTAACCCATTCTGACTTTGGGTTTGTTTTGCAGAACAAACCCTCATCTTGCAGACTCCTCTCCACACTCCAGGTATCCCTGCTATCTCGCCCTCTCACTTTCTTTATTTTTTTTTGTTAGCCATTATTGTGTCGATTTGGTAGAAGATCTGTCATTTTTTTTTTCCCATTATTGTGTCGATTTGGTAGGTAGCTCTAAAATGCTAGTAATTACAGGTTTTTGGGTGAAACTGTTGTACCCTGTAAACATACTACTTAAACTTATTACCCCCCTCCCAACCAAAAGATATAATCTCTAATTTGTCTGCATTATCCATTGTAGTTTGTAAGTTCTGAGAGAGAGAGTTTAGATTCCTTGCCTTTTAGTAGGCCTGTAAGAGGATCGGATTCGGCTCGAATACGGATCGGATGTAATCAGATTCGGATATTTCTTGGTCAAATTCGGATACCTCTAAACAGATTCGGATGGATTCGGATGTGGATCGAATTCGGATTTTCGACCATCCATTTACACCTCTGCCTTATGTAACCCAAGCCTTCCTCCCCTTAGTGGATACAATTCACTCTCAATCCATAGTTTTAGATCATGATTCTCTTTTCCTCATATTCTAGAACCTGTTGAATCTTCCAAAACCCTCAAGATCATTATTTACTTAATTTTTTATAATTAAGTATTCGGATTCGGATTTTTATCGAAGTATTCGGATTTTTTTTCGGATATTTCTAAACGAATTCGGATGCTCCGAAAAGGATACGGTTGCGGATCGAATTCGGATTTTCGGTTATCCATTTACAGCCCTACCTTTTAGTGGGTATGAAAACTGGAGATTGAGTTGTTGTGCTTCTTTAACCCTTTGTTGAAATGGTGGCCAAATGGAAATTCAGACATTTTTTTGTTTCTTTGTTTGAGTGTCTTGCTTTCTTGTTGGTTTGTTTTTGTTAACTAAATGAATGATTCTAGGTTTCGTTTTCACTCTGTTACTTGGCCTTCTTTCCATCATAATTGTACCCACAGTGTGTGTTGTATATTATCTTCCCATTTATTTAAATAATAGGAGTTCCATCAACTTGGCCATGGAAATGTGGGTTGAGAGTTGAGACAATCATATGAACTTAAGAATCCATCTCCATTTTTTGATAGTCTTATATTTAGTTTGCTCATCAATGTAGAACCTTAAGAATCCATCTCCATTAAGCGTAAATGATTACTTTCCTTGCATTTGTTCGTTCTCTGTTTCTCTGTACCTTCGTCTACAATTTTAGTTCGATTTGCAGATTATGTTTGAAGATCTTTTCTGGGTTCAATGAGCTTGACTTGTTTAATTTTGAATTTGCATCCAATGTCGTCTCTCTTGTACCCTGTTGATTATTAGGAAGTTTCTCTTGAATTCTCTCTCTTGTGGAATTCCTTAAAGAAGTTATGTAATGCCTCTTGGCTCTAGTTGATGGACTCTTGAACCTAATGATTCTTCTTCCAAGTCCCTTTTTAAAGTACTTTTAGATCTTAGCTTATTGATCTTCCGGACAAACAATATTTGAAAATCTATAGTTATTCCCAAAGTTAAGCACTTGTAGATCTTCTTGGCCTACTCAGTTGATATAACATTTTCTATTATGCCATTACTGGTCAATTAGTGTGCCATATTTAGTAAGATTTTAAATTAATACAATCGTGTATAACGATGTGTTCTATGAAGTAATGAAGGTATCCAATTATTTTAGTGCTTATTAGATTGAATCCTTGAGTTGTGTTTTTTGCCTAAACCTGTGGACTAGCAATAGCATCATCAAGTCTTCATTATAAGTTTTTGACAGCTAGAATTTTATATGACCCATGAGCTGGAATGTTCATTCATTATGATTTTTATTATAGACCTTAACTAACACGGTATATGCAGATAGGTGAGTCTTTAGCTCAAAAAGGAAGAGCACCTGGGTTTGTTCCCAGGAGATGATGGTTCGAACCCATCAGGACTCGTACAGTTTCATGTTTGGTTTCTTTCTTCTCTTATCTGACCAGGTTTGATTTCTACATTATTTTAATAAATTCTAGTTGGATTAAGCTATAAATACATTTAAGGACCTCTGGTCATTCCATCATTTGAACTTGATACTAGTTCAGTAGGATACCTGGTAAACATTTCTTGTTGTTGTGTGTGCACTGTGAACATAAGAAGAGGAAGTGGAGACAGTAGTAATTGGCGGGTTTCAAGATTCTCTACTGTCAAAAACTCTTTTTTATCTCAAGAACTCCAACCATTTTCAGTCTACAGAATTTGAAGTATTTCAATAGATCTTTTTCTGTTTGAGTGCCTGTGTACTGTCAAAGGAGGATGCATTTTCAGGGAGAAACTGGGACTTTGGTCCACTGCAAGACCAAAATAAGCAGCCAAGTTTAACCATTTGCATTGAAACTCAACAAGTATTCAAGCATGTTAATTAACAAACAAGTGTGGGGGTGGGAAGAGGTTAAAAGGTCATTATCAGTTAAATAATGAGCTGAAATAGGCAACCATTGGGGTGGGATTGCATAGAGGAAGCCAGGATTTGAGCATTTAGTTTGAATTTCTACAGCATCCAAGGTTACCTCTTGACCCTGAGAAACCATCGCATGAGTACAGAATCTAACAATCTATTGCTGTCACTCAATGCCTAGTGACTAAACCTACTTGAGTTCATACAAGGGAGCAATAGTTTGTGCCCTAAATCCCCTATACCAACTGAACCTGAATATACATAGATATTCAATAGCTGGATTCAGAGGATGGGCCTCGGCGCAATGGTAATGTTGCTCCATCGCAACCTAGTAGTCAAGGGTTTGAGTTGGGAAACAGCCTCTCCGTGAACCGAGGGTAAGGCTGCGTACATATGACCCTCCCCAAATCTTGTAGTGGCGGGAGCCTCTTGCACTGGGTACCCCCCCCCCCCTTTTTATTCAAGAGCTAGATTCATAATTGAATATTCCTCAAAGTAAATTCTTGTCAGAATTCAGAATGAAGGTAGGGGTTAGTGCAGAAATTGATATTAAAAATGATTTGTGAGGAAACCCAACCAATAATTCAAATAATCACACATGGGTATGCCTCTCAGAGTAAGCTGTATTAAATTTACAAGTTGTGCAATTTTGCTGGTGATCACATCTATTAGGGAGGAACCATAACATTCTCAAGTTCACATAGGATCCTAATTGGCAAAACTCCATCTTCCTGAAAGAGGTAAAATTATACTGGTTCAAAAGGTTGACAAAAGAGAATTCATCCAACATGTTTTCAAACCGAATGACCCCTAACCTTAAATCTTAAGGTTATTTGATCCAAGAAATGTTAACAAGAAAACCAAACCAATTGACAACCCTGTGGTTTGTGATTGGATAGTCGATATGTCTCAGATTTCAGAAGTCATTTTAATTAGCTCTGTTTATTTCTATTACCAAATCATTCACTTAGCAGATAAAGAAAATAAATAAATTATAGGAACCCTCCATAAAAGTATAAGACATCATTAAGTGTTAATTCCTGTCCTGTTATGCCTACCAACCTCACCTTTCCAGGTTCAGGTTAGCATATTACCATTTCATAATTAGACTCTGAGACCAAGCGGAAGCTGACTTGACCCACCGAGGATAATTACAGAAGTATCAAGCCAATCTGCTGGTTTTTCCTGGGTTCAGACTCGCACAACTCAAGGAGACTAAACAGAGTACCTGCATTTGGGTTAAAGAATTTGCTAATTGAGTTGGGAGACCAGTTGCCCTACCATGTATACTTGAAAAGTGAGGAAGAATCTATTTGACAAACTGTAAGCATAAGAAGTCCCAAGCTACAACCCCCTTCATTTTGTTTGAACAACATATGACTTCTTAAGAAAGATTGGGACACTGAAGAGCAGTGACAAAATCTTAATGGATACTCAAGTTCCACTACTTGCACTACAAGATCAAGCTCAAAAAGTTAAAGAACAGATATTGATCTATAGACTATAGTATTTTCTCTATGTAGTATCATGCAAGAAACAGTTAAGCTCTTAAATTCCAAATGAAAAAGTTGTACGACTCCCGATGGGTTTGAACCATCATCTCCTGGGAACAAATCCAGATGCTCTTCCTTTTATAGCTGAAGACTCACCTATTTGTATAAACCGTGTTAGTTAAAGTCAATAATAAAAACTTCACGAATCACACAATAAGACTTAAAAAAATAATACAGAAAATAGAGGAAAGTAAATCACATAAAATAGTCTCTGATGTGGAGTACAGATTGCAAATTTGCTGAAATTCTAATGCAACTTTTAAAGGGACTCCAAAAGGAAGGCACAAAAGAGGTGATCTTTAGACAAAGTGCAAGCTGCTGCTAACACAGTTACAGCACAATGTAATTAAATTATTCAAGACCTAAGAAACACTCAAATATGGAAATTATTCATGACCTAAGGCTGCAATGACTTCATCCATTATCACTGGACCGACCCAAGGCATACCTTCTCCCGTTTACGTCTACTCTACTTTTAGGTATAATAGATTTAGTGTTTCCTCTGAATCTCTGAATTCTAAGATGAAATCTTACCTCCCGTCGGCCATAGCATGCATTAAAGGAAAACCAAACCAAAACACCTAGATCAATATCAAAAGGCAATACACAAAAGCAAGCAGAAATTAAAACAGAAATGGAAATTGGATCCTCAAGAAACGAAAGCAAACACACAAACAAACAGAAATTAAAACTATAGAACTATCTTAGTACAGTAATAGTAAAATAGAAAAGAAAAGGAAGGCAAAACTTGATCACAACAGAGCTGAACCTAAGAAAATGGAAAAGCAATAAGACCTAGCTCTAAGATAAACCACGAACAGAGAACTATCTTAGAACTGAGTATTTTTATTTGTTAAAGCTAAGAAAATGGGCGTGTTGTGTCAAGAAATCGTCGGATGGTCCTTCGGGTGCCGTAACCTGCAAAAGGACGTCAGGGACAAGGGAGAACCGGTGTGGCTCTGGCCTAGGACTCTCCGATGCCTAAGTTAGATCTCTCTGAGCAACAGATGAATTGTTGGAATTCAAGATGGGTTAATGGGATAGAATACCTGGGTATTTATAGATGTGTATGGCGGTGGAGAGTCTAGGTAGTTGGTGATAGTCTCCTTGGTAGTAGAGTCCATCACGTAGTAGATCACCTCCTCTTAGGAGGTAGAGTCCGGATAGGGAAGGTGTTCCTTAGCAGACGGACATGTGCTTCCCTCGCCTATTGGATAAGATCCTTGAAGGTCGTGCGTAGATAAGGTTCATCTCCTTTGGGATAGATCCCTTTACTGGTAGCATGACGTTGACCTGGGTGGTGATGCCCTTGCCGATTGATGTAGTGTCCTTGGTCCTTGAGTGATCAATTGGGTCTCTTCCTCTTGAGTCTAGTGGATGAGTCTTGAGGCAGCCGAGTCTGGGTCGTCCTCTCTTCATGCCATGCCATGTGGCGGATCGGGGTTGGTCCCAAGTATTTATGGTTTATCAAGTGTCCCCCACTCTCTTGGAACGGAGTGCTCAAGAGAGTAATGTTCTTGTCTTTATGTTGGTGAGGGGCTTGATATAAATAAACCTTCTTGGAAGGAGCTTTGTGATGAGCATCTCGTGATCGTTGGATGAACTTTGCTTTTTTGGAGTAGATGGCTTCTTCTCTTCTTAATAAGTGGGAGAGGTGAGGGGTTCAAACCCCCCCCCCCCCCACTACATTTTTTATCTTCTTTTTTGGTCTCTCCCATCTTTTTTCCTTTTTTGGTCTTTCCCATCTCCTTTTTGGTCTCTCCCATCTTTTTTTCCCTTTTTTGTCTCTTCCTCTTAGGTCCAACAAATGGGTCTCTTTCTCTTAGGGTCCAACAGATGGGTCTTCATATCTCGTCTCTCTTTTTTTTTCGCTCACCCATGGTCCGTCGCCCTTCGGCCATGCCGTGGCCATTTTTTTTTTTTTTGCTCGCCCATGGTCTATCGCCCTTCGTCTACTCGCCCATGGTTCGTTGCCCTTCACCCACGGCCTCATAGCCATGACCAAATTTTTTTTTTTTTTTTTTTTTTTTTTTTTTTGGTATTGACTCGAATTGGTCTTCTGCTACACACACATCTTCACGTGAAGCCTCGATCTTGACCCGTCGTGAACTTCAACCTCGGACCTCTACCTCGAACCTCGACCTCGGACCTCGACCCTGGACCTCGACCTTGGACCTCTGCTACAAGCGCATCTTCACGTGAAACCTCGACCTCGACCCGTTGCGAACTTTGACCTTGGACCTCGACCTTCTTGGTACATTTTCCTTGCTTTGTTGCTATCGTTCATTGTGAGTACCTTTACCATTTGGTCTCTAAGACACTTCCTTAGTTGTGTGTTTGTGCATGTGGCAGTACACTGCTGGGGTGTTTAGCCTGGGAGCCGAGGAGCATTGCCCAAGTAAGTCCCCCTTCTCCACGACTATGTCTAATGATTCTGATCTTGACAGCTCTCATGAGGGTTGTGCCTTTGATGGGCCGACCTCTAGCTCATCCATGTTTTCATCTGCGTTAAGCGTGGACACTCTCCCTCCTTTGCCTTCTCTTAGGCCTATTTCTAGTGACGGGGAGGATGTCGTTGATAGTCCTGGCCCATATGGTAGCCCTCCTAGAGATGATGCTGGGGTGGCACCCCCGGTCATGGACCCTGATAGTAAGATGGAACGGTTCTCGAGCATCTTGACCGCATCAGACTTGGTGTCTTTTAATCGATCATACCACATACCTTCTAAGATTATCCTTCGCACCCCTGGGGGAGACGCTCGTGCATTCTCCCGCCTTAGCTCTGGCCATGGGCACCAAGAGGAAGGCGGGTCCCAGCCCACCTAGTGCTGGGAGGGACTCTCTGGTGTTCAAGCTTCCTCGGCCGACTCCTGCTACTTCTCTTGCACCTGGTGCTTTTGTTCCCTCTGAGGAGGGTGTGGTTCCTCCCCTTGAGGAGGATGTAGCTCCCCCCGTGGAGGGCGTGGTTCTCCCTTGACTTCTTGTGTCGTACTCTTTCCTTCTTTTTGTTTTTCTGAACGTTGGATATTGGTCTTGTAATTATTTTTGGCATCTTCTATGTTATCTTTAGTCTCCGTGGTTGGATCCTCCCTCCTTTGTACGTTGCTTTTCATTATCTGGTGGCCAGCAAGCCTTGGTGGCATTCCACCTCGTGGCTGATGGCCTTGGTTGGCATATAGCCTCGTGATCGATGGCCTTGGTTGGCATATAGGCTCGTGGCCGATGGCCTTGGTGATGCTCCGCCTTATGGTCGATGACCTTGGTGTTTGAGGAAGCTCGATCGGTGATGGGGAGATACGCAGATGCAACCAAGAACAAACTTCTATTACTTCAAAATCTTCAAAACTTTGAAAAAGAACATTAAACGACTACTATAACTGTAACTGCCTGCGACTGAAAGCCATATGTCCTATTGTTAGTACTTCTTTAGGTGCTCTGAGTTCCATACTCGATCTATCTTCTTGCCCCCCAGAGTTTTCAAGTGATATGTCCCTGATCGTATCTGCTTGGAAGCTATGTAGGGTCCTTCCCAATTTGCCGATAGCTTTCCTTAGAACTAGGTCTCTCTGGTGGAACCATCTTGATCTTTTTGAATTTCTCAAACTCTGCCACTAAACCTCGAGCTCGCGTCAAGTATGATGCCATGTGTTCATCCTTTGCCTCATACTCCCCATTTATTTGGTTTACCACGGGTTGGGAGTCACTTCGTACGACTAGATGGGTGACCTGGATGGCCCTTGCCACTCGTAGTCTGGCAAGTAATGCCTCGTACTTTGCCTCATTGTTAGATGTGTGGAAACCTTTAGGGCTAGTGGTCATGAATCCAACCCTGCTCCCTGCCGCATTACTCGATCCGTCCACGAACATCTCCCATGATCCTCGATCAGGCTCCTCACTCGACCTGTCCATGAACATCTCCCACGATCCTCGATCATGCTCCTCACTCGATCCATCCACAAACATCTCCATATTGTGCTCGATCTGTGCCTCGAATATCTTGTTGACCGTCCTCTGGTAGGTGGCTCCTGTGTTCTTTAGCCCGAATGGCATGACGCGATAATCGTAGTTCTCCTGATCTGCCTTGAAGGTAATGTAGGTCTCATCCTTCTTCTTGATGAGGATCTGGTTGTGGCCTGAGTATGCGTCCATGAAGCTCAGCATCTCCTGACCTGCGGTCGCATTGATTAATAGGTCGATCCTCGGCAGGGGGTATTCATCCTTGGGACACGCCTTGCTTAGGTCGGACTAGTCCACGTATATCCTCCACTTGCCATTGGGTTTGGGAACTATCATGACGTTTGTGAGCCAAGTAGGGAATTTCTCCCTCCTGATGAACCCCGAACAAGTTAGCTTCTCGACCTCTTCTTTGATTGTAGCTTGTCGGTCAAGGGCAAAATTCCTCTGCTTTTTTTGTACTGGCTTCTTGGTTGGATCCACATACTGCCTGTGTTTGGCTATGTGCCGAGGTATGCCTGGCATGTCCGAGACCTACCATGCAAGGACATCTGAGTTCTCCTTGAGGAATCGCTCAAGTTCATTTTTTTATCCCTCGCCTAGCAACGATCCAACCTGCACTACCTTGGTGGGGTCATCCTCGCCAAGAGGATATGGGACGAGGTCCTCCATCGGCCTTCTCCTTTATTCCGTTAGCTAGTCTCTTTGGTCGCTGATGAGGTTCTCTACACACAGTGTCATCCCCCGAGTGTTGCCATTGTTCTTCTTGACGAACTTCGCGTAGCACTCCCTGGCCTTCTTCTGGTCTCCTCTAATCTCGCCCACTCCATTCTCTGTTGGGAACTTCACCTTCAGGTAGATTGGTGAGACTATTCCCTTGAGAGAGGTTAAGGATGATCATCCTAGAATGCCGTTGAAGGACACTATTGACCTCACAACCATGAAGTTAACCATGATCGTGATTTACTGAGGGTACTTTCCTACGGTGATGGGCAATTCCATTATCCCTCTGATGGAGGCGATGGCGCCCGAGAACCCATGGAGATGGGTTAGTTCTGGCTTGAGCTGGTCGTCGCTGAACCCAAATTACATGTAGGCTTCCAGTGAGTGCACGTCCACAGATGCTCCGGAGTCTACCAGCATCTGGTGTACCGCTCGATTAGCTATGTCCACCTGCACTACTAGGGCATCTTCATATGGTAGGCTCAATCCTTCTAGGTCAGCGTCCGAGAAGGAGATGACCATGTCGGTCTTGGCTACTTTGCTCGGCATCTCTGCTACTCCCACAAATCTAGCATGGACTTTGGTCTTTCTGGTGGACTCCTGCCCTAGTCCTCCTAGTATGGTAAGGATTGGGGCTCCTCTGGAGTTGCTTGGTCTCACTCCGTCTTTCCTTTCCTCTGGACGGTCCCTTTTTCGACCCTGATCTGTTCTCCTTTCTTCGCATCATGGCTCCTCTCTTTCTCGGTCACGGTCTCGGCTTCCCTGGCCCTAACGGCCTTCTCATCCTCCTCTCACAAATCTGCTCAGGCTCCCCGCCTTCACAAGTTATTCTATCTCCCTCTTCAGTTGGATGTAATCTTCTGTGTCATGTTCTGTGTCCTTGTGGAAGAGACAGTATTTGTTTGGATTTCGCTTCTCGGTCCTGCAAGCATGGGTTGCGGCCAATTGAGCAAGCCACGGTCTTAGATCTGCATGAGGATCTATGACCGTGTGGTGTTCAGGGGAGTGTAGTCGGGGGTTCCAGCTTGATCAGTCCTCTCTGAGTAGCGCTCAGCCTTCTCTGGCTGGTGGTCACCTTTTTCCCATCGTCGCTTGATCCTCGATCTTTTGCCCTCTTTACGATCATATGGCGCCGATCTCTTGTTGTCCTAAGGTTTGGCCTCGATCACCTTCTTTCAAGCTTGTAGTACCTCGGCCATGTTGGCAAACTCATTGCACCGCTCCAGGAGCTCCTTCATCGTCTTGGTCTCATGTCTTGCTAAGTCCTTGATCAAGTCCAGGTCTCTGATGCCCCTAGCCAAGGCTGCATGCTGGGTCTGGTCGTCTAAGTCTCAGACCTCCAGGGACTCCTTCGTGAACCTAGTGACATATTCCCTGAGGGATTCCCCAAGGTTCTATACCACGTTCAGTAAATTAACAGTGGTCTTTTCCTGCTTGACGCTGCTTTAGAAGCGGGTGACAAATTGGTCGCAGAGTTTCACGAACAAACTTATCGATCGAGGCCTAAGGCTTGAGAATCAAGAAGTGGCTACACCCTTGAAGGATGCTGGGAATGCTCGGCAGGAGACCACGTCTGATCCCCCATATAGAGTCATCATCCCGTTGAAGTAGTTGATGTGGTCATTGGGATCTGTGGTATGGCTATAGAGCTCAAAGGTAGGTAACTTGAATCTGGAGGGGAGAGATGCGCTCATGATTTCTGCCCAGAATGGGTGTTGGCCTTGTATGGAGTATGTTTCACATTTTGTCTGCTTCTTCAGTCCTTCCAACTTCTCATCCAATTCTCATAGTCTTTTATCTAGCTCCTCATCATGTGACTGTCCACCATGCCTGGTTGCGTGTTCACTGCGAACCCGCTCTCGACCCCTCCTTGATGTTTCCTCCCGCTGTGAGTTTTGACGTGATGGCGAGTGGTCACAAGGTGATGAGCCTTGACGGGAACGTGATGGACTTTATTCACGATAGGTCCGACTCTGCCTTGGTGTACGACTTCCTCCTAGTCGCTCTTGGAACACTAACCTTCTGATCAAACCATCCTGATTAGGTTCCACCGACCTGTGTGTTAGTGACGCCCCACGTTCATATCGGATCGACAGATCTGCCGTTCTCAGGGAATGATGCGAAGGATCTCCTTGCTGGTGGGTTGGACTTGCGTGCCTCGCGAGTCTCTCCGATCTTTCACCCTCAGGGGGTGACCTCCTAGGGCTTGGCTCTTGTAGAGGGATTGGCTCTATTCTTGGTGGTGGTAACACCCTACGGCTGCGAGACGTCACCTGCTGCCTCAGATAGTCTCGAAAGAGTCTTTGGTCCTTGAGGAACTGTCGCTACAAGTCATTGATCTGACCTACAGTTGCTGATGCATTAGGGTCAGGTACTGCCTCCACAGCTACTTCGTTATTGAGGTCAACTATGTCGACGTGCTCGTTCTCTGGGTTCTCCATCTCCTAGAATTCATGATCATTGGCTCTCCGACGAGAGCTCTCCGGTGGAGGTGACCCATTCCTCTCCCTCACAGCATCGGTGGAGGGAGTGGCCTTCTTACCCCATGGTGCCATTGAATGCTTTTGGAAGCGAGCAAGTAGATACGTTTGGCTAGCGTTGTTCCCACAGACGGCACCAATCTGTTGCGTCAAGAAATCGTTGGATGGTCCTTCGGGTGCCATAACGTGCAAAAGGACGTCAGGGACAAGGGAGAACCGGTGTGGCTCCAGCCTAGGACTCTCCGATGCCTAAGTTAGATCTCTCTGAGCAACAGATGAATTATTGGAATTCAAGATGGGTTAATGGGGTAGAATACCTGGGTATTTATAGTTGTGTATGGCGGTGGATAGTCTAGGTTGTTGGTGATAGTCTCCTTGGTAGTACAGTCCATCACGTAGTAGATCACCTCTTCTTAGGAGGTAGAGTCCGGATAGGGAAGGTGTTCCCTAGCAGACGGACATGTGTTTCCCTCGCGTATTAGATAAGATCCTTGAGGGTCGTGCGTAGATAAGGTTCAGCCCCTTTGGGATAGATCCCTTTACTGGTAGGATGACGTTGATTTGGGTGGTGATGCCCTTGCCGATTTGTGTAGTGTCCTTGGTCCTTGAGTGACCTATTGGGTCTCTTCCTCTTGAGTCTAGCGGATGAGTCTTGAGGTAGCTGAGTCTGGGTCGTCCTCTCTTCATACCATGCCACATGGCAGATCGGGGTTGGCCCCGAGTATTTATGTTTTATCAGGGCGATTAGAACTTAGTATATTTCTTTGCTAAACCTAAGAAAGTTGTTTGACCTAGCTCTAAGATAAGCCAGGAACAGAGTGAGTTAGGGCGTTAGGGTGCTTACCGTCGCAGGGTGCGTGAGGGCAGCAGAAATCCAAGGAAAGTGGATATGATTCCTCACAGAGAACAACTAAGAAACCCACGTGGTGGTTTGAGAGCAGAGCAGGGTGAGTGAGGGCAGCAGGGTGTTTACCGTCTCCGTCGCTTGGTACATAGAGAGGAGGCAAACTACCAGTGCCGTCACCATCACCTGCGGAAAAAAACTCCGGTAGGCAGTGAGGGGCCGCCGAGAGAGGGTTTGGTGAGCTCGAGTTAGGCGGGAGAGAGCTTCGTGGATCAAATTTGGGGGTTAAGGTTTAGGGATTTCAAATTAGACCGTTCGATTATCTCTATCCACGTGTCGTTATCCTAGGGGTATACTTGACGTGCACTTGACGAGGGTGTAATTGAAATTTTCATAAATAAAAAAAAAAAAAGAGGGTGTAATTGAAACGATAAAATTACATGTAGGCATATTTATAGGGAAATAGTTGTGCTTGTTTTAGACCCAAGCTACAAAAATGGGTCATGATAACAACTCAGTAAACCAACTTCCGAAAGCATATCAAATCAACAGGAATTAATTGGCAACCAAAATTATAAGAAGTGTGTAAAAGAATCGCAAAATACAGTCAGGTGGGTTAAATCTCCATCGTTTCCAATTCGAATCAAATAAAAATATTTCAGAATCTTCTTAAGCCTAAGAAAATGGAATCGGGATGAAGAGGTAAAGATTTCCACATATCTTTGATTTTTTTTTTTAAATTTTGATTCAAAAGTCTTGTAGATCTAGCTATAAGTCCATTTGGTTGCAAGGGAAAATGCGAAAAAAAAAAAAATAGAGGTGAAATTTAGACCCTACAAGTATAGGTAAAAGTTTGGCTCTATGAACCCGAGCCCACCACCATGAGCCCTTACAGGGCTTGGGCTAGGCTTTTCAACCCACAAGGCGGGCTTGGGCTGGGATTTTCATGCCCAAGTCAGGCCGGGCTAAGCCTGGGCTGAAGCCTCAAGTTGAGCCTGGCCCTGATTTTGTAGTACTATATATTAAATATTATATATTTTGTTTAAGCCTTTAGTATTATTATGTTTTAAAATGACTGATGTTGTCTTTCTACCACAAAAAAATAAAAGAGACTAATGTTGTCGATGTCTTATGTGTGTTAAAACATACAAGGACACAAATGGCAAAAGGGCCAACCAAGGTCAATCAGGACCAACTCGGCTTAGCATGACCTGAGCAGGGTCAATCAGGCCGAGTTGGATTTGGACTGAGCTAAGAGGACTCAAGGTTTTGCTGGGTTGTACAAAAACCTCGACCAAATACAGTCCTATTTCACCCCTACCTAAAAGTACAAGCCTGAACAGAAAATTATAAATAGAAAAAGCAAAGCAGAATAGGTGAGCAAGTGATCCAATCACCGTCCATAGAGAGAGTATAATTGAATCGGACAAACACGAAATCATGTGATTCCATTCTACGGGCCCATATGTTTCACCAAACCATGTGAGTGCCACACTACAACTATTTTAGGGTTCTACGATTTGATTCCCTCCTACGTGATAACACAGAGAGCAGAGTCAAACCAGTAGGGTTTGGGGGAAAAAACTTACATTCCACTGAGAACAGATACCGGAATCTTCTTTATTCCAAGCATTTTCCATCGTCCTTTATTTGTGGAAAATATTATTAGAATTACTTGAGAGTTGAAGACAATTATAATTGTTCCATCCATTCATGTTCCTTCAACTTCAATTCTTGTTCTATTTTGACTTCTCTGCCTGCTTTATTTTACATCTTTAATTGAGAGAAGAAAAAGCAAAACCACTTTCACTCTCACTCTTCTCTTTTCATTTTTTTTTTTTTATTTTTAAATTTGTAGTCGAAGCAGAGAATTAATTCCATCTCTCTTTGTCAAATGCCAACCAAGAAACGTAAATAGATTAAATGATCATAAGAAATAATTGAGAACCAACATCATCATCATCATCATCATCTCTATGTCATCATCATTCATCACTTGTTAGTGGGCCAATGGACTGATACAATTCAGATTCTTCCACCTTGGTTTTTTTTTTTTTTTTTTCTAAAATGAAAAGAACAAAAATTCTTACATACAAAATCTAAAAATTACATACAGAAGATATTCTAATTGTTCTGTTTGTCTATATACCAATATTCTGAATTTCCAATTTCTCTCTTTCACTTCCCTTCTTTTTGGCTGAACAAGCAAGCATCAAGCAACCATGTAGAAGAAGAAGAAGATGGAGAGGGAGAGAGATAGAATTTCAAATTTCTAGAAGAAAAGAGGAAGAATCTCAAAAGGGGAAAACATCAGTGCCACCAAAATCGTCAGAATTGGTAATGGAATCATCAGGCCACGAGTCTCTGAGAAGCTTCAACAGCATCTGTGCCTTGCGTTTGGCTCGTTCCGTGCAATCGCTTTGTACCAGCAGCAACAACTGCGTCACTACTCCGGCAGCTACCGCATCTCTCTGCAACTGCTCCGACGCCGAGCACAGTGACAGCAACGCACCTGCTGCGTACTCCGTTGCCCTGTCCGAGATTTTCAGTATGATCTTGACCAGAATCGGAACCGTCAGCGCGTGTGAAGCAAACGCTGCGCAACCCGCCGGAACTCGGCAAAGCAGCTCCACCGTTGCCAGAGCTCGCTCTGCATCGCATTTCTCGAAATCGGCCAACCGGTCCATGAGTGCCTCGACCGCTCCGGCCGAGACCGCCTTGGTTCGGTTCTGCTTCACCAAACACAAAGCGAACAAAGCCTTTATTCCGACCTTTAGTGCTCTCGGGTACGCCAATGGATGTTTCAAGATTGTCGTTATTCCTTCTAGTACGCCTTCGGTGCTCCCAATCAAGATCCGATTCTCCACCGCCTGAGTCCCCGTAACCACCATCTCGATGAGCGCCGCCGCATTGACTCGGACTTCAATGGAGGAATTGGAGAGGAGGAAAGCAAGGAATGCGATGCGGTCCGGTTGTGAAGCGACGGATTCGCACTCGAGTTCGGCAAGCGGGAACATAACGAGAAGCGCGAGCGATTCGTGGGTGAGATCGTCGGATTCGTTGGAAAAGACAATGGAAATGAGGAGGTCACGTGCGTTAAGAGCGGCGATGACGGATCGATTCTTGTCGGAGTCACGAGCAAAGCCTCTGAGGCGGCGAAGAGCGGAGAGACGGGAGTGAGGAGGAATGGAATCGGAGGAGGCCTGGGCCAAGAGGGTGCGGACAAGGGCTGGATCGGCTGGTTGTTTTGGGGTAGGGATGCGTTCGACACCGAGGGAGCGGTTAGAGACACACCAGTCTTGGATGAGGCGGCGGAGGGTGTGGTTGGGGATGAGAGTGAAGTCGCAGAGAGGAGATCGGGTGACGGGGCAGGTGGTGTTGCCGGTGGCGACCCAAGACTCTATGCTAGATCGATCGTAAGTCTGGCCAGTGCTAACGGTGACTGGGTCACGCATCAGCTCTAAAGAGATTGGGCACCTGAAGTGGTATGGGATCTGAATCCCTATATCCAATGGCTCTAAGCTCCCTGGCATTCTCTTCTTCCACTTCGCTATTTTTCTCTCCTTCTCGAGTCTCGTCTCGTTCCTCTTTTTCTTTCACAGATCTGTTCTTGTCGGTCTTCTTCTCTCTTTCTCCCTCTAAAACTGAGACGACATTCTAAAGGACAACTTTTACTATCTCCTCTGAATTCCTCTGCAAATTCTCTCTCTCTCGCACTTTCTCTCTCTCACAGACACCGACACAGAGTCACACACTCCAGCTTTCTCAGCTTCTTTATATATGCTAGAATCCGGAACATACCAACAGCGAAGCACTGCTTCTCTATCTGTCTCCACACGTGTGTCCACTAATTTCAAACCAGGACTTAACCCCATAATGGGTTCGACTCTGGTCAAACTAATTCTGTTCCACTTGGGTCCACTTATATCTTCCTAAAATCTTACTCCAGTTACGTCACCAAAGAAAAAAAAAAAAAAAGAGTTGGAGTAAGTAAAGGATAGATAAACTGGCAGTTTTTACTGCGGCTAGTGGTAGTCAAAGGTCAAAGTGGATATAATAGGTTGGAATATGTGGGGCCCAGTTGCCCGTCTAATTATTCGTGAGATTTTTCTTTTCGGGGTTGACGTATAGTGTTGACAGGTGTAACCGTGAGATGGAGGATTTGTGGTGAATTTGCCATTTCAGTCTTGGGTGGGGTCCGCAGTTTGGGTGGAGGCAAGATGACTCTATAAGGAGAAGGAGGGCCATGTCGTCAGATCAGAGCAGATTAGATCGGATCTCATCTTAAGGTGCTATCCAGGTGGTGGAGAGAGAGCGATAGAGAGTGAGAGAGATTGGAGAATCTGTAAAGGAGATCACATGGTGAGACTCACCTGCGTAGGGGAAAACTGGGGAAGGGATGAGCTGTGATGTCGTGTAGCGATGTTTACACAAATATAGTGAGTGGATATATACACACACGCGTGCGGCCTTGGGGCGACAGTGGGCGCCACAAGCCACGCCCATACGTCCAATTTGTCTCCAGTCAACCAGGCAAGATTGCCGGGCCAGCCTGCACCTTTGGTTCCCCGATGCACGTGCTCAATCTCTCTCGCACGTGTTTCCAGCTAAGCCCTTTGACCACCTCGTGCTCCGCATTCACAATTCCGTTCCCTCCAATGTTATCAGCTTATCAAATCTCTTGTTAATCTTTTACCCAAAAATAAAAATAAAAAAAATCTCTTGTTAATGTCTTACTGAAAGATTGATCCAACGATCATTCTTGATCTCACTCTAATTCAAGAACGATAGTAACTTTCCAATTTTTTTGGAGCTTGGAAGCAGTTTTGTTCTCTCAAAAATTAGGGTTTCTTTATATTGTAATGCATCTTAACACATACATATAGAGTGATATCGTAACAAGATATGTGTGAGAGTCTTGTAATCTCTTCATCTGAATAGTAGATGTAATTTATTTTCGATGAATGTTATGTAATTGATGAGGTCTACTCTAGTATATGGGCATTTGATTGGGCTAGCCAACCTAGAATGGGATAGATTAAAAAGCTTGATTTAACGTGTGACACCAGCTCTGGAGCTTTTGGCATATTGATCAAATACCTAACAATGAACCACATAAAATCGTTATGTTTTATATATGATTTGTTGTCGTTTTTCTTTTGTCGTTATTCTATTTCGATATTGATCCCTAATCATCATAATAGATACATATAACATAATCAAGGCCATATCCAGTGTACAAGACTCCCGCATTTAGTAGAGTCTAGGGAAGGTCAAATGTACAGCCTTACCCCTGTTTCCAGAGAGACTGTTTCCAGAATATATAACATAATATTATTGGTTTTTTTTTTTCAATGAAAATTTGCAAATATGCATGAGCCATGAAAACGTGCCTTTTTTTCAAAAAAAAAATTCCTCTATTGCTACCTTATTAAGCATAGGTAAGTGAGAAGGCATTACTGTCATACTGGATAAATAATTCAAATGATTCTACTTCCAACATATTCGAAAAGCATATGGAATTGTTAGTTTATAAGTCTTATCCACATACTTTATACTACATTAGTTAATTAGATGTCTCTTATCTTAAACACCATGGTTGAGGACCCCCAACATCGACACTTTTCTCTTCTTTTTTGAAATCTTACCTGGCTGGTCTCCTTCTCCCTTCTCTCCATTTTATAAATCTGACCTGATAAGATAGAACATGAGGAGTGGTAAAGGACTATATGAAGAAACCAAAGAATGGGTTTTAATTTTCCATATTTTTTTATGACAAATCATTTCAACTTCTCCCCTATAGATTTGTAATGTATTGCTCTCATGACACACTCATGTAAAGTAAGAATTGTAAAGGAGGCAAGCT